>NW_028270140.1:115660064-116285064 GCF_037043375.1 Chiloscyllium plagiosum
TCACCCCTCAGTCTTCTCTGCTCTAAAGAAAATAATTCAAGCCTATCCAATCTCTCCTTATAGCTCAATTTCTCCATCCCAGGCAACATGATGGTGAAACTCCTCTGTATGCCCTCCAGTGCTATCACATCCTTCCTGTAGTGAGGTAACCCGAACTATACACAGTACTCTAGTTGTGGCCAGACCAACACACTATACAATTCCAGTATTACCTTCTTGCTGTTATACTCTGTTAGGGCTGTCCCATGACAGCATGGCAAAAATGTCCAGCGAAAGTCCCAACAAGCTTTGCAATATGTTTAACGGGAATTTAGAGAGTGTAGGAAAGGTTTGTGTTCTCAGCATTTAAACAATAAGACTTGGACATTTTCCCAAGGGGATAGCATGTTGGTACTGTTACCTGCTATAAGAGATCCCTTCAAAGCCAGGTTAGTGGTCTTTATCAAATTGAGAAAAAATTGAGTCAGGTGAACTATTTAGTAAAGATGCCAGATAAAAAGAAAAGGTATCGAGTATGTCATGTGAACATGCTAGGCCAGGCAGCATCCGAGGAGCAGGTGAATTGATGTTTCGGGCATAAGCCCTTCTTCCTGAAGAAGGGCTTATGCCCGAAACGTCAATTCTCCTGCTCCTCGGATGCTGCCTGGCCTGCTGCGTTCTTCCAGCACCACACTTTTCAACTCTGGTCTCCAGCATCTGCAGTCCTCATTTTCTCCCTGTCATGTGAACATGTTGAAACCGTATTACACTAGTGAGAAAGAACTGGAGAAACGTGTGTTAGTTACTGCCCTGCAGAGTGAGGAATCAAATCTAGGCGATATGGATTTTGATTAAATAGATTAAAAAATGAAGAAGTCTTTGAGGAGCGGGATAGGTTAGTAAGCTATCTGTCACAGGAGCATAGAACGGAGATGAAAGATTTGTTACTACAGTATAAGAACATATGTAAGAGTCAGATGGAGAGGACTAATGCTATTGTACATGAAGTAGACATAGGGAATACTGCTCCGATAAAACAACACCCCTATCGGCATCATCCTGTCAAAGTCAGACAGGTCCAGAAGGAGGTGGAGGCCATGCTTGACGAGGACATCATCAAACCAAGCCAGAGCAAGTGGAGTTTGCCAATCATCTTAGTTCCCAAACCAAACAGGACTCAACAATTCTACATGGATTATTGGAAAGGTCAATGCCGTTACAAAATTGGACTCTTATCCAATTCCTAGATTGGAGCTCTGTATCAAGAAAGTTGGACAAGCCAGTTACATCACCAAGTTGGACTTAATGCATGGTTACTGGCAAGTACATTTATCAGAGATGGTGAAAGAAATTTCTGCATTTGTAACCCCCAAATGGACTATATCGGTTTAAAGTGATGCCCTTTGGAATGAAGAACACACCCGCCACATTCCCAAGACTCATGAACAGAGTTGTGGCTGGGTTAACAAACTGTGCAGTCTATTTGGACGATGTAGTGATTTTTAGTAAGACCTGGAAAGATCACATGGTACAAGTACATGCTTCTTGCTCTTTGATTGACTGCAAGAAGCAAAACTGGTGATAACCTTAATTAAAATGGAATTTGTGAAAGCAGAGGTGATGTTCTTGGGACATAACATCGATCACAGAAGGTGGACCCCACGGAACACAAAGACGAAGGCCATTGAGGAATTTTAAACGACCAACCTCGAAGAAAGAGGTGTGTCAATTCTCAGGACTCAGCTGATTCTATCAGAAGTTTGCTCCAAGCTTCAGCAGTGTAGTGGCGCCATTGACCAATTTGCTGAAGAAGAACACGGTCAACAGAACCATGCCAGGAGGCATTCGGCCATTTGAAATCGATATTAACCACCAAATCAGTTTTAGCTCCACCAAACTTCTCAAAACTTTTTAAAGTTGCCATCAATGCTAGTGACATAGGAATTGGAGCTGTACTCCTCCAGGAAGATGAGGATGGGACTGAACTGCCAGTTGGTTACTTTTCAAAGAAGATCAACATCCACCAGAAGAAATATTCCACAAGCGAAAAGGAACGATTGAGTTTGGCACTGGCCTTACAACATCTTAATGTGTATGTCACGAACTGCCGGAGACGGTTGTGTACACAGATCACAATCTGCTTACATCCTAAGAACATTTTAAAGTTAAGAATATAAGACTATTTCGTTGGAGTCTTATGTTTCAGAGTTTTAATTTAAAAATCATACATGTTGCGGGTCAGAAGAATATAATTGCAGATTCATTATCGTGGATTTAACTGATTGAGTTTAGATGAGATTTGATATAATACATACATATGTAGGTATATGGGAAGAAGTTAAGGTGAACTTATATTTAAATTATCTATATGTTAGGGTAATATTTAGAGAAAAAAACAAGCCATCTTTTCATTATAATGGTTCTTTTTTTTTAAGGGGGGAGGTGATATGAAGATGTGGGTGAACTGTACCTTTTTAAGAGAATTAAAAGCGAGCAGTTACAGCACCAAGTGTTCTCAATAAGATACAATATAACATGTACTGCAGCTCCTGGAGTAGCTGTTTGCCTGGAAATGACAAAAAACAGATTCAAATTAGGCGAATCAGTTTAAAATATTCCCCGAAAAAGTACCAAATTCCAATCAAGTTTGAATTAAGTAAATTGACAATCTTAAAAACCAAAGACACAATCCGATTCTCTGGGGTATAAGACCGGGGAAATATTGAACAGATGGAGAAGAACTGCTAAGCCCAGCATGTCAACAGACGTTTGCCCGAAAAATAGCCCTGTTAAAAGGTACCTTTTCAATCAGTAACCTGTCAAGCAGAATCCCTAAGAAGAAAAGAAGACACAGGAAGATCCAAAAGAAGAACCGAAAGCTGCCTGGTTTTGAGATAAGAAGTGTTGTTTTGTAAATCTTAGAGTCATAGAGATGTACAGAACAGAAACAGACCCTTCGGTCCAACCCGTCCATGCCGACCAGCTGTCCCAACCCAATCTAGGCTCACCTGTCAGCACCCGGCCCATATCCCTCCAAACCCTTCTTATTCATATACCCATCCAGATACCTTTTAAATGTTGCAATTGTACCAGCCTCCACCACTTCCTCTGGCAGTTCATTCCATACATGCACCACCCTCTGAGTGAAAAAGTTGTCCCTTGGGTCTCTTTTATATCTATCCCCTCTCACCGTAAACCTATGCCCTCTAGTTCTGGACTCCCTCATCCCAGGGAAAAAACATTGTCTATTTATCCTATCCATGCCCCTAATGATTTTATAAACCTCTATAAGGTCACCCCTCAGCCTCCGATGCTCCAGGGAAAACAGCCCTAGCCTATTCAATCTCTCCCGATAGCTCAAATCCTCCAACACTGGCAACTTCCTTGTAAATCTTTTCTGAACCCTTTCACGTCTCACAATATCTTTCCGATAGGAAGGAGACCGGAATTGGGAGTTTTATCAGACTAGTATTATGGAAGGGAAGATGATAGTTAGGTTAGAGTAAGGACTTGTACATAGTTGTTAGTTAATTATCCTTGATTATACCGTATGAAATAAAGTTGTTAATTTTTACTTTAAATAGTTCTTGACCACTCGAATTGTTACAGACTACTGCATGGGATAAATGTTTTCTGTGTTGCTGGTTTTAAATTAAGCAGGAGAGTTTGCCCCGCGTCGTAACAAAGGTCAAATGTGACCATGGAGAGTTCCGTTTCTTACATACCAAAAAAGGCCATTCAGATCACAGCAACAAGTGTTTACTAATGTCGAGTAATGTACTGGAAACCCAATCATAGTTGAACAACTCAGCACTAATTAATCAATAGTATACAGTGGGCGGGAGTATGTGACAATACTGCCATTTTAAAAAGGTTTTTTGGCCCTGGCTTTTTTTGAAAGAGAGGTTGTAAAGGCAGAGGTGCTGAAGAGTCTAGGGGGTCACAGCTAAACAATGGAAGGGGGGAGGCCAGTTCCCCCAGTTTGGGTTTTTTTTTGCTCGAGCAGTCACAAGATGAGTTAGTTCAGAAGAGCTACAAGCTTCAGTAAAGGATTCATCTGACTTTCTCTGAAATCTCTCTGTGGAAGTTGTTCCCTCCTGCCTGTAAGAATCTGTGTTTGAATTTACCTTTTTACCAAGGGTTATGTTTATGAGATTTTACTGTATTGGAACAGTTATTTTGTAATAGTTACTGTACTGGATCGGTTAGATTTTCCAATAGTTAAGTTATTCTAAATTCTGCTTTCTTTTCTTTGTGTTTCAAATGTAACATTGAAATAAATTCTGTTTTGGTTAAAGCTGAGTGGTTTGACCAGTTGCATCACACCCACATCACATCTGCCTTTAAAATAAGAAAAAAATAGAGTCTAGACTACCTTTTTAAAATACTTTGAGAGGTGTATGGCCTGGTCCCTAACAAGTATGTGCCACCGTGTTAATGTTACAAGAAGCAATGGAGAAGGGGTTAAACGGACCCTTCCCTATCAGCCTCAGAGAGCAATGCCTTTCAGGGTCACTCGACTAAATCCCTTTGAGCTCATGACAGGCCGGGCAATAACATTCTCTCAGGACCTGATCACTGGGGGAGCAGAACTTACTAACAGTAATGGGACTGGTTTGGGATTACATGAAATCCCTCTATAAGCATTTACACATACTTTACACATACTTTATGTACAAGCATGAGACCAGCAGCTCATCAGAGACTGGAAGTCTGAGGGACACCCAGCCCCAGGATCAAAGGTCCTGGTAAAAGTAATTTCAAGCAAGGATGCCCTAACCCTTCAATGGGAGGTAATATTAGTAGGTTAATGAAAACTGAATTGGTAAATGGAGAAATCCTGTGGAATGTAAAGTATATAAAACTAACAGCCGGCAGCAAGTCTGGTATTTTCCTTTTCTCTCTTTTTCAGACCATAGGATGCCCTCTTGCAACATTAGCTCAGAACTTCACCAACAATCAACATATTTCTGAAGACCTCGAGAACCAGATCGTGACACGGTTGTGCGGTGGTAATTGTAATTAAGAATAACACTGATAAAAACGCTACTCCTCTGTTGGTTTCTCTTGATTTTGATCCCACTGAGAACAGATGGGCACATGGAAAAGAGAGAACTTAATGGTAACACATTTATATACATGTCATATGCTTATGCCAAATGTACTAATGTCTCTGGTTGCTGGGTTTGTTTCCAGGCATTCAAAGGGCAGTATCTCTCTAAGACCAATTCCTTTCCTCCAAAGAATGGATCACTCGCCAAAATGAATCCCTAATGGCTGGATTTCATATGGCTGACAAGTTTTCTGCAGAGACTGGGTTATATTGGGTGGACATTAATGGTACCTGAGATAAGTGGGCATCAGCAGGGTACAGGTTTTTTGCTTTTGAAGGCTGGTACCAACCCATACCAACTAGATTAATACCTCCCATAAACGACCATTTGTTACCATTACCAAAACATCAGGGGTTGAAAAAGTGGTTGCTTCTATTTGCCTTATTAGATCAGATCCAGGGGGTTGGTCTACAGGTCAGAGTAGTTGCATTCAGTATTTTAGTGTCACTTTGCCTACATCTAAATTTAATTTTACCAACCTCACATCAGCAGGAACTATTAATCATGTCTGGTTTTCTAAATATATAAATCATTTTATCCTGAACAATGGCACTTTGTGTGTGGACATAAAGCATTGCACAGCTACCACCATCTTGGACAGCATCGTATTACCTATGTCACATGGTGTCATTTGTAGCCCATACATCATCCTCCTGGAAGGATCAGTGAGACAGCACAAAGGTGTCATTACACAAACAGAATGATTATTTGCCATCTCGTTACCCTGGTGCAGTATAGTCAAGCTAATTAGGGAATCTATCAGTGTGGCAGTTATCCCAGAACAGGAAGCAAATGACATCTCTCAGGGTCTTGATAAGATTAATGCTGAAATGGTCACCATCTGAAACACAGCATCACAAACAGGGTGGCCGTTGATTGGCTACCAGCATAAAAAGGAGGCACATGTGTGCACTCATTGGCAACGAATGTTGCACATGTATTTCAGACAAGTCCGAGAAAACTCTGATTTGACTGATCACATTCATAATGAAGTGATCAAGCTTGAACAACCCCCAGTTTCAAACCTGTGAAGTTGGGCCTGGGAACATCCTTGATCCAGGAAATAGTGATCTTGGTTGTCAATATCCATATGCTTTACATTGCTGTCACAATGTTTAAATATTGTTTACACCAGCTACTGGAGACAACAGCAGTTCGACTGCTGCCTCCACTTTCTGAAATATACTAAAGAACGAGCAACAAGAACAAGGTGACCCTATGGTTATTCTGGGAGAAGACTGGATCAATCCTACCAAAGAAACACAAGAAATCATCAAGCAACAGAATATTAAATTTAAGGACTTTTTTTTGCATTTGAGTGAATTATTATTTTGTGCTGAAACTCCACAACCTGAAAGGATTGATGGGAGAAATGAAAAAAAGATGACATGACAAATATAGACCATTTCTGATTCAAAACTCCCATCAGGGAAGTGCGAAAGGTACAAAGAAACATACACTATTGGTTAATTAGTGCTGGGTTATTCAACTATGATTGGGTTTCCAGGACATCACTCTACATTAATAACCACTTGTTGCTGTGATCTGAATGAGCTTTTGTGGTATGTGAGAAACCAAACTCTCCATGGTCACTTCTGTCCTTTTATCTCTCAACTGTGATGCTGTGTCTGCTATTTTATACAAGACCATTACAGAGTCATCTTTGAGATTTCTCAGCATTTCAACTCTCTTAGCCGCTGTCCTTGATAAGAGGTAGGAAGGCCCCTATTACTCTATTACCTGTAATTAGTATTTAAACCTTTCTCTGTTAGTGACTTTAAAGATATGTGTGTGTTAAATTTATGATTTATTAGGAAACTATATCTATGATTATCTTGAAGAATCTTAATTAAAACCTACATTTTAACTGATTGATTAGAAAAAACTTAAAATAAATAACTAATTGATATGAAATATTCTTATCTTTAGGATAATAAAGAATGTTGCTCATCTAATCTTACTCAAAGGAAGCAGACAGCTATTGTTTTAAGCATTGAGAACGCAAGCCTTTCCCTCACTCTCTAATTCCTGTTAAACATACTGCAAAGCTTATTGGTGCTTTGGCGGCCATTTTTGCTGTGCTGTCATAGGCAGCCCCAACACCATGACTGATGAAAGCAAGTGTTCCATATGCCTTTTTCGCTATCCTATTCACGTGTTCTGCAACTTCACAGATTTGTGAATCATTACCCAAGGTCCCTCTGGTTCTCTTAGCTACCCAGTGTCCTGCCATTCATTAAATACTCTCTTATTTTGTTTCTTCTTCCAATGTGCATCACCTCACACTTTTCAGGATTAAATACCATGTGCCACTGGTCTGCCCATCTGACCAATCCATCTATAGCACATTTCAATAGCACTAGTTTAATTACAGTGCAATAAATTCAGCGAGAGATGGTGCAATGGTTATGAAAGCCAACACATTAGCACTTGTTCAAATTGTTATTACTTATCTATTCCTTATCCCAAGGAGTATAAATTCCAAGCTTGTTGCAACAGAATGTATTTACTGGGCAATACTTCTCTTACTTGAGAGGTAACCACATCAGGTTTTATTTATATCCCTTGCATCTTAAAGGTAGTATCTTGAGATCGAATTTCTTGTCTAAACCCAACCCCTTTAATTTCCCAACCCCTCTTTTTGACTCTTTATCACAATTGACTGAGAAATATAGAATGCCAGCTTGCTCAGCGCTGCACCATAAACAAATAATTAAAATGTTTCTTTCTGTGTGGAGTAATCTGGTTTGCTCTTGGAAATTTTGCCTGATGATGTTTCAAAAAAGGAAATTATTCTACAAAGGCATCTGTAAAAGTTAAATTTCAAAACTCGAGCTACCATGTTGCATGTTTTATTCTTTGTACTTAAATGTAACTGCAGTGCTCTCATTGTGGATAGTAAGTTTTATGTGTACGAAGTGCAACTAGCATTAACAGGGGCAGATGTGCAATATTATCTCTTAGCTATTACTGTGTTTGTTTTCAAAATGATACAGCTGTCGACAGTGTTGCAAAGTCCAGTATTAATTCATGAAGTAGTAACCACCCACATTTTTGCTTTTCGAAAGAAGTACTGTATTTTCAGTGTACTTTTTATCTGATCTGTGCATGCTTTGTATTGGATTCAATCTTCACATTCTGAAAATACATGTAAGAAGCTGTAGAATAGGTGTTGAAATATTAAAAATGTTAATTGTTTAAGAGCATATGGTATCAAACCTTTCTACATTGACAGGATGTGGTTTCCTGGGTAGGTGAGTTAAGTGTTGAAAAAGCCTGGTGCAGCTGTTGTTAAAGGACATCTGATCATGAGCCTTTCCAAAATCAGTTGGTGATCTAGTAGTGATTTGTTTTCAGTAATTTTAGATTTATTACACTCTTGCCAAATAGCTCAAGACTGTAGCTGGAGATATTTAACTGAGGCAACAATTAAAGGTGTGTAGAATTTGATAGTCCCCAGAAATGAGAACAGGGTTGTTATGCACAATTAATCCAAACATGTCTCTTCCAAAAAGCGTAGTTTGTAGCTCAAGACAAAAATCAGTGTTGAATGGCTGCATAACTCAGTACTGAGAGTAAATTCATGTAAGGTTAGAACCAATTAAAGCTCACCTTAATTACATAAAGCTAGCATATACCTCTTAAAGTGGAAATGTGTCCTGGTTGAAGCAGTGTCGAGAAAGAGAATCTGAATTGTAAGAATAATGATTAATAGGACAACAGGTGAGAAAGTTTGCTCAAGGTTCTGAGGGTGCACCTAAGGCCTTAATGCAGGAGATAAAAAAGGAGGACAAAGATCCTCTGTTCATAAGAGGTTAGGAGACCCTAAAATAGACATTACACTGATTGTGCTATCAGACTGCCACTTCAGTCAATAGCAGTGGAATAATCTAAAGGACCTGAAAGCATTGTCACAAGAAATTCAATGTCCTTCTGGAAATGCCATATGCTTACAACTGAACTACAGCCCCAGTCATGTGCATGGACTTTCTTACAAACATGGATGATATATAACACTCAGAGCCTTACCTCATCCTCACACAAGTTCTATTGCAGAAGACTCCGTTGAGTACTTCGATGAGATGGTAAGGTTGAGTGAATGGACAGTTAGGATTGCTTTACTGGTCTTGTACTCAAATGAGTTGATTATGGATAGGCTGACCACATAGAGGCTGTGCAGGTTGCATTCTCTTTGGTTGGTCACCAAATTTCTGACAGCAAGGCTGTTCCCTCATGATGGCAAGATTGTGCACAGAGCAGACCTCCATAAATCTTAACACACTCTTCAAGGTACTGCTGTGCCCCTCCAGAGCAGACATATTGGCTAAAACATGCTAATGGTCCACTTGAGCACGTAGTAGTATGGTTTTCATAATACCCATAAGCTTGTACTTGCACAGGTTGTGTACTGTGGTCAAGAGCCCTGTGGTCTGTAGCTACCATTTAGTTAATTTAGTGCTTCAAATGCAACTGGTACATTGGAGTACACAGAATGAAAGCATTATGATTGCTGCCAGCATTCTGGAACTGACCAACATGATGCACTGAGTATGCTCATAAACCAGCTAAGCATTGGAATGTAATTCTCCGTATCTGTGGCACATCTCAGAGTTCTTGTAGAGAATCTGCAAAGCAACATGTGTGCAGTGACCAGTACAGTGAAGCTGCGTCTTCACTCTGCCTGTTTCTCACTGGCAACAGAACAAGACGTATGCAAGTTCTCTTTGCGCAGAAAGACTCAATGGTATGTCATATACAACCATAGACAGAGAATAAAGTATTGGAAATATCACCAATTTTAACCTTGAAGAATGTTTAAATCCATGATCAATTTCACAACTACTGGCAAAGTTGTCCTCAACTTCCTGAGATTGCAATTATGGCTGTAGCAGGTGACAAATTTTCACCTGTTTAGTGAAAGAGGTACTGTTTCTTAAAGATGCTAAAGTACATAAATCTCTGAATGCTCTGGTAGATACGGTCTCGAGCTGCTTGTCCTGTTATACCACCTTTTTTTCAGATTCCTTGTCATTCTGTGGTCAAAGTGGGGTTGCAAATAACATATATGAGAACAAGTTTGTTTTGTGTAGAATTCTTCAAGGCAGGACAACGTCTATCAGCATCTGCCAAACACTCCTCATATACTTTAGGAACCTTAAATAACTGTATGGACCAGTAAATAATACTACAAATTTGGCAACAGTCAGGAAGAATAATCCAATAACTAACCAAAGCCTTAAATAGTACTGGAAGGGTTTTTTCTGCTAATGAATGCATGTTCTGCTGTTCATATTTAAGAAATGGTACCAGCTGGAACATTTAGCTCCAAAATGTGAGCATTGCTGTCAAACTAATGTTATATACTGATTGATATCAATATCTGCTGACACTATATAAGCTTCCAGTGCATGCTTCTAGCATCAATACCTTACCCACTACAGTGTAATACACAGCATAAATGGACATGCCAGCTATGGATGCCATTTTGGAAGCAAAACAGGAGCCATTTTGACAAAACTGACAGATGTCCAATAGAAACAAATTTTGTTCCTGGAAATGTAAGATTTTTTTTTCTATGTATTTATTGAAAAATGTTTCACTCTTATAATTTTTCTTTCGGTTGATTTTTGTAAACGTACAAAAGTACAGAAAAATAGAAATAATATTGTACTATTATATTACAGTAGTGTTGACAATAAATTGCCTACTACTCTTCAAGATACTGTTGTCTCATATTTACTTAACTTAACCCAAATAAGTATAAACTCAAATTAAATAACATTAAATTACAATCCACTAAAATTAAATTACACTACATTGTACTATATTACATTACTCCATACCTCCACCAAGGCTCCCATCCATGGGAGCAACAGTTATTATACCCATATTTACTAGGCCTTCCCCCCGCCCCAAGTCCCTGGACCACCACATACAGCCCTCATGGCTATATAAAGGCCCTAATCAATACCATCGACAAATCCATGTCTATGTAATTTAGAAAGGGCCACCATGTCTTATAAAATTGTTCTGTTCCATGGTGCATCGTACTCGTTAGATAATCTTGAGGGACATGCTCCATCACAAGTCTCTGCCACTCTGCAAGACCTGGATGCTTTTCTGATATCCAATTCATTAGGATGTTCTTCCTCGCACAGTGTGTAAGAGTATTGAATAACCTCTTCCTGTGCTCACCTGAAGAGGGAAGATTCAGTAGTCCTAAGAGGAGGGATATCAGATCCTCCCTAACTTCCCAGGATCCTCTGCAGCTCATTCACGGTGACACCCCAGTATCTGTGGATCTTGTAACAGGACTAAAAGCAATGTGTAATGATGCCGATGCTGATTCTACATTTGGGACATTTCAGGAAAGATCCATTCTTAAACTTTGCTAACCTCTCTGGCACCTATGGACTCTGTGGAGGATCTTCAACTGCATCGCTTATACCTATTGCACATTGAGATTTTCGTTACATTCCCCCATATATCCTCCCATGTTTTCAATGAGATTTCTTCCCCTAATTCCTGATTCCAAATCTCATGGAGTCTCTCCATAACCCCCCAGGCATTCCCTCTCTGCAGATGATATATGGTACTAACTGAGAGACTGCCCCCACACCAGAGCACTCTACATTCTATATCTGACTTGTAGGGCTGGGTCAAGAGGGTGGTCTTCTTCTGTATGTAATCCTTAACCTAGAAGTATCGGACAAAGTCCCTATTAGGGATTCTGTATTTTTGACCTAATTGGTTGTAAAACATCAAGACCTCGCCCTCAAATAGATCTCCCAGACAAGAGACTCCTTTACCCTCCCATGCTGTGAAGCCGGAGTCCATTGACCCCAGTCTAAATCCTGGGGCTTCCACTAATGGGGTGAATGGCGAAGTCTTAAGTAAATTGCCCTCACCCTGCCACAATATCCTCTGTGCATTCACCATATTTATGATCATCGGACTCTCACAATGCGCAACTACAGATCTCATCTTACCCATAAACAGTAAGTTTATGAGGGGAAATCTCAACATCAAGCCATTTTGACTTTGAGTCACTGCGCACCCATTCATCTACATGTGAATGGTATCTCTTCAGATCTGGGAGGTCCACTCCCTACCCCTGTTTCTCCCCCCCCACTCCCCCATCCCCCAAAATATCCTGTGCAAGTTGCAACTCGGTAAATTTAATTAGGGGACGCCTATGGCACCAAATAAATGATCCAAGCCATCCCGCAAACCTCCATAGCACCGGTTTAGGTAATAACAATGGGAGTATCCTCATAGGATTTAACAACCGAGGAAGAACATTCATTTTAATCAAGGCTATACGGCCTAGCCATGATATGGGCAGTCCCTCACATCGCTGCAAGTCCTGCTTTATTCTTTCAAACAGCTGTACAAAGTTAGCCCTGTACAGCAGCCAGAGGCAAGGGGTAATAAAAAGTTCCAAGTAGAGAAAACCTTTCTGTGACCATCTAAAAGGAAACTCCATTCCATCCTCCAGCTTCGGTACTTCCACCAATCCCCCACATGCATGACTTCCAACTTTGTAAAATTTATCTTATATCCTGAAAAGCTGATGAATAATTTAATTTTTTGTATTAATCGGGCTATGAACTTTTCGAGGTAAGCCAAAAGCAGAAGGACATCGTCTGCACAGAGAGTGATATTGTGTTCCCCAGTTCCCACCTTTGGTGCCAATATTTCAGGGTCCTTTGGATAACTCCACCAGCGGTTCAAGACCAAGGTAAACAGCAACAGCGATAAGGGACATCCCTGTCGGCTGCCCCTCCCCACACCAAAATTGTTCGATTTCACTTCATTTGTAATAACTGCCACCTTAGGGTCTTTACATAACACTGTCACCCACCTGGCGAAGGTCCCTCCCAGGCCAAAGTGATCTAGATTAGCAAAGAGATACGACCATTCCACCCAATCAAAAGCCTTTTCTGCATCCAGGGAGACCACCAACCCTGGAATCAGTCTCTGCTGACATATTTGCACCATATTCAATACCTGCCTGATATTATTAGAGGAACTGCGACCCTTGATAAAACCTGTCTAGTGTTCGTTTATAATAACAGGCAGCACCTTCTCCAAACTCAGAGCCAACACCTTTGATAGGATTTTAAAATCCACATTCAACAATGAGATGGGTCTACATGACGTGCAATCCTAGGTGTCTTTCCCTTTCTTTAAAATAAGGGCGATATTAGCCTCCCTAAGAGAGGGTGGAAGACAGTCCTGGCTATACGAATGACCATACATCTCTAGAAGTGGTTCAGCTAACATCTATATGAACTTCTTGTCAAGTTCACTCAGGAACCCGACTGGACTGGGTGCCTTTCCACCTTGGAGCTGCCTTACTGCCTCTTGCACCTCCTGTACTGTCAGAGGTGCATTTAAAAGGGAGGCCTGATCTACATCCAGGCCTTATCTGGAAGTCCAGGTTTTCAAAAAAGAATTCCATTCTTGCTATTCTATCCCCACAGCCCTCCAACCAGTATAACTCTACATAGAATTCCCAAAATCTGGCATTGATCTTTTTTCAGTTCACGAGTGACATTACCAGTTCTCCCCCTGATAGACACAATGGACTGTGGGGCACTTTTCTTCCTAGCCAGCTAAGCCAGGTATCTACCTGGCTTATCCCCATATTCAAACAGCCTTTGCTTTAGAAAGGAGACTCCTCTCTTTGCCACTTGTGTGAGCACTGAGTCCAGAGCAGTCCGGAGAGCTGTGACCCATTGCAATTTGACCACAGATGGTCTGGTGTAATATGCCGACTTGGCTGCCTTCAGCTGGGCCTCAAGCGTCAAGCATCCGCTGCTGCTCTCCTCTCTGTCTCCTTCTCGTTGTTGAGTATGAAATAATCAGAAGCCTTAAGAACGCTTTAGTAGTTTCCCAGAGCATTGATGGATTACTGGCTGTACCCCGATTGATGTCCCAAAAGCCCTGAATCTCTTTGTGATATACTGTACAAAGTTGTGATCCTTCAACAGAAATGGATCCATTTGCCAGTGCCGCATGCCTACTCCACTACCCTCGATCTTAACATCTAACTATACTGCCGCATGGTCCGAAATATGCTCCCAATCCTGCAGGCCAACAGCAAGTCCAAACAAACCGAAGGAACAAAGAACATATCAATTCTTGTGTGGCACTTGTGTGGGTTGGAGTAAAAGGTAAAATCCCTCCCACGCGGGTGGAGACACCTCCACACATCCACTAGCTCCAACTCCTCACATAAGTTCACTAACTGTCTAGACTGACAAGATGTACCTGACAGAACCTTTGCCATCCTGGCTATCCCAGGTCCATGTGACGATTAAAGCCTCCTCCTGTAATCGTATGGCACACCCCAAGGGCCAGTAACTTAGAGAATGCATCAACTAAGAATTTGAGAGCATGCGCAGGGGGACACTAAACATTCAGGATGCCATACTCTTCTCCTGTATCAGTGCCTTGAGAATGATGAACAGTCCACACTCATTCTTGATTTGATCTGTCACCTGAAATGGAAGGTTCTTTCGTACCAGTATGGCCACTCCTCTGCTTTTGGAGTTAAAGGAGGTGCAGAATACTCTATTGTATCTCCCATGCTGTAACTTCAGATGTTTCCCATCTGTCAAATGTGTCTCTTGCAACAATGCGATGTCAACCATTTCCTGCTTAAGATTTGAGAGCACCTTTTTCCTTTTAATGGGGCAATGGCTCCCCTTTATATTCCAGGTGCACCACCTGAACAGATCACGAGCCATGACCACACATTACAGCCCGCAATCCCTCGAGAGGAAGAAGCCCATTCAAGGTGCAGCAAGTAGAGAAAATACAGACTTTATCAAATCTAAAGACTATTCTTACAAACACTACCAAAACTACTAGAACTAAGAAACTAACCTCTATTCCTAACTTGAACAAATAAATACAAAAAACACAAATCTCCAGAGATCTCCCCCCTCGCCCATTGGGGGCATTCACTCCCAACCATCCTCGCACCTTCCAGTTAAAGCCACGTCCCCTAAACCCAAGCAATGGAAAAAAAACATGTTATTTACACTCCTGCAAGTTAACAATGGACGCACACCCCTCCCCCTCCACATCTCAACCCCACACATCTTTATGTCAAAGAAGTAACCTCACCCCCCACCCAGCAAAACAGAACAATAGAACAACTAATAACTACCAAACGGATATAATATAAAACATTTTGTATTTTACACCAGAGCAATACCAAGCCTATAAGGCCCGAGTACCCAAAAGGGAAAAGAACAAAGAAAGTGAAGATTTAAAAAAAATTATGCCATTGCCCACACATATCTTTTCCTCTTTGCCCCTCAGTCAAAGTCTATCATTTCAGAGAATTCAAAAATTCTTTTGCTTTTTCCGCCGAGTCAAAGTTGTAGGCAGCAATCCCATAATTGAAACGTAGCAGTGCCGGGTACCTCAGAGAATATAGAATATTTAAATATCTTAATTTTTTTCTTTACATCAAAGGCCTTCCTTTTCTTAATTATGGCCCCAGAAAAGTCATGAAAAAACATTATCCTCGAACCTTTATAAACCAAAGCTTGTGGATCTCCTTCCAGTCTTCTGGCTGTGTCTATTATTAATTACTTTTCCTTATAGTGCTGGAGTCGCACTAGGACGGGGCATGGAACCTGCGCACTGCGATCTGGTGGCCCACTCCACACCCACCAAGACGATGCCCCAGCAACTCCAGAAGCCACCTCCCAGGAAATTCAGCAAGGTTTTCGCTCTCGTCACGCTCCGGAAGGACGCAATTCATAAGTCTTTTCTCTGACCTTGATTTTTGAGGTCGCCTACTTGTTCCAACAGGGCCTGAGCCTGGCCTTCCAAGGTTTAGACCCGCACCTCAAAGCTCTCTGTTGCAGCCTCCAAGGCCGCAGTTCTCTGTTTCAATGCTTCTATGCAGTGATCCAAAGTCCAGATCTCCTGCTCACGCTTTGTCAGCATGGTAGTAATTAGCTTCAGCGCTCCCTCAATTTTTTCACGGAGTTTTGCGAACCCACTTTGTAGGAACCCACTTTGCCTGGGGTGTGGCACAGAGCCCAACAGAATGAACCCATGAATCCTTTGAACTCCAATCATTCCAGGTATGTTTTAATATGTCCCACGTAATGACATAACAGGAGGGCAACATGTGAAAAACATTGTCCCATAATGCATTGCCAAAGTTAACAGAATGCCAGGTTAAGGTTCAGCACATTGTTTGATATATCCTGCAAAGTTGGATTACTGTTCTGAACAAAACACATTATGTGCAATAAAGGTAGTAGTTAAGTTGCAAGCATTATGTCGATCATAGAATGGGAAGAAAAGCATGTTATTTACATTCCTGCAAGTTAACAATGGACACATCTCAATCCCACACATTTTTACATCAAAGAAGTAACCTCACCCCTCACCCAGCAATCCACCGAAACTGCACATAGAGTCATAGAGATGCACAGGATGGAAACAGACCCTTCGGTCCAACAGTCCATGCAGACCAGATAACCAACCTAATCTAGTCCCACCTGCCAGCACCTGGCCCATATCCCTCCAAACCCTTCCTATTCATATACCCATCCAAACGCCTTTTAAATGTTGCAATTGTACCAGCTCCACCACTTCCTCTGGCAGCTCATTCCATTTTTGTACCATCCTCTGTGTGAAAAAGTTGCCCCTTAGGTCTCTTTTATATCTTTCCCCTCTCACCGTAAACCTATGCCCTCTAGTCTGGACTCCCCGACCCCAGGGAAATGGCTTTGTCTATTTATCATATCCATGCCCCTCATAATTTTGTAAACCTCTATAAGGTCACCCCTCAGCCTCCGACTTTCCAGGGAAAACAGCCCTAGCCTGTTCAGCCTCTCACTATAGCTCAAATCCTCCAACCCTGGCAACATCCTTGTAAATCTTTTCTGAACCCTTTCAAGTTTCACAACATCTTTCCGATAGGAAGGAGACCAGAATTGCACGTAATATTCCAACAGTGGCCTAACCAATGTCCTGTACAGCCGCAACATGACCTCCCAACTCCTATACTCAATACTCTGACCAATAAATGAAAGCATACCAAATGCCTTCTTCACTATCCTATCTACCTTCGACTCCACTTTCAAGGAGCTATGAACCTACACTCCAAGGTCTCTTTATTCAGCAATACTCCCTAGGATCTTAGCATTAAGTGTACAAGTCCTGCTAAGATTTGCTTTCCCAAAATGCAGCACCTCGCATTTATCTGAATTAAACTCCATCTGCCACTTCTCAGTCCATTGACCCATCTGGTCAAGATCCTGTTGTAATCTGAGGTAACCCTCTTCGCTGTCTACTACACCTCCAATTTTGGTGTCACCTGCAAACTTACTAACTGTACCTCTTATGCTCACATCTAAATCATTTATCCAAAAGACAAAAAGTAGAGGACCCAGCACCGATCCTTGTGACACTCCACTGGCCTCAGGCCTCCAGTCTGAAAAACAACCTTCCACCACCACCCTCTGTCTTCTACCTTTGAGCTAGTTCTGTATCCAAATGGCTAGTTCTCCCTGTATTCCGTGAGATCTAACCTTGCTAATCAGTCTCCCATGGGGAACACTGTCGAATGCATTACTGAAGTCCATATAGATCACATCCACCACTCTGCCCTCAATCCTCTTTATTACTTCTTCTAAAAACTCAATAAAGTTTGTGAGATATGATATCCCACACACAAAGCCATGTTGACTATCCCTAATCAGTCCTTAAGATGGTGGAATTTGAATTTCAAATCAACAAACCTGGAATTAAGAGACAAATGATGACCATGAAACCATCATCCACTGTCAGAAAAAAACCCACCTGGTTCACTAATGTCCTTTAGCGAAGGCTACTGCCAGCCTTTCCTGGTCTGGTCTACATATGACTTCAGACCCACTGTAATGTGACTAACTCTTAACTGCCCTCTGGGCAATTCGGGATGGGCTATAAATGGTTGCCCAGCCAGCGATGCCCTCATCCAGTGAATGAATAAAAAAACGGAATGGAATCCTTTCAGTAAGAAGGATGCGCTGGAGTACAGTCAAGCAAACAGAGTCGGTGGCTTTGTAGTGGATATTAGTGGATAGCACCCCCAGAAATGGAAAGAGTGAAGTCAAGTGAGGAAAGAAATCAGATGGAACCAGGAGGGAGCGAGAGCAAAAACAAAAGCCATGTTTTTTCATTTCTGGACAAAAGCATAATTGTATTGGTGGAGGGGGGCAGAATACTTGAGAGTGGGCATTCAGTTGAGTTGACAGTCTGAAAGTGACTCATCTGAACTCGAAAGAGCCTGCTAAATGGATTTATTTTAAAATGCTGTTGACAGATGGGAAAGATACATCACCTCCAAGGTTACCATTCTGCAGGGACCATTCCATTTGTGACATCCTGATTCATCCCTCTCACTCCCAGCATTTCCTCTGCAACACAGCACATTTCCAGGCAGTGGCACAAGGTCTAACACTTACTCTTTCTCCTCACTGTCCAAGATCCCACACATACCTCCCAGGTGAGGCAGTGTTTTATGTGCACGTTTAAATTGGTTTACTGTATCCACTGTTCACAATGTGGTCTCCTATAGCTTGGCAAGGCCAAATGCAAGCAGGCTGAATGCATTGCTTGTAAGAATGTTCCCAACTTTCCAGTTGCTTGCAATAACAAAATAAACTTGCTCCCGTTCTAACAATTACACCCGAGGCCTGTGTTCCTGTGAAGCTCAATGCAAACTGGAGGAACGCCACCTCATTTCCCACTTGGAGATTTCACATCCTCCAGGACTTCAGATAGAGTTCCACAACTTAATTATATGACCTCTTTTCTCCATTTTGATTAGCTGCTTCATCCTGTTGGTTTTCCTCAGCATAGCAGACCCATTTTCACCTCATGTACCACCATTAGAACTCCTTTTCAAACTCTGCAGTTTTGTTTAGGGCATCTGCACTTCCTCCCACTTTATAATCAGCAATTGAAAACATCCACCATTTTCCAATCCTTTTCAGTTCTGAAGAAGTCATATTGAATTCCAAATCTTGGTCTGTGGGAGGAAACTGGAGCACCCAGAGGAAACCCACGCAGACACAGAGAAAACATGCAAATTCAAGTCGCCAAGGATGGAATCAAACCTGGATCCCTGTGAGACAGCAGTGCTAACCACTGAGCCACCATGTTGCCCCACAGTGAGTACCCTGAATCTTTATATACATACACAGTATATTCTATGGATCTGCTGTCAAATTTGTTGTAATGCTTTCTACTGTCAATTTGATGCTAACATTTCCCATCAAGGAGCCCAGAATAATGACTTCCTAGGTAACAAATACTTACTAATCATGAGGAAATAAAAAGATCTTAGCTTTGCATTGTGCAATAATTCTGAATCTCACCTGCTGTTGAATTCTGGGAAGTTTATTTAGAAGCAAAGTACGAGACCAACAATACATAGAGTATTTACAAATTATTCGGATAAAAGTGCTTTACATCAGTCCAATAATTTTTCCAACTTCTAGCTCTCAGATACATTTACCAAATGGAAGTCATACTGCTTTAATTGGAATCATACAATTGTTGATGTAACTAACCATTTCTTTACTTGTTAGATGAATGTTTCCTGTCAGCCCCTTGACAAGTTTCAATGAATTTCAAATTCATTTAGTTTTTAAACTCATTTAACATATCTTTACTGTTCCATGAAAAATGAGAAATGGACAAGGAAATGGCATTAATGAGAAAAATGTTCATGGTGAGCATGGCGGAATAAATAAGCTACTTTGTGCTATAAAACTCTGATGTTATAATCAGTTGCAGCAGGTGCTTAGAAAATAAGTTAGAATTAGAAGCAAAACTTGAAAGCAATTTTCACCCAACACTTGTATTACTTTGATATTAAATGCTCCATCTCCTCAGAATATGCTATTATCCCTTTCAGACCCTCATGAGCTTTTGAATCTGCTTCCCGTTGAGCAGATTGACCATCCATCACCTTAAATATTCACTGTCACCACGACTGGCATATGAGGCAGCAGTGTGCAGGATCTACAAGATGCACTTCAGCAACTCAACATTTTTCAGCACCTGCCAAATCTGCAACCTCTACCATCTAGAAGTTAAGGGAGTACACACCTGAAAATTCTAACATTTGAAAATTCTCCTCCAAGCCACATGCCATACTGACTTGGAACTGCATTGCTGTGCACTAGATCAAAATCCTGGAACTCCCTTCTTCACAGCACCGTTTGTGTATCTACACCACATAAAGTGCAGTGAATCAAGAAATTAGCACATTACTGTAACATCTTCACAATGCAATTAGGGATAAACACTGACTGCTGAAAAAGTGAAGCTCACATCTCAAGAACCAGTTAAAAAAATTTTGCAAGAGCTAATAAACATTGGCAAAGAGGGTTCAAGCTACTGAGTACCCAGTTCTGCCTCCAATTGTGATGGAAATTCTAGACCTTTACTCTTGGAACAGCCATTATGCTACAGGATTTCAAAATGGGACGGTTTGGACAGTACCAGCAAAATATTTCTGCAACCCATCATTGTGCAGTGACAATTGGAAGTCACATTTCCCATCTAAGATGCTGATTTTGATTATGACCTCTGTTTCAGAAATACTGGAATAACTCTAATGAGCATTTTTACTTCAAATGTTTTTGTGGTAAATGCCTAACTGTGAACTCAGTTTGGACAGAATTTCAAAGATTGCTTTACAGAGAATAACTATCAAATGAACCAAAAGTCAACAATTCTGAAAAATGCTGATTATTTTTTAACTTTATTTCCAATCATGTTCCTTTTCTTTCTGCTTCCGAAGGCATTAACTTTGAAAATGAATTCACATTAACAGAAATAAAAATGAAGAAAAAAAATCTGCAATTATTTAGCACCTTTCATTACCTGACGATATTCCACAAAATACTTTATAGCCAATGAAGTGCTGTTAAAAAAAAACTTGGCAGCCAATTTTCAAGTTCCCACAAACAGTAAAGAGATAATAACCAGTTAGATTGGTTATCGTGAATATTCACCAAAAATAATGTGGGAAAATGTGAAGTTGTTCAGTTTGGCAGGAAGAATAAAAAAGCAGGAGTACTATTAAACAGAGAATGCTTTGGTATTCCACGATGCACAACAATTTGGGTGTTCTGCACAAGTCTAGCTTGCAGATACAGAATGTAATCATGAAGGCTAATGAAAGCTATCCTTTATTAGAAGAGGAATTGAACATAAAAATAAGAATGTTATGCTTCAGTTATACAGGGTATTAATGAAACTATATCTGGAATACTTTACAAAGTTTTGGTTTCCTTCTTTAAGTATGGATGAAATGGAGCGGGTTCACAGGTGGTTTACTAGATTGGTACCTGAATTGTGTTATGAAGATGGTTGGGTAATCCTGGCTTATTTCCACTGGAGTTTATAAGCATGAGGGGTAATGGCACAGTGGCTAGCACTGCTGCCTCACAGGGACCCGGATTCAATTCCTGCCTCAGGTGACTGTCTGGGAGGAGTTTGCACATTCTCCCCATATCTGTATGGGTGCACTCTCATTTCCTTCCACAATCCAAAGATGTGCAGGTTAGGTAAATTGGCCATGTTGTTCAGGGATTTATAGGGTAGGTGCATTAATTAGGGGTAAATGTAGAGTACTAGGATAGAGGAATGGATCTGGGTGGATTACTCTTCAGAAGGTTAGTGTAGACGTGTTGGGATGAATGGCCTGTTTCCACACTGTAGGGATTCTATGAACTTGATTAAGTGCAAGAGATTCTAAAAGTATTTGTAAAGGTAGATGTGGAAAGGATGTTTCCTCTCCTGGATGTATCCAGACTTAGACGACACACTTTTAGGACAGAAAATAATTTCTTTCTCTCAGAGAATTGTGAAACTTGGAACTCTCTGCCTCAAAAGGCGGTGGTAACAGAGTTATCAAACACTTTTAATGCAGAAATCATCAGATTCTTGTCAGACAAGAGAATCCAAGATTATTCAGAGTGGATCGACATGTGGAATTCTAAACAGAATAGCTAAGATCTTATTACAGGGCAGGGCTGTCTTGGTGGGGGGGGGGGGGGGGGGGGGGGAGGTGTAAATGTGTAATTTTGCTCTGATTTGGTAGGTTTGTTTGCTTGTAAAATAGAAGAGAGTTCCCCTTCTCTTTGAATAGTGCCACAAAATGTTTCATGGCCACCTGATAAGGCAAATGGTTTTGGTTTCACATTTTATTCAAAGAATGATATTTTCAACAAGGCAGTACTCTCTCAGTACTGCACTGAAATATCAGCCTGGAGTTTATGCTTGAGTCTCTGGAGTTCAGTTTCTGAGTCATAAGTGTAATGTGATACCAAGGGAGCCAAAATCATGTGTTGGCAGTTCTCTAGTACATGAGATATCACCATCCTCCATGGGTGTACCTAAGTAGTGATTGGAAACTCTCAGTTGTGAGGAGTATCACAGCCATGGATCTTCTGTCCTTTGTTTGATATCTGTATCTGTGTGCTAACAACAGCACAAATAATGCAAAATCTTCAAATTTAAAATAGTAACATCTTCATTTATAGTTCTACAATTCTGTTGAAGTCTCTGCACTTCTCCAATTCTGGCCTCTTTCACTTCCCTGATTTTAATTGCTCTGCCAGTGATGTCCTTTCTTTCAGGTTTCTCTACCCCATTGAATGGAACTTGTTCCTGACATTTTCCCACCTCTCTCTCCTTTAAAAACTCCTGAAAACCTTCCTCCTTCCTGTCCAAATGTCTGATGTGGTTTGTTGTCAAATTTCACTTAATGTCCTTCCGAAGAGTCTTGAGCTTTTTAACTACAATAAATACATCATATAAATGCAATGTCTTTACAAGTAATATTAAATCTGGTCTGTGAATTTCATCTTTACTGCCTGTCTCAATTTACTGTTTTGAGGTTCAAAAAGATCAAAGTAGATTCTTGATTTGTCAACATTTTCCCTGATATACAGCATATCTTCCACAGTGTACAAATCTTCTCTTGCTGTCCACACAGTCAGACTGTATCTGTATTAAAACAAGATTGTTGAATTAGAGGAGACAGACAATATAGCAGTGCTGGATTGTCAATTAAAACACATCAACATAAAAACTTATTGTATGAAACAGATTTGATAATAGTTACTTGGTGCAAAGTTTATTTATCTGGACTTTGTGATGCATGGATACAAATATATTTAAAACCATTTTATGTATTGGCCTGTCTCTATCACCCTTTATTAGGCCGTAAGATATAGGAGCAGAATTAGGCCATTGGCCTATCAAGTTTGCTCTACCATTCGATCAAAGCTGATATCTTTCTCAACCCCATTCTCCTACCTTCACGCCATAACCCTTGACCCCTTTACTAAACAAAAACCTGTCTTTCTCTGACTTAAGACTACTGAATGACTTGGCCTCCATAGTCTTCTGTGGCAGTGACTTCTGCAGATTCACCATTTCCTGACTGAAGAAATTCCTCCTCATCTCAGTTCTAAAGGGTAGTCCTTCTGAGTCTGTGCCCTCCGGTCCAAGTCTCCCTTACTAATGAAAACATTTTCTCCACATTCAATCGATCTTCTAAACTCCAGCAAGTATAAATCCAGAGTCCTCAACTGCTCCTCCCTTGTCTCTGATATGTCCTTCATTCCTGGGATCATTTTTATAAATGTCCTCTGACCGTCTCCAAGGACAGCACAATCTTCTTTAGATATGGGATCCAAGACTGCTCACAATATTTCAAATGCTATCTGACCAGAGCCTTATTCAGCCTCAGTAGTACATCTCTGCTATTGTATTCTAGTCCTCTTTGAAAGAATGCGAATATTGCATTTGCCTTCCTAGCTGCCGAATGAATTTGCACGTTATCCTTAAAAGAATCCTGAACTAGGACTCCTAAGTCCCTCTGTGCTTCAGAGCCTATGCCTCTTCCTACCAATGAGCATAACCTCACTATTCTAAAAAATAATTTTAAAAATCAAAGACTTGTGGATGATTAGATTAGATTACTTACAGTGTGGAAACAGGCCCTTCAGCCCAACAAGTCCACACCGACCCGCCGAAGCGCAACCCACCCATACCCTTACATTTACCCCTTTAACCTAACACTACGGGCAATTTAGCATGGCCAATTCACCTGACCCGCACATCTTTGGACTGTGGGAGGAAACCGGAGCACCCGGAGGAAACCCACGCAGACACGGGGAGAATGTGCAAACTCCACACAGTCAGTCGCCTGAGTCGGGAATTGAACCCGGGTTTCAGGCGCTGTGAGGCAGCAGTGCTAACCACTGTGCCACCGTGCCGCCCAGATTAGATTAGATTAGATTAGATTACAGTGTGGAAACAGGCCCTTCGGCCCAACAAGTCCACACCGACCCGCCGAAGCGAAACCCACCCATACCCCTACATTTACCCCTTACCTAACACTACGGGCAATTTAGTATGGCCAATTCACCTGACCCTGCACATCTTTGGACTGTGGGAGGAAACCGGAGCACTCGGAGGAAACCCACGCAGACACGGGGAGAATGTGCAAACTCCACACAGTCAGTCGCCTGTGTGGAGTTTGTGTGGAGATTGAACCTGGGTCTCTGGCGCTGTGAGGCAGCAGTGCTAACCACTGTGCCACCGTGCCGCCCACGATGCTGGAAATTGAAACAAAAACAGAGATTTCTGAAAAACTCAACACGTCTGTTGGCATCTGTGGAGAGAGAAACAGTGTTAATATTTCAGGTCCAGAGACTCTTCTTCAGAACATTCTCAAGACGGTTCTCTAGACCTAAAATGTTAACTTTTTTTTTTCTCCACAGATGCTGCCGGATCTGCTGAGTTGGTCCAGCTATTTCTGTTCTTGTTTAAAAATTAATATCTTGCTCTTTGGTTTCCTCTTTCCAATCACAGTTTTGAACAAATTTACAGTTAGATGCAAACAAAATGAGAAAAATCAAAAATTCTTGAAATGTGAAATCTACTGGAAGAAAAGGCCTCTAGAATTTTACTCAGCTGAACAGTTCTTTTACCTTTCTGACTGCTCCACCAACCAAGACAGCTGTGGCCAGGATGGACGAACCAATGCTGCTCTAACTGGGAATGTTACTGGTTGATTGAGAGTCTGACAAATTTGCTCCATCTCCTTCACCATCTCCCATGTGTAACAAGAATCTGTTTGAAGAAGCAAATCCAATTTTAAAGATTCTTTGGTTTTAGATCATGTTTACAGTTTTCTCAAGATGATTTAGGAGATACAGCATAATGTTTATGGCACAGACAGAGAACACAGGAGGCTAACACCTTCAACATATTGTCTGGCTAACACTAACTGTTACAGTTAACCTGAGAAGGTAACTTTTAAAAAACGTTTTGTGATTTACACATGAAAGAAGTGAAACTATCATGGTATTCGAACAGATGAAAGACTCAACAAACGATCAAAGTATTTTTCAATGTATAATTTCAGTTACATCACACAGTAAACTTTCGCTATAAATTCTGTGTCTTACAATTGTGCCCTCTCCTACCACCTGATGAAGGAGCGGCGCTCCGAAAGCTAGTGCTTCCAATTAAACCTGTTGGACTATAACCTGGTGTTGTGTGGTTTTAACTTGATATGCCTGGAGAAGACTTTGGGATTTTCCTTTATATTAGCTGCTAATCGTTTTTCATTGTTTCTCTATGCTCTTATTTGCTTTCTCACCTGCCACTAAACCTTCAATATTCCTGTAATTCTCAGCTGTACTTTCTACCTTACACATATGAAAAACATATATTTTCTACTTCTACTTCAGTTGTCATGCAGGGAACTATAGATTTGTATGTCCTACCTCTTCCATTAGAGAGAACATACCTCAATTGTATCCAAACCATTTTCTCTTTGAAGGTGGCCCATTGTTCGCTTATTGTTTTTCCTGCCAACTTCTTACTTCCAATCAATCCTGCTCAATTCTGTTCTTGCTTCATTACAGTCAGCTCTCTGTACATTGATTTTTCTTACTTTGGATTGATACAAGTCATTTTTCAATGCCATCTTGAACTTTATGGTACAATGACCACTGTCTCCTAAATATTCACCCACTGACATTTGACCCACTTGGTCCACCTCATTTCTAAATACAAGGTTAAGCAATGCATACTTCCTTGATGGACTGAACACATACTGTTGTAGGAAGCCCTCCTGAATGCAATTGTTATGGACTAGGCCAAACTACTCATAGAACATAGGACAATACAGTGCAGAACAACATCGGCCCTCGATATTGCGCCGAACTTGAACTAATCTAAGCCCATCCCCCTACAATATCCCATCATCATCCATATGCTTATCCAAGGATGGTTTAAATGCCCCTAATGTGGCTGAGTTAACTACATTAGCAGGCAGGGCATTCCACACCCTTACCGGTCTGAGTAAAGAACCTGCCACGGACATCTATCTTAAATCTATCACCCCTCAATTTGTACCTATGCTCCCTTATACAAGCCAACATCATCATCCTAGGAAAAGGACACTCACTATCTACCCTATCTAATTCTCTGATCATCTTGTATGTCTCTATTAAATCTCCTTTTAGCCTTCTTCTCTCCAATGAGAACAGACCTAAGTCTCTCAGCCTTGCCTTAAAAGACCTTCCCTCCAGACCAGGCAACATCCTGGTAAATCTCCTCTGCACCTTTTCCAATGCTTCCACATCCTTCCTGTAATGGGGCGACCAGAATTGTACACAATATTCCAAGTTAGGCTGCACAAGCATTTTGTAAAGTTGCAGCATGACATCATGGCTCCGGAACTCAATTCCTCTACCAATAAACCTAACACACAGTATGCCTTCTTAATAGCACTATCAACCTGGGTGGCAACTTTCAGGGATCTATGTACATGGACACCAAGATCCCTCCGCACATCCACACAACCAAGAATCTTTCCATTGACCCAGTATTCTGCCTTCCCAAAGTGAATCACCTCACATTTATCTGCATTGACCTCCATTTACCAACTCTCAGCCCAATTCTGCAGTTTATCCAAGTCTGCCTGCAATCTGCAACATTCTTCCACAATGTCTACTACTCCACCGATTTTAGTGTCATCTGCAAACTTACTAATCCATCCACCTATGCCTGCGTCCAAGTCATTTATAAAAATGACAAACAGCATTGATCCTGAAACAGATCCTTGTGGCACACCACTATAACCGGACTCCAGGCTGAATATTTTCCATCAACCACCACTCGTTGCCTTCTTACAGAAATCCAGTTTCTAATCCAAACTGCTAAATCACCCTCAATCCTATGCTCCACATTTTCTCCAATCGCGTACCATATGGAATCTTATCAAAGGCTTTACTGAAGTCCAGGTACACCACGTCAACACTTACCTTCATCCACATGATTGGTCACCTTCTCAAAAAAACTCAATGAGGTTTGTGAGACACGTCCTACCCTTGATGAAACCATGTTGACCATCTCCAAGCAAATTGTTGCTTTCTAGATGATTATAAACCCTATCTCTTATAATCCTTTTCAAAACGTTTTCTACAACAGACATAAGGCTCACTGACCTATAATTACTTGGGTCATCTGTGCTGCCCTTTTGAACAAGGGCACAACATTTGCAATCCTCCAGTCCTCTAATACTAAACCCGTAGATAATGACGACTCAAAGATTAAGGCCAAAGCCTCCGCCATGTCTTCCCTAGCTTCCCAGAGAATCCTCTGATAAATCCCATCCGGCCCAGGGGACTTATCTACTTTCACGCATTCTAGAATTGATAACACGTCCTCCTTGCTAACCTCAATCCTTTCTGGTCTAACAGCCTGTATCTCAGTTTGTTCCTCTACAATATTATCCTTTTCTTGAGTGAAAAAAGATGAGAAATATTAGTTTAGCATCTCTCCGATCTCCACAGGATCCACACACAGCTTCCTACTTTTGTCTTTGACTAGCCCTATTCCTACCCTAGTCATCCTTTTACTCCTCCCATAACTATGTAAAGCTTTAGGGTTCTCCTTTATTCTACCTGCGAAAGACTACTCATGTTCCCTCCTTGCTCATCTTAACTTTCTCTTTAAATCTTTCCTAGCTAATCTGTAACTCGCCTTCGTCTCATCTGACCCATTTTGTCTCAACGTCGCTCAAAACATTCTTATGCAGGTAGCCCAGACCAAAACTTTGCAATTTGTTTCAGTAAGCGTACAGTGAAAGTGACTCCGAGTAAGTTAGTGAGATTGACTACCAGGTTAAAACAGACAAAAATTTATTCATGAAATTGCACAATGAAACACAAAGAATAGAATAAAGAACCCCTACAGAACTGTCTTTCCAAACTAGATTTAATTATGCTGTTCCGAATACACACAACAGTCCCAATAAGCAAACTCTCTTAAAGACCAGTAAAAAAAAAGGAAAAGATGATTACACCTTGAAGTTAGAGGGCAGACGAGAGTGAGTGAGTTTCTACACTGCTCACTGCTGAACTCCCAACTAGTTGTGGACTGAACTGCTCAGCTAGAGAGCTAACCTTTCCCTTTTCATTATACAGGTTACTTCTAAAACATGATCACTGTGGCCTGAAGTCTCATCTGTTTTACATATAAACAAAAGGCCTCTTAAAATCCTTTTCATCTCTGTACCAAACCAATCTGATCGGAGCCCGGCCTGGTTTACGACTCCTTTGAAAAAAAAATCAATAACACAGTATCCTTGAGAAAAGGAACAGCTTTTAGAAAAAAGGACCAACTTTGTGACACCTCCTCCCTTAAAATAAAAAAGTCAATACCAAAAGATGGCTTCATTTTTAAAACCCTTTAAAAACCCTGTTAGTAGTCTGAACACACATATATACTATACTAACTATAAACATGCACACATGCACAACTACATGCGAATTCAGGCTGTGACACACCTGCCACAAACACCTCTGTATCTCATTTGAGTCTTGATAACGCATCGGATGGGCAATCACATTTTCACGGCCTGCCACATGCACGATTGTCAAATTGAATGGCTGCAACAACAAGCTCCATCTAAACAGTCTGGCATTTTTCTCCTTAAAGTTTTCCACAAACGTCAATGGGTTATGATCAGTGTATACAATTGACTCAGATGCATTGCTGGTAATATAGACACTGAAATGTTGCAATGCCAACACCAAGCTTAAAGTCTCTTTCTCCACCGTTGAATATTTCTGTTGATGAACGTTCAACTTCCTGGAAAATTACCCAATGGGTCTTTCTACTCCTCGTCATCCTCCTGCAGGAGCACCGCACCAACACCCACATCACCGGCATCGATAGCCACCTTGAAAGACTTCATGTAATCTGGTGTGGCTAGTACTGGGACAGTGGTTAACACATTTTTTAGGCTGTCAACTGTCTTTTGACAGTCCACTGTCCACTGAAACTTCTTGCACTTTTTTAACAATTCGGTGAGTGAAGCAGCCACATTACTAAAGTTCGGCACAAACCTTCAGTAAAATCCACTCAAACCTTGGAACTGTAGTACTGCTTTTTTTGTCAACAGTGTGGGAAATTCCCCAATTACTTTTGTTTTCGTATCCCTTGGGTCCATTTGTCCACGTCCAATAACACGGCCCAGGAAGGTAATTTAGGCTTTGGCAAATTCACTTTTTGCTAGGTTTACCACCAAGCCTGCCTTCAAAGGTTGATCAAACAAGTCCGATAAGTGCTGTAAATGTTCCTTCCATGAGTGACTAAAAATCACCAGGTCATCAATATACACCACACAGTTAGGTAATCCGGCAATGACCTTATTAGTCAGTCTCTGAAATGTAGCTGCAGCGTTTTTCATACCAAATGGCACAATTTTGAACTGATATAGTCCATTTGGCACTACCAATGCCGAAATTGCCTTTGCTCTCTCTGACAGAGGAACTCGCCAGTAGCCTCTGAACAAGTCCAACTCAGAAATGTAAGTTGCTTATCCCACTTTTTCGACATAGTCCTCCAACAATGGAATTGGATACGTATCAGTCTTTGTAACAGCGTTGACTTTGCGATAGTCCACACATAACCGTTGGGTACCATCTGGCTTTGGCACCATGACTATAGGTGAGCTCCAGTCACTGTAACTCACTTCGATTATGCCATCTTGGAGCATGCGTGCTATCCCCTTCTGAACCTGTGCCAACTTTAGAGGGTTATGCCCAGTAGGATGTTGCTTAATCAGAACAGTGTCTCCTATATCTACATCATGCCCAATTAGGTTAGTACTTCCCAGTTTATTTCTGCATATCTCCCCATGTGATAGCAATAACTCTTTCAGGTCATTTCAATTTTCTTGTGGAAGGTAACTCAATCATTTATCCCAATTTTTGACAACTTCTTCATTTCCGATTTAATTTGAGGAATGTCCAATTCATAATCATTAGCCACTTCAGCTGGTAACCTTGCTGTTTTAATTCTCTGCTCTTCCATAAGTTTGTACTTCCTCCCTGCTACGGTTACCTTCAGCCTTTGTCTCCAGCCTTTTAAACTGACTTACCTTTTCAAGTGTCAGTTTTTGAAGTTCAAAAGCTCTCTCTTTTTCTTTCTCTGCTCTCTCTTTTTCCCTCTTTTCTGCTTTTAATCGTAACTCAAACTGTTTCATTTCTGCTGCCCTTTCCTTATCTCTCACCTCGAACTCAAGCTGCTTCATTTGCAATCGAATTCTTGCCATCTCTATAGATTCTGATGGTTTCTCCAGCAAGTTTAAATGCTGAGCTACTGTTGTAATTATCTCTTCTTTCCTCACAAAAGCAGGCAGATCTAATTTCAACTTCTCTGCTAATTCCTGCAGCTTGGTCTTATTCACCTTTTGCAAAACATCCAAAGTCACCGCATCCACTTTCAGAAAACTTTTGGCAAATGGAAGAGCCATTACTATCCCAAAGTTTGTCTACCCAACCAAACCAACACCCAAAATAATGACACTGGCACCTACCATTCGCTGTTTAAAATTCCGTAAAGAGCCCCAAACTGTTATGGAATAGGCCAGACCACTCAAAACATTCTTAAGCAGACAGCTGAGACTGTAACTTTGCAATTTGTTTCAGTAAGTGTACAGTGAAAATTACCTGGAGTAAGTCAGCAAGGTTGACTACCAGGTTAAAACAGTCAGAAATGTATTCATAAAATTGCACAATGAAACACACAGAACCTCTATAGAAGTCAGTCTATCCAAATTAGACTTAATTATACTGTTCCGAATATATACAACAGTCCCAATAAGCAAAGCCTCTTAAAGATCAGTTAAAAAAAAGGAACAGATGCTTACAGGTTGAAATTAGAGGGCAGGAGGGAGAGAGAGAGAGATTCCACACAGCAGACTGCTGAACTCCCAACTAGTTCTGGACTGAACTGCTCAGCTATAGAGCTAACCACTCCCTTTTCATTATACAGGTTACTTCTAAAGCATGATCACTGTGGCCTGAAGTCTCATCTGTTTACATATAAACAAAAGGACTCTCAAAGTCCTTTCCATCTCTGTACCAAACCAATCTGATCGGAGCCCAGCCTGGTTTATGACCCCTTTGAAAAAATATCAATAACACAGTATCCTTGAGAAAAGGAACAGCTTTTAGAAAAAAGGGACCAACTTTGTGACACAATCAAGGAACACCTGCCCCTTGCTGCCCCAAGTATCCCACTTTATATTTGGATAATTAAAGTCACTCATTATAACAACCCTAAAAATGTTGGCATTCTCTGTAATTTCCTTACAGATTTGTTTCTCTACATCCTTTCCACTAGTTGGAAAGACTACATCATGCAATATAACTGCACTCTTTTTATCCCATAGCTCTAAGACTGACACTGTCTGTAAACCTTGGATGTCTTATTTCTCCAGCACTGCAATGCTTTCTTAAGCAATACTCTTACCCTTTCTCCTTTCCTTCCTTTTCTATCTTTCCTTTGCAACCGATACCCAAGAATATATAATATCCAGTCTTGTCCTTTCTTGAGCCATGTCTCCAAGCACTGCCACAACATCATTTTCAATGTTGAAATCTGTGTCAGTACTCCTTAACCTTATTTAGTATACACCATGTATTTACATATATGCACATTAATTCTGTTTTGGTCTTGCTTTCTTTTACTCCATCTCCACTTCACATATGAACTTAATATTCTCTCTGTGCCTAAGTATTTAGAGAGCCCAGGTTTTCTCCTTGACTATATTTTCTTGGTTCCCACATTCTTGTCCAGTTAATTTAAAGCACTCCCAATGGCACAAGCAAAACACCTCACAAGGAACTCAGCCCCGGCTCTATTTAATTACAAACTACCTGGTTTATACAGGGAGCCATCTTCCCGAGAACCAGTCCAAGTGTCCCAGAAATCAAGGAATCAATTATAGCAGTGAAGAGGAAGGATCATCAAACTAGGTAGAAGTAAAAACTACAAAAGGGGCAAACACACCATTGGGTGTGCACTTTGGGCTTTCAAACATACAAGGAGAGACAGAGGATCACATATATAATCAAATTTCACAGAAGTTTAAGAGCAAGTAATAGCAGTGGATGTTAAAGACTCAAATATGAAAATGTAGTATGTAGTATGATCCATTTTAGCCATTGACAAGAATATTTAAATAACAACCTGAAGCGAATACTGTGATATGTCACATTATTGAAAGCACACGGATGAACAATAACTTTACAATTACCCAGAACACGCTTTAATGAATTAATTTATCTGAAATAAGAAAAAACTGGATACTGGAAAACTAAAACAAAACGGAAATTTCTGGAGAAACTCAGCTGGCCTGGCAGCAACTGTGGACAGAAAGCTGAGTCAATGTTTTAGGTCATCTTGACAAAGAGTCATTGGACCTGAAAAGCCAAACCTTGCTTTTTCTGTACAGATGCTTCCAGACCTGCTAAGTTCCTCCAGTAAATTTGCGCAATTCATCTTAAATCCTTGCTCTTTTTACATTTGCAATGGACATATCCAAAAGAAGCTGACAAAGCAACCTTATACACTTGATGATAGGTGTGTAATGTGCAAAATTACTTTTCATAACAATCCTTGATTTTTATGACATTTGACAATCCTTACCAATATTTTTTTGAATAACCAACTCACCAGTTCTCCAACCAAGAGACAGTGTTACATGTGGCAAGTATGAAGTCACTATGCGTAAAAAAGCTTTGCTTTCGTTTGGTCCAGGAAGAATATCCGCATTGATCCAAACTGGGCGTGAGAGTAGATCCTTCATTGATATTAGCATTTTAATAGCAGGTTCCACAGCTGACAAACTGGCAATGACAGAGGATTTAATTTTAACAGAAGTAATTTCACCTCACAAATGGAAACACAAACTCTGACACAATGCATATTGCTAATGGTTTCTTCTCGGAGACAAGGTGGAGGAGAATATATATTCCTGATGTAATGAAAGGAATCAAGCAACTATAAATCTGGAGAAATGCTAAAAAATAATTTCTCCAATTGACCTCAGGATATATTCATACTACTGTTTTTATTTATCATGAAATGTTAGTATTACTGGCAAAGTAAATGATAATTGTTATCAAAGTCAGTGGTAGGTAGATACAGTGCTGTTTTAGAGGATGTTCTGGGGTTTTACCCAGTGACAGGGAAGAAATGCAGATATATTTTCATGTTAGGGTGCTGCATGACTTGGAGGTGATGATGTTCCATTAGCCTCATGTCTTTAGTACAGGTCACAGATTTTACACTTTTTCAAATGATCTTTGGTGAGTCGTTGCAGTGTATCCTGAAGGTAGTACCCAATGCTGTCATTGTGCAATGTTAGTGGTTGGGGTGCCAACCAAGGAGACACCTTTGCCCTGGAATAGTGTAGAGCTTCTTTATAGCATGCTGGAATAACAATCTCGAAGAGAAGCTCTGGGGAATCAGGAAACAAAACACCCACAGCAGAACTTTCAGCCTCAATCTGCCTTTTTATCCACTATTAAGTTTCGGGTCAGTGGTGATCTCCAGGATGTTAATAATAACACTGCCATTAAATTTCAAGTGGAGATGATTCAATTTGCTCTTAGCGGAGATGATCGTGAATTAGTGGATGTAACCATAGACAACTTTCTTAACTTCTCATATGAAGCAAGTGGTCTTGTTTTGAGGACAGCTACAATTGTGCTACTAGTAAACAATGCCACTGGACATCAGCTTATCTATTTTTAAAGGTTCATTCATAACTCAATTATACCACAGAAAAAGAATTGTTTGGAAAATAAGGGCTTCCTGCAAGAAAGTTTTCCTCGAGGCAGCATGGTTGCAATTGCTCCAATATTCCATGCACAGTGATGAGCATCAGCATGCCAATCACAACATTGGGTTATCAGTTTCGGTCAGCTCCATGCACAGGCCTCAGAGGCCAGCTCAGCTGCAAAGAAAATTAGAGGAAATGCTGACTGCAAGTAGATAATCACCAAACACAATGGACTATAAATGCAGAAAAAACCTGTGTTTTCCTTATTGGCCTAAATTAAATGCCCTCCGTTGATTTTTTTGCCCCTTTTGTTTATTGGAAAGTTCACTTCTGAATATAAAATACATTTTTAAAAAATCAGGTCTGAACAAATTATATTAAACAAGAACATTCAATATAAATACAACTCTTGGGGGGGATCCAAGATGGCAGCGATCTCAGCAGATCTGCCTTGCTGAGCTCTGCACCCCAGTCCAGCAGTCGTGATATTTTGACACCCCCACTTTCTGTTTTTTTTTGGGAGAAAATTGATGTTAAATGGTCATGAAATCATTTGAATCTATTTGCGGTGGAGCCTTGAGAGTCTGAATGAGATGAGCAGGGAGTATTTTGTTTGGATGATTAATCGTTCGGTTGGCCTTAAACAAGCGGTAATCTACAAGTGCCGGTTGTTCAAGCATTTCTCAATTATCCGGCAATGCTCACCATAATGCCGTTTTCGGATGGTTTTTGTTCAGATAGTCAAGGTCCTACTGTAAATTCTTTTTGAGCAATTGACAATGACAAAAGGATAGCATACAGCCAGACTCCAACATATGCGACACTCGCTGAAGGTATCGGGTGGGCCCGTGACTGAGGATGTAGCTGCAGCTCCCTCAGCAGCTGAGAAAGAGGTACCTGCGCAGCAGAACATTGCTGAAGAACTCATGGCAATCCGACGGATGATCAAGGAGTTGATGGAAGGCAATTGTACTCGGTTGGAGTGAAGTAGGAGGAAAAATATTTGAGTCATTGGGCTGCTAGCCAGAGTGGAAGCTGGGCAGCTAGCAAGCTTTTTTGAAGACTGGCTGTCACAGTTTGTTGGCTGGGATGTCAAAGCAGACTGAGCGAAGGTTGACAGAGCTCACTGGGTTGTGGCGCACAGATCTGGTCTGGTACAATTTCAAAGCTACAGGTACCAGCAGAGAGTCCTGGAATCTTCTAGAAGGATGGGGAAAGATCCACAGGCCCTGACTTATCAGGGAATTAAGATAACGTTCCTCCAGGACTTTTCTGCAGTGGTGATCCATAAAAGGAGATCGTTTGATGAGGTCAAGAGAAAATTCAGAGAACTTGGTATTCAATACTCAATGAGATACCCATCAGTGCTTTGTATTACTCACGTGGAGATGGTGTGGTCATTTGACTTCTCAGAACAACTGAAAAATTTCTTGGACATTTTAAAATAATTCGGATGGATTTATAGACATGGACAATAATATTTGGTTTTCTTTTCTCTTGCTATGTTTCTTGTAATGTTATCCTTTTCTGAAAGAAGCTGCTGTTGGTGTGTGTGTTTTTTTCTCCAATTAGGTTTGGTGTTGATATGTATTTGGGGTGGACAGAGTGCTCATTATTTTGTCTGCTTCATTCTATGGCTTGGGTCTGGGGTGCAGTTCGAGCTGGATGGGGTGTGTGGGAAGTTAAGCACCCTTGATGGGCAGGGGGTAGAGTCCCCCATTAAATGCCTTTTGTGTTTTGTTGTTAGTTTAATGTTTTGGTTTCTCATAAAAAGACTCCACGAGTCTTCTTTTGCATATGCTCAGCATACTGTAAGTTGAATTTTTCCTCTCAGCAGGTCAAAGGTGCTTGTAAAGGATCATGGCTAGCAGTTTTCTTAAATGGTGCACCGCTGAAATATTAGAGGGATCCATTTGCCAGTCAAAAAGAAAAAGATGTTGTCGAGCCTCAAAAAGGAGAGGGTGGATGTTGCCCTGTTGCAGGAGTCTCACCTTAATGACAAGTTACAGCAGGGAGTGTTTGAACATAGAACAATACAGCACAGAACAGGCCATTCGGCCCACGATGATGTGCTGAACATTTGTCCTAGCTTAAGCACCTATCCATGTACCTATCCAATTGCCGCTTAAAGGTCACCAATGATTCTGACTCTGCCACTCCCACAGGCAGCGCATTCCATGCCCCCACCACTCTCTGGGTAAAGAACCTATCCCTGACATCCTCCCTATACCTTCCATCCTTCACCTTAAATTTATGTCCCCTTGTAACACTCTTTTGTACCCGGGGAAAAAGTCTCTGTCTACTCTATCTATTCCCCTGATCATCTTATAAACCTCTATCAAGTCACCCCTCATCCTTCGCCATTCCAATGAGAAAAGGCCTAGCACTCTCAACCTATCCTTGTACGACCTATTCTCCATTCCAGGCAACATCCTGGTAAATCTCTGCACCCTCTCCAAAGCTTCCACATCTTTCCTAAAGTGAGGCGACCAGAACTGCACACAGTACTCCAAATGTGGCCTTACCAAGGTCCTGTACAGCTGCAACATCACCTCACGACTCTTGAATTCAATCCCTCTACTAATGAACGCTTATACACCATAGGCCTTCTTACAAGCTCTATCCACCTGAGTGGCAACTTTCAAAGAGCTATGAACATAGACCCCAAGATCCCTCTGCTTCTCCACCTTACTAAGAACCCTACCGTTAACCTTGTATTCCGCATTCTTATTTGTCCTTCCAAAATGGACAACCTCACACTTGACAGGGTTGAACTCCATCTGCCACTCCTCAGCCCAGCTCTGCATCATATCTAAGTCCCTTTGCAGCCGACAACAGCCCTCCTCACTATCCACAACTCCACCAATCTTTGTATCGTCTGCAAATTTACTGACCCACCCTTCGATTCCCTCTTCCAAGTCATTAATAAAAATTACAAACAGCAGAGGACCCAGAACTGATCCCTGCGGAACTCCACTTGTAACTGGGCTCCAGGCTGAATATTTACCATCTACCACCACTCTCTGACTTCGACCGGTTAGCCAGTTCTCTATCCAACTGGCCAAATTTCCCACTATCCCATGCCTCCTGACTTTCCGCATAAGCCTACCATGGGGAACCTTATCAAATGCCTTACTAAAATCCATGTACACTACATCCACTGCTCTACCCTCATCCACATGCTTGGTCACCTCCGCAAAGAATTCAATAAGACTTGTAAGGCAAGACCTACCCCTCACAAATCCGTGCTGGCTGTCCCTAATCAAGCAGTGTCTTTCCAGATACTCATATCCTATTCCTTAGTACCCTTTCCATTACTTTGCCTACCACCGAAGTAAGACTAACTGGCCTGTAATTCCCGGGGTTATCCCTATTCCCTTTTTTGAACAGGGGCACAACATTCGCCACTCTCCAGTCCCCTGGTAGCACCCCCATTGACAGTGAAGACGAAAAGATCATTGCCAATGGCTCTGCAATTTCCTCTCTTGCTTCCCACATAATCCTAGGATATATCCCATCAGGCCCGGGGGACTTGTCTATCCCTAAGTTTTTCAAAATGCCCAACACATCTTCCTTCCTAACAAGTATCTCCTCTAGCTTACCAGTCCGTTTCATACTCTCCTCTTCAACAATACGGTCCCTCTCATTTGTAAATACTGAAGAAAAGTATTCATTCAAGACCTCTCCTATCTCTTCCGACTCAATACACAGTCTCCCACTACGTCCTTGATCGGACCTACCCTCGTTCTCGTCATTCTCATGTTTCTCACATACACATAAAAGGCCTTGGGGTTATCCTTGATCCTACCCGCCAAAGATTTTTCATGCCCTCTCTTAATCCCTTTCTTCAGCTCCCTCCTGGCTATCCTGTATCCAACGCTCTGTCTGAACCTTGTTTCCTCAGCCTTATGTAAGCCTCCTTCTTCCTCTTTACTAGATATTCAACCTTCCATGTCAACCAAGGTTCCCTCACACGACCATCTCTTTCCTGCCTGACAGGTACATACTTATCAAGGACATGTCGTATCTGTTCCTTGAAAAAGTTCCACATTTCAATGACATCCTTCCCTGACAGCCTATGCTCCCAACTTATGCTCCTCAGATCCTGTCTTGCAGCATCGTATTTACCCTTCCCCCAATTGTAAAACCTACTCTGTTGCATGCACCTATCTCTCTCCATAACCAAGGTGAAAGTCACAGAATTGTGGTCACCATCACCAACATGCTCACCCACTAACAAGCCCATCACTTGTCCTGGTCCGTTACCAAGTACCAAATCCAATATGGCCTCCCCTCTGGTCGGACACTCTACATAATGAGTTACTGTAAATGAGGAACTGTAAAACCTGCGCCCACACCTCCTCCCTCACCTCCATCCAAGGCCCCAAAGGAGCTTTCCACATCCATCAAAGTTTTACCTGCACATCCACTAATATCATCTATTGTATCCGTTGCTCCCGATGCGGTCTCCTCTACATTGGGGAGACTGGACGCCTCCTAGCAGAGCGCTTTAGGGAACATCTCCGAGACACCCGCACCAATCAACCACATCGCCCAGTGGCTCAACATTTCAACTCCCCCTCCCACTCTGCCGAGGATATGGAGGTGCTGGGCCTCCTCCACCGCCGCTCCCTCACCACCAGATGCCTGGAGGAAGAACGCCTCATCTTCCGCCTCGGAACACTTCAACCCCAGGGCATCAATGTGGATTTTAACAGTTTCCTCATTTCCCCTTCCCCCACCTCATCCTAGCTTCTAACCTCCAGAAACTCGATCCCCTGACCTGTCCGGACTTGTCCGACCTGCCCAGCTCCTTTTCCACCTATCCACTCCACCCTCTCCTCCCTGACCTATCACCTTCATCTCCTTCCCCACTGACCTATTGTACTCTATGCCACTCTCTCCCACCCCCACCCTCCTCTAGCTTATCTCTCCACGCTTCAGGCTCTCTGCCTTTATTCCTGATGAAGGGCTTTTGCCCGAAACGTCGATTTTGCCTGTCCTCGGATGCTGCCTGAATTGCTGTGCTCTTCCAGCACCACTGATCCAGAATCTGGTTTCCAGCATCTGCAGTCATTGTTTTTACCTACATAATGAGTTAGACAAGCTTCCTGGACACACTGCACAAACACCGCCCCGTCCAATCTACTTGATCTAAAGAGCTTCCAATCAATATTTGGGAAGTTGAAATCGCCCACGACTACTACCCTGTGGCTTCTGCACCTTTTCAAAATCTGTTTCTCAATCTGTTTCTCCACATCTCTGCTGCTATTGGGGGGCCTATAGTAAACACCCAACAAGGTGACTGCTCCTTTCCTATTTCTGACTTCAGCCCATACTACCTCCAAAGGCAGATCCCTCTCGAACTGCCTTTCTGCAGCCATTATACCATTTCTAATTAGCAACGCCACGCCCCCTCCTTTTTTACCACCCTCCCTAATCTTACTGAAACATCTGTAACCAGGAACCTCCAACAACCATTCCTGTCCCTCTTCTATCCATGTTTCAGTGATGGCCACAAAATCGTAGTCCCAAGTACCAATCCATGCCTTTAGTTCACCCACCTTATTTCTGATACTCCTTGCGTTGAAGTATACACACTTGAACCCATCTCTGTGTCCGCAAGTATTCCCTGTCAGTGCTGCCTTCTCCACAGCCCTCTACATTCTTGGACATCCTGAAAAACAGCTAACCTACTTGCTGGACTACAAGTCCGGATCCCATCCCCCTGCCAAATTAGTTTAAACCCCCCCGAAGAGTGCTAGCAAACCTACCTCCCAGGATATTGGTGCCCTTCTGGTTCAGGTGCAACCTGTTGATCGGGTGTTTTTCTCATCCTTTAACACTAAGAGCAGGAGGGTAGCCATACTTGTCCAGAAGAAGCTTCCATATAATTTAATAGATTGTGTTAAAGATGACTATGGCTGGTTTGTTATCCTTAAAGCCCTAACACATGGCGAGGAATTTGGTATTTAAAATGTCTATTGTCCTCCAGCCCAATCCCTTAAATTTTTGACTGATGCACTATCTAAGCTGATGGCCTTTGCATCGCAGCATGTTATCATTGGGGTGGGAGGTAGAGACTTTAATTGCCTTATGGATCCTGTGCTGGATAAAATGCCCAAAGGTCCCCCGAAAGCTATCTCCATAATTGAAACAGTTGGGTGATCTATGTGTGGAACTGGGGTTGATAGACATTTGGAGACATCTACATCCTATGGGCAGGGACTTTACGCTCTTTTCCAATCTTCATAAGTGCCATACGAGGATTATTTTTTCCCTAACTCCCGCAATAAAATGGAGTCCTTTTCTTGATTTGATTGTATCTTGTTCAATTAGGAATATTGCCACCTCGAGATCAAGGATAATGCAATGAGCTCATGGTACTGGCAAATGGATTCCTTCATCCTCAAGGACAGCAAATTTGTTGAGTACTTTTCTAGGGAATTTGATGCATTTTTGGCCACCAACTCTGGTACAGCTAGTAATCTGTCCATTCTTTGGGAGACTGCTAAGGCCTATGCTAGAGGGATAATCATACTTGGCCAGACAGAAGCGATGTAAGGGAAAGCAGCAGCGTCTGCTCGAGGCACAATTGAAGGCAGCTGAGATGGCATATTATAGTAGACCGTCAGTGGCTAAGCAGCAGATCACAGCCCTTTGATTCGCCTGAAACTCCATGCCTTCACATACAACCAAAATGGAACCGTCCTTTGCAAAGCAAAGGTTGTTTCAGCATTGTGATAGGCCAGGTAAACATTAAATAAGGGAATGGGACTCTTATTTGTAATGCTACAAAGATCAATGTGGCATTTCAAAGGTTCTATTCTGAACTGTAACAGTCTGAATGTTGTGAGGATAGACGGGATAAAATGGAGTCCTTTTTTAGGAACTTGGATCTTCCTGGGGCATCTGCCGGGCAGCCGTCTCTCCTTAGTGCTCCATTAACAGCACAAGAGATACAGGAGGTGGGGGTGAGGTAACTTCAAAGTGGAAACGCACCCAGCCTTGATTGTCTTCCCAGTGAGTTTTATAAAGGATTTGTAAACATACTGTCAGGACTGAGCTCGACATACATAACTATTCAAACTGCCTCCCGCCATCCTTGAGAGAGACTAATATCTCTCTTATCCTCAAGAGAACTGTGTTTCATAATAGACCTTAAATTCTGATTATAAAATTTTGTCTAAGACTTTGGCATCGAGGTTGGAAGGGGTGCTGCCCTCTATTATTAAAGAAGATCAGATGGGCTTTATAAAGGGTCGCAGATCCTCCAATGATGTTAGGAGGTTGCTTAACATGTTTTGTGTGCTAGCAGTAATTGGTTCTAGGGTTGATGGTCTCTTTGGACACAGAGAAGGCTTTGATTGGGTGGAATGGCAGTCATTTTTTATACCCTGGAGTGGTTTGGCCTGGGTGAAGTGTTTACTAGATGGGTAAGGGTCCTTGACAGTGATTCTCTGGCGGCAGTTCTCACCAATGGTATAATGTCTGATAATTTTAACAGTGGTAGGGCCAGTTGGCAAGTCTGTCCCCTTTCACCATTGCTGTTCACATTGTTGATTGAGCCATTGGTGGAGGCCATTCATGGGCACCCTAATATAGCTGCCCCAAAGGTGGGGTCGAATGTGCATAAGATTACACTACATGTGGATGATGTTCTTATTTTTCTCTCAAATCCAGCAGTCTCAGTGCCCTATTTGATAGAGTGTATTAATTCATTTGGTTTTTTTCTCAGCTTACAAGATCAATTTTTCAAAGTTGGAGGCTATGGCTATGAGGGCTTTAGGGGAATACCTGGCATGAAAAGTGGGTTCCCCTTTAAGTGAGCACAGGGAGGTTTTCCTTACTTGGCTAATTTTGTTCATTTGTTTGACAAGATTAAACAAGACCTTCAAAGATTGGTGGTGGGGGAGGGTCCTTCCAATATCACAGTTGGGTCGAGTCACTCTTATCAAAATGAATGTTCTTCCTCACTTATTGTACCCTTTGCGGATGCTCCCTTTGCTCTTTCCTAGGCAAACATTTCTGAAATTGAATGGCTGGTTTAATTCTTATATTTGGTGTTATAACCAGCCCCTTATTAAGCTTGCAAAACTGCAATTGGCCCAGAGATTGGGGGGAGTGGACCTCACAGACATTAGATGGTATCAACTGAGCTCCCTCCTATTTTTTGTAAGTGACTGGGCCTGTGGGGACTTGGCGTCTACATGGTTGGACACTGAGACCTGCCAGACCAAGTGTCCTCGTATCAACCTGTTGTGTTTAGACAAAATGAGGACAGTTACTGAACACTGCCATAATCCAATAGTTACTAATACGGTCAAAGCATAGAGGGCAATGAGGCAGATGGAGGGTAATATGTCTAAACCATCTTTTCTTACTCCCATAGTTGGCATGCCGAGTTTCCATCCAGGGACAATGGATCCCAGGTTTAAACTTTGGGCGGGTAGGGGAGTCTCTTGTTTGGGTGATCTGTTTGAGGGTGAAACGTTGATGTTGTTTGCTCAAATAACTCGGAAATATGGATTGTTGAGTAGGGACTTCTTCTGTTTCTTTGAGATTAAAGATTTTATCCAAAAGGAGACCACTTTTTTAACTGAGTGTTATAGATCTGATATGGAAAAGAGGGTGCTTCAGACTAAGCACTCTTTCACTGAGTACTCTCTATCATTTGTTGGAGGGAGGTTCCTCGGGTGACATCGAGAATCTACATGAGGTCTGAGGGACAGAGTTAGGTGTTGAGATTACTTCAGAAACATAGGAGGACATTTGAGAGAATGCGAGGAGGATTTCATTGTGTAATAGGACCCATGTTATACCATTAAAGATTCTTCATAAGGCTCATCTGGCCCCAGATCATCTTGCAAAACTTAAGCAGGGAGCATCTTCAATGTGCCACAAATGTAAGATAAATACGGGTGCCCTCACTCACTGTTTGTGGTCCTGCCACAGGTTCTGTTGTGGCAGGAGTAATAGAGAGGGTCTTGGGGACCAAAGTCAAGATGGACCCGGTCTCTTTGCTCCTGGGTCTACCAAATTTACCTCACTTAGATGTACGTGGGAAAAACCTTTTTAACATTTTGCAAGGCAGAACATTCTGATGTGTTGGGTGCCTGAGAACCCTGAGTCTGTCGGGTGGTGCAAGTTAATTATGAAACACATTCCTTTAGACTTTTTTACAAATATGATGCACCAGGAAACAAACAACTTTTACAAGATGTACTTTTACAAGTAATTTTTGAATCATTTGGAAGCAGATCTGTCCGCCGTTTTGATGAGGGCTTTTGTCTCGCCATGATGGTTTGGTCTGATAAACCTAAGAACATGAGAGGAAGAATTTCGATCAAGTGTGGGTTTAATAATTGATGCTCTTGAAGTGGCATTATTTATTTATTGATTTGTAATAAGTGTAGTTTTGATTTCTTTTGTACAGTAATCTAGCAGTTGGTTTATTGTCATTCTTGATGTTATGACATTATATTTTCATGTTTCTATAACTTGCTAATTTTGTAAAGAAAAATTTTTCAATGAAAATGTTTTACAAAATAAATACAGCTCAACATTACCTTGAACAAATACTGCTTTTTGGAGCTGCCTTCTGCTAAAATTAGATGAAGAGAGTGAAATGACAAAAGATCAAAAATTATTTTTAACATAATAAATGTTCGAGGTTGTACCTTTTAAAATCCAACTTGATCCCCTTGTCTGATTGCCGTACTTCACTCAGCCAATTATGCAATGTATTGTCACTGTCAGTTTCAGGAGGATGGGCCATGATAGGCTCTCCTCTATGTGACCCCTGGCTCGCAATAAGAATATCTGCTTCAATCATATGTGCATCACCTGGTGTGAATTAAAAACACGTATATTTTAATAATGGATGCCCAGAAGAAAATTTTAATCAATACATTTAAGCTAGAGTCAGCCATAGAGACCACTATTAGGTATATTGTGTTAAAAGGAAATCTCCTGAATTTTTTCATTATTCTGTTTGGAATAACGAACATCAAGAATACCAGCCTTGTTGTCAGAAATTTCCTACAATAAGATGCAAGGTGCTCACTGAAAGATTCTCAGACCACAGTTAGCTAATATAGACAGGAGAAAGTGAGGACTGCAGATGCTGGAGATCAGAGTCGAGTGTGTGATGCTGGAAAAGCACAGCAGGTCAGGCAGCATCAAGGAGCAGGAGAATCAACATTTCGGGCATAAGCCCTTCATCAGGAATCCTGATGAAGGGCTTATGTCCAAAACGTCAATTCTTCTGCTCCTCTAATATAGACAGTTGCCTGTTAGCAAAGAACTTTTAGATAACTTATTAGGTTTGTTACATGATACCTTAGTTAATTAGACAAAAAAACCTCAAGAGAATCAAGAATGGTTTACTGATACCAGACGATGAACTGGCAGTTGGCACAACATGTATCAATCTCATTACTGTTGAGTGGACAGCATCTCACTCTCCCAGTTTTAGTGTTAGTGAAATCTTCCCTTGGATTTCCTTCTCTTCTTTTGGTCCAACTCACATCTGAAGGATATAGCTGCCCAGCAAGCATTGCCCCTTGACCTGGGCTACTGGCTGACATGCCTTGTTTTGAAAGGTAGGCAATTTATGGTGTCAGTCACTTAGTTGAAACTTGTAGCAAATGAACATGGAACAACTTTCATGATATCAGAGTAGCAACTCAAGGTTAGCTTACATTATAGAAGAGCAGACCCTTCTGTTTTTCCTAAAGAATTTGGGGTATTGAGCACCACTGGCCTGGAAATCCTTGTAATCTTTCCTTTAGCCTGCCTTTGGGTCCTTATTAGAGATTTGGATATTGCTGACAAGCATCATTAATTACTCATTCCTAACTGTCCTGGACAAGGTGATGGCGGGCTGCCTTCTTGAATGAATGCAATCTTTGGGACATAGGGACCCCCATAGTGCTGGGAGTTCCAGGATTTTAACCCAGTGACAGTGAAGAAACAATGATTATGGATCGAAGTCGGGGTGGCATATGAATTGCAGGGAACTTGGAAATGGTGGTGTTCCATGACGAGTTCAGGAGTGTATGCCAGGAGCAGCACCTGGCACACCTAAAGTGAGTTGTCAAGTTGGTGAAGCTACCAAATAGGACTTCTTGCATGTCAGACACTAAGTAGCAAGTGATAGACAGAGCTAAGCGAACCCAAATCCAATGGACCAGATCGAAGCTCTGCAGTCATGCCACATTCAGTTGCAAGTGGTGATGGACAATCAAACAACTCACTGAAGGAGGTGGCTCCACCTCAGCTTCCTGCAGAGGTCGCCAGGATCACAGATACTGTTCTTCAGTCAATTTGACTTACTCCACATGGTACCAGAGAAATGGTTGGAGGCACTGGTTACTGCAAAAGCTATTTTTCCTGACAACATTCCATCAACAGTACTGAAGATTTAGGATGCAGCAGGTTCTAGAGTATGAGTCAAACTGTTGCAGTACAGCTAAAATATTGGCATCTATCTGACAATGTGGAAAATTACCCAGACATGGTATCAAGCTGTTGTTGAAGTTGCACTCATCCAAGTAAGAGGGAGATAGGAGCTGAGTTGTTCACTACAGAATTCCTAGCCTTTGACATACTCTTGTAGCCACGATATTTATATGCCTGGTTCAATTTAGTTTCTGATCAATGGTAATCTCAATAATGTTGATGGTAGAAGATTCAGCAGATAGTACCATTACATGTCAAAATATGTAAGTTAGTGGTTGAATGTCACTCAAGTGAACATTATTTTCTACTTTTCAATCCAATATTGGTTGTTCTCCAGGTCACACTGTATGGACACACTGTGTGAAGTGACACAAATGGTGCTGAAAATTATGCAACTATTTTTGCTGGAGGAAAGGTCAATCTTGAAGAAACTGAAGATGGTTGGGCCTAGCACACTGGCTTAGAAACTCCTGCAAAGATGTGCTGGGGCTGTGATGATTGTCCTCCAATAAACATAACCAACGTCCTTTGTACTAAGTACAACTTCAATCAGTGGAGAGTTTTCTCTAATTCTAATGAATATCAATGATACCACATTCATAGAAAAGCTGCCTTGACATCAAGGGCACTAATTCTCAACTCATCTTTGAAGTAAAGCTCTTTAGTGCATGTATGGACCATAGCTATAATGAGGTCAGAAGAAGACGACTGAAATCTTTCAAATTTTTTTCTTTTTTTTTGAAGTAACACACTGACTGTGGCCCAGCCAGCACAGAGTCAGTGCCCTAAACTGAGGGGACTCTAAATCTCCTGGTTATTTTTTTTCCTTCTCTTTTTCTCTCTTATCTAAAAAACCCCACACTGCCGCCGAAATGTGGTAGTGCTTATATTTTACTGAGATCTTTAGATTTGAGTCCATATCTCAGATTGTACTTTATTTTAAAACAGATACATGAACTACAGTATTGTAAAGGCAAAATATGGCAGACACTGGTAATCTAAAATAAAAACAGAGTACTTGAACTATTCATCAACAGAGATGAAGAGTTAATTTTTCAGGTTGATGGAAAGGTCACCAAAATCTTAACTCCAAATCTTCCACCACAAATGCTGCATCATGGGCTGAGTATTTCCAACATTTTGTTTGATTTTAAATTACAGCATTGGTGAATTGATTCTAGAGTTTCCTCTTAACATTCAAAGTGATGTGGTGGATATTAATAGCCAGCAGAACATTTCACTATGATAGAATCAGTGCACATTTATGAAAGTGAAGTTGATCAAGATACAATGATCCTAAAATTGTGGTAGAATCATTCTGTTACATTCATTTAAAAACAAATTGCAAATTAACTTGCCCATACAATAACTTCGGATTAAGAGTTTTCAAAAACTGTATTATGGACTTCAGAAACATTCTAGGTACTCATAATCTTGATTTGTGTTCAAAATAGTTGAAAATTATTCATAGTCATACAGCACAGAAACAGACTCTTTGGTCAACTAGTTCATGCCGACCAAGTTTCCCAAACTAAACTAGTCCCACTTGCCTGTGTCTGGCTCAATTCTCTCTAAACCTTTCCCATTCACATAACTGTCTAAATATCTTTTAATTGCAGGAACTGTACCTGCATCTACCACTTCCTCTGGTAGTTTATTCCACATACCCTCTGTGTTAAAACATTGCCCCGTTACCTTTTAAATCTTTCTCCTCTCACCTTAAAAATATGCCCCTTAGTTTTGAACTCCCCACTGTAGGGAAAAGACCTTTACTATTCACCTTCTCTACATCCCTCATGGTTTTATAAACCTCTATAAAGTCTCCCCTCAACCTCCTATGCCTCAGTGAAAAAAAGTTCCAGCTTATCCAGCTTCTCCTTATAACTCAAACCCTCCAGTCCCAGAAACATCCTGGTAAATGGTGGCACAGCAGTTAACACTGCTGCCTCACAGCGCCAGGGACACAGATTTGATTCCAGCCTCGTGCGACTGTTTGTGTGGAGTTTGCACGTTCTCCCTGTGTCTGCATGGGTTTCCTCCAGTTTCCTTCCACATTCCAAAAATGTGCAGGTTAGGTGAATTGGCCAATCTAAATTGCCATAGTGTTATGTGCCCTAGTCAGAGGAAAATGAGTCTTGGTGGGTTACTCTTCGGATGGTCAGCATGGACTGGTTGGGCTGAAGGGCCTGTTTCCACATTGTAGGGAATCTAATCTAAATCTTTTCTGAACCCTCTCTTATTTAATACTATCCTATCTATAGCACAATGACCAGAACTGGACAGAGTACTTCAAAATAGTCCACATAATTTAGAACTAAGAGCACCGTCATACAAATGCTGAGTGACTAAAAATATTTACTTTGTTTTCGAGAAACAAGGCATTACAGGTTAGTTTAGATTCCTTCCAGGATGGAAACAGGCCCTTCAGCCCAACAAATCCACAGTGACCCTCCGAAGAGTAACCTACCCTATATTTACCCCTGACTTGACAATTTAGTATGGCCAATTCATCTGATCTGCACATCTTTGGATTGTGGGAGGAAACCAATGCAGACACGAGGAGAATGGGCAAACTCCACACAGACAGTTGCCCGAGGTGGGAATCAAACCCCGGTCTCTGGTACTGAGAGGCAGCAGTGTTTACCCCTGAGCCACCGTGCCAGATGAATGGCAATGTTGCAATGAATATATTTTAGTGTAAATAGGGTCATTAACATTTCTCCAGTAATACTAGTTAGGAGGATACATAGCTGAGTATTACAAAAGATTATTTGGAGACTCATTCAATTTACTATGCCGCTAAATCTAGAATTCAGGTTAAGCGTATTTATCTGAAAAAGCACGGCAGGTGTTTCTCAATTATAACAGAATAAAAATAGCATTGAATTGGGACTTTTGGACAAAAAAGTATTTCTTTGTACATTTTATCACTGACACTGTAACAAGAATATTCACCTCTGAAAGGTAAGTGCTCAAATGCTTCAATTTTGCTGTTTAATGAAAAGATAATGCCAATTTAATGTTAGCATTAAGATCTTACCATTTTGTTCATATTTCATTCTTTAATATTCATATTTCTATTTTACATGTATTCATCTCCATGACTTTCACCGATTAGAGTTACTACACAATCCCTTGGTCAAAAGATTCTGGGATCAATGCTGCTTACAGAGTCTAACTTACCCAACTATGCACCCCAAATAGTATCTTTACCTTCTGCTACATAGTAATCACTTTATGCACTGCAATTGTCTTTTTTCTGTATCTCTGATATCATCTTACTTTTCAGTGCTTCTTCCATTTGTGCCTTTCTGTTGGCAGCATGATACCAGATGATTTCCACTGCATCATGAGAGGAGATTCTTCCTTGTTTACGAAAGTACTCCACTACATTTTCTCCACCATCTGGTCAACAAAATAGCTTTAATTTATCACATGACAGTTTCATTAGAAGAAATTAAAATGTGCGTGTTTCTTTCACATGCCCATGTCACGAACACTGAATTTTTCAAGATTATGTTCTAAAATTTAACTTTATCTCAAAAAGTAAAATAGATAGTTCTGAAAAATGGGGTGAAATCCTATAAATACCTTAGTTTGGTGACATGCTCATGACACTTGAGAACCAAAGGGAAAGAAAATCAAATTGAAACCCATGAAATGTTGGGCTGCAGTTTTCTACCACCCTTCACATAGGTTCACAGCTCAGAAAACAAAAGTTGTTAGTGTACAGGAGTTGAAAAAAATCTGCATTAAAAATGAAGAGGGATGCATTTAAGGATTCTGCTTCTGTTTAAAAGGAAGGGACAGAACAGACAAAACTCGAAGATACGGGGAAAGTGATTCATCGGGATATGCCTTGTTGTGATAAATATCTGAGAGACTAAGTGGAAGTGAAGAAGTTGGCAAGAGATACTGGAAGATTTGACCTGGTATGGCAAGGTGTAATCCTCAGTTCTGAGAAAGGTTAGAATAATGATGTTTTAAGGTAACACAGATTAAAGATGATGTTTTTAGCAGCAGGTAAGCTAATACAGGGAGGGATCAGGCAACATTACAGCTGTGAAAGTCTGCAACCAATGCAATGGGGCATACACTGTCAGATCTCATCTTGGAGTCAGACACAACAATAGGAGAGTGAACATTACAGTTCAGTCTCAGACAATGACTAACATGAAGAACGGAGTTGCTGATGGAGGCTGAAGACGATAGCTTTGTTCACCTCTACACTTGGCTGGAGAAAATACCTGCTCACCCAACATAAGAAATAAATCGAGGAGATGAGAAAGGTGGTGGGGAGAACGCGGTCATGAGTGTCTACAGTTTCATTAGAAGAAATTAAAATGTGCGTGTTTCTTTCACATGCCATGTCACAGAACATGATACTGTGTCTTCAGCAACTAAAACAGAAACTGTTGAAAAAATTGAGCAGGTCTGGCAGCATCTGAGGAGAGAATGCGGAATTATCGTTTGCGGTCCAAAAGGAAATTGCCTTTTCATTGTAAATTGGCCATCTGTAGATTTTTCTGACAGGACCAACCAGTGCGAAAATTCAGCATTGGTAGTGAAGAGTTAAAAATCACAACACCAGGTTATAGTGCAACAGGTTTAATTGGAAGCATTAGCTTTCGGAGCACTGCTCCTTCATCAGGTGGTCGTGGAGTACACAATTGTAAGACACAATTTATAGCAAAGGTTTACAGTGTGATGTAAGTCTATCATCTGTTAGAATGATCATGTTAGTTTCACTTCTTTCATATGTAAATCACAAACTTTTTTTTAAAAAGTCACATTCTCAGGTTAACTTTAACAATTGGTGTTAGCCCAGATAATGTGTTGAAGGTGTTAGCCCCCTGGGTTCCCTGTCTGTGCCATAATATTTAGACTAATTCTAATCTAAAAAATGAGTTAACAGAGTCTTAGCAGTTTCATGCAGTTTTTGAGCAAAGTACGATATAATTCTGCAAGTACAAATTCCGAAGTACTTCCAATTAAACCTATTGGACTATAACCTGGTGTTACGTGATTTTTAACTTTGTACACCCCAATCCAACACCGGCATCTCCAAATCAGGTAGTGAAGGGTGCAGTTATGGATAGCAATGGAAGCAGAGCAGCATGTGGATGAGAAATTAGATTAATGTCACAGTTAGATTCCTGGGGGACACCCCCGGAAGCAATATCCTGGGGCTGGGGTGAAAACTTATTACAATCGCTCTCTATCTAGGAACACAGAACATGAAACTGAAACCAGGGAACGGCACACCACCCACACGGATGGGAAGAGTGTCAGAGGAAAAGTGGTGTGGCCTGTGATTTCGAAGATTATACAAACATTTAGAAGACAGACCCTCCCCCACTCTAATATGAAAACACTCTTTGGGACAATTAAGTTGACGTCGGCCCCGTCAGGAAGACCACGGGATAAGGATGAGCATCCCTATGTTTAAACGTTCATGGGGTGAGGCTCAGCCTCGGCTGCTCACTGTGAAGGATAAACAGAAGGACATACCGTTGGCCCGAGTACCATCTCCCCGGAGACCGCACTCACTCCCCTCACGGACCTCCATCACGAGCCGGCCCCTCCTGCGCACGCGCCTTTGCCAGGGCCCGGACCGGCCTCGCGCATGACAACAGGGAGTTCAGGTCATTTCATGCAATTAGCAGCCTGTTGTTTTAACTAGCACACAGCAAAATCAACTCTTCCCCTCTTTAAAGCCGTGCTTCTTTAAGCGCACACCCGACGTTTTCGTCAACATTGAACGATTCCGTGACAATTTCAATCAAATTATACTTTTCACAACAATCAATGCAGAAACCTTTCCCTGTTCCCTATCCTAAATCTTTACTGTTACGTTTGTCCTCCTAGAACCATGTTGCTAAAGGAAACCAGTTTTAAAAGCCGAGAAGCTTCACTGAAACTGTACAAGGCATTAGTGAGACAGTGCTAGTCGGATTGGCCATGGAAATGCAGGGTTACAGTAGAGGTGAATCCTAATTATTATATTCTTATCTCTTTAAAAATTAGACCATTTGGCCTTTTGAGTCTAATGGTTGATTGTATTGTGATCTTAGCTCCACCTTCTTGGCTGCAACCCATAGCTTCAGACATCCACTGGTTTATTTAAAAAAAAGACGAACTGAACCTTTAATAAATTTAAAGACCCCCTCCACTACATTCAAGGGAAAAGAATTCCACACTCATCCTCTGAAGGTGAATAAAATCTCATCGCTATCTGAAGAGGGGGACCCTCTTGGTGTTAAACTATGTCCCCTAACTTTCACTTCCCCAATAAGTAAAATTAACCTCAGGACATCCACCGTATCCAGTCCTCTCAAAAGCTTTTACGTTTCAATAAGATCAACTTTCATTCTTACAAACACCACCACAGTCATGGAGATGTATAACACAGAAACAGAGCCTTCGGTTGAACTCATCCATGCCAATTAGATATCCTAACCTAATCTAGTCCCATTTGCCAGCACTTGGCCCATATCCCTCTAAACTCTTCCTATTCATATATCCATCTAGATGCCTTTTAAATTCTGCAATTGTACCAGCCTCCACCACTTCCTCTGGCAGCTCATTCCATACATGTATCACACGCTGCATTAACAAGTTGCTCCTTAGGTTCCTTTTATAGCTTTCCTTGTTCACCCTGAATGTATGCCCTCTAGTTCTGGACTCCCCCACCTCAGGGAAAAGACGTCTGTTGATCCTAACCATGCCCCTCACCCCTCAGCCTTCGACCCTCTAGGGAAACTAGCCCCAGCCTATTCAATCTCTCCCTATAGCTCAAATCCTCCAATCCTGGCAACATGTTTGTAAGTCTTTTCTGAACGTTGTCAAGTTTCACAACATACTTCCGATAGGAAGGAGACCAGGATTGCACGCAATATTCCAAAAGTGGTCCAACTAATGTCCTGTACAGCTGCAACATGACCTCCCAACTCCTGCACTCAATGCTCTGATCAATAAAGGAAAGCATACGAAATGCCTTCTTCTCTGTCCTATCTACTTGCAAGCCTACTTTCAAGGAACTACGAACCTGCACTCCAAGGCCTTTCTTCAAAAGTTAAATCCTCCAGGGTCGGCTGGCCCTGTTAGTGAGGAATGATATTCAGTCCCTTGCGAGGGGTGCGTAGAATCAGGAGTAGCGGCAGTATGGATAGAACTGAGAAATTCTAAGGATAGAAAGAGCCTAATAGGAGTTATCTACAGGCCCGCAAATAGTAGTCTGGATGTAAGTTGAATAAGGAGTTGAAGCGAGGTTTGAGAAGATAGGAGGCTCAGGTTGTGGTTCTGGATGTAGGTTTGCTCACTGAACTGGAAGGTTCATTTTCAGATGTTTTGTCACCATACCAGGTAACATCATCAGTGAACCTCCAGCCAAAGTGCTGCTGATGTCTCCTACTTTCTATTTGTATGTTTGGGTTTCTTTGGGTTGGTGATGTCATTTCCTGTCCTTTTTCTCAGGGGGTGTTAAATAGGTTCCAAGTCAATGTGTTTATTGACAGGAGATCCCCATACAGACAACAAGCGAAACTAATGTCATTTACAAAATACCGTGCAAGAACTGTAACAAACACTACAATGGACAAACAGGCAGAAAACTAGCCACCAGGATACATGAACATCAACTCGCCACAAAACAACATGACCCTCTCTCACTAGTATCCTTACATACAGATAAGGAAGGACACCACTTCGACTGGGACAACACATCCATCCTAGGACAAGCCAAACAAAGACACGCACGAGAATTCCTAGTAGCACGGCATTTCCAACTAGAACTCTAGCACAAATGCATTGACTTTCATCCCATTTACCCCCCCCCCACCAAGAAAAACAGGAAATGACATCACAAACCAAAGGAACCCAAGCATGTAAATAGAAAGCAGGAATCATCAGCAGTGCTTTGTCCGGAGGCTCACTGATGATGTTACCTGGCATGGTGACAAAACATCTGAAAAGGAACCTTCCAGCTCAGTGAACAAACCTATATCCACAAGGAATTGAAATTGGCCTGTCGCAAAGGTATTGCTTCAGTTGTTATGGGAGATTTCAACATGCAGGTAGACTGGGAGAATCAGGATGGTACTGGACCCCAAGAAAGGGAGTTTGTGGAGTGCCTCCGAGATGGATTCTTAGAACAGCTTGTACTGGAGCCTACCAGGGAGAAGGCAATTCTGGATCTGGTGTTATGTAATGAACTGGATTTGATCAGGGACCTCAAAGTAAAGAAGCCATTAGGAGGTAGTGACCATAATATGATACGTTTTAACCTGCAATTTGAGAGGGAGAAGGGAGAATCGGAAGTGTCAGTATTGCAGTTAAACAAAGGGAACTATGGACTATGAGAGAGGAGCTGACCAAAGTTCAATACCCTAGCAGGGATGGCAGGTATTTCTGGGTATAATGCAGAAGGCGCAAAATCAGTTCATTCCAAAGAGGAAGAAAGATCCTAAGGGGAGGCAGGGGTGGCCGTGGCTGACAAGGGAAGTTAAGGGCTGTATAAAGATAAAAGTGAAGTATAACCTAGCAAAAATGAGTGGGAAGCCAGCGGACTGGGAAACGTTTAAAGAGCAACAGAGGATAACTAAAAAGACAATACGTGGAGAAAACATGAGGTACGAAGGCAAACTGGCCAAAAACATAAAGGAAGATATCTAAAAAAAGCTTTTACTATGTGAAAAGAAAATGGTTTCAGACTAAAACTGGGCCCTTGAAGAAAGAAACGGGTGAACTTATTATTGGGAACAAGGAAATGGCAGAAGAATTGAATAGGTACTTTGGATCGAGCTTCACTGAGGAAGACCCAAGCAATCTCCCAGATAGAAGAATGGTTGAAGGACCTAGGGTAATGGATGAACTGAAGGGAATTTATATTAGGCAGGAAGTGGTGTTGGATAGACTGTTAGGTCTGACGGTTGATAAGTCACCGGGACCTGATGGTCTGCATCCCAGGATACTTGAGGAGGTGGCTCTAGAAATCGTGGATGCACTGGTAATCATCTCCAATGTTCTACAGATTCAGGATCAGTTCCTACGGATTGGAGGGTGACTAATGTTGTCCCACTTTTCAAGAAAGGAGGGAGAGAGAAAACAGGGAATTATAGACCGGTTAGCCTGGTGTCAGTAGTGGGAAAGATGCTGGAGTCAATTATAAAAGATGAAATTATGACTCATTTGGATAGCAGTAACAGGATAGAGCAGAGTCACCATGGATTTACGAAGGGGAAATAGCGCTTGACTAATCTTCTGGAACTTTTTGAGGATGTAACTATGAAGATGGACAAGGGAGAGCCAGTGGATGTAGTGTACCTGACCTTTCAGAAAGCCTTTGCTAAAGTCCCACATAGGGGATTAGTGAGCAAAATTAGGGCAGATGGTATTGAGGGCAAAATACTGACTTGGATTGAAAATTGCTTCCTGTCAGCCAGCCAAAGAGTAGTGATAAACGGGTCCCTTTCAGAATGGCAGGCGGTGACCAGTGGGGTACCACAAGGTTCAGTGCTGGGACCACAGCTGTTTACAGTATATATTAATGATATAGATAAAGGCATTAAAAGTGATATTAGCAAATTTGATGATGACACAAAGCTGGGTGGCAGGGTGAAATGTGCGAAGGATGTTATGAGAATACAGGGTAACTTGGACAGGCTAGGTGAGTGGATGGATGCATGGCAGATGCAGTTGAATGTGGATGAAATGTGTGGTTATCCACTTTGGCAAGAACAGGAAGGCAGATTAATATCTAAATGGAGTCAAGTTAGGTAAAGGGGAGGTACGAGATCTAGGTGTTCTTGTAAATCAGTCAATGAAAGCAAGCATGCAGGTACAGCAGGCAGTGAAGAAAGCTAATGGCATGCTGGCCTTCATAACAAGAGGATTTAAGTACAGGAACAAAGAGGTCTTTCTGTAGCTGTACAGGGCACTGGTGAAACCGCACATGGAATATTGTTTAGATTAGATTAGATTACTTACGAGTGTGGAAACAGGCCCTTCGGCCCAACAAGTCCACACCGACCCGCCGAAGCGTAACCCACCCAGACCCGTTCCCCTACATTTACCCCTTCACCTAACACTACGGGCAATTTAGCATGGCCAATTCACCTAACCTGCACATTTTTGGGCTGTGGGAGGAAGCCGGAGCACCAGGAGGAAACCCACGCAGACACAGGGAGAATGTGCAAACTCCACACAGTCGCCTGAGGCAGGAATTGAACCCGGGTCTCTGGCACTGTGAGGCAGCAGTGCTAACCATTGTGCCACCCATAACCACTGTGCCACCGCGCCGTGTGCAGTTTTGGTCTCCAAATTTGAGGAATGATATTCTGGCTATTGAGGGAGTGCAGCGTAGGTTCACAAGGTCAATTCCCAGAATAGCGGGACGATCATATGTTGAAAGAGTGGAGTGACTGGGCTTGCATAAATTTGAGTTTAGAAGGATGAGAAGGGATCTGATTGAGACATAAGATTATTAAAGGATTGGACACACTGGAGGCAGGAAGCATGTTTCCGCCGATGGGTGAGTCCAGAACCAGGGGACACAATTTAAAAATATGGTGTAGGCCATTTAGAACAGAGTTGAGAAGAAACTTCTTCACCCAGAGAGTGGTGGATATATGGAATGCTCTGCCCCAGAAGGCAGTGGAGGCCAAGTGTCTGGATACTTTCAAGAAAGAGCTCTTAAAGATAGTGGAATCAAAGGTTATGGGGATAAGGCAGGAACAGGATACGGATTGTGGATGATCAGCCATGATCATAATGAATGGTGGTGCTGGCTCGAAGGGCCGAATGGCCTACTCCTGCACCTATTGTCTATCTTAGAAATGATTCAGGTGAAGCTTCCCTGAACTGCTTCAAAAGCAATTTATCTTTGCTTCCCACCCTAAGCATCTTCAGAAATTTGGCATGGCGTGGCACAGTGGTTAGCACTGCTGCCTCACAGCGCCAGAGACCCGGGTTCAATTCCCGCCTCAGGCGACTGACTGTGTGGAGTTTGCACATTCTCCCCGTGTCTGCGTGGGTTTCCTCCGGGTGCTCCGGTTTCCTCCCACAGTCCAAAGATGTGCAGGGTCAGGTGAATTGGCCATACTAAATTGCCCATAGTGTTAGGTAAGGGGTAAATGTAGGGGTATGGGTGGGTTTCGCTTCGGCGGGTCGGTGTGGACTTGTTGGGCCGAAGGGCCTGTTTCCACACTGTAATCTAATCTAATCTAATCTAAGGACCGTCACCACCATAAGAAACTGCAGAAGGTGGTGTGCACAGCCCAGACCATCATGGAAGTCAATCTCCCATCCATGGACTCCATTTACATGACTCACTGCCACAGAAAGGCTGCCAACATCAAGGATCCATTGCATTCCGGTAATGTCAGGCAGAAAATACAGAAGCCTGAACATACTCCCCAACAGGTTGAGGAATAGCTTCTTCCCAGTTGATATTAGACCAATGAATGGACTTCTCCAGCCTCAATTAATTCTGACCTTGCTAACAATGTTCTTGCCTAGTGCACGCCTTGTGCAACGTAACCAGTATGTTTCTGTCTAAGTCTTTTTGATCTGTACATCCTTGCTTACTATGATCTGCCTGTAGTGCTCGTAAACAAAGCTTTTCACTGTACCCTGGTACACACAATAATAAATAAATCAAATAAGATCAAAACTTATGACATTCCCCAGATTTGGTCTCACCAACGCTCTGTATGACAACTGCTCTGCACACTAAGATTTTTGCTGAAAGAAAAGAAACAAAATAAGCCTGTTGGACCATAAACCAGTGGTGTGATTTTTAACTTTGTCCACCCCAGTGCAACACCGGCTCCTCCAAATCAGATGGTCAAGACATTGTTAAGGAGTATACAACAAGGAAGTATTGTCCCACACTTGTTCAATTCAAAAAAATAGCTCAAATGTCTGGCTGGATATGATCTGTTTACAATAGTTGCTTTAAGCATTTCTCATCTCACATTTACACTTCTTTGCACCAGAGATGATCACTTATGCCACTAGAAAAAGCTTCTCCCGATTTATTACAAAAACATCTTTCATTTACCATCGTCAAATCTGAATAACCTCTTTTATAATCTTTTGTGCTCTAATACCTGAAGTCCTTTAATTCCAGTATCATGACAAAACATCTCTTCTACACTCTAGGGCTTCTTTCTAAAGTACAGTAACTACCATTAGCCAAAATACTGCAGCATGGGCTTAACTAGTTTTATACTGATACTTAGTGTAACTTGGCTGCTTTTATACTCCAAATATAAAGCTATCCTGCAAACCTTTCCAACAACTTTCTTCAAAATACTTTGTTAAATTCCCACTTTTTGTCTTGCATCCCTCTTAAAATTGTACATTCTATTTTGCCTCTGCCAAAATCCATAACATTACACTTCACATTTCATCGATATTCTCCTGAGATCTGGTGCTATCATTCCAAAATTGCATCATGACCTGTTCATCTATCCATTATGTTCATTGACTTGGTCTCCTGGTACAGCACCATTAATTTTAAAATTCATGGAAGTAGTTTTTAAATTCTTCCTTTTTTTCCAGCCTGTCACTATTCTCACTGTCTATGTTCTAGTCCCTCAACCCTTGTACTCACCCAATTCTGGCTCTGGAGCATTCCTGATTATAATCATGTCACCAGTGGCAGATGTGTGTTCAATTAACTGGCTCCAACTCTCAAATTCTCTCCCTAAAATCCTCTCTTTGGCCAACTCTGCCAGAGGAAGTGGTAGAGGCTGGTACAATTGCAACATTTAAAAGGCATTTGGATGGGTATATGAATAGGAAGGGTTTGGAGGGATATGGGCCGGATGCTGGCAGGTGGGACTAGATTGGGTTGGGATATCTGGTCAGCATGGACGGGTCGGACCGAAGGGTCTGTATCCATGCTGTACGTCTCTATGACTCTATAACTGCCCCATTATATCCATTTGCAGAATGTCAAATATTGTTTAATTGCACTCCCATGAAATATTTCCATGGTGTTGTGTCTCTTTGGGCAGCACATTGGAAAGCAAGCACCGCTATTTCCAGATCTGTAACAAAGGTTAAAATGTTTTAAATATACATAGGATTCTCCAATTTACCTAACTTTCAGACCCAGGTTGACAGTAAGCATGGACCAGGTTTCTGTACTTAAAAACAAGAATGACTAGTTATTACAAATAAATTAGATTCTAACTACACAGATATGCAATTATAAACCACTGATATAAAACTACTAGTTAAAATTTTAGCCTAGTTATAAACTCACCCTCTATACAAATACAGGAAAAAGTCATGGGTGTTTTGAGCAGAGTGAAAGACTTGGAAGATGTTCTTTGAACCTGGTCCACAGGGTTTACTGGGATAATTCTTGTGGTCAGAAAGCTGCTTCTCGATGTTCCAGATGCGTTCACTTGTTTGTAGGAGGCATAGTGACGAGCTTACACTTTTAAATGCTTTTTCTTAGAAATTAAGAGTCACAACTTAGGGGAAATAAACTGGCTAACTTCAGGCTTGAGGTGCTTCACAGAGTGAAAAAAAGCTAATTCTGTTCAGCAGTCTAATGGTCTTTGCCAAAACATTCACATCAAGCTGTTCAGCTTCCTGGGAGCCACACTCAGTCATTTGCAGGCAGAAGGCTGTCACTAATAATTACTTCATAAGACAAACTGCAACTTGTTGCCAGTCAAAGCTCCACTTGTGCACACCCCTTAGCTCCAGCTCATCCGTAAACTGGGCTTCCACTACTGCTGGAACAAGCAGCAGTACAAACAATATTCACAATGTGTGTCATGTTACTTACTTTTAAGAAGTGCAGCAATCTTCCAATAATCCTTGGTTTTAAAAACAGGATTTTTTTTGCTTTTCAGTAAAAAAAAACAATGAAACGACAAACAAAAAAGTCTTTATAACCAATTTACTTTTTACTACATTATGCAAGCTAGAATGGTGTGTGGTTAAGAATCATGTCAATAATGACATCATTTGGTTCGATGTTTTAAAGCTTTTTGCTGTGGCAATAGCAAACAATGGCACGTCATTAGCTAATGATTTGTTTTTACATGCTGCACTGAATTTGTATTGATCTGCAAACACAAATTTTGCAGCTTCATTGGAGGTAAAATCCTTCTTCTGGTTTAGATTTGTCAATGATACACAAGTTGGTGCAACACAAAGGCTACCTTTTGCCACATAGAAGAATAACAGTAGCCATCTTCGAGGTGTTGCTTTTGCGAATGTTGATATTGGACCAAATACAGAAGTGGCCTGTCAAATTGAGCTGAAGATCACATCTTCTCCAGAAACTCTAGTGACAGGAGAAATTGCACTTCCCATCCCTGATTTACTGAAATAAAACAAAACTGCAGATGCGGAGATTAAAACAAAACCAGAAATAGCTGGTGAAACTCAGCAGGTCTGATGGCATGTGTGTGAAGAAAGCACTGTTAACTTTTCAAGTCTGATGACTTGATCAGAACTGAACAGCTAGGAAAAGCTAGTATTTATGCAGATGAGATGGTGTGTGGTGCGTGGTGGGGGATGCAGAGCTGAGTGAATAGGTGAATAGATGGAGATGGAACCCCAGAGATATAATAAAAGGGGGTAGGTGACTAAGATGATCATGAATGGCATACGAGGCTTGAAGCAAAAGGTGCATAAGTGATAAAGATAGTGAAGATAGCAGAGAATGGGTGGTCTGTGCTGAAAGCAAATCTTTAACGTGAACAATAGGCTTGAGAGTGGGTGAAAATAGGAAAGCAACCCATGTCATATCAGAAGCTGCTGTTTCTGATTTCAAGCATCCACAGTTCTTTCGGTTCTATGTCATAACAGGACTGTGTGTGAAGGTTGGTATAAAACTTAAACGGATGGAATAAGGTAAAGTTGCAGGATCCCGAGGCGAAAATGATGTTGTTCTTCAAGCTTGCACTGAGACTCACTGGAACACTGCAGTAGGCCTGTGACAGAAATATTGGTGTGGGAACACAGCCGTGTGTTGAAGTGACAGCTGACTGGAAGCTCTGGGTCATTTTTACAGACATAAAATGGTTTTTTTTTTGAAGTGGTCACCCAGTCAGCACTTCATATCCTCAAAGTAGAGATCACCATTTCAATGATTACTGTGGACTAGATTGAATGATGTACAGACTTTCAGTTCTGATTAAGAGTCACCTGCCTCAAAATATAAACCTTACTTTCTTCCCACAGATGCTGCCAGACCTACTGAGTTTCACCAACAATTTGTATTTTTGTCAGATTATTTATACATGCAATATTCAAAGGTTTCTAAAAATCCAGATTGATTTGTAAACAGACCAAATTCATTAGCACCAATCTATGCAAAACATGCTCCAGCACAATTCTCTCAAATCGTAAATAAAACTGAAAGAACTGCAGATGCTGTAAATCACAAAACAAAATCAGAAGTTGATGAAAAAGCTCAGCAGGTCTGACAGTGTCTGTGAAAAGAAATCAAAGTTAATCGAAGGTTCTGAGGAAGAGTCACTGGACCTGAAACTTATCATTACAGAAATTTGAAAGGTGACATCAGGCAATGCCTATTCGAGAACATAAGTATACACACAAAACCAACAAAGCAATGGAATTTAAAAGTCTGATCCCCGAACATTTTACAGCAATTTTCCTCCATGTTTAAGGGCTCATGGCTACGTGTACTCATGTAGCTATTTCTCTACTTATTCTCATTTATTTGAATACTGTAAAAGCTGACAACTGAATTAAATCACTTTAATTCTCTCGTGATTTATTTTTCATCATAAATATACATGGATACATATAAATAAAAATATGCAGGCAATGAATGATTTACCATTTTACAAAACATAAATCCATGTGTTTAGAACTCAACATTTAAGGACACTAATTTGATTTTGTTTATACATTTGAAAAAAAATTACTTGATGCACCTGTCATGTGGAGCACATTTTATTACTTTAATCTTTCAAGCACATGGCATTGAAGAGATTTGAATGGCAAGTGCAGACACACCTTTCCCTGTGTATTGGCAGTTTTAAAAAAACAAAATATTGTTTGTAAAGATAGGAATTAGTGATTTTACACAGACATTTAACTAGATACAAAACCTACAGTAAGAAATTAGGCAAAGAATATACATTTAAACATTTCTCAGACACTCAAAAGGAGTATAGATTCACAAGTTTCATGGTAGGGAAATTGCACATTTCTACCTTAGCAAAATACAGACTCAAGGATACAGTAACTAATCAAAAAAAGGCGACGTATGCCAGTGTTACTTTAATTAGTTGTTCTTAAACCTCAAACATTAAGCCGATTTAATATCCCATTAATGTTCTCAATTTGATTATATTCTATTTGAAACTAAAGTTACCCTATTTTATAAAACTAATAAAAAAGTAATAAAGATAAGTACGCTTGAAAGGCTTTCTCAATTGATTCAAACACTGCTGAAAATTTAAGCCGCAGTTATAAAGTTACAGCATATTCCCAAACACCAATGTAAATAATTTGTAAACAAATCTATGAAAAAATTCAATCTGTTATAGAAAAAATTAGGAAATATACATAAAGGTTAGGAACATAATTATTTTTGCAAGTTGAAATCCTCACATTGGAATGTCAGATACATGAAATATGCTGAACCAGAATGTGAAGTGGTTCAGAATTCCTGGAAAGGCTTACTGGAGGGATCCGACTCCTCAAGTGGGATGGCTGTCTATTTTCAAATCATAAGGAGAATGTTTCTTCACCTAAACTGTTAGACTGGCCCACATTATTTTGTGCTTTACTGGATTGAAGGAGGTTAAACTCTATGTGATTGCCAACAGGTGACAACAGGTAACTTGCCTGCATATACTGCTTTATTCTCACAATGAAAATGCTGTCAACTGTAGCATGGCTTAGCCAGTTCACACATCCAAAAGGACAATTGAAACAGGGGACCTTTTAAAATATGCAACATTTCGAAGATACAAGATATCATGGAAAACATATGCACGGGTCAGCGTTCCTTACTTCCAGATTTAATATACTTAGCAGCTTTGAGATGTCTTTCAATCACTGACTGTCTTGGGAAATTCTGACGGTTCACATTACTATTCACAAATGTCAACTTAAGAAATAAACTGCTGCTCTTTAGCCTAAATAACTTTTCAAAAAAATTTACTTTTAATTGGATGGCTTTTAGGAATGATTAAGATGCCAAAGTCAAAGCATGATGATTCAAATTCCATTTATGGCTTCATATACTGCTGCTTAATTACAAAACTGCATAGCTTAATTATTTGTATTTAATTTAAAATTTTCAAAGTATTACTGGACCAGTTTATCAAAACTTATACTTAGCATATCTCCAACAATGACCTGGAACCTGATTGTGTTAAGATGACACATATTAGCCATATTAAATGAAATATGTTCTCATGGACATTGGAAAATTGAATGACTACCTTCTGTAGTTGAACTGCAGACCAACCACAGACCCAGAGTTGTGGGTGTCATCTATAACCGAACATCACATCTTGAAGTTGTACATAACAAAGCAAGCAGATTTCATGCCTGAGATTCTGAATGTGAATACAAATACATTCTGAATGGGAACTTAACCATTTTGTCACAAAATGAAACCTCGTCTCTGAAGACAGACTGGCCTGCAACCCTGCAACAAAATGTCTATTTTAGCACAGCACCTGTGAGAATAGATTAACTCAAAATAGGGATCACTGAATGCTTTAGTGAAGTCACTGAAGCAGAAGAAAAAACTTGGAAAGCTTCAATCTGTACTGTTACATGTTTGTGGGCCATCAAATTAACACATTTTCCTCCTCACTTAAGGTTTTCCAGAAAGAAGAAAAATAATTCCATCTCTAGGGGACCACTGCTAGCATAAGAGCTCCCACTGTGGATTACTGGGATTAAAGCACTGTCCAAGTCATTCATGTAGTGTTGTGGAAGTTGGCGTCCATTTGATCCTGCTTGATATTCAACCTATAACAGCGAAATATGACATCAGCAAATAACGTAAAATCTGCAGAAACTTTAAGTATAATTTTAAAATTTCCATAACTGATTTCTTTAGCTACAGTCAGTTCTACTATAACACGAGTTTCTTCAATGTGAATTGGCTATAACATCTCTGAAGAATTTAGACCATTATTTGTAGAACGCAAACTTTCCTTACCTGTATTGGCTGCAATGCAATTCCAGTCCCATTAGTTTAAATTGTGCTGCTATTACGCAATTTAGTTATAACACAGGAACACAACCATCGCGTTACATCAGAACAGACTGTATTATTACAACATTAGGTTCTGTTCGTAAATATTTCAGAACTTCGATACCAACTAGTTAAAGTTGGACTAAGAAAATCAGTTTAATAGAACATCTAAGCCTGTCAAACTTCAGCACTGTAAATTCAGCAATCCAAAACTGCTGCCTATTTTGAATTTGCATAAGTTCTATTCACCTGTGTTTACTGACTCAATTCAGCAACATCTTCAACTTTAAACTCATGTTTGAGTTCAAATTCCTCACTTGGCTCTATGTCATCATCTCCAGCTCTCTAACCCTCAGAGACTGCTCCACTCCTCCAATTCCTGTTATTGGCACCTCCCAGCTTTCTGATCTTGGTGGCTGTGCTTTCAGCTATATAGACTGAAAGTTTCATAATTCCTCTTCCAAAGCTCTCTATCCTACATCAAGACGATTCTTAAAACCTACCATTCAATGAAAGTTTGGTCCCTGTCCTCATGTCTCATGTGGCTCGCTGTCAAATTTTATTTGGTAACTTTGCTGTGAAGCACCTTGGATGCCTTAGCATATTAAAAACAACTTATATATGCAAATTGTTGTCATTGCTGACCACGAGAACAATGGTGATGGCATTTGATACGGGCAGGCATAAAGTATACAATACAAATAAGAAAATAATTTAAGTCCACGAATGATGTTAAAATAGCCAAGAATCAAATAGGGACAGACATATGGTTCCAATCGTGTGACATAAAATTTGTTTAAACGATACAGTGCTCTCAAAATATATTTATAAATCCCTAAAAGACAGATAGAAAATATCAGAGTTCCCTCATGTTACAGTACAGTTGAAATAACTGACAAGGAATTTTCATTAATGTGTATTGGCTAAGTTGTGACTTTTAAAAACAGAAAATAATTTCTCTCAGTTTCTCAGCCAGTTTCCCTTAATGTATTGAAAACATGTTTTACATTATCCCTTCACCTTCTAAATTCTAAGGGATGTAAGCTTCATTTGTTTATTCACTCCCTGTACCTTAAACCTTTGAGGCTAGGTCAATATTCACTGAAAGCTGTGACTCTATACAGTAATCTGAACATTCCTATGCAAACTGCACACATTTTGACCCTTCAGTTAAAAAAGTGCACAACTTGTTGTTATATTGGTCCAAGTAACACTGGAGTAAGTCTGACCTTTACTTCCCAAGGCCAAGGTGAGTTTTTTATGAGTTGACATTCTTACATTTGTGGGCGGCACGGTGGCACAGTGGTTAACATTGCTGCCTCACAGCGCCAGAGACCCGGGTTCAATTCCCGCCTCAGGCGACTGACTGTGTGGAGTTTGCACGTTCTCCCCGTGGGTTTCCTCCGGGTGCTCCGGTTTTCTCCCACAGTCCAAAGATGTGCAGGGTCAGGTGAATTGGCCATACTAAATTGCCCGTAGTGTTAGGTAAGGGGTAAATGTAGGGGTATGGGTGGATTTCGCTTCGGCGGATCGGTGTGGACTTGTTGGGCCAAAGGGCCTGTTTCCACACTGTAATCTAATCTAATCTAATCTAAATCTAAAGACATTTCATGCAATTTAATTCTTTCCTGTTTTTGAATCAAATTCTGCTTGTTTAAAAGACAACACTAGTCCAACCTATACAGTGTGACAAGACTCCAATGCTTTAGTATAGGTCATTACTTAAACTTTCAGGTTTAGGAAATCAGAGTTAACGTTTCGGATTGAGTGACCTTTCCTCAGAACTGTTGAGGAAGGGTCATTTGACCTGAAACGCTGACTCTGATTTCTCTCCACAGATGGCGCCAGCTCTGCTGATCTTTTCCCACAATTTCTAATTTTGTATTTGAACAGTACATGCTGCAGCAACCAAAAGTGATCAATTCAATTTCTCACACAGACAAAAATAATTGTTTGCAGAATAAAACTAAAATTGCATCATTAACATATGTGCATTCATGAAACCCTACAATGTGAATGATGAAGAAATTGAAAGTACTTGTTAAAAATACACTTGAGAGATGTTTTTGCCTGCCTTACCTTGTCAGTTTCTAAAGAGACTCTGAGACTCAGCTTGTTTATTCCAATTTCTTTCAATGCTTTTAGGTGTGGGCACAGAGCAGCACAGCAAGCACTGGCAATCTCCTCAGTCAGTTCACTCTGTGCAGCTGGAATGGTAGGACTGAGAGGATCATGATTTCTTTGCAAATAAAATACCTAGAATAACAAAAGTAATAAATTAATTAACTTAATGGTTATAGCTTTTATGTGCATCAAAATAGATTCTGTAGATTTTTACATACGTGGAACTCCATTTTATAAAATATACAATACTTGATCCTCCAGACATAGTAGTGAGGTGATTGAAAGACGGTCAGTGAAAGCTTGCAACCCAATGGATTTTAAAGCACTCAAACATGGAGGTGTGGTAAACAGTGAGAAAGATAATATAGACTTCAGCAGAGCACAGACATGCTTTGAGAAGACTTGTAGCACAGGTTGAGGTTCTGGATGTAAGTTTGCTCGCTGAACTGGAAGGTTTGGTTTCAGACTTTGCGTCACCATACTCGGTAACATCAGTGAGCCTCTGGTGAAGCACTGGTGTTATGTCCCGCTTTCTATTTATGTTTGGGTTTCCTCCAGTTGGTGATGCCATTTCCTGTTCTTTTCTCTGTTTGGCCTGTCCCAAGATGCGCGAGTTATCCCAGTTGAATGGTAAGTGAGCCAACCACAAAAAGGCTTACCTACTATCATTAGTATTCTTACATACAGATGAGGAAGGACACCACTTTGACTGGGATAAGCCAAACAGAGATGTGCATGAGAATTCCTAGAAGCATGGCAATCCAACTGGAACTGCATTAACAAACACATCGACTTGGAGCTGAAAATGTGTTGCTGGAACAGCGCAGCAGGTCAAGCAGCATCCAGGGAACAGGAGAATCAACGTTTTGGGCATAAGCCGACGTGGACCCTATTTACCACCCTCTGAGAAATAGAACAGGAAATGACATCACCAACCCAAGGAGACCGAAAATATAAAAAGAAAGCGGGATATAACATCATTGCGAGCCCCTGGTGAAGCACTGGTGTTACCTAGTATGGTTGAAAATGAACCTTTCAGCTCAGCGAGCAAACTTATGTCTATAGACAGGCTCGAAATATAGATAGAAAAGTAGCACAAAGAAGTTAACACAGAAGTGCAACGGGATGCATTTTGACAAGAGGGATAGAGACAATATCGACTTCATGGCAAAGTTCTTAAATGGCTACGTGCAGGAACACAGACATGGAAGAACCTCGGCATTTAAGTGCACAGATCTTTTAGGTTGACAAGACATAAGGAGAGGATTGTTAGCCAGGTATGTGGGATCTTGGGTTTCATAAAGAGTATAAAATCAAGGAGGTTACATTGAACCTTTATAAAATTCTGTAAATTAATTATTTCTAAAGGAAAGTGGATGGATACAATGACTAGATCTACAGGAATAGAGGGAAGAACAGAGCTGACTCGCATTGGGCTGAATACTGGCAATGAACTCATTGAGCTAAATGGCACCCTTCTATACTGCAAAGACTCCATAACTATAACCAGTCAAGACAAAAATAGTTTTACATTGATCTTAATTTGTTACATTGAGCGCTTTAAAGCTGTCTCAAAAAATGTAATTTAAATAACTTTTTCATCCATTCATTTCAAGACAACCAAGTTGTGTACACTTAAAACATTCATGTTTAAAATGAGCAGCTGCTTACATTGGACAAAATGCAATTAGCATTATCCATTTGTATTCATATCAATTCCAGTATCACCAAAGTATTACATCTTCCACTTATTTGGGGAGAATCAGCTAACTGGTTCATAACTTGTTAAGCTGTACCGATTACATAGCGATGTCGATTTAATCACGGCTCAGTGGTTAACACTGTTGCCTGACAGTGGATCCATACCCCTCTCCAGGGCTTGAACACAAAATTCAAGGCTGATATTCCAGAGGGGGAGTTATACTTGATCAGAGCTGGTGTCTTTCAGATGACACATTAAATTGAGGGCTGCTCAGGTGGACGCAAAAGATCCCATGACATTATTTCCAGGAGCAGAAAATTCACTGGTTTCTTGGCCAATATTTATTCTACTAGGCATAACCAAAACAGATGTAATCATTGTCACATTGAGACAGGATACATTCTTGAATAGTACCATATAAATGCAAATCTCTTTATTTTAAATTAAGCTGCATTTGTGAAATTACCATTTGAGCTGATTCCACATGGTATGGCTGCAGCTTATATAAAACTGCTGGTCAGATTGCAGCTGGGTAAAAAGTCACAACAGAAAGCTAGCTGTGGTAATAGTGCTTAACATTACATATTATGTCAGCATTTGAAAGTAGTGGCCAAAATATATTTGCACAAATGTACTTGTTACAAACAAGAATGCTGAGATAACTGTACTGTTGCAAACTGAAATGCAACTTTTCTAAATTTCAAGGTTTTATTATTGATGGATAACTGAGATTAGTGGGTTTTTTTAAGTGGATTAGACAACCAAAAAAAAAGTTAAACATCTGATGCCAGAACAAAGCACCTTATCATTTCATTAAACTTTGGGATATTCAGTGCAGAAAGGTTCCATTACAATAGATGTTTATTTCTAGAAGTTATTAAAGAAATATAACATCACTAATTATTGCTCACTTTATGTAGTCTTGACACATCCAAGATACATGCAGGCATAATGAAGACCTGATAACTTCTGAATTGTTCAACTCAATACATATCTTAAGATTTTTGAAGAGTAGATGAATAGGCTTTATTACAAACATTAAGCAGCCATAAAATAATACATTTAAAATTATTAGTTTACCATAAGAAAATACCACTAATTACAGTCTAACATCATAATAAACGTATGCAGGTGGTATTTAGATTAGATTAGATTACTTACAGTGTGGAAACAGGCCCTTCGGCCCAACTAGTCCACACCGACCCGCCGAAGCGCAACCCACCCATACCCCTACATCCACCCCTTTAACCTAACACTACGGGCAATTTAGCATGGCCAATTCACCTGACCCGCACATCTTTGGACTGTGGGAGGAAACCGGAGCACCCGGAGGAAACCCACGCAGACACGGGGAGAATGTGCAAACTTAGAACGGAAAAATACAAATAGGGTACAATATTGAATAAACGTCAAAATACAGGGATTCAGGAGGTTCACGTTAAAGTTTGATGCTCAATGTAGGGAACAGCTGAGACCTTGAAGACTTCCTATGGAAAAACTGCTTGCATAAAAATGGAAGGTAGATACTTTCCACCAAAGGAAACTACAGGATGCAAAAGTTCGCCGGTATAGTGGAAAATAAAAAGCATTATGTAAATATGAAAAGTTAGAAACGGCTATTTTATCTGTTCATCATTGGTCAAGAAGAGCATGCTCATGACGTGGTCACCATTTTAGTGAAAAGAATTGGGAACAGGGACAAGTTAAATGCCATGAGAGGCTCTGACTTTGTCTCCAGGCAGTGGAGAAATCTAGAAAACAAGACAAAGCAGAAAGGATAACAGAAAGAAAAACAGAAGAGGAGTTCCAAGACCAACACTTTCATGGAGAGTCATTGTGCACCCCTATCCAGTATGAAAATGGGAAAGATTACCTACAATGGATTGTACAACACTAGCTAAATTTATCACCAACAGTTCATCTGAGGATTTAAACTTGTCCTGACTTTATTTCATGAATCTAGTCTCACAATAAAGTTAAAAAAACCTTTCAACCCAGCACATAATGCAATCAAAACTCAGATACATGATCACTTATCTTAGAAAAAAGTTAAATGTCTGCTTAAAACACTGCCAAAGCAATTATTAACGTGATAAATGCAAAAGGATTAAAATACACACAAACTGTCCAATCATACATTTTCAAGGTTTTCTTCCATGTAGTTCTAAACAAAATAGCCACTGACCTCTGTACACTTTACAGTAATTCCATCTGTTTCAAATACATTTTCTTGGAGCATTTTGATGCTAGGAATGTCTTCCATGGATCGTCTATCAATGGGACTTAAAACACTAGAGGTGGAGTTTTAACATAATTACTTTAAAGTTTACAAGTATGATGAAAAACGTACTTCAAGATTCATATCACAAAAAGCTCTATGCAGTCTTCAATTACATATTATCACCAAACTGAAAAACTTGACTTCAGTGTGAATACACCATTAAGGGAAGTGCTGAACAGAGATCAATAGCCTAATTACACATTCTTCCAAGATAATCAGACTATAAAATGTTTTATCAATTCCCACTGTTAAAGGCTGTTTCCATATTTTAGAACAGTCGAGAATGTGATGCTGGCAAAGCACAGCCAGTCAGACAGCATCCAAGAAGCAGGAGAATCAATGTTTCAGGCATAAATCCTTCATCAGCAGAGCACGTAGAAATACAGAGGTCCACTGCAGGTCTGGGCAAGTTTGGGTCTGAGCTAGGGCAGGACTGACTGATGTAGAGTAGATGGCGGAGCATGGCTGATAGCAAGAAGCAGAGGATCTGGAAAGAGAATCGTTGTTGAAGGTTTCGGATCTGTAGTGTGTACATTCTACATCCTCAGAAGGATACATGCTCGAACATCAATGCTCCTGCTCCTCGGATGCTGCCTAACTGGCTTGCTTTGCCAGCACCACATGCTTGACTCTGATCTCCAGCACCTGCAGTCCTCACTTTTCCCATATTTTAGATGAGCGCGATTGTGTGAATGAAGGACACCATAAATTGGCTAACAAAATATTACTAAGAATCATACCCTTTATTTACAGGTTCATCACCATCCATCCATTGAATATTTACAAATTCTTTTCTGTCATCTGGATCCAATTTCCCACAAATGATTTTAAAGTTTCTTTTTTCTCTCAGAGCTCGTCTTAAACCCTCCATGGTTTCTGGAGTAATGTGTACCATAAGTCCATCTGAAATCAGAATCAATTTCTTTAAGGAAATGTTTTTAAAAAGAATTTATGTATATACCAGGAAACAAAAATCAGACTCTTAAATATGATGTAATACAACAAGAGCATTTTTTAAAAAAATGCAGTGGAGTACCTTTCCACAGAGATAAGTGGCCAAATCATCAAAACTTTGAATAATTTTGATTTGCTGGAAAATTGAAATAATACCACCATAGGCAGATGATTGTATTAAAAATGTTTAGTATATATTTGTTTCCAAAGAGGGAAATAAGATCTTAACAACTTAAATTTTGCATAATATTGGTAAGAACTTACCGCAAAATACTTCTCAAAAAACAATCAGGATTTACTGGCATTCAATTGTTCACCAACAACACAATAAAGTTATACAGTTAGAAAAGTATCAATCTTTTGCCAAACTCTGTGGGTTTCAACTTCACCTTCAACTATTTATTCAAAAAAAAACATTTTCACGCTGTACGTAAGAACTGAGATGCTCCAACACTAGTAATGTGGAAAATCGCACAAGTATGCTCTGTGCTCAAAAGTAGAACAAATCTAACCTGATCAACTAGTGCCCTACCAGTTTACTCTCAATCTTCAAACGAGTGATGGGCTGTAATTGACAGTACTATCAAGGTGCACAAAGGAATAACCCTGTCACTAATGCTCAGTTTGGGTTCTGCGTGGGCCACTTGTTTCCTGACCTCAGCACAGACTAAGTTGAACCATGGTCAAGAGCTGAATTCCAGAAATGCGAACTATACAACTGCCTCAATGTCAAAGCTGCATTTGACAGAGTTTGCATCAAGGATTCCTAACAGAACTAGAATCATTGGAAATAGGGGAAAACTCTCCACTGGCTAAAGTCATCCCAAGTAAAGATGGTTATGGATGTAGGAGATCATGGAGTCTGACATCTCTGTTTTGGGTTCCTCAGAGTATTATACAAGGTCCAAGGTACTTAGTTCTGAAGATCATAAATGTGTATGGTTTGCTGATGATTGCACAATGTTTAGCACCATTCACAAGACCTCAGATATTGATATACAGCAAGACCTGGACAACATCCATGCTTGGGCTGATAACTGGCACGTAATATTCACACCATTTAAGTGCTGAAAATATGACCACAACCAGGAATGGGGAAAAGCAAATTCTAACCAGCTTCAATATTTAACGGCATGACCATCAATGAATCCCCCCCACTATCAAGTTTCTGGGGATTACCATTGGTGGACCACTATACAAATACTGTAAGTACAGGATGGGGTCAGAATCTAGAAACTTTGTGGCATGCAAGTTACCACTTGTCTTCCCAATGCTCATTTACAGGGCAAAAGTCAGGAGTGTGATACACGCAACTTGCCTCGATAAGAGTACTCAACAAAATTCAGGAAGCGAGACAAAAACTCAAGAACAAAGTAGCCTAAATGATTTACTTTCAACATTCAATCCCTTCACCACTGACATAGAGGCAGCTGTCTATACCATTTACAAATGCACTGTGTTAAACCATCAAGACTACTCCAACAGCAGCTTCCAAACCAGTGGCCCTGACCACTTAGTAGGACAAGGGCAGCAAATGTGTGTGAAACTACCTTTTCCAAGCTCCCCTCCAAGCCACACACCATACTGACTTGGAACTACATCAGTGTTGTTGGATTAAAATCCCTTTCTAGCAGCACCATGGATATCCCTATTCCTCAAGCGCTGCAGTGGTTCAAGATATCAGTTCACCATCACCTTCTTCAGAGCATTTATACATTTGCAAAGATTGCTGGCCTACTCAGTAATGCTCACAACACATGAACAAATAACAATAAAACCTAGAAAATTTTAAGTGAGGTGGAAATCTAGATATCAAGCTTAAAATATAGATCTCTGATAATTACATGTAAATGTCAATGGATTTTAACCCAGCAATGATGCAGCAACAATACAGTTCCAAGTCAGGATGGTGATTGGCTTGGAAAGGAGCTTGGAGGTGATAGCATTAAAATTAATGGATATTTCTTAGTTTAATCACATATTTAAACTACTAAACTACAGAATTAAAATTAACATCCTTGGGCTTTCACTTTTACAAGTTACGAAAAATAATGAGATTTATAGATTCTTTTAATCAATGTTTGATGTATGAATCTATTTGGTCTTTTTTTAAAAAAGTGAATAATTTCTTTTACGTAAAATCTTAAAATATAAAGTAATTGAAGTTTTTTGGAGAGAGGAGGAAGAGAAAGATATAATAAAAGAAAGAACAGGAGTAGGTCTGAGCACAAGAGATTATTTCAAAATTCTAAGTATCAACCTAACTGCCAATTTCTTGTAATGCAATATACTGGGATCCAAAATTAAAACCCACGGTATCTGAAGTATAATTAGAATGCTTGCATTAATAATATAAGATGATGTCACATTAACATTGGAAGTCACATGCAATAGAAATGCTGAGACAGAGAATGGAATAACTATACCAGAGTCATAGATCAGAGACTCATGTCACGTATAACAGTATGGAGAGAAAAAAAACTTTGTTGCAACTCCACAGAGTCAAACAATAGTCACTTTTAGGTAAGGCATTGATAGTGATGCAGCGCACTTAAGAGTTGGGTCAGTATAGTGCAAGATAACAGACTTTAAATAGTGCAGGTCCACTTCTCAATACCCAAACTTCATAGATGATCAGTCTTTATGGATACTGATGACTTAGGATTGTTTCAATGATGACATAGAACTTAGAAAAGTACAGCAAAGAACAAGCCCTTGCGCCCACGATATTGTGCCGAGACTTATTCCTAACATAAAATATAGTAACTTAACCTACGCACCCCTCAGCTCACTGCTGTCCATGTGCATGTCCAGCAGTCGTTTAAAATGTCCCCAACGACTTCGCTTCCACCACCTCAGCTCGCAACACATTCCATGCATTCACAACTCTCTGCGTCAAGAACCTACCTCTGACGTCTCCTTCATACCTTCCTCCTAAAATCTTCAAACTATGACTTCTCGCACCAGTCAATCCTGCCCTGGGGAAATGTCTCTAGCTATCGACTCTATCTATTCCTCTCATTATTTTGTACACCTCGATCAAGTCTGCTCTCTTCCTCTTTCTCTCCAGAGAGAACAGTCTGAGCTGACTCAACCTTTCTTCATAAGGCAAGCCCTCCAGTCCAGGCAGCATCCTGGTAAACCTTCTCTGCTCCCTCTCCAAAGCCTCTGTATCTTTCCTATAGTAAGGCGACCGGAATTGGACACAATATTCCAAGTGTGGTCTCACCAGGGACTTGTAGAGCTGCAGCAAAACCTCGCGGCTCTTAAACACGATACCCCTGTTAATGAAAGCCAAAATACCATATGCTTTCTTAACAATCCTATCCACTTGGGTGGCAACTTTGAGGGATCTATGTACTTGCACACCTGGATCCCTCTGTTCCTCCACACTGCCAAGAATCCAGTTTTTAATCCTGTATTCAGCATTCGAGTTCGACCTTCCAAAATGCATCACTTCGCATTTATCCAGGTTGAACTCCATCTGCCATTTCTCAGCCCAGCTCTGCATCCAGTCTGTGCCCTTCCAATCCTCCAGTACGACTCCCGTGGAGAGTGAGGAGGCAAAGATCCTCGCCAGCGGCTTAGCAACCTCCTTTCTCGCTTCCCGGAGCAGCCTAAGATAAATCTGGTCTAGCCCTGGGGACTTATCAATCTTAATGTTTTCCAAAATTTCTAGCACATCATCTTCATCAATCTTGATCTGGTCAAGACTGTATCCCAGCTCCTCTAAGTTTTCACTTACAAGTTCCCTTTCCTTGGACATAAATAAATAATATAGATTAAAGCATGTATTATGAATAAAAACAAAATTAGCTTAATTGCCATTAAATTAGTGAGTCACTGATTATGTTTGTTGGTCATGACAATATGCAGTTTCATTGTTATTTAAATCAAACAAATTTCCAAAATGCTTAAGAATCAGTCTAAATTCAGGTCAAACTAACAACAATACAAGCAAAAGAACCATGAAATCAGTGAAAGGCTAACATTCTAAACATTCTAGGGACTGGTGGTTCTAGACTGTGTTTGGAGAATTTCCTACAATGATATGTAAAGGACAACAAGAAAGAAGGCACTGTTAGACCCGATTTTTGGAAATGAGGTGTATCAAGTAGATCAAGTGAAATGGAAGAATAATGGAGGTCATTGTATCATAAAGTTTAGGATGTTACTTGACAATGATCGTGGGCAAACCAGAGTCGGAAAAAAAAAATCAACTGGCAGAGAGCAGACTTCAAAAGGAAAGAAAACAACTGGACCACGTGGAACACAAGTTGGCAGTAGGAACAGCAACTGCAAAACAGGCTAACTTCAATGAGACAGTGGAATGGGCACAGTCAAGGCCATTACCTCAAAAGGGAAAGGTAAGTCAAACAAATCTCCAATTTCCTTGATGACAAAGGATTTATAAACTAAATTAATGAAGAAAACACGTATAATAGGTCTTAGGTAGTTAAATAAAAATGAAAAAATAGAAAATAGGAAGTCATTTGGCCCATCCTATAGCCAACCTCACATGACTGTGGGTGATCTCAAAGCCATACTCCCATTCTCTCTTCTCGACACCTGCAGTTCCTACAAATCTATTTCCTTCTTATATTCCTTTAGTGATGTCTACAGCTGACTGTGGTTGAGAATTCCACAGGTTCACCACCCTCTGCATGTACAAATTTATCCTCATCTCAGTCCAAAAAAGTTTATGCCATATCCTGAAACCATGATCCCTCACTATGGATCCTAACTCTCTTTCCCCCACCACCCTTTCCCAGGTCAGGTGAAAGATAGTCTCCATCCAATCTGTCCAGTCCTGGAAGAATTTGACAAATTTATTAAATCCCCTTTCATTCCTCTGAACTCCACTGAGTACAAACCCAATTTCTGCCCAGACAGCAAACCTGCCAACCCCAGACTCAGCTTGGTGAACAAAGCTGAATACACTCAGTTTAGCAGGGAGGTGGGAAAACAAATACAAGGAGAAGAAAATGATTTTTTTTTTAAAACTGACAGTTACCATAAAGGGAAACTCCAAAGTCTCCTCCAGGCATTACAATATGGAACTGTACAACGGCTCAGTGGTTAGCATTGTTGCCTCACAGTGCCAGGAACCCGGGTTCAATTCCAGCCTCGGGCAACTGTCTGTGTGGAGTTTGCACATTCTCCCTGTGTCTGCGTGGGTTTCCTACCACAATCTAAAGATGTGCAGGTTAGGTGAATTGGCCATGCTAAATTGCCCATAGTGTTCAGGATGTGTAGGTTAGGTGCATTATTCAGGGGTAAATGTAGAGTAATGGGGAATGTGTTTGGGTGGGATACTTTAAGGTTTGGTGTGGACCTGTTGGGCCTAAGGGCCTGTTTCCACACTGTAGGGATGCTATGATTCTATGCAGGAAAAGGAGGAGAAGGTCTATTAGGGACCTAAAGGAAACTTTATACATGGAGACAATAGACCTGGCAGAGGTGTTAAATGAATGCTTTGCATCTGTCTTTACCTAAATCTTACCTCCGTCCAGGCCATGGTGATTGAGGAGGACACTGTCACTAGAAGAGTTTAAAATTGATAAGGAAAAGGTGTTTGATAAATTGTTGATACTTTAAGCTGAAAGCCTCCAGAAACAGATGAGATGCATCCAAGGATATTGAAGAAAGTGAGAATGGGAATTGCAAAGGTACTGACCACAATCTTTCAGTCTTCCCCGATGCAGCAAAGTTGCCAGAAGAAAATTGCAAACATTGCTTGCTTGTTTAAAAAAAAGTTATAAGGATAAGCCGATCAATTACAAACCAATTTAACTATAGTGAAGAGAAGCTTCAGGTAGAATATACAGCCGCATGAAAAAGTATTGGCTAATTCAGAAGAGTCAGCATAGATTTGTTAAGGGAAAAGTTGTATCTAACTAGCTTGCTATTATTTTGAAGAGGTATCAGAGAAGATTAATGAGGATAAGGCTTTTGACGTGATGTACATCGACTTCCAACAGGCACTTGATACAGGACCATACAACAGAAACTGACAGGTTATGGAATAAAAGGGACAGCAGCACATGGTCACAAAAAATGACTGAGTGATAGGGAACAGAGACTAATGGTTAGTGGATATTATCTGAGCTAAAGGAAGGGTCTTGGTACACTGGGGACAAGTTTGAAGTTTCTGACGTCAGAAAACGTGGAAGAATTGTAAACCTGGGAGGTCAGTTTAGAACTTGAAAAAAAGTTAGTGAAGTCAGTGAATAGGTGACAAAAGGTTTAATAGAAGCAGGAGATTACAAAAAAAGTTCTAAGCAACCTGTTCACAGAGGTTATTACACACCTCCAGAGCAGATGGAACTTGAACCCTGGCCTCCTGGCTCATAGGTAGGGACACTATCACAGTGGCACAAAAGCTCCACATTTTTGTACAAAGAACATGGTGAGAAAGCATGAAATAAAAGGTACAATTCTTAAGGGTGTGCAGCAGCAGAGAGACCTGGCTATGAACACAAATCCTAGCAAGCGGCAGGTCAGAAACAGGGTGTAGTTAATAAATCAAGGTATTCTAGGTTTCATTATATAAAAACTAGGAGTCAGCCATTCAGCCTATTCCAGCATCAAACAGGCTCACAGCTGATCCTCTATCTTAATGCCATATTCTTGTCTTCTCCCCATATTCTTTGTTCCCTTTAAAATTTTCGAAATTTTACAGTCATAGTCATACAGATCTACAGCACAGAAACAAATTCTTCTGTCTAACTCGTCCATGCTGTTAACTAGCTCAATCTTGAACACCTTCAATGAATTGATCTCTATAGTTCTCTGCAGTAGAGAATTTCATAGGCTCATCCCCTTGAGTGAAGAAATTTTTCCTCCTCAGTCCAAAAAAGTCTATATTTTCCATATCCTGAGACTGTCTATCTTATTTTACAGTTCCCAATCATGGACACCATCCCCTTGCATCCAGTATATCCAGCTGTGTTAGAATTTTATATGTTTCAATCAGATCCCCGATCATCCTTCTAAACTCAAGTTAATACAGACCCAGTTGAACCAATCTCTCCACACTGGACAGTCCTGCATACAATAGTCAAGGTAAGATCTCACCAAGGCCAGTATAACTGCAATAAGACAACTCTACTTCTGAACTTCTGAAGTTTTTGCAATGAAGGCCAATACACCATTTGTCTCAATGCTTACTGCTTTTACCTGTCTACGTTCACTGTGTACAAGGACACTCAGATTCTTTTGTTACATCCACACTTCCCCATACATCATTTAAATAATACTCTTCCTTTTCACACAGAATTACATCATGTCACATTTTACCAAGCTGTGCTGAATCTATCAAGTGTTTGCCCAATTGCTCAACTTTTCTCAATCATCCTGAAGCCTCCTTGTGTCTTTTTCACAACTCTCAATCCCACCCAGTTTTGTGTAATCAACACATCTGGAAATGTTACATTTGGTTCCCATATCCAGGTCATTTACATATAACATGCATAGCTGGTGCTCGGGCCCAATGGTCACTGCATAGTACTTGAAAAAGAGGCTCATTTATTCCCACTGTTTTCCATCTCTCAACCAATTTTTGATCAGTGTTAATATTTTACCACCATCTCATGTACTTTAACTTTGCCCACTAACCACTTATCAGGAACCTGATTAAAAACCTTCTGAAAACTCAAATACACTATATCTACAGATTCCCCTTTATCTATTCTACTAGTTATATCCTCAAAAAGTTCCAGTGGACATGTTATGCATCATCTGCCTTCCACAAATCTGTGCTGGCTTCATCTAATCAAATTAATGCTTTCCAAATGTTCCATTATCACACCTTTTATATTAGACGCCAACATTCTTCCCACTATTGATGGTAGGTTAACTAATCTGTAATGCTCTGTTGTTTTCTCTTCCTTTATTTTTAAAAAAAAAGTGGCGTCACATATGTCACCCTCCAATCTGTCGGAATTGCTCTAGAGTCGACTGAATATTGGAAGATGATCACCAATATTTCCTGGGCCACTTCCTTAAGTACTCTGGGATGCAGATACTCAGGTTCTGGTGATTTTCTGGCAGCCTTTAACCATATCAGATGTTCCCAGCACCATTTTCTTACAATAGTGATTTCCTTCAATTCTGCTCTCTCACTAGCCCTTTGTTTTCCTAACGTTTCTGAGATATTATTCGTGTCCTCTACTGCGAAGACAGAACCAAAGCATGAGCTCAATTTTTCGGTCATTGCTTTATTCCTCGTTATAAATTTCCCCACTTTTAACTGTGAGGGACCTACATTCGTCTTTACTAATTTGTCTTCACATATTTATAGAAGCTCTTATAGGCAGTTTCTACAGTCGCTGCAAGTGAGCTTTCATATTCTTTTCTACCTCTTGATCAAACTTTTTACTCTCTTCTGCTCAATTTAAAAGCAAGCCCAAATCATGAGGCTTTCTGGTTTTTTTCTGGCAATTTCGTAAGTCTCCTCTTTGGATCTAATAATATCACTAATTTATTTTTTAAGCCAAGTTTGAGAGGAGATATGATAACCGTTTCAAAATTATGAGGAATCTGGATAAAGTAGAATGGGAGAGATTATTCCTGCTCGTGAAAGCATCAACAACTAGACGGCACAAATTGAAAGTGCTTTGCAAAAGAGTCAAACACAAGGGGAGAAAAATCTTTTTCACACAACGAGTAATTCAGGTCTGGAATGCTGTGTTTTGAAATGTGTTGGTAGCTAATTCAATTGAGGTATAGAAAAGGCCATTGGATGACAATTTAACTCCAAATAATGCATGGGGTAATGAGGAAAAGACCGGTGTTTGGATAAAGTCAAAACATTCAGTGAGCCAATGCAGACACGATGGGCCAAATGGCTGCCTCCTGCGCCAATACAATTCTGAGATATCACGATCAATCAAGTAGTTAGGGCATAGAAGACAAGTTATGCATTCCTTCACATCTACTCACGCTTTACAAGAATAATCTAACTATATCCTTTTCCAGCACTTTTTAAAAGCAAAATCATTGTTCTCAATAAATGGTACAGACTAATATTAAGCCATCCACAATCCTAATTGGACATGAAGAACTAAACAGACAAAGGCCGCGGAGAAGCAACAATCCAAATTATTTCCTAACTGGATATTGCTTACATCTTGAACTAGACATTAGCTTTCTATCATACTGTGTTTTCTTACCTTCCACTATGCTGGATTTAGCGATAAACCCTGATGTTGTTTTAAGGGCTCCATTAAACACCACAAAAGAGGCTCCTGTAACTATAGCACATTGGAAAACAAATTACTTAACATTGCGCTTCATAGTGCTCTGTCAATTTCCACTAATGCAAAAATACAACAAAATACAAGCTACCTTTCCTGGACTTCCCAGTTATAGTGTTTGCCTGTGTTTGATAAGTTTTATCATCATTCTGTATGCAGACCAGGTGAGAGTCAGCATCCAAACTAAAACATGCCCCCATGGTAATCACGTGTTCATTGGAAGAGGTCACCACCTTCATGACCTGCAAAATAGGAACAGGCAATCTTTGAAAGAGTCGATAACAAATATTCTCGCTAAGGCATAAATTATTACCAATACACACATCTTATACAAGTCTCCCCGCTACAAGTCTTCACCACACAGAGTTCAGTTTGATTCTTCTTATTTACCTCATTGTACCTTCGCTTAGGGATTTTAACAGTGCTTTGCCCCATCTCCACAAGTAGTACTAATCCCTCAATTGTAGGCAGAGTATATTGGTAACTTCGAAGATCCTGCAAAAAAAAAAGACAAAAATATAAAAATTAATGACAAAAATTCAACTAAGAAACACTTGCACAAAGGTTCAACCGTAAATACTGAGCAATAAAATCAACACAAAATTATCTTGAAACCAAGTTGCTTGATCAGTTGTCTATGGTTATGATACTAGACTGAATGACCCAGATTTTATAAGATGAAATTCCAATATAACATGATACTGGAAATGACGTGCTTTGTACCAGTAAAATAACTACAAATGCTTATTCAGTCAAGTTAGTCACAGAATATCTCTCAAGCACAGAAATATGACATTTCTTTCTGAGGGAGACTTTTGTCCCACAGTACATGATAGCCTTAATTTTTGAAGTTCACATGTCACTCAATTGAAAAAGAGAAAGAATAAACTGGTAAAGTCAATCAACAAACCAGGACAAGGCAGACAGGTCTGCTCAGTTGATATTCAGATATTTTAAACCAACCCGTCCAGAAATGTTATGACACACCACTGGAGCATGTGGGACTCAAACCCAGGCCTCCTAGCTCAGAAGTAGGGACATTACCAGTGAGCCTTAGGTCACCTTAAGTTTTCCACATTGACGGAAATGCTTCAGTTTAATCAGGAAAAACCCGGCGGTCAGTCACAAAATCATATCAACCAATGTGCCAGTTTCATTCTTATTCCACCAGGATAGAGTCATCGAGAGCCACAGAGACTTACAGTACGGAAACAGGCCCTTTGGTTTGGTCTATGCCAACCAAAATGTCCACCCACACTAACCCCATTTCCCTGCACTTGTACCATATCGTTCTAAACCTTTCATATCCATGTATTTGTTCAAATGCCTTTTAAATGTTGTTAATGCACCCACCTCAACCACTTCTGCCGGCAGCTATTCCACTGTGTAAAAGTGTTGCCCTTAAGTTCCTTTTTATTATTTCCCCTCGAACCTTAAACTTGATGCTCTCCCCAACTCTGGGAAAATGACAGAGTGCATTCACCCTACCCATGCCTCTCAATCTTATACATTTCTGTAAGATCTGCCCCAGCCTCCTACATTCTAAACAAAGAATAGGATAGGCCCAAAAGAGACAAGTTGAAGGCACAAAACAACTGGATGAGAATTGTTCTCAAAAATTTTAACATTTGACTGTGATTCCTAGCCTCAGATCAAAGCCAAATAGCCTTCATCAAAACCCTTCATAATTTTGAACATATCTATAAACTTTCCTCCCAACCTGATCTAATAACTTCACAAATAAAGCTTACCAGGACTCAGTGCAGTTCAGTAAGTTTCTCCACTGCCAGCCCATTCTAATAACACAACACTCTGAAGTTACTTATAGTCCTCAAAGTAATCGTACTTCTAACTGTAATGCTGTATACAAATATTGATAACATCCACCTAATGATCTCTAAAGCAATACATACAACGCTGTCTAATCCCTGGAGGGGTACACCATTAGTTATAGAAACACTCTGAAGAACATCTATACAAGGACGGCACAATGGCTCAGTGGTTACCTCTACTGCCTCAGCGCCAGGGACCCGGGTTCAATTCCAACCTCGGGCAACTGTGCGTGGAGTTTGCACATTCTCCAAGTGTCTGCGTGGGTTTCCTCTGGGTGTTCCGGTTTCCTCCCACAGTCCAAAGATGTGCAGGTTAGGTGAATTGGCCATGCTAAACTGCCCGTAGTGTTAGGTGCATTAGTCAGGGGTGAATGTAGGGGAATGGGTCAGGGTGGGTTGCTCTTCGGAAGGTCGGTGTGGACTTGTTGGGCCGAAGGGCCTGTTTCCATACTGTAGGGAACCTAATCTAATCAATAGATCTGCATGTCAGTTAAAAAATTTCTTACCCAGGTTACCCCACTTCCTTAAAATATCTAAGTATCACCAAAAACTGTCGTATTTTGTTTGTTTTGCAAATCCACAATACAACCTGCACTACATTTCCTTAACCAAGATCGGAATATATTTATTTCCTCAAAAACCACAATTAAGTTTATCAGAAGGTTTTTGTTTTTACACACCCCTTCCAACTGCCATTATCTTTTTAAAGTGAATATTCAATTTTATTCCAAATTGTTTTTCACAAACTTACCCATTACCACATGCATGTTAGAGTGGCTCTGGAAAGTTAATATATTTAGGCATACACTGCAATGTGATCACCCAAGGGTTGTACTGGATTACTGCATTACAATCTATTAAAATGCTGTAGAAATTATGCTGTTTATTTCACATCTGCCAGGAGATTACTTTCAAAGGCGAATGTATGAGCATTTCACTTCAGTTATTCCTCACAGTCGAGTGGGTCCATCCATTAGAGTTGATTTTGCATAATTTGCATTCTGGGAGTGCAAAAATCCGAAATAGGACTGATATATTTTGCTTCGCTTTATAGATGGTTAAGTACAAAAGGGAGGGAGGGAGGGAGTGGGGAGGTAGTACAGAAAATAGGATAGAAAGCAAAACACTTACTGCCAGCAAATTCATGATGGTATGACCTGTTTCCCCAAAGAGTGCTTTACGGAATCGGACACTCATTAAAGGACAAGGATAAACTATAAATGAAATATGCACCAATTAGTAACAACTTTGTGGCAAAAACATTAGAATCGTTATTGAAAATAACTATAGATAGGTCTATTATCTGTACCGTTACTTTCAGATATCTGAAATTTGAAGTACAGTTTTGAATGCTTTTCCTCTGGTGACTTAAAGAAAACAAATCTCCTGATCAGTGTCATAAATGCAACATTTACAGACATATTGTGACCAACACAAGATAGAACTATTACACATTAAATACACTGATAAAGGGCAATTAGTTCAAAGAAGAAACTTTGTTCTCACCCGAAAGGGAGAGTGAGTGTGAGATTTTTTTTCCCCCCATGGAAGCAAAAGTCAGTCAACCAGTCAAGTCTGCTCTGCCATTCAATAATATCATTGTTCATCTGATAATGCTCTCAATACCACTTTGCTGCCTTTTCCCGCTAACCATGGATTCCTTAACTGATTAAAAATCTATCTTTCAAAGCCTAGAATATACTTAATGACCCAGCCTTCGGCAGTAAAGAATTCCACAAACTCACGATTATTTGAGTGATGAGATTCCTTCTCTTCTCTGTCCTAACTGGATGACCCCTTAGTGAGATTATGCCCTTTCAACCTGAATTTGCTCACAAGGGGAAACGACCTTTTGATAGCTGATCTGCTTTCTATCCTATTTTCTGTACTTCCTGCCCACTCCCTCCCTCCCTTTTGTACTTGGGCGGCATGGTGGCACAGTGGTTAGCACTGCTGCCTCACAGCGCCAGAGACCTGGGTTCAATTCCTGCCTCAGGCGACTGTGTGGAGTTTGCACGTTCTCCCCGTGTCTGCGTGGGTTTCCGCCGGGTGCTCCGGTTTCCTCCCACAGTCCAAAGATGTGCAGGTCAGGTGAATTGGCCATGCTAAATTGCCCGCAGTGTTAGGTGTTAGGTATAGGGGTAAACTGTAGGGGTATGGGTGTGTTGCGCTTCGGCGGGTCGGTGTGGACTTGTTGGGCCAACGGGCCGGTTTCCACACTGTAATGTAATCTAAAAAAAAACTCACCATTATATTCCGCACCCAATCTTAGCATGAGTCGAATAGGGAACACTTTTGCCCAAGGAACTTCCAGTTTCTGAATGAGGATTCCAAACAAAAATGGACTACTTGGAAGTAGTAATTCTGTCAATGGTTGGAATGTGGGTGTGACGAATAGGAATCCTCCATGATGTTGACTGCCGAGAAAATTTTCGGTGAAGGTAACATTTCCTAAATTTCCAACAGGTTTTCCTGTTTGACAAAAAGGGAGAGTAAATAGCAAGATATGTTCATAGGAACCATAGGTAAGCAATATTTATAACAATTTATATTTCTGCAGTTTATAGCTTTACAAAAGCAAAACATGACTGAACCATATGAACTATGAGGTCTGATGACCCAAAGCTTGGTCAGAGAACTACTTATTAAGGGGTGTCTCAAAAGCGAAAAGCAAAAGTAGTAAGTGTAGGAGGGAATTCCATAGCTTGACTTCCAGATAATCAAAGGTTCAGTCACCAAATCGTATGACGGTTTAATTAAGATTGCTCAAGAGGTCAAAACTAGATAAGTGCAAATGTTTATGCATTACGGGCGGGAGAAGGTTAGAGAGATAGGGAGGAGAGGGTCATGGAGGAATCTGAAAACAATTCTGAGCATTTTAAAATCAAGACATCACTAGAACAGAAGCCAATATTGGTCAGCAAACTCAATGATGGCAAAATGTGACTTGGTGTAAGTTAAGAGTTGGGCAACAAGTTATGGAAGGCCTCAAGTTGAGGCAAAATGCAGTTTTAACCAACTGGAAACAGGGGTTAGGTAAGAGCTCTTATGGTGCAATGGTAGTTTCCCTAACACTGAATTGAGAGACTCAGGTTCAAGTCCCACCTGTTCCAGAAATGTGTAATAACATCTCTGAACCGGTTCATTAGAGAAAAATATAGGTTAAAGCACAACTTAAAGGGATGCTCCTGAGGGGGGAAAAGAAAATCATTTAGGGTCCTCATGTTGTGCTGTGTTAGTATTCCTACTCAATGGACTAAGACACACAGGTTCAAGTCCCACCTGCTTCAAAGGAATGTGATAATTTCTCTGAATGGATTGATTAGAAAATTAGGCAAAATTAAACTTAACAGGGTTAGGCGCTGAAGGAGGATGAGAAAAAGTGAGAACTGTAGATGCTGGAGAGTCAGAGTCAAAAAGTGTGGCGGTAGAAAAGCACAGCATGGGGTCGGGTAGCATCAAAGGAGAAGAGTTGACGTTTCAGGAATTAGCCCTTCGTCAGCAATGTGGAGCGGTAAGGAGGCTGAGAGATAAATAGGAAGGTGGGAGTGGGGCTGGGGGAAAGGTAGTTGGGAAGGTGATAGGTAAATGCAGGTGATTGTGATAGGACGTGGGGAGAGTGGAGTGGATAGGAAGAAAGGTGGACAGGTGCAGAGTTGGAGGGGTTGGATCTGGGATGAGGTGGGGTGGGGGGGGTTCGATTTCAAAACTAGTGAAGTCGACATTGATGCCATGTGATTAAAGGGTCCCAAGGTTTAAGGTGAGTTCTTCCTCGAGTCACTGGGTGGTGTGGATTTGGCGGTGGGTGCAGCCCAGGACTTGCATGTCCTCGGTGGAGTGGGAGAGGGAGTTGAAGTGGTCGACCACAAGGTGGTGGAGTTGTTGGGTGCGTGTCCCAGAAATGTTCCCTAAAACACACAAGTTGGTATTCTGTCTCCCCAATGTAGAAGAGACCACGTCGAGAACAATGGACACAGTAGATGAGGCGGATGGATGTGCAGGAAAACCTCTGCCGGAATACAAATGCTACAGAAAGGATAGGAAGGGAGGCAAGAGAGGAGGGGGACTGGCATTTTTGATAAGGGATAGCATTACAGCTGTGCTGAGGGGGGATATTCCTGAAAATACATCCAGTAAGTTATTTGATTACAACTGAGAAATAAGAAAGGAATGATCACCTTATTGGGATTGCATTATAGACCCCCTAATACTAAGAGGGAAATTGAGAAACAAATTTGAAAGGAGATCCCAATTATCTGTAAGAATAATAGGGTGATTACGGTAGGGGATTTTAACTTCCCGAACATAGACTGGGACTGCCATAGTGTTAAGGTTTTAGATGGCGAGGACTTTAAGAGTATACAAGAAACTTTTCTGATTCAGTATGTGGGTGTACCTACAAGAGAAGGTGCAAAACTTGACCTACTCTGGGAAGTAAGGCAGGGCAAGTAAATTGAGGTGTCAGTGGAGGAGCACTTTGGGGCCAGCAACCATAATTCTATTAGTTTTAAAATAGTGACGGAAAAGGATAGATCAGATCTAAAAGTTGAACTTCTAAATTGGAGAAAGGCCAATTTTGATGGTATTACGCAAGAACTTTGAAAAACTAATTGGGGAAAGAGGTTCGCAGGTAAAAGGGACGGCTGGAAATTGGGAAGCCTTCAGAAATAGATAACGAGAATCCAGAGAAAGTATATTCCTGTTAGGGTGAAAGGAAAGACTGGTAAGTATAGGGAATGCTGGATGACTAAAGAAATTGAGGGTTTGGTTAAGGAAAAGGAAGCATGTGCCAGGTATAGACAAGATAGATAGAGTGAATCTGTAGAAGAGTATAAAGGCAGTAGGAGTATACTTAAGAGAGAAATCAGGAGACATGAGATAGCTGTGGCTAACAGAGCTAAGGAGAATCCCCATGGTCTTTTCCAAATACATTAAAGACAAAAGGGTAAATAGGGAGAAAATGGGGCCCCACAAAGATCAGCAAGACGGCCTTTATGTGGAGCTGCAGAAAATGGGGAAGATACTAAACAAGTATTTTGCATCAGTATTTACTGTGAAAAGGGAATGGAAGATGAAGAATGAAGGGAAATAGATGGTGACATCTTGAAAAATATCCATATTACAGAGGAGCAAATGCTGGATGTCTTGAAACGAATAAACGCAGATAAATCCCCAGGACCTCATCAGGTGTACCCCAGAACTCTGTGGGAAGCTAGGGAAGTAATTGCTGGGCCTCTAATTGAAATATTTGTATCAATAGTCACAGATGAGGTGCTGGAAGACTGGAGGTTGGCTAAAGTGGTGCCACTGTTTAAAAAAGGTGGTAAGGACAAGCCAGGGAACTATAGACCATGAGCCTGACGTCAGTGGTGGGTAAGTTGTTGGAAGGAATCCTGAGGGACAGGATGTACATGTATTTGGAATGCCAAGGACTGATTAGGGATAGGCAATATGGCGTTATGCGCGGGAAATCAGATCTCAAACTTGATTGAGTTTTTTGAAGAAGTAACAAAGAGGATTGATGAGGACAGAGCAGTAGATGTGATCTATGTGGACTTCAGTAAGGCGTTCGACAAGGTTCCCCATGGGATATTGGTTAACAAGGTTAGATCTCATGGAATACAGGATGAACTAGCCAGTCGCATACAAAACTGACTCAAAAGGTTGTGGAGGGTGGTAGTGGAGGGTTGTTTTTCAGACTGGAGGCCTGTGACCAGTAGAGTGCCACAAGGATCGGTGCTGTGTCCATTACTTTTCGTCACTTATATAAATGATTCCGAATAGGAGCATAAGACGTATAGTTAGTAAGTTTGCAGATGACACCGAAATTGGAGGTGTAGTGGACAGCAAAGAAGGTTAGCTCAGTTTACTACGGGATCTTGACCAGATGGGCCAATGGGCTGAGAAGTGACAGATGGAGTTCAATTTAGATAAATGTGAGGTGCTGCATTTTGGGAAAGCAAATCTTAGCAGGACTTATACACTTAATGGTAAGGTCCTGGGGAGTGTTGCTGAACAAAGACACCTTGGAGAGCAGCTTCATAGCTCCTTGAAAATGGAGTCGCAGGTAGATAGGATAGTGAAGGCGGCGTTTGATATGCTTTCCTGCATTGGTCAGAGTATTGAGTACAGGAATTGGGAGGTTATGTTGCGGCTGTACAGGACATTGGTTAGACCACTGTTGGAATATTGCGTGCAATTCTGGTCTCTTTTCTATTGGAAAAGATGTTGTGAAACTTAAAAGGGTTCAGAAAAGATTTACAAGGTTGTTGCCAGGAGGATTTGAGCTGTAGGGAGAGGTTGACTAGACTAGGGCTGTTTTCCCTGGAGCGTTGGAGGCGGAGGGGTAACCTTATAGGGGTATATAAAATCATGAGGGGTATGGATTGGATAAATAGACCAAGTCTTTTCCCTTGGGTGGGAGAGTCCAGAATAGAGGGCATAGGTTTAGGGCGAGAGGGGAAAGATATAAAAGAGACCGAAGGGGCAACGTTTTCACTCAGGGTGGTACGTGTATGGAATGAGCTGCCAGAGGAAGTGGTGGAGGCGAATATAATTGCAACACTTAAGAGGCATTTGGATCAGTGTATGAATAGGAAGGATTTGGAGGGATATGGGCCAGATGTTGGCAGGTGGGACTAGATTGGGTTAGGATATCTGGTCGGCAAAGACAAGTTGGACTGAAGGCTCTGTTTCCGTGCTGTAGACATCTATGTGAAAAGATCCTTTGGGGCCTTGGACAGAGGGAAGGGAAGGTAGCAAAGGTGCTGGGTGTGGAGGATGTATTGGTGGGGAGGCATGGACCTAACAAAGGAGTCACAGAGGGAATGGTCTCTGTGGAACGGGGAGGGGGGGGTGGAATATATATCTCTGGTGGTGGGGGTCTGATGGTAGGTGGCAAAAATGGAGAGGATAATGTGCTTTATCTGGATATTAGTGGGTGGAAGATAAGTACCAAGGTGTTCTATCCTTGTTGTGGTTGGAGGCTTGGGGTTTAGGGGCAAAGCTGTGGAAGGTGGAGGAGATGCACTGGAGGGCATTGTTGATCACGTAGGAGGGAAATTTGCGATCCTGGAAATAGGAGGCCATCTGGGATGTCCTGGAGTGGAATTGCTCCTCCTGGGAGGTGGAGGAATTGGGAGTAAGGGATCTCATTTTTACAAGAGGGGTGTGCGAAGAAGTGTAGTCCAGGTAGCTGTGGGTGTCAGTGGGGTTGAAATAGTTGTTCGCCGGAGATGGAGGGGTCCAGGAAGGAAGGCAAAGGAGGTGTGCGAGATGGTCCAGGTGAACTTAAGATCAAGGTGGAAGGTATTACTGAAGTTGATGAACTGTTCCACCTCCTCATGGAAGCACAAGCTGAAGAAGGATGGTAATGATCAAACATGTCAAAGTCCACAGACAGTTCAAGAAGCTTTAGGAGTAATAGTTACCTTTGTCACAATCACATTGTATGTCAATTGGGATTCAACTTAGAATGCTGTTTGAAGCCAGGGCAGAAAGCTGCTTGGAGAGAAAAGACCGTGGGTCTCAACCAAAAAAAACCCTAAGTGCTCCTTGAATCTTTCTACCAATTGCTTCAAATCTATCCTCCCTGTTTTCACATCCTACAAAATTAAACAGATCACCTTTATTTACTCGACCTAAGCGTCACAATTTTATACACCCAACTAACTCACCTCTGAATCTACTCCATCCAGAACACCCCATCCGACCTACACTTTCCTCAAGAGTTGAATTTTTAACTCCTGACAATGTCGTCCTAAGTCTCTTCCACATTCTCCCCTGTGCAATGACATCTTTCCTTATGTGTTCAAAATTCCATGCAGCACTCTAACAAGTGTTCTATTCAGTTTCAGTATGTTGCTTTTATAATCTTTGCCTTGGTTAATAAAGGAAAAATGCCATATGCCTTCGTAATGACTTTATAAACCTATCGGCTACCGTTAATGATCAGAGATATTCATTCCAAGCTCCCTCTATTCCACCATACGACTCTATATCAACACTGTCTCTGAGGTGGACAGTTGCACAGCTGCTCCAGGGTTCCACGCTGACTCCTGTTTTCACATGCTGTACTGTTTTCACTGCCCAGTATGCTCTTCACATAAACTATTTCCTTGTCTTGATGCAACTCCCAAAATGCATTCTCTCATGTTTCTGGATTAGGTCCCATTTACATTTTTCTGTTTAATTAAAAGAATCATTAACATCCTGTCTAAGTTCTTCCTCCTCACAGCCGTTTTGTGTATCATCTGAAAACATCTTTATCATATTTTCTGCACCAAGTTTGGGGGTGCCAGTTAGCTCAGATGGTTTGCAATGCAGACTGATGCCAATTTCCATACTGCCTAAAGTTAACATGCAGGTCCCATCTTTACAAAACTGCCCCTTGCTGGATGAATGGTGACCTTCAGGTTAAAGCACCACCCGTCACCTCTCTCCAATGAGAGGGCAGCCCTATGGTCCTCTTGGACTATGGCAACTTTATCTGACGTTTGAGTTTGAATCGTTAATATAACTTCTTGTTGGATGTGAGAGCGAAGGAGTCAGCAGAAAGGAGTTAGAGGGAGAAAAAGAATCTGGGATTTATCTTTACATTTTAGAATATTCCTAGAATAGTTCTCAATTTAGCATGGATAGCTAGTTATTATTGAAATTGCATTGCAAAGTGTGGAAAAGCTAAATTGAAAAGTTTAGCTCAATTATACAGATATTCATGATTAGGTAAACCAGTTATCCACCATGACCTTTCAAGTCTTGTATTTAACGAAACACAGAAGAGGGCCAAATCAAGAAAACAAATATGGTGGGGAGGAAGACGAAGTATGATTGAAAGAAAACATTTCTTCACAAAATTTTAACCTGCAAATTTGGTTCATTTATATCAAATTGAATGTCTGCATTTCTCAAACTAAATTTTTCAACTTTTCCACACTTTGCAATGCAATTTCAATAATAATTACATTTTGCAAATTAGCTACAAATATAACACATGTAAAATCCAATGTCTAGACTGAAGACGACAACAGCCAATTTTCAACATCTAGTTTGATGCAATAATTAACTTTTTGATTAATGGGGCATCGCAGACATACCTTTAGTTGCATCCTGATAAAGTGCAATAAAAAAGTTAAAGATGTCTTTGGGAATTATATTTTCATTAGGCATACAAAGCAACAGAATGACAACTTCTGCCTGACCCACACCATGTAATCCATTGGATACAAAGCACCAGCATTTATTTGCAGCATCTAGGTATCAGAGATGAGAAAGAAAAATGTAAACATATCTGAAAACAGTGTTATCAATCAATTAGCATCCCACTTCTGGTAAACACAAACATATTGCAAATATAGCATTAGAAAAATCACTGATGTTGAAAAGTCATCAGTAAAGAATCTCACTAAACTACAATACAGATGTCAGCTAGAAACACTGGGAGAAAATTAAGGCAAGGAAAACCATGTTAGAGTAGCAGGAAGTGACTTATGATTATTAGTAATTTTGCTAGTTACACTGAATGAATGATTTGAAGTAAGATAGACATATATTATCCAAGTTCGTTGACACCAAAACAGAAGAAAATGCAAAAAAAAGCTGAATAATTAGGGGTGCTAAGTAATCTTGATTTTCTTTTAAAAAATACTGAAGTGTGGACAATGCTGGCATTATGGTAATGCAGATTTGTAAATGATTAGACGGGCACAAGTGAAGACGGAATGGATTTAGTCAGATTTACAGGGCATAGGCAGAGATTAACTCATCAGTGATCATCTGCAGTGACACGAAATGGCAAGATTGAAACTGTAGCCATGACCATGGATAAGATAGATAAAGGAGAGATGTTTGAGGAATATTGAGGGACAGCTATTTCAGAACAATTTGGGTGTTTGAAAAATCAATAGCACTCCAGGCTGGTTAAAACATATGCTCCATTTTGTATTTAATATTTTACGTGTGTCTCCAGGAAAGGAGAATGAAGTTACAAGAAAAGCAATCGTTCAATGCACAAGCCAAGAAAAGCAAAGTAGAAAGGCATCTTGGGAGAAGGTTGAAGCACGGCTCGATCAATTTGAAAGGATCAGCAGAAGTGCTAGAATAATGGGATAAAATGCTCAAAGGAGACATTCAATTGATTTAAAATCTCCCTCTTGAATGCACTTAACACTAAATAAGCTCTACAGTCCTTTGGGGTAAAGAATTCCAGATATTGACTACCCTCAGAGGGAATTTCTCATCACTACCCTAAAGGACATTTTCGGTAAATACAATGACTGCAGATGCTGGAAACCAGTGTCTAGATTAGAATGGTGCTGGAATAGCACAGCAGTTCAGACAGCATCCGAGGGGCAGTAAAATCGACGTTTTGGGCAAAAGCCCTTCATCAGGAATACAGGCAGAGAGCCTGAAGGGTGCAGAGATCTCTCGACCCTTCAGGCTCTCTGCCTGTATTCCTGATGAAGGGCTTTTGCCCGATATGTTGATTTTACTGATCCTAGGATGCTGCCTGAACTGCTGTGCTTTTCCAGCACCATTCTAATCTAAAGGACCTTTTAGTCTGATCATGCCGTTTGGTCCAAGACACTTCCACAAGAGGAACTCAACCTCTCAGCATTCAGCCCGTCAAACAGTGCCATCCCCCACAACCACTTCACCCCCCCCTCCCCCTCCACCAAGAGTTTTATATATTTCAATAATGTCACCTCTCATTCCTCTAAACTCCAATGAATTCAGGCCCAAATTACTCAACTTGTCTTCATATGACAATCCCTTCACACTCAAGGTCAACTTGGTGAAACGACTCTGGACTGCCTACAAACGTCAATATAGCCTATAATACAATATCTCACAAAAATATATTTTTAACTCACCTCACCAGCTCGCTATATTCATTAATACCAGGTTCCTGCTCATTCATAACCTTTTACTAACCCATTATTTACTGCAAAACTATTTCATCCATTCAATTAGAAAACCGTAGTTCTGTAGTATCCAAATTTAAACCACTACTGCATTCAGCATACTGAACAATACCATCCCCATCAAGTCTCCACGAAACATAATTTTAATCAGTTACCTGTTAAACATCTTTTAAATGGGCCCTTATGCATTGAAGAAACTGACAAAACAGCACTTGCATGAAATTGCATGAATGGATGAAACTCATGCCAACAAATAGTAAATAAATCTCACCTCACAGCTGTAGTAATCAGTTTAGATTAGATTCGATTCGATTAGATTAGATTACATTACAGTGTGGAAACAGGCCCTTCGGCCCAACAAGTCCACACCGACCCGCCGAAGCGTAACCCACCCATACCCCTACATTTACCCCTTACCTAACACTACGGGCAATTTAGCATGGCCAATTCACCTGACCTGCACATCTTTGGACTGTGGGAGGAAACCGGAGCACCTGAAGGAAACTCACGCAGACACGGGGAGAATGTGCAAACTCCACACAGTCAGTCGTCTGAGGAGGGAATTGAACCCGGGTCTCAGGCGCTGTGAGACAGCAGTGCTAACCACTGTGCCACCCTGCCGCCCACAATATCCTTTAATATCCTTTATTCTTTTATTATGATTTCTAACTTATTTAGAGAAAAAGGCCTAGTATTTTTACTAACATGAACATTTAGTAGGCCACCACGGTGGCTCAGTGGTTAGCACTACTGCCACACAGCACCAGAGACCCGGGTTCACTTCCAACCTTGGAAGACTGTGTGGAATTTGCACATTCTCCCAGTGTCTGCATGGGTTTCCTCGGGTGTTCCAATTTCTTCCTATAATCCAAAGATGTGCATGTTCAGTGAACTGGCCATGCTAAATTGCCCATAGTGTTCAGGGATTTGTAGGTGAAGTGCTTTAGTCAAGGGTGAATGTAGAGTATTAGGGTAGGGTAATGGGTCTGTGTGGGTTACTCTTTGGAGGGTCGGTATGGACTTGTTGAGCCAAATGGCCAGTTTCCACACTATAGGGAATCAATGAATTTAAAAGACAAAAGAACTAACACCTCTTGATTATGCAAGCAGACCAGACAGACATCCCATCAGAAGTAACAGCTAATAGTAAGCACATCTTTCACCCATCTCCTGTCTCCCAGGACAGAAGCCCTTCAAACCTTTGTGTACTGTAGATGAAAAATTAACCACTATAGTAATGATATGTAAGAAGTGTGCATAAAGGGGCTCGTGTAAGAACCGATTTCAGGGTTCTTGAACTTGTGCTGCTATTGCTGAATAAAGAGGCTATTTTCGCCATTTACCAATTTTGGTCATTATTTGACATGATCCACATTTTGTTATTTAAGGGGATCAATACTTTCACAATACTCCAGTCTGGTCTAACCAATGCTTTGCATAGTTATAGGAGAAAGTGAGGACTGCAGATGCTGGAGATCAGAGCTGAAAATGTGTTGCTGGAAAAGCGCAGCCGGTCAGGCAGCATTCAAGGAGCAGGAGAAATCGACATTTTGGGCATGAGCCCTTCTTCAGGAAAACATTCCTGAAGAAGGGCTCATGCCCGAAACGTCGATTCTCCTGCTCCTTGGATGCTGCCTGACCGGCTGTGCTTTTCCAGCAACACATTTTCAGCCTTGCACAGTTATAGCAAGACTTATTTTCATTCTCCATTCCTTTTGAAATAAAGACCAACATTTTATTTATCTTTTGTATTACCCCACTGAACTTGTAATTTTGCACAAGGATTCCCAAATCCCTCTGAAAAGTAATCCCTCACACATCATATTCCATTTGCCAAAGCCTTACCCACTCACTTAGCCTGTCTTTATCCCTCTGCACTCTTCTTGTCATCCTCACTACTTGCCTTCATACCCAATTTTGCATCATTTGCAAACTCAGCCATAGGAAATCACTTTCCTCATCCAAGTCATTAATATGTTGTAAAAATACTTCTAGACCTACCCTTGATCCCAGTGGTACTCTGCTAACTACAGACTGCCATTCCAAAAATACCCTTATCCCAACACTTTGTCTTCCATTAGTTAGCCAATCATCTATTCAGGCAATAAAGCACCTGAGAATGGAGAACTAAAAGATGGCACGAGAAAACAGATCCAAGCAGACAGACAGAACCAGGCAGCAACCGACAGGCAGACAGAGAGGAGAGATGGGGTTAAAAAAGTAATAATATACTTACAGTTCACACGTTTCACATTTACTAGAAGATTGGCATTTAACACAAACGTCAAGGGATTTGACCCTTCATCCTCCAGCAACAGCATTGCTTGGTTCTGAGATGGATGCTCCTCCACCACCACTGGGCCTCCTCAGCAAGTAGAAAGTTAAACAAATTAAAATTGAACGAAGATAACCCTTAGTCCACTTGATTACATCCTTCTAGAATACAAGCTTTAGCAATCAGAAAATCAGAGAAAGTAGAACTCTATTAGAACATATGTCTCAACTAAAGTACAAACGAACACTGAAGAATATTCAATGTTCAGATATTCCAGTCTAATTTGTGACCCAAATTTTTCCTCACAATCTTATAACGCAGAGATGATTTCCATCAACTAAGCTAAGCAGACATAAGTTTAGATTTATCACATTCAACATGAATCCTCAAGTTTAGCACAATAACTGCAATGTTGCTTTATTAAAAAGTCAAATGACAGCTACAAGTGATATAAAACATTAGCAACTTAGAGTCTGACAATTTGCAGTGGTTGCGGCAAATTATTTATCTGAATATCAAAAATGAAGACTTCTCAAAACATCAAAGGATGAAGCTCAGGTCACATTCAAACTGACTGATACTTTTTTTGTTTTATTTAGATAATTTCTCAAATCAGGTACAACCACTTAAAGTTGGAATTTCTAACAAATTTTAATACTCAAGAAAACATTTTGATTCTAAGACATTCAATCACATACTAGCAAACTCTCACAATCAAAGACCAGTGAATATGTTAACTGGCATTGTACTTCATTACAGTTTGTGAGACCTTGCTGTAGACATGATTACCACAACCACCTCCATGTCAGTATCTGATTCTTCATTATTGGTAAAGCAAATCTGGATCCTTAAGAGTCGTGACAGGCAAGTTTTTTTTTTAAATCTGTCCTCATTTTACAAAAAAGCAAACCTAAGTACATATAATTTTCATTTCATTTTATGTAAGTACAACATATGATTTGCTTAAAAACTTTGAAGTATCGACATGAAATACCTTCACCTTCTATTGCCACAATAAGCGGAGGGAGATCATTCTCATCATCTGGAACAAGACTGATGACTTTTGCGACAGACTTTCCAATAGTTGCCAGTGCTCTATAGTCTGCTCGATAAATAAGGTTAGGTGTGATATCGTTTTCGAGGCTTGCTGAAACAGTTTTTGTTGAAGCTGAATCAGTCCTCAAAGCACCAACTTGACTTATAGCTTCAGAATGTATTTTATCTCCTGCACTAGAAGATGAAGGCTGCAAATTGGAGAAAGGACTTACTTTAACTGAAGATTTTTAAAACATTTTAAAATCTTGTTATATAAATGCTTATTTGAATGTTTTGTCTGAAAATGAGGGGAAAATACAATTTTTCCATTTTTTAAATCAACAGGTTTCTGCCACTGATAACTGGATTTGTTGCGTACTAGGAATTAATTTGGTATTTACCAGTACCACTTTTGATTCTTGTGTGACATGACTCATTCGGCACACATCATCTGGTGTTTGCTTGCCTACACCAACTGTTGAATTTCCTGTCATTGTTGTTGTGTCTGCCACTTCTCCATTTGGCAGGATACCATCTGCAAACCAGACTCTTCTATGTTCTCTGGAACAGATGCCTGTGTAAGAAATTATGTCTTTTAAAATTAATACATTTCATCAGTAAAATCACAAACATTGTCAAGAAAACTGCATTAATTCTATTTTCTTTCACATCACAATTTTAAAGTTTGAAAATTTTAATGCAGAAACATGCTTTTAAAAACCTTAGCATAAGGAATAACAATTCCAAACTTCGTATGAAGATTCATGAAAATGTCTAATTCTCAACTCGAACGTTAGGAAAGACATTCGCATACATGTTGATACATACAAATCCAACAGTAATTTATGGATCAAAGAGTATCAGCATGTACCAACAACATACTCACTGTCAATTAAGTTGTAGCGATTTGGGTCTGAACAACGGTTTCACAGTAAATATTTTGCAGAATTCCGGTCATGATTTTATAAAAAGGATCCAGAGATAGAGATGACTTAAATATTCGCATACAACTGCCTTTGTGTGGAGCTGCAGGAGATGGGGGAGATACTAGGGAGATATAAAATGTAGGGAAACAGATGGTGACATCTTGAAAAATGTCCATATTACAGAGGACGAAGTGTTGGATGTCTTGAAACGCATAAGCGTGGATAAATCCCCAGGACCTGATCAGGTGTATCCTAGACCTCTGTGGGAAGCTAGGGAAGTGATTGCTGGGCTCCTTGCTGAGATACTTGTAGTATTGATAGTCACAGGTGAGGTGCCAAAAGGTTGGCGATTGGCTAATGTGGTTCCACAATTTAAGAAAGTTGGTAAGCACAAGCCAAGGAACTATAGACCAGTGAGCCTGACAATAGGTGGTGGGCAAGTTGTTGAAAGGAATCCTGAGGGACAGGATGTACATGTATTTGGAAAGGCAAGGACTGATTAGGGATAGTCAACATAGCTTTGTGCGTGGGAAATCATGTCCATGGATATCAAACCTACAGCTCAGCGAGCAAACCTACACCCTATACTTCAGATTACAACTAGATCTTGATCAGATGGGCCAATGGGCTGAGAAGTGGCAGATGGAGTTCAATTTAGATAAATACGAGGTGCTGCATTTTTGGTTACACTTAATGGTAAGGTCCTAGGGAGTGTTGCTGAATAAAGAGACCTTGGAGTGCAGGTTCGTAGCTCCTTGAAAGTGGAGTCGCAGGTGGATAAGATAGTGAAGAAAGCGTTTGGTATGCTTTCCTTTATTGGTCAGAGTATTGAGTACAGGAGTTGGGAGGTCATGTTGCAGCTGTACAGGACATTGGTTGGGCCACTGTTGGAATACTGCATGCAATTCGGGTCTCCTTCCTATCGGAAGGATGTTGTGAAACTTGAAATTTACAACACGTTTTACAAGATTTACAAGGATGTTGCCAGGGTTGGAGGATTTGAGCTATAGGGAGTGGTTGAATAGGCTTGGACTGTTTTCCCTGGAACATCAGAGGCTGAGGGGTGATGTTATAGAGGTTTATAAAATCATGTGGGATATGGATAGGATAAATAGACAAAGTTTTTTCCCTGGGGTGGGGGAGTCCAGAACTAGAGGGCACAGATTTAGGGGGAGAGGGAAAAGATATTAAAGAGAACTAAGGGGCAACCTTTTCATGCAGAGGGTGGTAAGTGTATGGAATGAGCTGCAAGAGTAAGTGATGGAGGCTAGTATAATTGCAACATTTAAAAGGCATCTGGATGGGTATGTGAATAGGAAGGGTTTGGAGGGATCTGTGCCGGGTGCTGGCAGGCGGGACTAGATTGGGTTGGGCTATCTGGTTGGTATGCACAAGTCGGACTAAAGGGTCTGTTTCCGTGCTGTATATTTCTATGACTCTGACAAGCTTACACAAATTTCCTAAATAGCCTACTGGTTGAAAACCTATATACTTGTTAGTACTGCAGCAAATATGTAGTATTAAGCATGACAGACATTTGATTCCCAGTCTGCACTATTTTGCTCAGTCGCTGTGAAGAGAATATCAGACTCAAAATGTGAACTTTGGTTTTCTCTCCACAGATGCTGAGTTTCTCCAGCATTTTCTATTTTTATTCCAGCATTCATAATATTTTGCTTTGTTTTAGTTGGGGTTCAAAGATTTTCCTTTTCTCCTTAGTCAAAAACTAAGTTAGGACTCAAAATCCTTACAGCATGGAAGCAGGCTATTCACCCATTCTGTCCACACTGACTCTCCAAAGAGCATCCCACCCAGGCCCACCCCTCTACCCTATCCCCATAACCTTGTGTTTCCCAAAGCTAACCCACCTGACCTACACATTCACAGATACTATGGGGCAACTTAGCATGGCCAATCCACCTAACCTGCACATCTTTGGACTGTGGGAGGGAACAGGAGCACCCAGAGGAAACCCATGCAGATACTGGGAGATTGTGCAAACTCAACTGACTCAAAGACAACAAAAGTGTGGAAGTGATGCTTCAATTTTACATTCAGTTATGCTCTCAAACTGAGAACAGTCACAATGGCCTAGGAAGAGACCGGCCAGAATTAAACTATGGTCAAAAGAGCTAAATTAAAGGACAGTAGTATAAAAATTATCTGTATTTGCATCAAATGAAAAGTCATGGGAAGGAGCTCCTGTGGGCAATGGTTCTGTCTCTACCACTGGGCCAGAATACCAAGTTCAAATCCCACCTACTCCAGAGGTGCATCAAAACATGTCTGAACAGGATGATTTAAAAATGCAAGTTTGTGCTGGTGTAGTCATCAAATAATAAAATTGATAGGGGAGAGACTGTGTTTTCATTTAATTTAGCTTAAAATATATCTAAATATGGTTAAAATAAATCAGTGCAATTGAAAACTAATGAACTAATCAGATAAATAAGGTTAAATTGACATTGGCAGGTGGGAGCTTGTGGAGAGTATGATCCTAGACAGCTATAAATGCAATAATTTTCTGCAACTTATGTCATATCTGCTAGTGTTGTTGAGCTGGAATCTCAGCTGTCAATATATTGGGGCATTAGGGCGTGGGACAGTTACCTGAACATTTGCAGGAGGCAGTCTATCACATACATAGGAGGAAGCAGAAAATATTCTTTCAATTAAGTTGCAGCAAAATTCAGAAACTGATAAAAAGTTGTCCATTTTTAAAAACAAAAAACCTTATCTCGACACTTCACACATGATTACTTTTAAACACAGTGATTGCTTACAAGCAGAAAAGTTAACTCTGTTAGTTCAGTGCAGTACTGAGGGACAACTGCACTGTTTGAAGGTGCTGACATTTATATGAACTAAGGTTCTATGTGCCCTATTACACAGCCATTAAAGATGACATAACAATCCTTCCAAGGAGAGCAAGGGAAGTTACCTTTTCGTGTTGTGGCCAATGTTTCTCCTTCAATCAATATTACAAAACAGAGTCATGTTGTTCGTCTGCACACAAATTGTCAGCTGCATTTCCAGGGTTAAAACACTCAACTTTCAAGTGCTTTGGGAGGTCCTGAAGTCATGGAGACTTGAAATACAATGCATTATCTATGCAGTACAAATTAATAATGCTCATGGACACAAGTGCAGCAGCCAATTTATTCACAACAAGATTGCACAATTAAATGATTTTTTTTGGTGATGGAGGAAAGAACATTGGTCACGATATCAGACAATTTACCTCCACTAGAACAAACAGTGCACCAAGATTTTGAATGTTCACTTCAAAAGGCAGTTCATTCAATAGTCATTGGTTTAATGTTTCATCTAGATGACCACACCTGACAATGCAATAGCTCCTCAGCAATTCATTGTCAATTTAGATCACCCACTCAAGTTTATTTGAACTCTGGCCTCATTTGTCACTGACAAGTATTTCAATACAACCAAATAATACCTGTTTTGGAAGGAGATACAATGCCAGTCGACAAAATCAAAAATACCTGAACACAACTCTGGAAAGATAGGTTAAGAAAAATCATAGATTGATCAAATTCATAATGTTGACTAGACTCTGCCAAAGTCTATCATTTTATTCACAGGAAAGTATTTACACCTGCACCTTCTCAAGGGCAACTAGATGAGAAATAAACACTTGTCCAGCCAGTAATATTTACATCTCATAAATTAGTTTTCAAAAAAACCCTCCATGCTCAACATTAGTCTGTTCCAAAATGGCACTCAACACTAAAAGATGAAGAGCGAATTTTAAAAATTAGAGGCTAATATTTTAGATTAAATTTAAATTCTAACGCTGATCAGTATCTAAAGCCCAATGGAGGGGATGTAGTTTTCAGAAAGTATTTGAGTGCACTTTCAAAAAAAATTTGATAACCTATGTTCTAATTTTCACAATATGTTACTGAGTGAACTAGGCATTTTAATTTGCAAGAAATTAAGTCACAAGGTTGAACAAACTCATTCATAAGCTACTAAATACTTGTAGAAGATATTGTAAATTTATAATCTTGCAACTGTGAGAGAACAGACTTATTTGAATTTGACTGTTCTTGTATGATTCAAAGGTTTTATATTAACACTTGTATGACAATGTTTTGCACATTAATTTTTCAAATGCAGTATTAGAATTATTAGCATCTGATTTCTTAGTCCAACTTATGCAACAAAGGATAATTTTGTTTAAAATCCTACATGTGACTTAGAAAACATTTTCATGCCTGTGAAACAACTTCTGTGGACTCTACTGATACTGTCCTGCAGGTTATTAAGGGCAGCAGCACATGCATTCATCTGACCTAGCATATCAATGTAAAATTATAAACTATGTTGCAGCTTGTGGATGAGAAAGGTAACACCTCAAAAATGGTTACATGTAAAGTTTTACAGTTTTTCTCTGCACTGAGCATCGGTGGAGGAGGGAGTGGATATTTGTGGATATGGTGCCAATCAAGTGGATTGCAATGTCTTGAATGGTGTCAGAATTCTTGAATGTTATTGGATCCATATTCATCCAGGCAAGTATTGTATCACACTCTTGACTTGAGCCTTGTAGATGATGGACAGTGTTTGGGTATTCTGGAGGTGAATTACTCTTTACAGTATTTCTACGTGCAGCCGATTTTTCTGGCCACCATACCTGTATTACCAGTCCAATTCAGGGCTAATGCCCGAAACGTCGATTCTCCTGTTCCCTAGATGCTGCCTGACCTGCTGCGCTTCTCCAGCAACACATTTCCATCTGATCTCCAGCATCTGCAGACCTCATTTTCTCTTCAAAGATTTCAACCTACTGCGAATCCTCTTACAAGGATGCCTTCCTTGAAGAAGCTCTCTTTCTCCCTCTACAAAGATTTCAGTGAATCCCTCTCTCACTGCACCCCCCAGGTCATCTCCTCTGCTCAGAAGCTCTTCAGCCACATTCTCAAACAGACTCGCTACCACAGCCACATCCCCTTCCTCAGCACCTGCCTACGGAACCGACTTATCCCGCACGGACTCCGGACTACGTTCCGACCAACAAAACTTGGACCCAACCAGGACAACCAGAACCTACAACAAATCCGAAGCCTCCAGCAACAGACGTCCCTCCGGATCCTCCGTTCCACACTTGCAGCCATGCGCTGCTACCTACATTCCCTGCAACTCGACCTACCCCAACTCAGGACAACACTCTCACAAACATTCCTGAAGAAGGGCTAATGCCCGAAACGTCGATTCTCCTGTTCCCTAGATGCTGCCTGACCTGCTGCGCTTCTCCAGCAACACATTTCCATCTCAATTCAGCATTTGGTCAATGATAACCACTAGAATGTTGATAGTGGAAGAGTCAATGATTGTAATGCAATTGAATATCATGGGGTGATGGTTAAATTCTCTTGTATTGGAATTGGTCATTGCCTGGCAATTATGTGATGCAAATGTTATTTGTTACTTCTCAGCTTAAAGGAGAAAGTGAGGTCTGCAGATGCTGGAGATCAAAGTTGAAACTTTATTGCTGGAACAGCACAGCAGGTCAGGCAGCATCCAGGGAACAGGAGATTCGACGTTTCGGGCACAGGCCCTTCTTAGAAGGGCCTGTGCCCGAAACGTCGAATCTCCTGTTCCCTGGATGCTGCCTGACCTGCTGTGCTGTTCCAGCAATAAAGTTTCAACTTCTCAGCTTAAGCCTGGATATTCTAAACAGGTATATTTTTAAAAACTACCACATTTACTAATCGGCAAATTCTGTCTGGTTTTCACATTTCAACTTCAGTTTTTCAGCAGGCACACAAGTTATAAAAAAGGGGAAGAAGACATGGTATGACAGAAATTCAATTTAACAAAAATAATAATTTACAATCTTCCAATGGATTAATTGATGTCCTTCAGTGATTAAAACCTAGCACTCATATACAGCGTGATCTGTACCTGACTCTAGGGCACACTAGACAAAGGGCCCTCTATTACTCTCTCAGGGTTTCTTGTTGCCCAGAAACTGAACTGGACAGCCACACACATCCTGTAACTAGAGTAGTGGTTCGGAGACCAGGAATAATGCAGTAACTCACCAATATACTGGTCATCAATCCAGCATTCACTAGCCACACAACAGCGTGATGAAATATTCCATACTTGCCTGGATGGTGCAGCTCCAACAACACGCAAGAAGCTGACATCATACAGGTCAAACCAAGCAGCCTGACTGGCACCATACCCACCACCTTGAATATGTATTCCTTCCATGACTGACAGTGACAAAAGTGTGTATCATCTACAAGATGCACTGCAGCAATTCACCAAAGCTCCTTTTATTGCACTTCTCATACCCACAACCTCTACCACCTAGAAGGACGAGGACAGCAGACACATGAGAACACTACTACCTGCAAGATCCCTTCTAAGCCACACACTATCCAGAGTTGGAAATATATTGCCATTCCTTTAATGTCACTGGGTCAAAAGTCCCAAAATTTCCTCTTATAGCCTTACAGGTGTTTCTACACTCCAGGTTCAAAGAGGCACCTTATTCAGAATAATGAAGCAGCATAATGAGGCAATCAATGCTGGCATAGCCAGGATGCCGACGTTCCCTTGAATAAATGAAAAAAAAGTTATTCAATAAATTGGACATTTGCTGATGATGCTCATAGAGAATTCAAAAAACTCAAACAAAGGATCTTAAAACTTAATTAAAAGAAGGATCAATCCTCTGCTCAATTTTTCCTTGCATTTACTGGAATCACAGCGAGGGGGAATATTTTATAGTACTCTGTTAAATTTGAACTTCATTTATGTTTTCATTAATCAACAACAATATGGTATTCAGTTGTGGTTCAACACACCTCTGATCACTCCCTAACAGACCCATTATTCTGGTACAGAACCTTATGCACCAGTTTTATTGTGATTTGGTGATTTACAGCAGAAATATAATCATGCAGCACGATCAACTGAAAGAAATGGTACTACATCCCCTAATGCGTGTGATTCTTGTGAACAAGCAATGTGTACACACTGCTTGCAATTAGTAGCAAATGAAGTACAATGCATCTACTTTATCAGCAGAAACAAATTCAAAAAGCTGCTGTACATTTCTACTAAGAGATAGAATAATCCTCTCAAGTCAATTCAGACACTTGAAACCATAGACACACAGACCTACTGTTTTAAACTTTTATCCATCAATCTGTCCTGCACTCAAATGATCTTCAGATTGCTCGTTTCTCCTTCAACGCTGTCCTTTAAACCCTACCTTTTTTAAATAAGTTTGTAGAATTCAGCCCCAAAACTCAATTGAGCTCAATTGTAAATTGTACTTGATAATAGACCTGTAATGCACTATGACATTTTGCCATATTAAAGTACTACATGAATTTGTTCTTGTTTTTCTTGCTTCACCTGGTATGACAGGCCGTTTACTTCCTCCCTCCACATTGTCCAAGGCCCCAAACATACCTTACAAGTGAAGCAGCACTTTATCTGCACTTCACTCAGTTTAGTCTATTGTATTTGCTGCTCACAATACGGTTTCCTCAGCACTGGGGAAACAAAGTGCAGACCAGGCGATTGCTTTGCAGAATATCTATGTTCTGTCTGCAAAAAAGACCCTGAATTTCCAATTGCCCAGCACTTTAACACACCACCATGATCACTGGCCAACATCTGTCTCAGGCTTGCTGCAGTGCTCCAGCGAAGCCCAGCGCAAGTTGGAAGGACAGCACCTCATTTCCCACTCGGAAACTCTGCAGCCTTCTGGACTTAATATTGAGTTCAATTGTTTAAGGACTTGAGGTACATTCTCCCATGTCCTTACCCAAACCCTCACACACCAAGCCTGGTCATCACATGGGCTGCTATCTCTCACAATCCATTCCCAGCTGCTAACAGTCCCCATCAGCAGCTATTCATTCTCCTAAACTGACTTTTCACTGCTCCTTTTTCTGTCCAACTGTTTTTCTCTCTTTTTGAGCTCTATCGCCTCTTCCAATAGTCTGCGTAATTATCAACCTTTGCCTATCTACCATCTGGAGAAGGGTCACTGGACCGAAAACATTGACTGCTTTCTCTCTACAGATGCAGACGGACCTGCTGAGTCTTATTAAAGAATTTCTGTTTTTGTTTCCAATTTCCAGCATCCACAGTTCTTTCTGTTTTTTTGTTTAAGTAAAAAGTAAACACTGGTTCAACAGAGGCATTTGAGAGATATTTCAGAAGACGCATTACTATGAAACTGAGTGCTCCTTGATCAGATGATAATAATGAAAGCAAAGGTTTTATTGATCAGCATCCCTCACTTTATTGATAGTCAAAAATTTACAAAATACATAAACAGTACCATGTCAAGGTAGGCGACTTAAAAGTGGATTAAAATTGGCTTAGGTTTTTGTGAACAGTGCATTTAGTTCCTCCTTGTGTGCAAGATGGTTAGAATTAAGACAACTCAGTAAAATGCCTGAAATAACTCCACTAGCTTGACTATTTGGCCTCCCGGTCAGTGTTTTAACTTATACTTCTATGCACTTAGTATTAGAGTGCATTACTAAATTTGGCCTGAAGCTATGGGCCACACTGCCTTGTACTCTAAGTAGATCTAAGAGAGTATTTACTCCCTTAAAAGACATTGGGGGAATTTTAGTTTTGGTCTCTTATGAGAAGCAACCCAAATATGACCACAAAAAGTTCCTTCTCTATCTGGCTAATGCAGAGCATAAATACGCTCAAAGTCCTAGATGCATATGCTAATGTGCATTCCTCTCCATTGGGCCATCTATGAGCTAATAGCACCCCGATGCCATACAAGGAGGCATCGTATGTCAATACCAGATCTCACTCGGGATCACAGTGTGCCAACATCTTAGAGGAGGATAGCTAATTCTTCACTTCTCTGAAAGCGATGGCTTGCCTATGTGACCATTTCCAAGGTGCCAGGATGGAGGCCAGGTTATGTATGAACTTTGCACATGAGGAGCTGGGGCACCTTTGATTACCCTCACTTTATCTTTCAATAGGTATACCCAATCTTGTTGGCACTGCAGCCGAAGTGAGTCACTTGGGGTGCCAAGAACACATTTTTCCCTTATAATGTGTATGCCTGCCTGGGAGAAAAGTCTAAGGACTATGTCCTTAGTGCTCCTTATTGGTCTTCCGTTAGTAGCATGTCAACTAGATAAATGGTGACCTGGGTTGGACGTTGTAAAATGTTCTCCATTGTCCGCTGAAAAATTGCCATTTGGGTTATTGTCAACCTATTCAGTCTCATATATTGGTACAAACCCTAATTGTAGCAAGAGGCTTTAAAACAAGGGGCTCCAATAGAAAACCATGACTGAAAACTCACTGAACTTTAGTTGAATGATTTAGATGTGAGCATAGGAGGTATAGTTAGTAACTTTGCAGATGAGCATTCCCATGGTGCATTGGAGGCTGAGGAGTGACCTTATAGAAATCTATGAAATCATGAGGGGAATGGATAGGATAAATAGACAAAGTCTTTTACCTGGGGTAGAGTGTCCAGAACTAGACAGCATAGGTTTAGGGTGAGAGGGGAAAGATATAAAAGAGACCTAAGGGGCAACTTTTTCAAGCAGAGGGTGGTATGTGTATGGAACGAGCTGCCAGAGGAAGTGGTGGAGGCTATTACGATTGCAACTTTGAAAAGGCATCTGGATGGGTATATGAATAGGAAGGGTTTGAGGGATATGGGCCATGTGCTAGCAAACAGGACATGATTAGGTAGGGATATCTGGTCAGCATGAATGAGTTGGACCACAGGGTCTGTTTCCGTGTTGTACATCTCTAAGACTCTTTGACTGCATTTAGATGAAGGTTCCCCTCTTTTTACTGATTGCAACAATTTCTGACTGGTCATAAACTGAACTGTCTCAACTCAAAACCTTATGACCATGAACACAAAGGACACCATAAATTGCCAAATAGGGAATGACTGGTGTATGATATTAGATTAGATTAGATTACTTAGTCTCAATTAGATTACTTACAGTGTGGAAACAGGCCCTTTGGCCCAACAAGTCCACACTGACCCGCCGAAGCGCAACCCAACCAGACCCATTCCCCTACATTTACCCCTTCACCTAACACTACGGGCAATTTATCATGGCCAATTCACCTAACCTGCACATTTTTGGGTTGTGGGAGGAAACCGGATCACCCAGTGGAAACCCACGCAGACATGGGGAGAATATGTATGAATTCATACCAGTAGTCCAGAAATTCTTTTGAGGTCGGGACTAAACTAATGTTGGAAGACCTGTGAATTGTTTACTCTACTTGGTCTGTTCTGGAGTACTTCAAGTTGACAGAGTAATGCAAATTAGAAGAGAAAATGTGTTTCATTCTTAAGCAGTAATAGACTAGTTGAACTCCCAAATAAAAATAAAGTTTTTGCAATTAATATAAAGTACTTTCAATAGCCAAGTGAAATGAAAACCAAACATAAATTTTTCACAATATCTGTTTCTACCAGACAGAAGTGAAATCTAATAAAAACTAAAACAAATCAACAAATACCTGTGCTTGTGTTTCTTGGGTGTTTTAGTACTGAGACTGGTACCATGACAGTGGGGGGAGGGGAGTTGAGGGTGCCAGATGCCTGAGCTTGTTGCAGAGGAGGAACTGTGGAACAATATTCTGATGGGATATTAGGGTTAGGGCTTGGACCAGTTGGACTCATCATAGTCTTAAAAGCTCGAGCTGCAAAAGACCAAATAAAATGTGCTGGTTTATGAACAGTTGACCTGAAACTACCCAACAGCTCCCAAAATCACCACATCATCCATACTAATACATTAAATCAATAACTTAGCTGAGGTTTAATTAACTCAACTAATGTTGAATTCAGAATATATTTAAAATCAAAAAATCATACACATTATTTATGCTCCAATGGTAATTTGACTTGCTTTACTTGTATGGCACCAAAATCTAACTTTGATTTTTAAAAAAAGGAAACACACAGCAAGCAAAACAGAAATAAGCTGATAAAAAGGGTTTAAAAAATGCTGGTTGAAAAAGCTCACTTAACACCTTTCACAGGCTTTAGCATTTTTCATCCAGCACTTTAACACCAAACTATCATAATTAGCTTATAATGTAGTCACACTATTCAAAGTTTACTTTGTACAATTTAATCCTTTTTTTATAGTTCAGAACTTGAGTATTGCAGAAAGGAGATATTTCGTCAAGGCTTTTTATTTTGCACTCATCAGAACATTAAGAATAGCATTGTAAAATAAACACCATTTTATAGTGTATGAGAACAATGTCCTGGTTGGAAAGTGGATTTAGAGTCGTGCACATGGAAACAGACCCTTCTTTCCAACTTTTCCATGACGATCATGTTTCCTAAACTAAACTAGTCTCACTTGCCAACACTTGGCCCATATGCATTGAAACTTTTCAGATTAGATTTGATTGTTTGGCAGATATTTTCTAATGGTAGAGATATTATCAAGGAGAACGCACCAACTCATGGTGACTGACAGCTAACAGTGTCACAATATTGACTTAATTGGTCACGGCATTGCATTAAAAACGAGGCCTATTTTGTTCAGTTGAAACAGTACTGTGTCCAGTCATTACCATACAATAGGAAGGATATTATGAACTTGGAGGGGGGGCTCAGAAAAGATTTACCAGGACGTTGCCAGGACTGGAGGGTTTGAGTTATAAGGAGAGGTGTAATAAGCTGGGACTTTTGCACTGGAGCCTAAGAGGTTGAGGGGTGACGTTATAGAGGTTTATAATGTCATGAGAGGTATAGATCCTTTCCTTAAGGAGAAGAAATTCAAAACTAGCGACATTATTTAAGGTGAGAGGAGAAAGATTTAAAAGGGACCGGAGGGACAACTTTTTCCAAATAGAGGGTGGTTTGCATGTGGAATGAACTGCCAGATGAAATGGTAAATGCAGGTACAGTAACAAATTTGAAAGACACTTCGATAGATAGATGAATAGAAAAGGTTTAGAGGGACATGGCCAAATGCAGGCAAGTGGGACTAGTTTAGTTTGGTAAACCTGTTGGACTAGTTGGACCAAAGGGTCTGTTTCCATGTTGTATGTCTCTATGACTATGTTCTCGACCATCAGCTCTCGCTCAGAAAAGTGTACAGTCTGCTACAGAATACCCTGGAAGAATGAGCTATTCAAACATTAGAACAACAGTCAAAGCTAGCAATTTGCTAGAATGCAGTAGCAACACAGCAATGTTCACTGCTAACAGCTGTTATCAAGTCATAAAGTCTATCACACAAGTGAATACTGTGGCACATGAATTTCAGAAGGGCATTGATGCTAGGTATGTATGCCTTATGTCCCAAAAGGAGACAGATCATATCAGTTTGTCCCTTTGGCTGTTTTTAACAGGCATGATGCTGATCGCACCCAAGCAGCTGCTATTTGCGAAAAAGTGTTCAACACAATTTGATAACATTTGCGAAGTAACCCGAGCGTGCAGTGTCAAGCAGATTATATTGGAAGATATACAGGTCCCTGCTCTTTGTAGGCATAAAAAACAAGTAAATAAATTGCACCTGTTCCAACTTTAAATAGATGGAAGTCATTCCCCAATAGGGTAATGCCTTCAATTATGAGTCAATCTGCCTGGGTGCTATCTAATTGGTGCATTCTCCATGAAAATGACTCTTCCAATTACAGTCCACTTGCCAAACAGCACACACTTCTCGTACAATATAACATGTTGTTCCTCTTTGCAGAGATGTTCTTGTGAATATCGTGATGAGTACAAGACAAAAAGCTTGAATGTGTCTTTTCTCAGGAACACTTCATTGTATTTTGTGACTTATTAGCAATGTATTAATTGTCTAACGAAACATGAACTTGCAAATGATATAAACAGCAGAACAGAATATTTTTTCTCAGCTCAATGATTATAAAATGAAAAGCAAAACCTATATACGTACCAAAAGGGGGAATAAGTATGAGCTCCAATTTTATCCCTAGCCACTTCCTTCCAGAATTCAGGAAATATATATGGTTGAATTTTCTTTTCTGCATTTCCTCAATTTTCTCTCTTCTCATGAAGGTGTGACCTCAGGACACTTCAGTTCCAAGGTGTAAGAAGTGATAAATTGACAGGCTACTCAACTTTGGAAGCATTGCAGTAGTTATCTGCCACTATCCAGCAGCCACATTGCTGGGCTCTGCAAGAGATTACTGACCTTAAAACTATAACCCTTTCCATCTCCTCCTTATACAAATGCTGTTGACCATTGCATTTTGACATTTTCTGTTATCATTCATTTTGCAGGAGGCACCAATTGCGCCAATAACAGAATCATGCATAATTATTTCCTCTGCTTCATGGTAAAACATAATTGGTGCTAATATCATTTCTGTCCTGTTTGAGATTAGCAAGGTAGAAATTGGGACATTCCTGGTTTTAACAAAATACTCATCAGACAATATATTCACCTGGAATCTTCAGTAGAAAGAGCTTATTTTAAGGAAAACCTTATTTTTCCAGGTTTTTGAAAAAGAATTAAAAACCCCAACATACTTTCTCATATATAAGCACAAAAACAATATGAAGTACAATTTCTAGTCATGGAGGGTACAGGAATGAAAAACACCTTTGGTATTCCTTCCTTGCAAATTTGGATGGATTAGAAAAAAAATCATTTTTGCAGAAGGCTATAGAAATTGAATAAAAGCAAAATACTGCAGGTGCCAGAAGTCCGAAATGAACATCAAAAATGCTGGAAAAAACAGGTCTGGCAACATTGGAGAAGAGAGAAACAGTCAATGTTGAATTTGACATGTCTTCAACAGAACAGATTTATATTTTTGTTTCAACATTTACTGATTTCCCACTTTCCTGTGATTGGTACCAGATTTCTAAGTTGAACATCATTTAATCACAAACACTCTTAGGGCAATTGCTTTAATAACATGAATTCAAAATAAAAAGAAAACTCACTTATTTCCATGGAATCCTAGCAAGGCCAGCATTTAATGCCTATTCTTAACTGATAGCCTTTTCGCACCATTTCAGAGGGTAATTAAGAATTGGGTACATTTCTATGCGTCTGGAGCCACTTAGATTACTTATTTAGATGAGATTACTTAGATTACATAGACCAATATTTCCTTCCCTGCATTAGTAAGCCAGAGGAATTTTTTTTTTAGAAAAATTGATGATCTTGAGACTATTACTGATACAGATCAAATTCATTTAAGTTCTACCAGCTGCCATAGTGGAATTTAAACATCGCCACAGAACACCAATCTGGCCTCTGGATTATTCCCTCACCGCCATTTCCCTCAGTTAAAAATGCGATTCTCTCAATATGCTGCATTTCCCATAGAGTCCAGGGATGTTCGGACTAGGTGGATTAGCCATTGGAAATGCAAGGTTACCAGAATAGGGTGGGGAAGTGGTCTTCAGAAGGTCGGTGGGAGTTCGATGGGCCAAATGGCCTGCTTCCACAGAGTAGGGATTCCATGATTCTAGGTTTTCTTTTCAAAATTCACTGGTCCAATTTTCCTTCATTAGCTGATGCAAATCTTCTGTAATAAAATTTTAAATAACTAAAACATGAAAATGGTATCCAAGGAAAAATACCTTGGGTTTCACTACAGAAAGTAATGATGAATTATTTTTAAGTAAACTATTGGCAATAACTACAAAATATATTCCTATAGAACAGGCTGATGCAGTGATTAGACGTTAACCTTTCACCTCTGCAATCTAAGGTTAAATCATTTTCAAAGTGGTGAAATTAAAGTTTGTACCAACACTCTCTAATTTGTTCTGGACTATGCATATTTGCATTAATTTAAAAAGCCACTGTGTTGCCTGAATGACAATCTGCTCTGCTCTTGTGTAACTTAGAGGAAATATTGGTCTCTGCTACGACCTATTGACTTGAGGACCTTACTTGGAAATAGTCTGAACATGGTCAATTAAGCCAGACAGAAAATGACCCCAGCATTAATACCCAGATATTAATTCTGGCCTCAGCATAGTTGGTATGGAAAGCATTACATTTGCACTTGAGATTCATGGGAAGTTTTGAAAGAATTTTGATCTGCAACTTGCTCTGCCATGCAAATCAAGTTGTGCTCAGTATCAGCCTTGCAGAGGTTTTATTTCCCAGCATCAACATTTAGGAGAAAGTAAGGACTGCAGATGCTGGAGATCAGAGTTTTTCAAACCCATTCTCTTGCCGGATGAAACAGGTCATCAACTGTGCTTTCAAGCAGCACTTGGTTAGCAATTACCTGGCCAATGGTATGTACAGTTTAGGTTCCACCGGGGCCACTTAACTTTTGACCTCATTACATTCTTGTAAAACGATAACGAAGTTGAACCGCAGACAGGAGGAGAGACATCAAGGCTGCATTTGACCGAGTGTGGCACCAAGGTGCCAAGAAAGGCTAGATTCAATGGGCATCAGGGGAATTTCCACTGAGTGGAGTCATAAAGGAAGATGGTTGTGGTTTTTGGACATCAACTTAACTTCGGGACATCTATACAGAGACTCCTCAGGGTATCTTCCCAAGTTCAATCATTTTCAGCTGCTTCATTAATGACTTTCCCTCAACCTCAAAGGCCAGAAATGGGGATGCAAGCCAATGATTGCACAATACTCGATATCAAACTGACCCTTCAGATACTGAAGCAGTCCATGTCAAAATGCACATTTATCTAATCACACTTCGATAACATCCAAGTTTGAGGAGGTGATGCCCAAGGAGTACTATCGCAAGCTATTAATACAGAAACTCAACTAGCACTCCAGGATTTTAATATGAATCCTGTCGCAGCAGATGGTGGAATTTGAATCCAATAAAAAAATCTGGAATTAAGAATCGACTAAAGACTGTGAAACACTTGCCGATTGTCAGGAAAAAACCTATCTGCCTCACTAGCGTCGTCCACGGAAGTAAAGTGGCCATTCTCATCTGCTCTGGCCTATATGTAACTCCAGACCCCTAAATGTAGTTGACTGTCAACTCCTTCAATTGGCTTAGCAAGCCACTCAATTCAAGGGGATGGGCAATAACTGCTGGCCAGGCACAGACACCCATGACCCATGAGTGAATTAAAAAAATAATAACATTTGCACCACACAAGTTGGCAATCTCCAACAAGCATGATCTGGATAATTTGGGTGAGTTGGGGCAAATCAATGGCAGATGCAGTATAATTTGGATAAATGCGAGGTTATTCATTTTGGAAGCAAAAGCAAGAAGGCCGATTACTGTATTTATAGTTGAATAGTTGTAAATTGGGATCAGTGTGAGCAGCACGGCATGGGTGTCCTTGTGCACCAGTTGCTCAAAGTAAACATGCAGGTGCAGCAGGCGGTGAAAAAGGCAAATGGTATGTTGGCCTTCATTGCAAGAGGTTTTGTGTACAGAGATGTGTTGTTGCAGTTATACAGGGCCTTGTGAGGCCACAGCTAGTATACGGTGTCCAGTTTTGGTCTCCTTTTCTGAGGAAGGATGCTCTTGCTCCTGAGGGAGTGCAGCAAAGATTTACCAGGCTGATTCTTGGGATGGCAGGACTGGTGTATAAGGAGAGATTGACTAGGTTAGGATCGTTTTCACAGGAGTTCAGATGAATAAGCGGGTATCTCATGGAGACTTATAAAATTCTAACAGGACTAGACAGGATAGATGGGGGGGGGGGGGGTGGGAGAGATGTTCTTGATGATGGGTGCATCCAGAACCTGGGGTCAATGTCAGAGGATCTGGGGTGGACCATTTAAAGTGCACAAGGAGACACTTCTTAACCCAAAGAGTGGTGACCCTGTGGAATTCATTACCATGGGGAGCAGTCGATGCCAAAATATTGAATGTATTCAAGGGGTGGCTAGACATAGTTCTTGGGGCGAATGGGACCAAAGATTGTGGGAAGTAAACAGGGTAAGGCTATTGAGTTGGAAATCAGCCATGTTCGTGATGAATTGCTTCCTCCTATCCTTTATGTTGCTATGTAAGAGATAATATTATCAACTTTTGCATTAAATAGTATTACCATCACTCAATCCCCAGTGTAGAGTTCACCATTTTATCAGAAATGGAACCGGACCCGCCATTTCAATACCATTAGCCGGTCACAGGATCAGCGAGAAACTCACCTCCAGACTCCTCAAAGCCTGTCCACAATCTGCAAGGCACAAGTCACAAGTGTGACAGCGTACACCTCACTTGCCTGGATTAAAGCAACGCCAGCAACACAAGCAGCTTGACATCATCTCTGACAAAGCATGCAGCTTCATTGACACCACAATCAAAAACATTCATTCCTCCACCACTGATGCAAAAATATAACAGTGTACCATGTAAAAAACACACTGCAGACATTCACCAAAGCTCCTTCGAGAGCATCTTTCAAACCCATGACCTCCACAAGACAAAAGGGCAACAGCAGACACTCACTATCTGAACCTACCTCAGCGTGACTGGGTCAACATCCTGGAGTTTCCTACCTAACAGCATTGTGGGTGTTCCGACACCAAATGAGTCAGACGTTTAAGACAGAACACCACTTTCTCAACGCTAATTAGAGGTAGGTAATAAATGGTGGCCCAACTGCAGAAACCCACATCCCATAAATGAAATAAGAAAACATCAAAATCATACACTGCAATTTGTACATTAGAATGTTGGAATTGAGAATAGGAGTGGGGGTGAGTGCAGGGCAAGCACACAAACCGAAGTAGTTGTACTAGCCTATAAACATCAATTTAGTCTCAATTCATTTCAGTCTCTTAGCAATTCACTTCCTGGAAAGCTAGAGACAACTTTAAAATAATGGAAATCAGTTATTTTTTTAAAATTCAGTGTGTAAAATGCCAAGTAATTTATATCAATAGTGACAAAGTCTATGAAGTACAATTCAGAAAGATTTGTTGGAAATAATTTTTCAAATTCTATTCCATTGTTATTTTCAATCACAAGACATTGTGATCATGAGTCAAGTGATCACAGTAAATGAAGTGTTAGGTTCAGAGTTGTTCAGTAATTCCCAAGGCTTACAGAAAAACAAAATACACTTCATAAATAAAATGATGATTAATGACACGGTACAGCCTTACACTAGGCAGTATTATGTAGATGCTGTCCAGTACCGCCAAGCTTGGGAGGAAGTTCCACATGGAATAATATGTATGGATTAAGGAAAATATACCTTTTACACGAGATGGAATAAAAAAATTAGCAGAAAAAATCCTTACATTTAAAACTTAACTATGATAATCATTCAATGCATCAACTACTTGGACAGAGAGAAAGAACCTCAAGAGATGATGCTGAAATAATAAAGTCAAATACCATTACGTCAAGCAGAAGTCATCAATTTCTGCATCAACACAAAGACCCAGATTTTATGGTCAGTAGGGAGGTGAAGGCATTTGCCACAGACCTCAAAAAGTATCCACAAATGTCTTGCTATCTCTGCAACAAACTTCTCTCTTATCCTGATGTTAATTCACATCTGGTGCAAAATCAAAAGTATCTCCAGAAATTCAACAAGAGTGATGCAATTCAGCATGATATGGTCAATCTTACTGAAGTATTGTAACTGTTGACAAAGCAGGAAGTTAAAGCACTAATTATTCACTGCTGCAACTTCTGCATATCTCTTATAATTATACATGCGCTGTCTCCAGATGTTGCCGTCAATTTCAGAGAAATAAGAACAGCAAACATTAAAAGTTTCATCGTTGTGATGAGCATAAAACGCAGCCCAAAAGAAACAGAAACTAACTCCACCAAGTTGGTTTACCATTCTTACCAAAAGCAACAAATTATTTTTAAATTGTACATGTCAATGCATATTTCAAATGCAATTAATATAGAACAAAAGATAATTTCTTAAAAATCTCAAATGTCACTCATTTTATCCTCATAGGAAGCACACACAATTACAAAAAAAAACTTCATTTCTATCCAAAAGGACAGTCCATATTTTAAAACACTGATCCTAGTTCTGGCCTGACTGACAGGAAGAAATTTCCTTTCCATATCCAAATTGTCAAGATCATTCAGGAACTTACAAGCTTCAATCAAATCACTCCTCAATCTTCTAAACTCAAGATAAAACAGACTTAGCTTGTCAAATCTATCAAAAAAATCCTCCCAACCACCTCAAACGCATTTACATCCTTTCTTCTATAAGGGGAGCAAAATCCATAAGATTGGAACTGAGGCCTCACCAATCTCATGCATAACTTAAATATGATCTACATAGAACAATACAGCGTAGAACTGGCCCTTTGGTCCTCGATGTTGCGCCGACCTGTGAACTAATCTCAGCTTGTCCCCCTACACTATCCCAAAATCATCCATGTGCTTATCTATGGATTATTTAAATCTCCCTAATGTGGCTGAGTTGACTACATTAGCAGGTAGGGCATTCCACACCCTTACCGCTCTCTGCATAAAGAATCTGCCTCTGACATCTGTCTTAAATCTATCACCCCTCAATTTGTAGGTATGTCAGCTTGTATGTAGTACAAGCTGACATCATCCTAGGAAAAAGGCTTTCACTGTCTACCCTATCTAATCCTCTGATCATCTTATATGTCTCTATCAAATCCCCTCTTACTCTTCTTCTTGCCAATGAGAACAGGTTCAAGTCTCTCAGCCTTTCCTCATAAGACCTACCCTCCAGACCAGGCAACATCCTGGGTAAATCTCCTCTACACCTTTTCCAATGCTTCCACATCCTTCCCAAAATATGGGAATATTGTGTACGGTTCTGGTTGCAAGTGCAACCGCACCAGCGTTTTGTATAGTTGCAGCATGATATTGCGGTTCCGGAACTCAATCCCTCTACTAATAAAACCTAACACACCGTATGCTTTCTTAACAGCACTATCCACCTGGGTGGCAACTTTCAGGATCTATGCACATACACTCCAAGATCCCTCTGCACATCCACACTACCAAGAATCTTTCCATCGACCCAGTACTCTGCCTTCCTGTTATTCTTCCCAAAGTGCATTACCTCACATTTAGCTGCATTGAACTCCATTTGCCACCTCTCAGCCCAATTCTGCAGTTTATCCAAGTCCCCCTGCAACCTGTAACATTTTTTCACTGTCCACCACTCCACCGACTTTAGTGTCATCTGCAAATTTACTAATCCATCCACCTATGTTTGTGTCTAGGTCATTTATAAAATGACAAACAGCAGTGGTCCCAAAACAGATCCTTGTGGCACACCACTAGTAACTGGACTCCAGGCTGAATATTTTCCATCAACCACCACTTTCTTTCAGAAAGCCAGTTTCTAAACTAATCTCTTGACTTTTACATTTAATTGCTCTCGCAATGATGGGTAGTAGCCCATTAGACTTCTTGATGGCATTCTATATTTGAGTAGTAACTTTGCGACTTTGAGAACATTTAATTCCCTCTGCACCTCAATTCTGCATTTATTCTCCAACATTTACTTCATATATAAAATGTAAAATTGTGATTGCACTCCTTGCAGATTACTGTCTTATACATATTTTTAACAGCTGCAAAAGATAGAGATTTTTTTCCCTTGTAGTGATCTTTTCAATTTTGTAATCAACAGTCAGAATCTATTGTGGATTTTGTTGCCATTGTACTAAAACATTGAACCTGTGTGCATCATTTTGAATTCCCTTTTAATGGCACTACAGTTAACAGTTCAATAGCCAGGGAACCATCACTACATTACCCGATTCATCTTTCTTCATGATCAAGCCTAGTTAAATTAGTGCTCGTGTCCTATTTGATCAAAATAGATACCCTTTAGTTTCTCTTGGTCTCCATACATTTATCAAGCAATCATGAGGACCAAGAGAATTATGTCTCCCCCTACCATCAGGTTACCCAAATGCTACACCAGCTAGGATTGAGTTACTTAGTTTAAAAATCAGTGGTGCAAGTCGGGACTAAGTGGTACAGTTCAGTCACACTACCTTTATTAACTTAATCAGGGCCATTACCTTCATACCATTTACACTTGACAATTCAAGTTGTTTCAACACAAATTACAATGCATGATGGCCAGGTTATTCTCTAAATCTCAGTTGTTTATTCAGTAGGTAGATTCAAGCTTCAGAGGAAGCCAGGTACCCACATAAGTCAACAGGAGCTATAAAGCACACCCAAAGGCTCGTATATGATGTCAATCTTTGGGAGAGAAGGTGCAAGCTGAGAGGAGGGTATATCAGTAGGACAAGTCAAATGTCTACCAAATTTAATATCTTAGCAGCATCAAGTTTATGATTAACGTGGTAGCAGCAGAAACATGGGTGCCATTCAAATCAAGAATACAGAGTCACTGTACTAGTTATACCATGCTGACTGTTCTTTTAAAAATAAATCCCTTGATACTGCTCCTAGAGTACTGTGCGATATCACCCCCTTTCAAGGTTACATTTTAAAAAAAAAACCATAGTTGGTATGGGGAGGAAGATTCTGGAAATGTTATTTCTCTTATCAAAGTGATCTTCCCTGTAGATGGAAAAAGGTATTTGATACAATAAAATAATATTTCTAACTCATGAACAATGCTGAATATTCATGGGAAGATCTTAAAATGAAAGCAAGTTTATCCCCTCTTAAATTACTTACCTTTCTGGATGGTGTCATAGCAGTCAACACAAACGCGAGCTTCCTTGTTTTCCAAATATTGCAGCTTACATCTTTGGTTACAACAGGTCGCACAGAAAACCTAGAAAAATGACTGCATCAGGACCCAATAGTTGAAAACAAATAGCATAGTAAAAACTAAAACTCACGTATGCTCTACTGCACTTAAAACATTAAACAATATCAGTGCACTCTAAAACAGGAAAGTCTATTATTACATTCAACATCAATATTCAACTTCAGTTTATTACAGAAAACGCATAAAAAGAAAAGTGGGAAGGAAGTAAGCATAAAAATGCAAAAGGAAAGATAAAAATCAGGAGGGGCACTGATAGGGTAAACAGACAAAATCTTTTCCCTGGGTTGGGGGAGTCCAGAAATAGAGGGCATAGGTTTTGGGTGAGGGAAGAAAAATTTAAAAGAGACCTAAGGGGTAACTTCTTCACACAGAGGGTGGTGCATGTATGGAATGAGCTGCCAGAGGAAGTGGTGGAGGCTGGTACAATTACAACATTTAAAGGACATCTGGATAGGTATATGAATAGGAAGGGTTCAGAGAGATATGGGCCAAGTGCTGGCAAATGGGACTAAATTAGGTTACAATATCTGGTGGGCATGAATGTGTTGGACCAAAGGGTCTGTTTCTGTGCTGTACATCTGACTGTAAATGAACTCTTACAATTTCACAAACTTTCACATCTTCCAAAAACAAAAATTGGTAAAAATTATTTCACAGAACATGCAGCTTGAGTGGAAGCAGCAAAGACACAGCTGGCGGGATCACAAGCAGATATGGAGAGAAGGTGGAGGATAGAACGGGGACCTGAGTTCAATCAGCAGCATATATTTATTAATCAAAAATCAAGGCATGATGTGACAAGACGGATAGCTGACTGGTTGGTACAATTGTTTTTTCATAAAGAGGAGAAAGGAATCAAATTACAAAATTTAGTATCAAAGAAAAACCTATATTCAACTTAAAATGAATTCTGTTTTCTCTTCAAAATCTTATATTCTCAACATTTTTATCTAATAAATGTAATTAGTAACTTAATAGAGCATGACAGCAGTCCCATTGACTGCACATCCTGCATCGATGAAAACTCCAGACTGCTTCCAGTGTTCTGGGTGAAGAAAGTTCAGTCAGTTGGAACTCTCCAACTTCCGGTTTTTGTGCAATGCGAGGTAGAGAGCTATGTGAATAACACATTCCAGGAGGCAGTCAGCCAGCAGCAAGTTGTGCATGCAGAGATGGGTGACATCAGACAAGGAAAGGTGAGCCAGATATGTAGTGCAGCCACCCATCTTAGCCTCGAATATCCTCAAACAATTCTGTTAGAATCTTGAATGCTCCAACATGATCATCTCACCGTCTTCTTAACTCTAACTGTATCAACTCAGTAGATCATATGGAATAGGGGTTGGCCAATCTCGTGAAACTTCATTATCATCTCCAATACAACCCATTCTTAGATATGGCAAACAAAATTGCACACAGTGTGGTCCCAATAAGCACCTAAACAATTTTAATAAGCTTTTCTTTTTCTTGTATCCAGGGCCCTTGCAAAATCCCTCCTACTTGAATACTGTACCCTGCATGATAACTTTGTGTCCCTCATAGGATTAAATCCAAGTCCCTCAGAACAACAATTCAAAGTTTCGCAAGTCTGAAAATAATATTCTGATCTTCTATTCTGACTATCAAAGCCTCAAACTTCTCCAATTTTCCATTGTGTTCTTTGATCCAGCCACAATCAGTTTATGCATTTTTTGCAGCTTCTTTGCATCTTTGTCATAGTTTACACTGCTACCTTGCATATCAGCACATTTTGATGCATTACCTTAGAGAAAATTCAAAACAGAAATTTTCTACTCATTAAATTGACACATGATACTTACATTCCCACATGCTCTGCAGTGATGTCTCCTTTTCGTGAAAGTAAATCTCGCCTGGCATTTTGCACATTTTGGTGCTTCAGAATCTGGTATCCATTGTGGATTACTATGTCCCAACATAGCAGCTTCTTTTCTACGTTGCTCAGCAATTTTATCTGTAGCTGCAATACCCAGATCACCAGGTGTGATGGAATCGTATGATGGTCCCAACACTTGTGTCTCATCTTCTGTACAAACACTATGTGGAGGAGTGGAGCTTGAAATGGATGGACTATCCACGGTTTCAGAAACAGAATCCTTTGTATCAATATATACTGTACACAGATTTACACTGTCAGTTGCATCTTTAGGATTATCATTAATTGGATCATTCAACTCCTTATTTAGTGGAAGTCTTGTTTGAGAATTAAGGATTTTGGGTCTCGCACCTCCAAAACTAATCTGATTGAGAGTGCAGTTGGCTTTTGGTTCAGCGTCAGTTGGGAATATAGACTGACTATTTTTGGTTTTGTCTGGTTTGTGTGTTATCGCATCCAATGCTTCATTTACAGCAGAGTTCATGGTACCATTTTCTGCTGGGGATGAAGAGTACCCAGTGTTTGATGCAAATTTACCATCTTCACATTCAGTTGATTTAGCAGGTTCTTTCTCCCACGAATCATGACTTATACCAACAGCCTCACTATCCTCAGAAAGATCTTGAGAACCTTCCAGTTTGAGAAAATCAGTAGGCTTTGAAAAACCTTGAATTAAATGGTCAATCATAGATCCTTGCGCACTATTTTCAGTCTGCTCCATTAAGAATGCATCAAGCTCAGAATCACTAACCAACACATCATTGATATTATATCCATCTTCAATATCATTAACAAAAGAAAACTCAGCTGTAAATTCTTTGCGAGTTGATGCCACTTCCACGTCACTAACATTATGCAGTACCTCTTCAAGTGGCTTAGCTATAGTTTTTGGAAGAGTATCTGAAGATACCAGAGTTCTTTCTTGTTGCATCCTCTCAGTGTTTGGATGTTTGTCCCCAGTCTTCTCTTCACGTTCAAAACTTACAGGTTGCTCTGAAGTGATATTACCATTATGTTCCAATTTCTCACTGCTATCATCTACAAGAGGTAGATCCTGATCACATGGTTTAGAGTTCAACTTAACAGGGTTTCTAACTATGCACGTAGCTGATCCACAGTCTAAAGTTCCATCATATCCTTCCTGATAATGGTTTACCTGAGAAGTCTGCTCTGGATTGGTTGAGTTTATTTCAGAGTCTGCTGCTATTTCCACTTCCTGGACCAAAGAATCATTGGATGTTGTAAAATTACTCATATTACTTATTTTATTTACATTTTTTGTTAACCCTGCATTGCATGTGTATCTTACTTTTAAAAACTCCTTTTCAACCTCTAAATCCGTTTCAACATCCTCTGATTCACAAGGTGCAACAGTGATTATGTTGCTTGAATTTACACATACAGGCAACTGTACACTGCAAGGTTGCTCTAGTCTTTTGTTGCTGCAATCATCGTATTCAATAGTTTCTCCAAACACAGAACTGATTTCTTTGGTTTGCTTTGAAACAACTGACAACTCTTCACTTTGTTCAGACTGAGGCAATTTTTCCAGATGTTCCTCTTCCTTTTGATGTTCATCATCTTTGAGCTCAACAAGACTCTTCGGCTGGATTGGGTATTCCTGGTTTCTTATTTCTGCATTAAAATGTTCTGACGGCTGTGGCTCAAGTGCTGTGCTATTAGGAAATGATATATTCAACTCCAACAAGTTTTTAATTCCTAAACTCCCACCTCCTGAACATTCCGACTCTCCAGTATGAACTGGTGAAGAAGGCTGATTGAAGTCTATCAGCAATAAGCCATTGGTCTGGTCCTCACTGGGTTTAATTTCAGCTTCATTATCAACCTTGTGACCATTTGTTTCATGGGTCACACTTTCAGTGTCACTAATTAAGTCACAGATAGGTCCACTGCCTCTGCTGTTACTGAACTGCTCCGAATCACCAGATGCTCTGCTATCCACAGTTGACAACAAGTCCAATTCTGTTAGAGTTTTTTGTGATGTCGGCAATGTTGAAAGTTCTTTAGGATCAGCACCACATGGCAATGTTGAATCTGATCCAAGCTGACTATCTGATGTATCAATTGTGTGCCTGTTGAATGTAGTCTGTGCAGCGGATGCAGGCAATTCTGATAAGTATTTTGAGTTTGCACGAAGTGACGAATAGACCAAAGGTATGGGCTCTCCTACAACAGTCTTGCAAAAGTCACTTTCATCTTTAAAACAAAAATCAATAAAATTGCAGTTAAACACAGTATTTACGAAGTCCAAAATTAATAATAGGGAAATTTACAAAAAGCATGTTAACTTAGCAAGTAACATTTGTAATCCAGAATTGCCGAGTTACCCATCTCTAACAAGAGAACTTAACCATTACCCCTTGACATTCAACGATATTGCTAAAACCTCCCACTGCCAAAATTGAAAGAGTGATCATCGACCAGTAGGTAAAACAGACCAGCCATCTAAATACTATGGCTACAAGACCAGGTCAGAGGTGATGAATTCTGCTATGACTAACTCACCTCCTGACCCAATGTCTATCTACAAGGCACAAATCAGAAGTGTTATGGAATACTGTTCATTCACCTGTATGAGTGCAGCTCCAGCACCACAAAGCTTGACACCATCCAGTACAAAGCACCGGGCTTGAAAGACACTAACACTTAACATTCACTCCCTCCACCACCATTGCACAATGGCAGCAGTGTGTACCACTTCGAAGATGCACTACAGCAACTCCATGGCTCCTTCAAGAGCTATGACTACTACCATGTAAAAGGACAAAGGAAATAGATATATCAAAATATCTCCATCTGCGAGTTCCCCTCCAAGCCACAACCATCCCAACCTGGAAATACATTGCTGGCCCAAAAGCAGAGAAATCCCTCATAAACAGCACTATGGGTGTACTTACACCACATGGATTCCAGTGGTTCAACGAAATAGCTTCTCAAATGAATAAATGCAGACTTAGCCAGCAACACCACCATTCACTAACTGAATAAAAAGTATTTGTCAAGTATTCTACAAAAAGAACCTGAACCGCACTTGGGATCACATGATGTAGGAACAAGAGTTGGCCATTCAGTCTTTGAGTCTGCTCTATCATTCATTCAGAAGACAACTGATATCCTTTCACTGTTTTGCTCAACAAAAATCTATCTACTTCTGCCTTAAAAATATTTAAAGTCTCTCTTCCTGAAAATGTGGTGAAAGTAGTTACAATCCTCAAAGATAAAACAAAATTTTGTTTCATCTGCTTTAAGTGGGCAATCCCTGATTTTCAAACAGTGACTCCCAGTTCTAGATTCTCCTGTAAGAGGTAACATCTCCAAATCTATCCTGTCAAGACTCTCAGGATCTTATAATATTACAATCAAGTTACCATTAACTCTTCTCACCTCCAACAGAACAAGGTTAACTGCCCAATATGCCTTATAAGATAAACCCCACATCATCACTATTAGTCCAAAAAATCTTCTCCAAACTGCCTCTAGGGCATTTACAAACTTGCTTAAATAAGGTGACCAACATTGTGCACAATACTCCAGACAAAATCTCACCAGTGCCCTTTTTAACTGAAGCATAAACTCCCTACTTTTGCAATAGGGAAGAAAATTGCAAGCACTGGTAAAAGCATTGGCCAAATGCTAAAGAAGGTTTTTTTTTGAACAAATTTAATTTTTAACAAAATAAAAATTCCACAAATTAGTTGGTGGAATGACTGGCAAGTGGGAGGCTTTCAAAAAGTGAGATAATGAGTGTTCAGAGGCAGTATGCTTCTGTTACAGTGAAGGGTAAGGCTGGCAGGACTAGGGAACAATGAATGAATACAGATATTGAGGCTCTGGTCATGAATAAGGAGGCATTACTTAGGCATAAACAACTGAGATCAAGGAATCTCTTTAAGAGTGTAGGGGGAGTGGGGCACGCTTCAGAAGGAAATCAGGAGGGCAAAAAGGGGATATTAGATGGCCTTGGCATATAAAGTTAAAGATAATCCAAAAGATTCCACAAGCACATTAACAGCAAAAGAGCACATAGGGAGACAACAGGGCCCCTTAAAGATCATGCTTGTCAATGTGTGGAACGATAGGAGATGGGAGAGACACCAAACAAATATTTTGCATCAATATTGTTTTAGACTAGATTAGAATAGATTACTTACAGTGTGGAAACAGGCCCTTCGGCCCAACAAGTCCACACTGACCCGTCGAAGCGCAACCCACTTACTGTGGAGAAAGACATGGAAGCCAGGGAACTTGGGGAAATAAATACTGATATCTTGAAAACAGTCCACAATACAGAAGAGGTGGTGCTGGAGATCTCAAAAAACAAAGATGGATAAATCTCTAGGACCTGATGAATTGTATCTCACGACATGATAGGAAGATAAGGAAGAAGTTGCGGGATTTTTAGCAGCGATAATTGTATAATCTACAGTCATTGGTCAGGTGGCAGAGGACTGGAGGGTGGCTAATGTGCCTTTAAGAAAGGCTGCAAGGAGAAGCCTGGGAACTATAGGCCGGTGAATCTGATGTCGGTCATAGGCAGGTTGTTGGAGGACTTTCTGTGAGATAGAACTTACATGCATTATGAAAGACAAAGACTGATTACAGATAGGCAGCATGGCTTCATGCATGGGAAATAGTGTCTTTCACACTTGACTGCATTTTTTAAGGATATGACCAAGAAGACAGACGAGGGAAAAGAGGTAGACATTGCACACACGGACTTTCGTAAATCCTTTGACAAGGTTCCACATGATAGACAGGTTAGTAATGTTAGATCACACGAGATTCAGGGAGAGCGGCACGGTGGCACAGTGGTTAGCACTGCTGCCTCACAGCGCCAGAGACCCGGGTTCAATTCCTGCCTCAGGCAACTGACTGTGTGGAGTTTGCACGTTCTCCCCGTGTCTGCGTGGGTTTCCTCCGGGTGCTCCGGTTTCCTCCCACAGACCAAAGATGTGCAGGGAAGGTGAATTGGGCATGCTAAATTGTCCGTAGTGTTAGGTGTAGGGGTGTGGGTGGGTTGCGCTTCGGCGGGTCGGTGTGGACTTGTTGGGCCGAAGGGCCTGTTTCCACACTGTAATGTAATCTAATCTAAGCTTGCCATTTGGATAGAAAATTGCTTGACAATAGGAGACAGAGGGTGGTGGCACAGGGTTGTTTTCTGAACTGGAGACCTGTGACCAGCCATGTATCGCAGGGATCAGTACTGGGTTCAATTTTGTTTGTTATTTCAATAAACAATTTGGATAAAAATATATGGGGCATGGTAAGTAAGTTTGTGGATGACAACAAAATTGCTGGTATAGTCGACAGTGAAGAAGATTATCTAAGATTACAAAGAGCTATTGATCAATTGGGCCAAGGATTGGCAGATAGAGTTTAAATTGGATAAATGCTAGGTGTTGCATTATGGCTAGACAAATAAGGGCAGGACTTATTATCGTCAAGGCTCGGGCCCTGGGGAGTGTTGTCGAACAGACCTAAAGGTTCAGATATATTGTTGTTTGAAAGTTGTGTCACAGGTGGACAGGGTGGTTAAGGCAGTGTTTGGTACAATTCCCTTTATTACTCAGACTGTTGAGTGTAGGAAGTTGAACAGAACATTGGTGAGGCCACTTTTGGAGTACTCTGTAGTGTTCTGGTCACCTGCTATAGGAAAGATTTTATTAAATTGGAGGGAGTGCAGAAAAGATTCACTAGGATGTTGCTGGGACTTAAGGGTTTGATTTATAAGGAGAGCCTGCTAGGCTGGGCCATTTTTCTCTGGAGCGTAGGAAATTGAGGAGTGACCTTATAGAGATTTTGAAGATTATCAGGGGCATAGATAAGGTGAATAGCAGAGATCTTTTCTCCAGGATTTGGAGTTACTTTACTAGAGGTGAGTGGAATAAGATTTAAAAAGGCACCTGAGGGGCAACTTTTTCACACACAAGGGTGGTTAGTATGTGGAATTAACTGCCAGAGGAACTGGTAGATGCAGATATAGTTATAACATTTATAGAGTCATGCAGCATGGAAACAGATCTTTTGGTCCAACTTGCCCATGCCAGCCAAGTTTCCCAGATTAAATTAGTTTCACTTGTCTACATTTGCGCATATCCTGTCACTGGAACTCTAAATCCTGGAATTCCCTTCCAAACATTTTGTGGATGGCTCTACCTCCTAAGAATTGCAGTTGAAAGCAACAGCTCATTACCTCATGAGCAATAAGAAATAAGCAATAAATGCTAACCCAATCAGTGATGTCCACATCCCATGAACAAATTCAAAAAATTTAAAAGGAAATTTTGACTGGAAAAGTACTCAGAGACTAACCAGATCACTAAACAGACATCTAGTTGACACATCAATAAGGTTTTGATTCAGGCCAAGCATTTCCTGACAAGAGGCAATTAAGAAAAAGGAAGCTTCCAACTTCTGCCTTCATAGTCATCTTTCCATACTCTTCAGCCATGACCTGTGAGAGATTAGCAAATGCTTTATTAGCTTTGCTATATCTAAGACATGGCAGGTTAAGTCCAATACTTAACAACAGAGTGGATGTAGTCAATTTGATGACTAAAAGTCCAAAATGAAATGACAGCAGTAATCGCTGCTATATCTATTCTGGGAAGGCTTCATTTATAAACAAGCATAATACATCACAAAATTCATCCTTCAGCACATCTGTTCTACAAATTTGAGGCAACTTTACAGAAGAAAAACTCTAATAGCTTACTCATATCGTCCAAGTTAAACTTCTACATTAGAACAATGAGTAATCCTCAAAACAGATTCCAAGCTCTTACATAACTAACAGGAAAAGAGAAAACTTCTACATTAATCTATGAAGTATTCTTGTACAACTCCAAGCGTTAAAGAAACAGAATTCAAGGCAGACTGCATGCCAAGATACACAAGAATAGAGGAAGTAAATTCAAGCTACCTGAAAGAAAAAAACAGAACAAACCTGGATTTTGCTCAAATTCATCAAGTAATTTGTCCAGATCACAAACTGCTGTCTTGAAATAGTTGTCCATTTTGGGTACTTATTTTTCAAGTATTGAGCCTTTGTGCTCCTGAAAGAATGAACAGAATAATTTTTTTTATTTGAAAAGATATATTTGTCCTTCTATCTAGCAATAGTTAAAGTGGGAAGTCATCACATGTTATATTCCTGACGTAACAACAATAAACACCATTTGAGGGGAGGTGGTAGTGTCGCAGTAATGTCAATGGATTAGTAATCCAGAACACCAGTTCTGAGGACATTGGCTCAAAATATATCAGGGCAGGTGGTGAAAACTAAATTAATTAAATATCTGGAAGTTTAAAAACAAATCCAGGGGGAAACATGCTGCCACTGCTGTAAAAATCCAAAATGGTTCACAAATCTCTTTTGGGAAAGGAAATCTACTATCCTTACCTGATCGAGCCAACACGTGGCTTCAAATCATTGCAATGAGGTTGATTCTTGAAAGACCTTTAGTAATTAGGAACAGGCAATAAATGAAGCAACACTCATGAACAAACAAAAGTCAAACTTGAACAGTATTTTAAAGCAAAGAAATGCAGATGCTGGGAGATATGAAACAAAAACAGGAATTGCTGGAGAAACTCAGTAGGTCTGGCAGCATCCATGGGGAGAAAAGAGAGTTAGAGTTTCAAATCTGGTGACTCATCAGAACCGATTCGTTAACTTGGAACTCTCTCTTTTCTCCTCCCAGATGTTGCCAGACCTATTAAATAATATTTTGTTGGTTATTAAGTACTTTAATAGTACTGAGATGGTGAAAGGTACTACATAAATGCAACTGCTTGCTTTTTCTGTGCTTATATGGCCCTACCAAAAGAACAACTGAGCATAATACTACTGATTATAGAGTCACAGAATCCATACAACACAGATAGAGGCATTTGGCCCATGAAGTCTGCATTGACCCTCCATGAAGAGCATCCCACCTATCCCCGTAACTTCTCATTTACCACTACTAACCTACTCAGCCTGCATAACACTGGACACTTTAGGATGGCCAATTCACCAAGTATGCATATTTTTGGACTGTAGGAGGAAATCAGACCACCTGTCAGAAACCCATGCACACATGGTGAGAACATGCAAACACCACACAGTCATCCAAGGCTGGAACTGAACCCAGGTCCCTCGTGTTGTGAGGCAGCAGTGTTAACCACTGTACCACTCCATCTATAAATTGCCACATTCATCAAATAATCCCAAAAGAATAAGTACAGATGTAGGAAGATGACTCAAAAACAAGTGTTTAGAAATGTAGTTAGATGTAGTTTTTGCATGTAAATCTGTAATTCTGTAAATTTGAAAACAAATCACTTAATGGTCCCAAAGGGAAGAATGAAAAAAGATACTTAAACATGTTTAATCAATCCTCAGTAATAGTCTATGATCATTCAAATAAAATATCACCAACTAATCAGCACTTAGAGTAGTCAGGAATGATAAAAATTAGGGAAGAATAATTTATAATATCAAGAAGCAACCTCATATTGCCTTGTAAAAATTAGAAATTGAATAAATATTCTTAATTCTCTCAAACCAAAAACATAGACTGAGAAAAAAATTACCAATCTACATGTTAGTACAACAAATAGATGACATTCAATTAGAATACCACTCACAACATCCTATTAAATGTACAACAGAAATTTTTCCAAAAAATTTGGTTTGAGAGGAGATGGGAAGGTATATTTTAACATATTCAATAGACAGATTCTTTAACATAAATTTAATCAGATTCACAATATAAAGAATACACAGGAAGGTACTATCCCAATAACAGAACAAAAAGCATTAAAAAGTGTAATGTTCAAAAGGGTAAAGAATTACATCTGCAGACTTGCTCGAGTGGAACGACACACAGTGGCTAATATAGCTCACGAAACCCAGTCAGGAGAATTTCGGCACAAGTTGACATAACCAAGGCAAAGTGTAAATACAGGAGCATTCTTGAATTTCACCAGCAGTGGAACGAAACAGCTCAGTAATCAGTTCTGTGTTGCTAAAATCAGAACCATTCTACACTACGGTATTCACTCGTGACAATGAACTGTAGGGTTATCAGCGGCCAAACAGAAACTACTGCGAGGTCCTTGGATAAAGTCAGGAAGGAGAGCGAAGGCCTTTCGCTGTCTTCCCCAGTCCTTGTTCCAGATCTGGCGACACGGGGTGAGGCAGCCAGACCGTAACTAACCGAGGTGGGGGTGAGGGGTGTCGGAGCCTCAGCAATGGAGACATGATCGGCTTATCCCCTTCGAGGGGTTGGGTGGGGGAGGGAGGGAGGGAGATAGTCAGCTCTACCCGAGGGTTGTGGTGGGGTGCTGGAAGGAGCCATCGAACCGGGTTTATTTTGTTTTTATTTACCCCCGCTTCCCCTACTGGGTCGAGGGTTAATCAAGGCCAGAAGAGTTCGATTACGATTACGATCACGATCACTCACCATGTCCGAGTTTCGGCTTCCTCTCCGCGGTAATGTGAGAGACTAGGGGGGGAGGGGAGGGGAGGGGGGAAGAGGGTGAACGGGCAGGTACAGCGCATGCGCGGCGCTGGCTGACCTTGCGCAGTGGGGTCAGTGGTCACCATAGGAACCGGGCGGGGCCTAGTGTTCCGCCAGTCAGCGCCGAGCCCGGCGTTCCCGCTCCGCCCAAACACAATAAAGAATTGCAGACGCCGGGAATCCGAAACAAAATAAAAAACAGTAATTGATGGAGAATATCAGACAGGTCTGCCAACATCTGAGGAGAGAATAACAAGGGTTAACATTTCGAATCCGTTGATCGGTCTTCAGAACCGCCACCCTGCGTCCCCGAATATTAACTGTGTTTCTCTCTTCGCAGACGCTCCCCGACCTGCCGAGTTCCTCCAGCACTTTCTGTTCTTTTTGTCTCTCCGCTGCTGCATTCGTCCGACTTCACCCCGAAGCGGTGGTGCTCAGATGATTCAGCTCACGATCCGTTCCTTACCAGCCGAGAGACCAGAGTGTCCTCCCACAGTGGTTAGCACTGCTGCCTCACAGCGCCAGAGACTCGGGTTCAATTCCCGACTCAGGCGACTGACTGTGAAGTTTGCATATTCTCCCCGTGTCTGCGTGGGTTTCCTCCCACAGTCCAAAGATGTGCAGGTTAGGTGAATTGGCCATGCTAAATTGCCTGAAGTTGTTAGGTAAAGGGGTAAATGTAGGGGAATGGGTGGGTTGCGCTTTGGCGGGTCGGTGTGGACTTGTTGGGCCGAAAGGCCTGTTTCCACACTGTAATCTAATCTAATCTAAATTTTATAGAAAGTACACACTGCTGCTACTGAGCATCAGTGTTGGAGGGAGTGGATGCTTGTAGATGTGATGCGAATCAGGAGGCTGGAAGAACATTTCCTGTCCATGAAAATCGAAATCCCAGGTTCATGCTGTTTTTGAACAGTTCTTGCTGTTTTTGAACAGTTCTTGCTTATTTTCTTTAGGTTCAGATGTTTAATCAATTGAATGAGCAGAAGAATCGCTTCTTTCGACAAGAAATTTATTCATTTCTTCATAGAATCTTTTCAAAGATTAATTTCAAGGCATAATTTTTAAAAAGCCAAAAATATTAACTTTATAACTTGGAAATTTGTCCAGTCAGACAAGCCACTTCCACAGCTGTTTCAACTGTATGCCTCTTTACTGCACTTGTCCAGCTTCTTCTCAACATTGATCCTTAATCATCGTGCTTGCTCATACTGAATGTTTGGTTCTGCACATGTACAAGCAGGCTGCATGATGAGCTGATTTCCCTTCTCCTGTCCATGTGTGCAATCAAATCGCCACAGGCGCTATCTCAGAAGGCTACAGAAAGGGGCACACTTCTCATCTTGTTTGGCCCACTGCATACTGGTTGAAAACTTCTGATGTAGAAGAATAAGGGACAGGAAATGCCACTTGTCCCTTCCCTAATTGTGTCATCTGCAGAGAGAAGTTGGCAAACGCTGCACTGGTCCAAGTAAGTTAAGACGGCATGGAAAACATTCATTAACACATTGATTTTGCAAATGTGTCTGTGCTTGCATTTGAAAATGGTGTATTTTTCCTGGTGGATTTGAATAATTAATGCTTTTGTTCCTTCTTTAGCTTATTGTATGCAGTATGTTGCAAACCTCTTTAGTAAGACAATAACCATAGCAAATGCAAGCAAATGTGACATTTATGAGCAGTCAATTAAAGGAAGTATGTGTGCCATGGAACTGTCCCTGCAATTATAGTGTGCTTGATGCTGAAAAGGGTGGGAACCATTGGTCATGAGTTTCAAAGGAACTGTCTAATGAGCCTTGGTGAATTTCTGCAGTGCATCTTGTAGATGGTACACACTTTTGCTACTGAGAGTCTGTGGTGGAGTGAGGCAACGTTTGTGGGGATATGATGCCAATCAAGCAGGCTGCTTTGTCCTAGATGGTGTCGAGCTTCTTGCATGTTGTTGGAGTTGTACTCATTTGGTCAATTGAGGGGTATTCTGTCACACACCTGAGTGGTGTCTTGTTGATGGCGGACATGCTTCAGAGAGTCAGGAAGTGAGTTACTGCAGTATTCCTAGCCTCTGATCTGCTGCTGTAGCTGCGGTATTTATTTGGCAAATCCAGTTGGGTTTCTGGTCAATGAGACAACCCAAAATGTTGATACTCATGGATTCAGTCATGGTAACACCATAGAATGTCAAGAGGCAGAGGTTAGATTGTTTCTTATGTGACGATGCTGTTACATTAACAAGATTATTTTGTCCTTGAGTTTTCTTTGAGAGGTCATAGAGGCAGAGGTATTGAGGGCTCCAGAAAGAGCCAAGTTTAACAATGGCAGAGGAGTGGCTAGTTCTCCCAGTTCAGGTTTTTTTCTAGTTTGATTTAGCTGTGGCAGTCACAAGATACTGGAGGGTTGAAAACTTCAACAGATGATTCCTGACTCCGTGTGTGTGTGTGTGTGTGTGTCTTTCTCTCTCTCTCTCTTTCTCTTTCTGAAACTTCTTTTGAAATTGTTCCCTCCTGTCTATAAGAATCTGTGTTTCAATTTACCTTTACCAAGGAGTGTGTTTATGGAATGTTACTGGATTGGAACAACTCGTTAGTTTAAATTGCAGTATTGGGTCAGTTAAGTTTTCCAATAGTTAAGTTATTCTAAATTCAGTTTTCTTTTGTTCGTATTTCAACTGTAGTGTTTAATTAAATTCTGTTTTGCTTAAAGCCGAGTGGTTTGACCAGCTGCATCACACCTGGAATATCAACTTCACATCAGCCTTTAAAATAAGTAGTAGTTAGGGTCTACGCTACCTTCCTAAAGTATTTTGAGGGGATCTAGCTTAGTCCATTACAGACTGGGGCCTCTTGTTGGGATTGATTATGCAATTCCAATTTGGGTTTAGGGTTGTTGGTATCAAAGGCAGTGAGTGGTAAGTGTTGGTGTCCTTTTTGTTCTGGGTGTTGGATTCACTTGTTGTCGTAATGGTTCTTTCAGTCACAAAGAGTTTTCTTTTTTTATATAGATATTTTTATTGGAAATTTAACGTTTTTACAAGTTTACAAAAATAAACAAAACTCAAGTACAAACATTGATATACAATTAAATCTTAAATAAATAATAACCAAAATTTAACATAAGAAAAATACCAAGAGAAAAAAAACAAAACTCAACTAACTACTACTAATCTAACCTATAACTAACCAGAGTGTATAATTAAGTCTCTTACATTATTCAAATAAGAGAAAGAAAAAAAAATCAACAGATAACACAGAAATTGGATAGTGAGATACATGTTTGGAATGTGTTAACATCAAATGTAACAAAACCCGCATTCGTGCGGGATTCCTCCCAAGGGGCCCCAGACCAGCCAGGTTCGCAATCTCAATTAAATAAAAGCCCTTGTTAGGATAGCCGAAATATCTGTATTTATATAATTCAAGAAGGGCTGCCATATTTTATGAAATAATTCGGTCTTTCGGTGCACCATATTTGTAAGGAAGTCAAGGGGAATACATCCCATAATGAATCTGTGCCAATTTGAAAGTCCAGCAGGGTCCTCAGCCACCCAGTTTACCAAAATATTTTTCCTTGCACAGAAAGAGAATAGAAAATAATCTCTTCCCGTGCATATCCAGGGAGGGTAAGTTCAAAAAGCCCAAAAGGAGAGATACAGGGTCCGCTTTAATTTCCGTTCCGCTTTAATTTCTGTCAGGCTACTTGCTACTTTAGTCCAGTATCTACGGATCTTATGACAGGTCCATAGGCAGTGTACAAGAGTGCCCACCTCTATTTTACATTTGGGACATATTGGAGATGCTCCTGCCTTAAATTTTGCCAATCAATCCGGTGCTATATGGGCCCTATGAAGTATCTTCAGCTGGATAGCCTGAGTTCTGTTGCAGATGGTGATTCTTCTGGCGTTTTCCCAAATGTCATTCCACGTTTCTATAGAGATTTCTAGTCCCAAATCCTGATCCCATGTTTTAAGCAGATTGTCCATATCTCCTGATACTTCATCATGTATTAAATGATAAATAGTACTGACGGAAGATACCCCCATTAGTCGTAGCACTCTACATTCTCTATCTGATTTATAAATACTATCTAATAACGTAGTCTTCTTCTGTGTATAATCTCGAATTTGGAAGTATCGAAAGAGGTCTCCATTAGGTAATCCAAATTTCTGACGCAGCTGTTCAAAAGACATCAGGACCCCTTCTTTAAATAGATCCCCTAAACATGAGATACCCCTGGATCTCCAGAGTTTAAAAGTGGCATCTGTAAACCCCGATTGAAATCCCCATGCTCCCATTATTAGGACATAGGGGGATGTTTTATGTAAGTTGCCCTCATTTTGCCACATTATATTCCAAGCTTTAATTGTGTTTAGTATTATAGGGTTTTTAGTGATCCGTAATGATTTTCCTCTTGTCTGAAAATAAAAGGTTACTAAGTGGGCATTTTACTGGAGAAGCCTCGATGTCCAGCCAGATTGGGTTTTGTCTGACCCGCAATCAATCAGCTATGTAACTTAATAGGGAACTTAACTGATATTTTCTAAAATCTGGGAAGTCCAATCCTCCCCTTGCCTGTGGAAGCTGTAGCTTCTTCAGCTTATTGAGGGGCCATCTATGATTCCAGATAAAGGAACCCAATCAGCCATATAATTTACGTAGTGCCAGCCTCGGCAACATCACCGGATGCATTCTCATAGGGTATAGGAGACGGGGCAGGACATTCATTTTAATTAGTGCTATTCTACCCAGCCAGGAAATTGGAAGGTCTCCCCATCGCTGGAGGTCCTGCCTTATCCTTTCCAGTAAATGCACAAAGTTAGCCTTGTGTAACTGACCAAATACTGGGGCAATAAAAATGCCTAAATATAAGAAACTCTCCAGGGACCACCGAAAGGGAAAGTGGGATCCATCCACTAAGTGGGGTATCATAGCAAGGCCACCCATTGGCATAGCCTCCGATTTTGAGAAATTAATTTTATAACCTGAGAATGCACTAAATGTATTAATAACTTGGATTAAATGAGGCACGGACCACAGAGGATTACTGAGGAATAGAAGAACATCATCTGCATAAAGGGTAATTTTATGTTTACCTGTACCAATCCTCGGGGCCGATATATTAGGATCAGCCTGTATAGCTTCTGCTAGTGGTTCAATTATTAGCGTAAATAACAATGGCGAGAGAGGACATCCCTGACGGCAGCCACTATCCACACTGAAGCTATCCGAACCTAATCCATTGATAACCACAACTGCTTTGGGATCACTATACAATGTTGAGACCCATTTGGTAAACACCTTTCCAACGCCCAACCTTTCCAATGTGTAAAACAAATATGACCATTCAAACCTATCGAATGCCTTTTCCACGTCGAATGAGACTGCTACTCCTGGTATCTTTCCCTGATGGCAGGCTTGAATCTAATTCAAAACCCTTCTAATATTATTGGATGATCTACGGCCCTTAATAAACCCCATCTGATCCTCCTTTATGATATTAGATTAGATTAGATTACTTACAGTGTGGAAACAGGCCCTTCGGCCCAACAAGTCCACACCGCCCGCCGAAGCGCAACCCACCCATACCCCTACATTTACCCCTTACCTAACACTACGGGCAATTTAGCATGGCCAATTCACCTGACCTGCACATCTTTGGACTGTGGGAGGAAACCCACGCAGACACGGGGAGAACGTGCAAACTCCACACAGTCAGTCGCCTGAGGCGGGAATTGTACCCGGATCTCTGGCGCTGTGAGGCAGCAGTGCTAACCACTGTGCCACCGTGCCGGTTATGTGGCAATACCCTTTCTAGTCTCAATGCTAACGTTTTAGAAAGGATTTTAAAATCTACATTTGGCAAGGATATTGGTCTGTATGATGCGCAATCTTCTGGGTCCTTTCCTTTTTTTAAGGATAAGAGAGATATTTGCCTCTTTCAACGAAGGCGGGAGACAGCCCTGACTGTATGCGCAGTTATACATGTCCATAAGTGGACCAGCCAATAGTCCTGTAAATTCTTTAAAGAATTCAGCTTGAAAGCCATCTGGGCCAGGTGCATTACCACTCTGAAGTTGCCTGATTGCGTCAAGTTGGACTGTTAGGGGAGCATTTAAGACCGATACCTGTTCCGGAGTTAGGTCCGGAAAGGTCAAATTTTTAAAAAATGATTGCATCCTCCTAGTCCTGTCTTCACAATCCTGCGATTTATATAAATCAGAATAAAATTTTCTAAAGATTGCGTTAATCCTTTTATGATCATGAGTCAAAATACCCGTACTTTCCTTGATAGATGTGATAGTTTGAGGGGCCTTTTTTATTTTTGCAAGAAATGCTAAGTATCTACCCGGTTTGTCGCCAAATTCATATAACCTTTGTTTTGTAAATAATATTTCCCTCTTAGCCATTTGGGTAAGCGTGGTGTTTAGAGCTGTCCTAAGGGCCGTAATCCTTTGCAATTTAATAATAGAAGGTCTATCAGTGTATGCTGTTTCAGCTGCTTTTAAGCGAGCTTCGAGCAGACGCTGTTGTTCTCCCTTTAATTTTTTCTGGGTCGCTGAGTATGAGATGATTAAACCTCGCGCGTAAGCTTTGATGGTCTCCCACATCATTGATGGGTTGCTAGCCATACCTAAATTAATTTCTAAAAAAGTTTTGAATTCTTGAGAGAAGTACTTTACAAATTTACTATCTTTCATCAGGAAGGGGTCCATACACCAATGCCGACGGGATGTTCCATTGTTCCTCGCCTTGATTTCCATATATACAGCAGCGTGATCGGAAATTGCTATACTACCTATTTTACAGGATGATATGGAATTTTAAAAAATCGAGGGGACAAAAAAACATATCAATTCTGGTATGACATTTATGTGGATTGGAGTAAAAAGAAAAATCTCTGCCCTGTGGATGAAGACATCTCCATACATCTACTAATCCTAATTCTTTGTTCAGATCCACCAATTGTCTAGATCTGGGAGATACTCCTGCAGTACTCTTGGGAATCCTGTCTATTTCCGGATCCATAATACAATTAAAGTCTCCCCCTATAATTGTATGACGGGCACCGAGAGCCATCAATTTTGAGAAGGCTTCCGTTATAAATTTATAGGATGTGCCGGGGGGGGGCAATACAAATTTAAAATCCCATATTCCTCTCCATTTATAAGGGCTTTAATCAGAGTATATCGTCCAGATTCGTCTTTTATCTGATTTAGGATTTTGAGAGGGAAATTCTTCCGAATAAGAATAACAACTCCCCTGCTTTTTGAGCTAAAAGAAGAAAAAAAAGCCTGATCAAGTCCACCCTGTCGTAATTTCAAGTGTTCTTTATCCAACAAGTGTGTCTTCTGTAGGAGAGCTGTATCAACTCTATCTTTCTTGAGATTTGATAATATTTTCTTCCTTTTGACTGGCGAATTACTCCCCTTGACATTCCAGGTGCACCACTTAACCGACTGATCAACCATAATCGTCCGGGCAAATCAGAGACCCCTCGGGAGGGGAAACCCTATCCAGAACATCCCGAGCATAGAGCATATAAAATTCACAAAAATAAAGGCTCTCTAATACACCCACAACAGTATAATAAAAACCATTTCTAAATAAAAAAAACATATTTAAATGGAGATTTTCCCCTTTGTTCCCAGGCGATATCACTTCCTTTCCAAAGGTCCATCGTATCATCTCCCAACCAGTGCCCCACCCTTGACCCAGGCGCTCCTCAATAGGATGAGGAAAATTCAAATATACTACAGAGCTAGAGTTAACAGTGAGCACCCTACCCCCATCCACACTAACACCTGGATATATTTGGTAATATTAATACTATGTATAAACATATATAACTATAAAATTACAACCTCAACAAGTAATAATCAAATATAATAATACAAATAACAAGGGAAAACAACCCTGCTCCTCGAGACAGAGGTAAAATAGAATAAGGTAACCACCTCCCCCCACCAACATTAACTAGACCCCCTGGCCTATATATATATAGAATAATTTTTAAAAACCCAAGGGGGTGGGGGGGGAGAAAATCGTTAAGTAGAGAACAAATAAATAAATCCCTTTCCCCACCCCCAAGAAAATATTGAACAGTAAGGTTAAAAAAAGAAAAGGAGGGGATATAAACCGGAGTGGGGGGAAGGCAAACCAACATCAATTATCTCTTACAATTTATCTAAGAGAGTCCAAAAATTCCTTAACCTTTTCTGACGATCCGAAGTTATACACGGATCCTTCTCTTAACTAACCACTACCCCTTAGTTGAACACAATTCTATTAACATGCTGTTCCAATAACAATCATTAAACATTACCTTAACTTAATTTCTCAAAGTCCATACAGTCTCTTATGCTTTCTTCCTTCTGGTCTTCAGATTCTACTGTCCTCTCCATAGGTTGTCTTCATACTTACTGCTTTTACAGGAAAAGGTACCTTTTTGGTAGATAGTCACTTCAGAAATTTCTTTGACAACAAGATGTTTATTTCTTCAGATTGCGTTTGCTCTTCAGCTCTACGGCAGTTACTCTCTGGTTCGATAGGCAGTTGCTCTGATCAATTTTCAAAATGCCCTCATATCTTACACCGTCCAACATCGTTCCCTCTTACAGGTCCAATGTTGTCAGTACAACATATTCAAAATCAATTGGGTTTTGGTATCCTGGGCATAATTTAAATTAATTGTTTAAATTTGAATTGTTGATAAAACAACAACCACAGCTCGGATATCCATTTAACAGCCAATTATTACATGTATCTATTGTGGAACAGCCCATAGCTTAGCTGTTCTGTATTCTGACAGCTGTTACTGTACTTTAAATTTACCTTAAAATTAAGAAAACACTTACTACCTTAAAGTGACCATATACTCTTTCGACTTTGTAACACCTCCCCTCTTAAGAAAAATGAACCATCAATAATGAAAAGATGGGTTCATTTTTCAATTTTTTTTTCTCTAAATCTTAATACCATTATTATGAAATAGATGTCATTATGTTTGTTATACCCCTCATAGTAATTCTGCACACATATATAACATTGGAATCGATACAGTCGAATCTTATTTACACCTTTGCTTTTAAAACCGCAATAGCCCATCTGCAATAACATTTTTACAATCTGTAACACGTAGTTTGTAAATTATAAGTCTGTAACATAAGACTGCAATTAAATTGTCTCACATTTTTGTCTTTAAATCTTTCCAAAAATGTGAGAGGCTTGTGGTCTGTGTACACAACTATCTCTGTAACATTGTTTGTCACATAAAAATTAAAAGTGTTGTAAGGCCAGTACCAAACTCAATAACTTGTTTTCAATGGTGGTGTTTTTCTTTAGTGGATATTGAGTTTCTTCAAAAAGTAGCTAATTGGCTGTTCAATTCCATCATCATCTTCCTGCATCAATGCAGTTCCAACCCCCATATCGCTAGCATCAATTGCAACTTTAAATGTTTTTTTTTAAAATTGGTGTAGCTATAACTGATTCTCAAATACATCCTGGCATTGTTCTGTCCACTGAAAGTTTGTGTTCTTCTTTAGTAAATCCATCAGTGGCGCCACCATACTGCTGACATTTGGCACAAACCTTCAGTAGAATCTGCTCAGTGCCAAAAATCGAAGTACCTCTCTATTCGAGGATGGTCATGGAAATTCCTCAATGGCCTTTGTCTTCACGCTCCTTGGGGTTCATCCTTACATGACCGATATTTTGTCCCAAGAACCTCACCTCTGCCTTTGTGAATTCTGTTTTCTTTTAGTTTATTATCAGTTTTGCTTTTCATAATTGTTCAAAGAGCTCTGCAAGCTGTACCATGTAATCTTTCCATGAATGGCTAAAGATCACTATATCGTTAAGACAAACAGTGCAATTTCTTAATCCGGCCACAACTTTTTTCATGAGTCTTTGAAATGTGGCTGGTGGGTTTTTCATTCCAAAGAGCATCACTTCAAATTGATGCAGTCCAGTTGGGGTTACAAACACAAATTTCTTTCGCTTTCTCTGATTAAAGCTTTCTTGCTATTGGGTATGAGTCAAATTTAGTTACAACGTTGACCTTCCAACAGTCCACACAGAATCATTGTGTTCCGTCAGGTTTGGGAACTAACAGGATTGACGAACTCCACTCATTCTGACTAGGTTTGATGATGTCTTCGTTGAGCATCATATCTACTTCTTTCTGGACCTGTGTGGTTTTGACAGGATTAAACCTGTAGGGGCATTGTTTTATCTGAACAGCATTCTCTACTTCCACCTCATGTACAACAGTATTAGTATCCTCCATTCTGTTCCTGCATATGTCCTCGTACTGCTGTAACAAACCTTTCAACTCTGTTCCTTGCTCCTGAGACAGATAGCTCACTACCCTATCCCATTCTTCAAGGACTTCTTCGTTATTTAACCATGGCTTTCCTATCCTCTGGCACATTTTACAGGTACGGCAAAATTCAACCACATCCTTATGTAGTCCAGGCCAATACAAGTGCTTTGTATTGAGTCTTCCTCACACCTAGATAACCTCTTACTGGTAATTTATGTGATACCCGTAATACTTCCAATCTGTATGCTACCAGCAACACAACCTGGTGCACTTCCACCCATTTCTCTTCTGCACTAACCTGCCGTGATCTCCATTTTTATGTTAGGATAATAACCCTTGGGATTATATTCTGATTCCTTTTCTGAGTATGCGTCATGACATAGGTCTTTTATCATCTCGTCTTTCTATTGTAAGTCCATTAGCCTTTCAGGACTAAACACCTGTCTGACCGTCTACCTGTTAGGTTTTTCCTGTACCATTACATTAAACAGGGTGTCAGCTAGCTGAACCTCAATTCCTTCATTTTTCTCTTTAACTTTTCCTTCTTGCTGTAACTTATGATAGTGGAATCTTGTTCCTACACAGTCTGGAAAAATTCCAGGGTATATTACTTTTCACTCTTCAGTTCCCTGCTTTTCCTTAGGCTTCTCCACCAGAAGGTGCATCACTCCCACCTTGGATCCTGCTAGGTCATTTCCAAGAACCAACTGTATTCCTGAAACTGTCACTCTGTCAACACTCCCATAGTCACTTCCCCAATCTTGATTTGGCATTCCAACCTGATCTTACACAGGAGAACACTAAATTTCTGTCCATCGATTCCACAAATTATCATCCTCTTGGGTATAGTGACAGAAATAGTGTAAATACTTTCATAGAATGTAGAACACTACACCACAGCTATAGGCCATTCGGCTCTCAATGTTGTATCAACTTTTTATCCTATTCTAAGGTCAAACGACCTACGTACCCTACATTTTACTATTATCTGTGTGCCTATTCAAGAGTTGCTTAAATGTCCCTGATGAATCTGCCTTGACTACCACTGCTGGCAGTGCATTCCACGCACCCACCACATACCTCAGATATCTCCCCTAAACCTTCCTCCAGTCACCTTTAAAATTATGACCCCTTATAATAGCTATTTCTAGCTTGGGAAAAAAGTCTTTGGCTATCCATTCTATTTATGCTTCTCGTTAACTTGTACACCTCTATCAAGTCTCCTCTCATCCTTCTACACTCCAATGACAAAAGCCCTCACTCCCTCAACCTTTCTTTGTAAGACATGCCTTCCAGTCCAAGCAGCATCCTGGTAAATCTCCTCTACATCCTCTCTAAAGCGTCCTTTCTATAATGAGGCGACCAGAACAGAACACAATATTCCAAGTGTGGTCCAACCAAGGCTTTATAGAGCTGCAGCATAACCTCACGGCTCTTAAACTCAATCTCCCTGCTAATGAAAGCCAACACACTATAAACCTTCTTAACAATCCTATCAACTTGAGTGGTAACTTTGAGGGATATATGGACATGGACACCAAAACCCTCTGTTCCTCCACACTGCCAAAAATCCACCTTTAACCCTGTAATTTGCACTCCAATTTGAGCTTCCAAAATGAATCACTTCACACTTTTCCAGGTTGAACTCCATCTATCACTTCTCATCCCAGCTTTGTGTTCTGTCAATGTCTTGCTGCAACCTACAACAGCCTTCCACAGTATCCATAACTCCACCACCTTTCTGTCATCAGTAAACTTATTAACCCACCCTTCCACTTCCTCATCCAAGTTATTTATAAAAATCACAAAGCGCAGAGTCCCAGAACAGATTCCTATGGAACACCATTGGTCACCAAGCTCCAGGCTGAATACTTTCCATCTACTACCACCCACGGTCTTCTATAGGCCAGCCAATTCTGTATCCAGACAGCCACATTTCCCTGTATCACATGCCTCCTTACTTTCTGAATGAGCCTATCATGGGAAACCTTATTGAACACCTTGCTAAAATTCATTCATACCACATCCACTACTCTACCTTATGTCAACACTCCCATAGTCACTTCCCCAGTCTTGATTTGGCATTCCAACCCGATCTTACACAGGAGAACACTAAATTTCTGTCCATCAATTCCACAAATTATCATCCTCTTGGGTATCGTGACAGAAATAGTGTAAATACTTTCATAGAATGTAGAACACTACATCACAGCTATAGGCCATTCGGCCCTCAATGTTGTATCGACTTTTTATCCTATTCTAAGGTCAAACGACCTACGTACCCTACACTGCTGCCTCACAGCGCCAGAGATCCGGGTTCAATTCCCGCCTCAGGCGACTGACTGTGTGGAGTTTGCACGTTCTCCCCGTGTCTGCGTGGGTTTCCTCCGGGTGCTCCGGTTTCCTCCCACAGTCCAAAGATGTGCAGGTCAGGTGAATTGGCCATGCTAAATTGCCCGTAGTGTTAGGTAAGGTGTAAATGTAGGGGTATGGGTGGGTTGCGCTTCGGCGGGGCGGTGTGGACTTGTTGGGCCGAAGGGCCTGTTTCCACACTGTAAGTAATCTAATCTAATCTAATCTAATAGTATTTTGTCACATCCTCATGACCTGCCCCTCACAAAGCCATGCTGACTAAATCTAATAACTTATGCTTTTCCAAATCATCATAAATCCTGTCTCTCAGAATCCTCTCCAATAATTTTGCCCACCACCAATGTAAGACAGACTGGTCTGAAATTCCCTATTTCCTTTATTGAAGAAGCGAATAACATTTGCCACCCTCCAATCGTCTGGTACTACTCCAGTGGACAGTGAGGATGCAAATATCATTGCCAAAGGTGCAGCAAGCTCTTCTCTTGCTTCCCATAATAACCTTGGGTTTCTCCCATGTGTCCCAGGGGACAATAGACAAAAGGTGCAAGAGTAGGCCATTCTGCCCTTCGAGCCTGCACCACCATTCAATATGATCATGGCTGATCATCCTTAAGAACACCTAGATTTCTTTGTACTGCCCCTTTATCAAAATTGATTCCATTTAGGTAGTAATCTGCCTTCCTGTTCTTGCCACCAAAGTGAATAACCATACATTTATCCGCATTAAACTGCACCTGCCATGCATCTGACCACTCACCTAACCTGTCCAGGTCACCCTGTAATCTCCTAACATCCTCCTCACATTTCACCCTGCCACCCAGTTTTGTATCATCAGCAAATTTGCTAATGTTATTCCTAATACCATCTTCTATATCATTAATATATATTGTAAAAGCTGCAGTCCCGGTACTGATCCCTGCGGTACCCCACTGGTCACTGCCTGCCATTCTGAAATGGAGCCGTTTATCACTACTCTTTGTTTCTTGTCAGCCATACAACTTTCAATCCAAGTTAGTACTTTGCCCCCAATACCATGCGCCCTAATTTTGCTCACTAACCTCCTATGTGGGACTTTATCAAAAGCTTTCTGAAAGTCCAGGTACACTACATCTACTGATTCTCCCTCATCCATCTTCAGAGTTACATCCTCAAAAGATTCCAGAAGATTAGTCAAGCATGATTTCCCCTTCATAAATCCATGCTAACTCTGACCTATCCTGTTACTACTATCCAGATGTGTCGTAATTTCATCCTTTATAATAGACTCCAGCATCTTTCCCACCACTGAGGTCAGACTAACTGGTCTATAATTTCCTGCTTTCTCTCTCGCTCCTTTCTTAAAAAGTGGTACAACATTAGCCACCCTCCAATTGCAGGAACTGATCCCAAATCTATCGAACTCTGGAAAATAATCACCAACTCATCCACGATTTCTCAAGCCACCTCCTTCAGTACCCTGGGATGTAGACCATCAGGCCCCAGGGACTTATCAACTTTCAGACCTAACAGTCTCTCCAACACCAATTGCTGGCAAATATAAATTTCCTTAAGTTCAGGTCCTTCAGCCACTGTTACCTCAGGGAGATTGCTTGGGTCTTCCCAAGTAAACACAGATCTGAAGTACCAATTCAACTCTTCTGCCATTTCTTTGTTCCCCGTAATCCCCTGTTTCTGTCTTCAAGAGCCCAATTTTAGTCTTAACCATTTTTTTGCCTTTCACATACCTAAAAAAGCTTTTACTATCCTCCTTTATATTTTTGGCCAGTTTACCTTCGTACCTCATTTTTTCTCTGCGTATTTCCTTCTTAGTAATCCTCTGTTGTTCTTTAAAAGCTTCCCAGTCCTCCGTTTTCCCACTTATCTTTCCTATGTTATACTTTTTCTCTTTTAACTTTATCTGTTTCTTAACTTCCCTCATCAGCCACAGCCACTCATGCCTCCTCCTAGGATCTTTCTTCCTTTTTGGAATGAACTGATCCTGCATCTTCTGCATTATACACAGAAATATCTGCCATTTTTCCTCCACTGTCATCCCTGCTAAGGTATTGCACAATTGAACTTTGGCAAGCTCCTCCCTCATAGCTCCATAGTTCCCTTTGTTCAACTAAAATATTGTCACTTCTGATTGTACCCTCTCCCTCACAAATTGCAGATTGAAGCTTATTGTATTATGGTCACTACTTCCCAATGGCTCCTTCACTTTGAGGTCCCTGATCAATCCTGGTTCGTTGCACACTATCAGATCCAGAATTGCCTTCTCCCTGGTAGGCTCCAGCACCAGCTGTTCTAAGAATCTATCTCGGAGGCATTCCACAAAGTCTCTTTCTTGAGGTCCATTACCATCCTGATTCTCCCAGTCTACTTGCATGTTGAAATCCCCCATAACAACAGTAGAAACATCTTTGCGACAGGCCAATTTCAGCTCCTGATTCAACTTACATCTGACATCAAGACTACTGTTTGGGGTCTGTAGATAACTCCCAAGAGGGTCTTTTTACCCTTAGAATTTCTCAGCTCTATCCATTCTGATCCCCTGATTCTAGGTCCTCCCGCGCAAGGGACTGAATATCATCCCTTACCAACATGGCCACCCGACCCCTCTGCCTGTCAGTTTGTCCTTACGATAGCACGTGTAGCCTTGAATATTCATTTCCCAGGTCCTGTCCACTTGAAGCCACGTCTTGGTTATCCCCACAATATCGTATCTGCCAATTTCCAAAGAGCCTCAAGCTCATCCATCTTATTTCTAATGCTTCGTGCATTCATATATAGTATTTTTAATTTGTTACTGCCCTCACCCTTCCCATCAACTCCTATTTCACTCAACCTTACGGCATGATCCCTTTTTGAGTTTTCTGCTTCATTGATACAGTTGTCTTTCTTGACTTCCCTTGTTCTAACTTTCCCTTCAATTTCCTTCTTAAACATCCAGTTTGTCCCCTCCGCCCCCCCATCCCGCTACTTAGTTTAAATGCAGCTGTGTTGCAGTAGCAAACCTGCCTGCCAGAATGCTGGTCCCCAACTTATTAAGGTGCAAACCGTCTATCTTGTATAATTTATGCTTACCACAAAACATACCCCAGTGATCCAAGAATTTAAATCCTTGCTTCCTGCACCAGTTCCCCAGCCACACGTTCAAGTCCATTATCTCCCTGTTCCTGGCCTCACCAGCCCGAGGAACTGGAAGCAAACCGGAGATAACCACCCTGGACGTCCTGCTTTTCAGCCTTCTTCCTAGTTCTCTGAAGTCCCACTGTAGTATGTTCCTCTCCTTCTTCCCGACATCATTTGTGCCGACATGTACCACCACCTCTGGCTCTTCACCTTCGTCCTTGAGGATTTCCTGCACTCTGTCTGTGATGTCTTTAACCCTGGCACCAGGAAGGGACTTATCTATCCTCATGTTTTTCAACATGTCCAGCACATCCTCCTTCTTAACATTAACCTGTTTGAGTACATCAGCCTGTTTCTCGCTGTCCTCACAAACGATAAGGTCCCACTGAATACTGAAGCAAAGTATTCATTAAGGACCTCCCCTATCTCCTCCGACTCTCGGCACAATTTCCCACCACTATCCCTGATCAGCCCTACCTTCACTCTGGGCATCCTCTTGTTTCTCACATAAGTGTAAAATGCCTTGAGGCTTTCCTTAATTCTACCTGCTAAGGCTTTTTCATGCCCCATTCTAGCTCTCCTAATTCCATTCTTCAGTTCCTTCCTGGCTACTTTGTAACCCTCGAGTCCTGTCTGATCCTTGCTTCCTCAACCTTAAGTGAGCTTCCTTCTTCCTTTTGACTAGATGTTCCACATTCTTGTCATCCATGGTTCCCTCACCTTGCCATCCCTTCCTTGCCTCAGTGGGACAAACCTATCCAGCACTCACAGCAAGTGCTCACGAAACAACCTCCACATTTCTGTCTTGCAATTTCCCTGAGAATATCTGCTCCCAATTTATGCTCCACCGTTCTTGCCTAATAGCATTATAATTCCCCTTCCCCCAATTAAATATTTTCCCATACAGTCTGCTCCTATCCGCCTCCATGACTATAGTAAAGGTCAGGGAGTTGTGATCATTATCACCAAAATACTGTTCCACTGAGAGATCTGACACATGACTTGGTTTGCTGCTGAGCACCAAATCCAATTTGGCCTCCCCTGTAGTCGGTCTCTCTACATATTGAGTCAGGGATCCTCCCTGGACACACCAGACAAAATCTGCTCCATCCAAACTATGTGTACTAAGGAAGTTCCAATCAATATTAGGGAAGTTGAAGTCAGCCATGACGACAACCCTGTTACTTCTGCACCTTTCCAAAATCTGCCTCCTAATCTACTCCTGTCTCTGTTGTTACTGGGAGGGTCTAAAGAAAATTCCCAGTAAAGTGGCTGCTCCTTTCCTGTTTCTGATTTTCACCCATAATGACTCCGTAGACAAACCCTCCTCAAAGACCTCCCTTTCTGCAGTTGTTATGCTATCCACTAATTGCAATGCCACTCTATCACCTCTTTTACTTTGCTCCCTAATCCTTTTGAAACATCTAACCCCCAGAACATCCACAACCATTCCTGACCCTCTGATATCCAAGTCTCTGTATGGCCACAACATCATAGGACCAAGTACTGATCCATGCTCTAAGTGCATCACCCTTACTCCTGACACTTTTTGTGTTAAAATAGACACAATTGAACCCAACACACTGAATGCAACTTTGCACGATCAACAGTCTATCCTTCATCACAGACTCTCTGCCTGTTCACCAATTACCCATCCTCTGATCCGTAGCTCCGGTTCCCATCCCCCTGCCAAACTAATTTAGACTCTCCCAAAAAGCTCTAGCAAACCTCCCGCCCAGGATATTGGTGCCCTTCAGTTCAGGTGCAAACCGTCTTCCTTCCCCAGATGGTATCCCAATGATCCACATATCTGAAGCCCTCCCTCCTTTATCAGCTCTGCAGCCATGTGTTCAGCTGCATTCGCTCTCTGTTCCTAGCCTCACTAGCTGTCTATATACTTCTGGTACCGATTCATAAGCACACAAAATAGCCTGTTTTACATTTGCATAGTCTCTTGACTCCTCATCTGACAGTGCTGCAAATAGCTCACCAACCCAGCCTACCAGCTTAGTCTGAACTAGCATTACCCACAATTTCTCTGGCCACTCCATCTGCCGAGCTCATTTTTCAAATGAAGTAAAAAAAAGGCTTTGACATCTTTCTCATTCAAATGTGGCAGTATTTTAACATATTTGTATACATCCCTACCTTCTCTTTATCTCCATCCTGTTAACTTGATTTTCCTGACTAGTTTGCAATTTTGAAATTCAAACTCTCTCTTTCTTCTCTCTGTCACTTTTTCTCTCTGCTCTGCTAAGAACATTTTCTTCCTTTCATTCTCCTCTTACTCAAGCTACTTCATTCACAATTGAATTTTAGCCATTTCCAAATATTCTAATGGCCTTTTCAGCACATTTAAATATTTAGCTATTTCGGAAATAACTTTATCTTTTTTTGGTGACACCGACAACTCCAGCTCCAGCTTGTCTGCCAATTGCAGCTGGTTTTCCTTACTCACCTTTCGTAAACCTCTCAAAATCACTTCTTCCACTCTCAGAAACCATTTAGTAACTGAAAATGACATTTCTCTCACTTTTTTAATCTAACCAATTACAAGTAGCTGAAATTAAACAAATCTTTCTCACTTCAGTTTTGTTTAAAGATCTACGATACTAATTGCCAAGTGTGTTTAAATCTGCTGGGACCTTTGGTACTCCAAATATGTTCAAATCTGTCCAGATCCTGAAACTGGTCTGTCCAGATCAGTCTAAACCTGTCCAAATCCCGGATGACAAGCCCCCAAACTGTCACAAAGTGGTGAACGAATCTCTCTGCTAATTAAAACCAAACACCCAGAAAAGTTCGCCTCTTCTTGTAATCTGTTAAAAAGGTGTGAACAAAAGAAGATCTCTGATTTCCATTGTATAAATAAGTAACAGTTTAATTATTTCACCTCCAACAGGCAACAGTTACCAAAACTATTAACAAACTGAACACACTTTCCCTAACTAACCACTACCCCTTAGCTGAACACAATTCTATTAATATGCTGTTCCAATAACACAAAAACATTACATTAAGTTAATTTCTCAGTCTCTTATGTTGTCTTCCTTCCAGTCTTTTGATTCTGCTGTCTTCCTAGTTTTTACTGCTTTTACAGGAAAAGGTACCTTTTTATAGATATTGCCTTCAGAAGTTTCTTTGAGATCAAGATGTTTATTTTTTCGGATGGTGTTTGCTCTTTGGCTCTACGGTAGTTGCTCTCTGGTTCAATAGGCAGTTGTTCTGACCAATTTTCAAAATTCCTTCATATTTTAAAGCCGCCAACATCATTCCCTTTTATTGGTCCAATGTTGTCAATACAATATATTCAAACTCAATTGGGTTTTGATATCCTGGCCATAATTTAAATTAATTGGTTATATTTGAATTGTCATCAAAACAGCAACCAGAATGCAGGTATCCATTTAAAAGCCAATTGTTATATGTATCTATTTTGGAATAGCCGTCTCTTAGCGGTTTTGTATTCTGACAGCTGTGGTAGTACTTTACTTTAAAACTCAGAAAACACATACTATCTTAAAGTGACCATACACTCTTTCGACTTCTTCGTAACACATGCATGTCAGGTAATTGGAAAACTGCAGGCAGTAATAAAACCAGCACCTTCAATACCCATTCCTGCATTTGAGGAACCTTTTCCAAGGGTCTGAATTGATCGCGAAGGACTGCTACCTAAAACACAAAGTGAGAATCAGTATTTATTAACAATGTGTCCACTAGATTTCCAGGGGCCATTCCATTATGCAATATCACAACTAAAAGGATTGTAGAGGGGTTACTCATATTTTTCACTAGATACGGACTACCCACAGAGATATAATCAAATCAAGGATCAAATTTTACATAAAAATTATTCAAGGAAGTTATGGACAGCTTTGGAAGATAACCATTCAAATCTACTGCATACCATCCAGAATCGCAGGGAGCACTAGAAAGGTGGCTTCAGGAATTAAAGACCATGTTAAGGGCTAACAGTCAGGACTATCCAGATGATTCGGATAAAGGAATACTGTTTGTACTTTTTTCAATTAGAGATGCGCCAAATGAATTGACCAAATTCAGTCCATTTGAAGACGTTTTTGGGCATTATGTGAGAGGACCACTGAAATGAATTAAGGAGAAATTGGGTCAGAGATCACATTTGGATTACGTGTCAACTTTTAGGGAACGATTAAATAAAGCAGGGGAGTTGGCTTGACAGCATCTAAAAATATCAGTGTATGATGAAACAGGAAGCAAGCAAGAAATCAAAAAGTCACAATTTTGCAAACAGAGGTTAAATGTTAGCGATAGGTGAACCTTTAAAAGCAAGGTTTCGTGGACCTTATCAAGTTGAAAGGAGATTGAGTGAGTTGAACTATTTGATAAGGACTCCAGACAGAAAGTAATCTCAGTATGTCATGTGAATATGCTCAAAAGGTATTTTGATAGGAAGGAAAGCAAAAGGAGAATGTGTTACTGTTACAACCCAGAGCGAATGAGGAAATTGTCAAAAATTGGGATAAATTATTAAGTTACCTTCTGGAGGAAATTACTTAGCAATAATTCTTTCATCACATGGGGAGGTATGTCAAAATAAGCTGGGACACACTAATCTAATTATGCATGATGTAGATAATGGAAATGATGTTCCAATTAAACAACATCCTTATAGACCTAACCCTCTAAAGTTGGCACAGATTCAGAAGGAGATTGAACACATGTTCCAAGCCAACATAATCAAAGTGAGTTGAAGTGACTGGAGCTCACCCATAGTAATGGTGCTGAATCCATATGCTACCCAACGTTATGTGTAGACTCTAGCAAAATCAATGTAGTTACAAAGTCTGATTCATTTCCGATTTTCCATTTGGAAGACTATATTGAGAAGGTTGGACAAGCAACTTATATTTCTAAATTGAACTTACTCAGAGGATACTGGCAGATACCCTTATCTGAAAGAGCAAAAACAGTTTTGGTTTTCCTAACGCCGATTGGACTGTATCAATTTAAAGTCATGCAATTTGTTATGAAAAATGTGCCAGCCACATTTTAAAGACTAACCAATAAAGTAATTCTGGATTATCCAACTGTGTGGTATACAGACAACCTGGTGAATTTTAGTCACACATGGAAGGAACGTTTACAGAATTTATTGGAATTATTCAATCAACTTCGGGAGGGAGGCTTGGTGATAAACTTGGCCAAGAGTGAATTCGCCAAAGACAATGTCACATTCCTGGGCCATGTTATTGGACATGGACAGATGGCCCTGTGGAATGTGAAAACAAAACTTATTAGCACATTTCCCATCAACAAATTCTTCCTGGGATTGAATGGAAGTTTTAATGGAAATTCGTAATGAATTTTAGCAGTGTGGCTGCTCCACTCACTGAATTACTGAAGAAGTGCAGAAAGTTTCCGTGGACACAGTCAGAAGGCTTTTGACAGCCTGAAAGCTGTATCAACCATTGCCCCAGTGTTTCTTTTTACTTTTTTTTTATAACCCCCACACTACCGCCTAACTGCGGTAGTGCTTATTTTTTCCCCAGCACCCATGGTGTGTGTGTGTGCAGGTGTGAGACACAGTGAGAGACACAAGGTGCACGAATCTTTATTCAATTTCCACCACCAGGCAGATAGGAAAAGACCTGAGTGGCCAGTGACAAGCAGTGCCCTTCACAAAAGGGCAATGCTATTGCCCTAGTGTTAGCCACACCTAATTATGCAAAACCATTCAAGGTGATTATTGACGTGAGTGATGTGGGTGTCAGTGCTGTACCCTTACAGGAGGATGAAGAGTTGATAGAAAGACCTATTGGATATTTCTCCAGGAAATTAAGCATTCATCAATAGAAATATTTGACAATTAAGAAGGAGACCTTGAGCTTGGTATTGGCGTTTCAATATTTATGTTGCCAATAGTGTCTGAGACAATCATAATGTACTGAAAAATTTAAGGACAAAGATTCCAGATTGTTTAGATAAAGCTTATTATTTGCATCCATTCAATTTGAAAATTATAGATATGGCAGAACAAGAAAATATAATTACTGATGCATTGTCGAGAGTTGGATGAAAAAAAACGGAGGCGTTCAGTGGCAGTAGATGGACTGAAGTCATGAATGTTTGCATATTGATAGTCAATGCAATGTGTATGTATTGTACTAACAGAGTAAGACGAAGAGGTTTAAAATGAAGCCATTTTTGTATATTGATGGTTCATCCTTTTTAAGGGCAGGGGAGGTGTGACTATGCTGTCACTTTAACAAGGTTATTTCGTCCTTGCATCGTAAAGGCAGAGGTGTCAAGGGGTCTAGAAAGAACCTAGTTTAACAATGGCAAGGGAGTGGCTAGGTCTCCCAATTCAGGTTTATTCCTGATGAAGGGCTTATGCCCGAAACGTCGATCCTCCTGCTTCTCGGATGTTGCTTGATGTGCTGTGCTTTTCCAGCACCACACTCTCGACTCTGATCTCCAGCATCTACAGTCCTGACTTTCTCCTTACCAATTATCAGCCCAAACCTGGACATTGTTTATATCTTATTGCATATGGCCATGGACTGCTTCAGTATGTGAAAAATCGTGAATGGTTCTGGACATTGTGCTATCAGAGAGTATCCTCACTTTTGACCTTTATGATAGAAGGACAGTAATTGATGAAGCAACCAGAAAATTCTCAATATGAAAGCAGGATTTTGTCTCCAGATGGACGATGCAGTGGTCACTCTTTCCAGTACTGCCCTGAATGCATCTGCAGCGGTCAGATTGGTGTGGATGAGGCATAGTCTGTTTTTTCCCTCTTTGGTTCTCTCACCACCTGCCACAGACTCAATGACCAACTCAATCAAGAATGCTGCTGTCAAGCTACTCTTAGTAGTGGACATTGAAGTCTCCCAGCCAGGGTGTATTCTGTACCCTTGTTATCCTTCGTGCTTCCTCCAATTGTGGTTCAGAATTGAATTATCAGCCAAAGGAGGACATTCCGTAGTAGTCAGCAGGATTGCTCATGTTCGACCTGATGCCGTGAGACTTCATTGCGTCCAGAGTCAATGCTGACTATGCCTCATCCTCAACAATCTGACTGCCGCAGATGCATCTGTCCATGACAGTATTAGTAAGAGTGACCACTGCATTGGTCTTGTTAAGACAAAGTCTTGCTTTCACATTGAGCATTCCCTGGGCAAATCCCTCCTGACTGCATATTATTATGTCACTACCTCTACTGGGCCTGTCTTGCTGCTGGAAAAGGACATATCCATGGTGGTGGTGGCTGGGACATTGTCTATAATCACTCATGTCATTCCACGAGTATAACTGTCAGGTTGTTGCTTGATTAGTCTATGAGATAGTTCTCCCAATTTGGCACTAGCCTCTAGCAGTTAGCAAGAAGGACTTTGTAGGATCAGCAGGAACACTGCGTTTTCAGTACCTCGACCAAACCAAGTGGCCCATTCAATTTCATTTCTTTTTTGTGACTTCATAGCAATTGTAACTACTTGAAAGGCTTGCAAGGCCATTTCAGAAGGTTGTTAATAATCAACAACATTGCTGAGAGTCTATAGTCACATGTAGGCCAGACCACAAAAGGATGGTTGTTTTCCTTCCCAAAGAGACATCAGTGAACCAGATAGATTTTTTTTTCCCAACAATCGGCAGTGTTTTCCTGATCCTCATTAGACTTTTATTCCAATGTTTATTCAAGTTAAATTCATCACCTGCCATGCCAGGATTCGAACCAGGGTCCCCAGACATTATCTCAGTTTCTGAATTAGTAGTTTAGTGATAATAACACAAGGCCTTCACCTCCCCAGACAGTCAAGAATTGAATAATGGGGAGTTTTATTTCACTAGACCTAAGTTTCCAATTGATGGGAAAATTAGTGGTGCACATGTGAGAATGGACATGGCAGCCACACAAAGGTGGGAGTGTATTGGTATGATGTGTTTTATCATCTCATCATAATTCCAGCATTGCAATCAACCAGGTAACCCTATTCCACCACTAGTTACTGGTAACCTCCCGATCACAAATAGCACCTAAAATCTAATTGCACGTAAACCCCCGGTCTTTGAAGCAACAGCACGAAGCTTTTCATCCCAGAAACAAATAATTGGACAAGAAATATGAACCACTCCATCATCCCAATCATTCATTTTACAGATAGCTAATACTGATTTTCTTTTAGGTTGTCAATTTGCATACAGGCTCCACGAACTGCACTGTGACAACGATCAGATCACCTGTCTTTGTTGGTTGATGGGTAAATATGGTAGCGAAGACATTTCAAAGAAGAATAGGGTATTTTTCTGCAGAGTTCAATAGATTCCTTTTCAACCACTTGATTGAGGAAAACGAATTCCAGAATATAGGGCTTAGACTCCCAAATACAAGACCACCAAAAGTGAGTTTAAAGAAGCAACGCAAAAGGTAAGTCCAAAATATAGAAAACCTGTTGTTGAGATTGAAGAATTTAAGGAAACTTAAACACAAACTTTTATGTTTGAGGCTTTGGATGGGTTAGGGTTAGCTCAGCAAGGATAAATAAACCTGATGGGCGAACACAACCTTGAGAGATATAGAGCATGAGTGCTAGTGTTCAGTTGAAGTGAAGTCATGCAGTGTGATGAATGGGAGATGGACCAAAAGAAAAATGGAATAACCAAGTCTAGAGGTTGCAAAGTCAGAAATGAGGATTTCTGCAGTAATTCCACTGCGGTAGAGTTGGAGGCAGATGATGTTATAGAGGTAGGGGAAGCTATACAGCCTTAGAGTGGTGCTGGAAAAGCACAGCAGTTCAGACAGCATCCAAGGAGCAGGAAAACGACGTTTTGGGCAAAAGCCCTTCATCAGGATTACAGCCTGTATTCCCGATGAAGGGTTTTTGCCTGAAACGTCGATTTTCCTACTCCTTGGATGCTGTCTGAACTGCTGTGCTTTTCCAGCACCACTCTAATCAAGAATCTGGTTTCCAGCATCTGCAGTCATTGTTTTTACCAAGGTATTCAGCCTGTCCAGCCAGAGGAGTTCATTGAAGAGCTTGTAAGACTGTAAAATGCTCCTTTTCAAATAACCATATCCCTTCAAAGTTTCTGTGAAAATCTGTAGTTCGGGAACTGATTGGATTCGTTGTTTGTCGAGCTGGTAGGTTTGTTGGCAAATGTTTTGTCGGCAAATGTTTTGTCCCCTTTCTAGGTGGAAAAAAATCAGTGCTGTGTTGCCTGCTGTGAAGCACAGCTGTTCTTTACTGTTTTGAAATGATATGGTTCCAGTTGGTGCCAGTTCTGGTTTTCCATTGCAGTGGTTTGAATATTGGGTCCAAGTCAATGTGTTCGTTGATTGAGGAGGAGTACCATGCTTCCAAGATACTCACTATGTGCAAGACAAACGTAATTTACAAAATCCCATGCAGCGACTGCACCAAGCACTATATAGAACAAACAGGCAGACAACTTGCAACCCGCATCCATGTACACCAACCAGCACCCAAGCGACAGAACCAACTCATTGCAATGGTTTGTAGATTGGGTCCAGGTCGATGAGTTGGTTGTTAGGGAAGGAATTTTGCTGTCTGTACCTCGTCTGGCCCACACATGACTCCAGACTTACAGGAATGTGGTTGGTTCTGAACTGCCCTCTAGGCAAGTAGGAATAGAGAACAAATGCTGGACTAGCCAGCAACTTTGCCACATCCTATTAATCAAATTTGTTAAAAATAGTGAGGCTGAATGTTGTATAGAATATTTAACATTACTGCATTGTTTTTCTAGTCTTTGCCTCTAATATCATTTGCTTTTTTTCAAACAACACCTTTTTCATGTTGTTCTTCCACCTTTAAAGATTTACATGTATGCATACGTATCCAAAGGTGCTTTTGTTCCTTCCCTTCTTGAAATTTATCCAACTTAGTTGTTTCCTCTCATTTTCCCTACTTCACCCTTCTGTGTCGGACTTGCCCTTTTATGCGCACTTCCCCTATGTATTTTCACCTTAAGTCTGTGAACATCCTTCTCAAAGTTTGAAGTTTATGAATAACAATTTAGAAATACAAAGTTATGCACACATTGAAAGAATTAATATACTAGCGAGTTTTGAGAAGATTTGTAGCTCAGGTTGAGGTTCTGGATGTAGGTTTGCTCACTGAGCTGGAAGGTTCATTTTCAGACGTTTCATCACCATACAAGGTCACATCTTCGGTGAACCTCCAGACAAAGCACTGCTGGCATTTCCTGCTTTCTATTTGTTTGGGTTTCCTTGGGTTGATGATATCATTTCCTGTTCTCAGGGGTAGTAAATGGGATCCAAGTCAATGCATTTCTTGATAGACCTCCGGTTAGAATGCCATGCTTCTAGGAATTCTTGTGCATGTCTCCATTTGGCTTGTCCTAGGATGGATGTGGTGTCCTTCCTTATCTGTTTGTAAGAATACTAGTAAGAGAGGGTCATGTCGTTTTGTAGGTAGTTGATGTCCATGTATCCTGGTGGCTAGTTTTCTGCCTGTTTATCCAATGTAGTGTTTGTTACAGTCCTTGCAAGGTATTTTGTAAAAGACATTAGTTTGCTTGTCTATATGGGGTCTTTCAAGTTCATTAGCTGATGGTTTAGTATTTTGGTGGGTTTGTGGGCTACCATGATGCCAAGGGGTCTGAGTGGTGTGGTAGTCATTTCCAAAATGTCTTTGTAGGGGAGAGTGGCTAGGGCTTATGGATGCATTTTGTCTGCTTGTTTGAGTTTGTTGCTGAGAAATCGGTGGACTATGTTCATTGGCTTTTTGAATACACGGTATAGGTGATTTTCCTCTGCTCTGCATAATTCCTCTGTGCTGCAGTGTGTGGTGGTGCGTTGAAATAATATTCTGATGCAGCTTCATTTGCAAATGTTGGGATGATTGCTTTTGTAGTTCAATATTTGGTCAGGATGTGTTGTTTTCCTGTAGATGCTGGATTGAAATTCCCAGTTGGCCGTTTCCTCGACTGCGACATCTAGGAATGACAGTCTGTTGTTGTTTTCCTCCTCTTTCGTGAATTTTATGCCAGTAAGGGTATTATTGATGGTCTTGAAGGTTTCCTCTAATTTGTTTCATTTAATGATGACAAAGGTGTCATCCATGTAGCTGACCCAAAGTTTAGGTTGGATGGTAGGCAGAGCTGATTGTTTGAGTCTCTGCATTACTGCCTTTGCTAAGAACCCTGATATTGGAGATCCCATGGATGTTCTGTTGGTTTGTAGGTTTTGTTGCTGAAGGTGAAGTGCGGGGTAAGGAATAGGTGCACTAGCTTGATGATACACCAACCACCACCAGCAAGGATAGTATGTGTCTTTGGTTCTTCTAACAGTGTAGTCCCTGTTTCCTTGGCCAGGTTGATGTTGATAGATGTGAAGAGGACTGTTACTTCAAAGGAGACCATTAATTTATCCTCTTCTATCTTGGTAGCTTTGGTTTTCAGGAATTCTTGGGTGGAGTGGCATGAGTTTTCTGCTAAGTGTTTTAGTCTTTGGTGTCGCTCCTTGGCCAATCTGTAAGTTGGTGTTCCAGGTAGTGAGACGATGGGGCTCCTGGTTTGTGAATTTTGGGTAATCCATAGGAGCGTGGTGTGTTGGATTAATCTGATTTCATTTTTTAGACGTCTGTCTTATTTATTTCTCCAGATTTCTTAAGTTTTGAGTAGGGCTGTGATTCAGTTCTCTAGTTGTGGGGGTCGGGTTTATTGCCACTTTGTTGCTAGGTGTTGGTGTCTACAAGTAGTGTGTTCGCTTTATCAATGTAGTCTCTTTGATTTAAAATGACTGTCAAGCGTCCTTTGTCTGCAGGTATGATAACAATGTTTTTATCTTTTTTTAGTCTTTCTAGTGTTTTCCTTCCTTTTTCCTGCTTCATGTTGGTGCGACTGCCTGTCTAATAGTTTGGTTGGTTTCTTCGGTGAATTGGTTGTCTTTCAATGTTGTTTATAATGTTGCTAAGAAATCTTTCTTGTCCACATCCTGGCAGTTGTAATTTAATCATTAAGGCAGCTTTTTCCGTATCTGTTATTTTGTGTAAGTTTGTCTCGTTTTTTTCTGCAGGTCTAGTTTTTTTTTATTTTGTGTTTGTCGCTGTCAAATAGCTATAGCTTGTTGTACTGTGTCTGTCTATTCATGGTCTGTTACATGAGTGAGTAATTATTTTTGGTGCAGAATTCCTCGTTGTATTTACAGAATATGTTGTGGGCGTCATTAATAATTTCTTTAAGCATTCTACAGCCATTTTGCTCTGCTATTCTTTTGGCTAGTGGGGTGTTAAGGGGAAGTTGTATTTAAGACATGTAGGTAGTACTGATTTTCTTAGGCATTCATGCAGGAAGTACAGCTGTTCGTGGGTGGCGCTCTGTTGGATGGCATTCATTGCCCATTTCAGGCCAGTTTTTGCTTAATGCGTCCATACATGCATCCAGAAACCCTAGCCATTCTCAGCTACATCAAAGACATTTCAGAAATAAGTGCCACTCTACTCAGACCCCTTGTGGGCATTTTGGTAGCCCACAAACCTACCAACACACTAAAACAGCAGCTAATTGAACTTGAAGACCCTATACAGACAACAAGCGAAACTTAATGTCATTTGCAAAATACATGCAAGAACTGTAACACTACATTGGACAAACAGGCAGAAAGCTATCCACCAGGATACATGAACATCAGCTAGCCACAAAACAATACAACTCTCTCTCACTCATATCCTTACATACAAATAAGGACATCACTGACTGGGACAACACATCCATCCTAGGACAAGCCAAATTGAGACATGCATGAGAATTCATAAAAGCATGACATTCCAACCGGAATTCTATCAACAAATAGATTTACTTTGATCCCATTTACCACCCCTGAGAAAAAGAGCAGGAAATGATATCACCATAGGAGATGACATCACCAACCCAAGGAAACCCAAATATAAATAGAAAGCAGGAAACACAGCAGTGCTTTGTCTGGAGGCTCACTGACTATGTTACCCTGTGTAGTGATGAAATGTCTGAAAATTAACCTTCCAGCTCAGTGAGCAAACCTACATCCAATTATACTGTCAAAGGAGCAATGATCTCAGCCCTGATCTCTGAGAAACACCTTTGTGTACCTCTAAGCTAAAAAATAACTTACTTCTACTGTCTGCTTTCTGCTCCTTAACCAATGCCCTCTTTAGTTCTGTTGGACTGGATACTGTTAACAAGTCTTTCCATTACCATGAATGAATAAAAAGTACTCTTCTCCATCAATAACAGGCCAAGAGGAGAATGGATAATGGTTATTCATGAGGGCTACACAGAGTAGATAAGGAAAAATTGTTCTCACTCAAAAGAGTTAAGAATGAGAGGACACAGATTTAAAGTGATTCACAAAAGAAGCAAATACGATATTAAGCAAAAATCTATTTTGAATGACTAGTTCAAGTTTTGAGCGCATTATCTGGAAGTGCAATGGAAGCAGTTTTAGTTATGGCATTCAAGAGGCCATTTATTTTTATTCAAATAGTCATCCATGCACAGCGATACTGGGAAACAGCACTAACTTCAAAATCATGATGTTCATTTAAAGAATTGGATGTGATCAGCCAAATGCTGCCCTCTTGTGCCATCTTGTACCATAACAATTCTGCAATTCTGTGAATTTGTCAAACATGACTAGATTAGATTAGATTAGATTACAGTGTGGAAACAGGCCCTTCGGCCCAACAAGTCCACACCGACCCGCCGAAGCGAAACCCACCCATACCCCTACATTTACCCCTTACCTAACACTCTGGGCAATTTAGTATGGCCAATTCACCTGACCTTTGGTAAATCCACAGTGACTGCTAAATGATAACTAATATTATGTCAATTGATGGATAATTTTACCAGTACTATCAGAAGTTTTTCCACCATTGATGAAGGGGTGATTGATCTGTTGTTATTGGATTTAGCCATTGTGAAATAAATCTGCCTTGGCAATTACAGTGTAAGAAAAGTAGTTGTGGAGAAATAGACAAAGGAGAAGGTCTGAAATGGCAGTCATTTAAACAAGTTTAACATAGGACTCAGTAAAAATTCATTCCAGTTGAAAAGGACTTCATGAGAAGGATGAACTACCCATCGTTAACGAAGACAGTCAAGGACAACATCCAATCAAACACTAAGGCATACTATGAGTGGTAGACTAGAGGATTGAGAATTTCTTTTAGGAACTAGCAGCAGATAACTCCACCGATCTTTGTGTCATCTGAAAACTTACTAATCAAACCACCCATATTTTCCTCCAGCTCATGGATATATACTACAGACAACAGAATACCTAAGACGAATCCCTTTGGAACTAGTTCCCAGTCTCCATTCTGAAAAACACTTACCACTTCTACAACCAAGCCAGTTTTGTATCCATTTGAGCCAGTCCATCCTGAATCCCATGCGATTTTTGTTTTTGTTCCAGGACTGTATCAAATGCCTTATTAAATTCCATATAAACTACATCCACAGCCCTTCCCTCATCAATTACCTTTGACACCGCTTCAAAAAAATCCAATCAGGTTGGTGAGACAAACTTCCCCATACTAAACCACAGTGCATGTCACTAACTAGTCTATTTTCTTCCAAATGTACATAGATCTTGTCCCTCAGTATCGTCTTCAAAGCTTCCCCACCACAGACATCAGGTTGACTCGCTTATCATTTCATGTATGATCCCCACTTCCTTTCTTAAGCAAGACGTTGGAGTATGGTGTACAGTTCTGGTTGCCTTGCTATAGGAAGGATGTCAAATTGGAGGAGGTGCAGAGAAAATTTGCATGGATGGTACCAGGACAGGAGGGTTTGAGTTACAATAAGAGACAGAATATGCTGGTACCTTTTTGACTGGATTGGAGTAGATTGAGGGGTGACCTTACTGAGGTTTGTAAAGTCATGACGGACATAAAGTGAATAGCAAAGGTGTTTCCCTTACGATTGGGGGTTCCAAAACAACATGACACATCTTTAAGGTGAGAAGAGAAAGACTTGAGAGACTGTAGGGGCAACGTTTTCACACATAATGATTGGTATGTGGAATGAACTGACACAAGAAGTGGTAGATACATGTACAGTTACAATACTTGGAGATATGTGGACAGGCACATGAATAGGAAAAGTTTACAGGGATATGGGACCAGTTTAGTTTGGGAAACTTGGTCGATATAGACCCTTTGTTCCAACTTGTCTATTTCCAGGCTGTACAACTACAGCAGAGTAAGAAAATAAGGGGATGCTATTTAAAAACCAAAATGAGAGATTCTCATGAATGGATAAAATTAGTTTTGTCATTTTCTATTTTTATCTGGCATGTCAACTAAGTAAACTGTCTATATAAATTCAAATTGTTAAAGTCAAAACTATTCTCTTGTGAATTGCGTTAGTGATCCCTTTGATACAAGTGCAATTTTTCAGATTGCATTTGGATAAAATTAGACAATACCAACTTCGTTCCACTCTAAAACATCTGTTGCATTTTCTCAAATCAAATTCCCTGTTGAGGTTTTATGGCAAATAAGGTAATGTCAGAAAGGCTTAAAATGGACACGGTGATCTCATGGCTTAATTGAAGCAGAACAGGGGAATTCTCCTCAAAACATATATCCTTAACCCAATACTAGTAAAAATTGACTGATTGGTTGTTTATTTGTTTGCGACAACAAGCTGGTGTGCATATTAACTGCTGCACTGCTGCATCGTTTGTGTGTGTTTAATTTACTTGCTTACTGACTGGGACGCTTTTTAGACTAATGAGATACGGTTTACCATGAGAAGTAGTTTATTATTGTTGATACACAAGTTATATCCACGTAATTCTATAAAACCAGTCTTTCCCTCTATTTCCTGAGTAACCTTGCAGTTCTTAAATTACTATGTTATCCCACTTTTTTAAAAATTTGCTTTGGATGCACAAAGTGATAAAGAAATTTGTACTACCTGAGTTACAGCTGACCAAACTGAAGTGGAGCCTGTGTTTCTTGTTTCCAAGGTTCCTGCTTCTTGTGCAGACATAGTCTCTGGAGTATCAGGCCCTCTGATTCAAGTGGCCCATTTAATTACAGTTCTCCAGGGCATTCCCAAGTATAATGTCTTACTATCATTGAACCAACATGCAGATTTCTCCTATGTATTTACATCGCTGAATCAAACTGATATATTTAACATAATTCAGCTATGTGTTTCTAGCCCAGAAAGATGTGTTATAAAAGGCAGTACTGGATACTGAATTTCCATATTGATTGAGCCAACTCTAGGAGCGAGGCGGTTTTCAAAACAGTTCTACCAAATGTCCAACCTATCTGAAACCTTGCCACATTGACCCAACAATATCTATTCAATATAGTCAGTCAATCAAGGTAAATGGCTTGCATATTTCTAGCCTGATCCAATTTGACAGTAAATTCTGCAAGCTTCCTGACTGGCTTGCTGGGAAGGGAAACACAATCAGTTGGCCAATTTTCACAGCATGCCATTGTGTCCTAAAAAGCTGTTATTAGAAGGGACATTTTACTACTTACATTGCTTAAATAGTACTCAGCACACTGCAAAAAGAATTCATTGCAAACCACTTTTGAATGTAGCATGATAGGTGCTATGAAAACATAAATTACTTCTTTAATGGGATGAAAGTTTTTTAAAATACCAATCCTAAATTTGATGTCCACTTGCAATTTAATCTGAAATAACTTTGCAAATGTCTTTCATAATGGTATAGTTTTGCAGAAATCTTCTTTCTGAATACCATCTTTCAAAGCTCCAGATACACTTTGTGATCTTCAAAAGGTCAAAAGCATCGTGACAATTTTCATTATTACCTTCATGTCTTAATTAGATTAGATTACTTACGGTGTGGAAACAGGCCCTTCAGCCCAACAAGTCCACACTGCCCCGCCGAAGTGCAACCCACCCAGACCCATTCCCCTACATTTACCCCTTCACCTAACACTACAGGCAATTTAGCATGGCCAATTCACCTAACCTGCAAATTTTTGGATTGTGGGAGGAAACCGGAGCAAACCCACGCAGACACGGGGAGAATGTGCAAACTCCACAGTCAGTCGCCTGAGGCAGGAAATGAACATGGGTCCCTGGCGCTGTGAGGCAGCAGTGCTAACCACTGTGCCACCCATCTGTGCCACCGTGCCACCCATGATCAGAACTAAAACAGTTCTTAAGGGTCAATCTGGCTGGAGCACTGCCACTTTGCTTCGTTTGATTTATATTCCACATTGAAGTTATGTATTAAATAAATATTTCTAGACTCTTAAATAATGTTAAGTGCCAAGTTGCATTCATAAATATTTGTACATTCAATATATGAATATAATTAGATTTAGTAAGTCACTCACTAATTTTGTAAGGCAAATTAAACTGTGCAAACTAATTAGACTCTAAATAATTGCTTGCCAGCCTGAAACTAAAAAGATAGATTGGTTGAAGCTTCCTGTCTTGCACTCATCAGGGCTAGAATGCAAAAAACAAAACTAAGAAAAAAGTGGAAGCCTATTTATACAGTTTAAGTGGAAGAATTACCAGAGTGCTGGCTGGTCTGAGAACTGAAATGGGTCATTAACTGTTCCTACTGGATTACCATGTCAATCATTCAACATTCTCTTCCCATGCTCTTTAGTGTTCCTTTGCCAAGTCACTATCTTGGTGTCCCAGTCCTGATAAGTGCAAGATGAAAAGCTTTGACTTGTCTCATTTTAATATTTACATTAGATTACCAATATTTTACTAAGAACAAAATCAAATTAGGATGTTGCCAGGAATGGAGGTTTTGAGTTAAAAGGACAGGTTGGAGAAGCTGAAGTTTTTTTCCACTGGAGCATAGGAGGTTATGGGGTGACCTTATAGAGGTTTAAAAAATTATGACAGGCATAGATAAGGTGAATGACAGGGTGGGAGGGGGGGGGGGGGGGGGGGGGGAGGAGTTCAAAACTATGGGGCATATTTTTAATGTGAGAGGAGAAAGTTAAGAATATAAGGAGAACAATTTTTAAAAAAACAGTGGTTCATACATGGAATGAGCTGCCAGAGACAGCGGCGGATGCAGGTACAGTTACAACATTTAAGACATTTGGTTAAGTACACTAACAGAAAAGGTTTCGGAGGGATGTGGGCCAAACAAAAAGTGGAATTTGTTTAATTTGGGAATATGGTTGGCATGAAGGTTATGTTTCCATGCTGTATAACTCTAGAAGTGGCTTAAACAATTATTAAGTCTTTTTACAAGTTAATTTAAAACATAGATATCATGTCCATTCTGAAAGAATGTCTTCTTACATTTATGAACAAACATCATGGAATTTTTTTGGCTTCAGCACTAATGTTTGTTCCATCAAACGTCTTGCCACAAGCTCTGTTTTAATAAATTCTTCTGAATTTTCAATTGCCCATGAAGTAACCTGCAGGGGAAGAGTTTGTCCTCAAAACCGTCTTGTGTTCACTTGGGTTTCGATCAGTTGATAGGAAAGATTTATTTTTTAAATCATGCAATCTTTTTTGACAATGATCAACTTTAAAAATTTCAGTTGCTGCAGTATCCTTCCTCAAGGACTTTCGTTCTAGATCCTCAACACGTCGGGCCAACATATAACTAACCTTCCGCTGATGTGCCAGAGCTTCCTCTTTATCATTTAACTAAGAATGGAAAGAAATAAACACATTTAGAATCTTAGTTATGGTTAATATAATAACTGAGCAAGTATCCAATGAACACTTCAAGTCAGTTAGAATAATTTGTGGCAATACATTTCATAAGACAACTATAAATAAGACAGGCCATTCATCTCACCCTAGACAGAATTGATACATCCAGGATGATCCTGACGGACACTAAATGAATCTTAAATAATAATACCAGAGTTTTCTGTTCTCTTATAGTACCCAAGAATCCATTTCATGCATTTGTTGTAGCACAGAGTCTGGTGGTCAATTCATGCTGTACTAGTAGTCTGAGCATAGTTGATAATTCAATGCAAGAATCCAAGTTACTCTACTCCTTTCCCAAATGTAAAAAACTTTTAAAATATTGGGATCATCCACTATTCTCTGCCTGATCCACGTGTCTCACTTATCAGAATTGGACAAAGTGCCCAAGGTGTGGTAAGATTCAAACCCTATCCAGTTTGACTTATTCTACTTTGTATTCTACAATATTAAACAGACAATGGAAAACTTTAGGAAGAATGCAAGAGACCTTGAAAGGTGCAAGGGAGATTCACCAGAATTCTTCCAGAAATGGGGGATATTAGCTGCAAGGTATGTAATAAGCATTTTGATAAAGACTGACAAGATTATGAAATTGTTTTATAAAGGTAGACAAGAAAAACAATGATTCCCATTCATAAATGTTAAAAAGAATACTGGGCACAGATTTAGAGTTTTGGGCTAGAGATACAAATGAGGAAGAACACTTAACACACCAAATGATAGTGACCTAGAGTATACAGCCTGTGAAGCTAGTGGAAGCAGAGGATCAGTAACTTCAAAACTGGACGGGCACTTGAAGGAAATAAACTTGCAGGGCTACAGGACAGAGTGAGAAAATAAAGCTGAGTCTATTGCTTCATGAAGAGCCAAAGCAACTGGCTAGGCCTGAATGGCCTCCTATTAAGCCACAAATGACTAAGTCATTCTTCATTACTTTCTTAACTACTGTTCTGAATTTTTGGACATTGAGCAACAAATCAATAAATTCTTCTTGATCTTTTTAAAAACTTTACATTAGCCACATTCCGATAGAACACACTTAAGATTTATCTGTTAAACTTCGTAAATTTTCAGTATAACAATGAACTTCATGCTATCAAGAGAATTAATAGGTAAAATCATTGCAGCCAAGGTAAAATCATTGCAGCCAAGGTAAAATCATTGCAGCCAAGGTAAAATCATTGCAGCCAAGGTAAAATCATTGCAGCCAAGGTAAAATCATTGCAGCCAAGGTAAAATCATTGCAGCCAAGGTAAAATCATTGCAGCCAAGGTAAAATCATTGCAGCCAAGGTAAAATCATTGCAGCCAAGGTAAAATCATTGCAGCCAAGGTAAAATCATTGCAGCCAAGGTAAAATCATTGCAGCCAAGGTAAAATCATTGCAGCCAAGGTAAAATCATTGCAGCCAAGGTAAAATCATTGCAGCCAAGGTAAAATCATTGCAGCCAAGGTAAAATCATTGCAGCCAAGGTAAAATCATTGCAGCCAAGGTAAAATCATTGCAGCCAAGGTAAAATCATTGCAGCCAAGGTAAAATCATTGCAGCCAAGGTAAAATCATTGCAGCCAAGGTAAAATCATTGCAGCCAAGGTAAAATCATTGCAGCCAAGGTAAAATCATTGCAGCCAAGGTAAAATCATTGCAGCCAAGGTAAAATCATTGCAGCCAAGGTAAAATCATTGCAGCCAAGGTAAAATCATTGCAGCCAAGGTAAAATCATTGCAGCCAAGGTAAAATCATTGCAGCCAAGGTAAAATCATTGCAGCCAAGGTAAAATCATTGCAGCCAAGGTAAAATCATTGCAGCCAAGGTAAAATCATTGCAGCCAAGGTAAAATCATTGCAGCCAAGGTAAAATCATTGCAGCCAAGGTAAAATCATTGCAGCCAAGGTAAAATCATTGCAGCCAAGGTAAAATCATTGCAGCCAAGGTAAAATCATTGCAGCCAAGGTAAAATCATTGCAGCCAAGGTAAAATCATTGCAGCCAAGGTAAAATCATTGCAGCCAAGGTAAAATCATTGCAGCCAAGGTAAAATCATTGCAGCCAAGGTAAAATCATTGCAGCCAAGGTAAAATCATTGCAGCCAAGGTAAAATCATTGCAGCCAAGGTAAAATCATTGCAGCCAAGGTAAAATCATTGCAGCCAAGGTAAAATCATTGCAGCCAAGGTAAAATCATTGCAGCCAGGACTTCTGCTCAAAAAGACAGGACGATAGCAAAACCATATGGAAAAAGATACTAATTAGTATTTTGTATTAAAAACAGATGACGAAAGAATGGATTTTCTAACATTTTAACATGATCCATCTAGTTTTGACAGGAACAAATGAACACTGCAAGTGAAATATTTATACCTATTTCATCATGAGGAAGAGCATACCAAAAGAAAACCCAGCACATGATGTTTGGTACTGCTTTGTTTCCTCTTGCATCACCTGTGTAAGTTGCATCATTTATTTTTAATTGCTGTCTGATAGTATAAACCTTGAGTATTGCTGAAGAAACAAAACATTTCGTCAAAGCTTTTCACCTTGTATTCATCAGGACAATTTTTAAGGAATACCAGTGTAAAAAGAAAACATTCATACTCTATAAGCATATGCTGACTGGTTGATGAGAACACAACTGATAGAGATACTGCCACAGAGAACATATCAGAGAGATGATGAGTGACAGTTACCTACAAGCTTTGCTCAAGTTTTAAAGCAAGCAGGTTATCTCTGATTTCTCAGGGCAATGCCTTGACCATCGACTCAGAATGGCAGTCTCCTATTTTGCTGAGGTGAAACAGGCAACGTACATGCTAATGGTTAGCTTATGGACTCGTATTGGTTGAGGCAATCAATCCTCTCATCATACGACTGTTGATTTTACTTTGCATTGGTACTTCCTGCAAATTGTCCTGATCAGTGCATTATGAAATGCTTCAAAACTCTTTTGCCAAGCAGTATTAGCTTATTTTATCAATAATCATGTATGGAAGTCCTGATATTTTTTCAAATATTGATCGAGATATGCCATTTCACTAACACCAATATGAAATATCAAAGTTTGTTGAAATATTCTATAGAATCACACCCTCACCACAAAATTAGATAGTATTGAGTTTAAAACCATCACAGACCAAGTCTATAAGTAGCCTTAGCACCTCCCGCGTGTCATCCAAGACCTCCAAATTCTTATGGTCTGTTGAGGAACTGAACAGACCCTTCAACTTTTGGCCAAGTGTTGAATGAATCACTTTTGTTCCCTGAATAGGATCTGGAATATTGTATAAGCAAGAAAAAGAAAACAACTTACATTAAACAAAAAGTCAGGTATTAATGTCAAATCAGTATACTGTTGGGAACAGATTGATCTCATGAAATGTTCAATGTTAGTTGATTTTGAGCAGATTTATGTCTGAAATCAAAATACACATTTGTACACACAGTGACTGAGTTAATATGAAACAGATACACAATTCAACACAACTCAATGTTTTCATTTCATACATTTACAATTTACCACCAATATCATTTACAAAAGTACCTATTAGAATAAATGTGTTCACTGAAAATAAAAATAATCATACATTTCGTTTAGCTCTGTAGATATAGTACTTAAGTACTATTGTACTCAGAAGATCAAAAATAGAAGTTGGTAAATCTTAAACTGTAGCAACGCCTTAAAGTGTCCTCAAACATTAGTTTAAAACATGAACAAAGCCTTTGTTTGAATGTTAACTGCAATATCAATGATAAGACCAACACATCAATTAAAAGATTCACAATTTTACATCCCCTAGACTTTACCTTTTATTTGATTCCAAACAAGCCCTTTCTTAGAAGCTTTTCTATGCAGTTTTTCCACTTCACTAATTCGGAGAGTTTGATCATTTGTTCTTTTTAATTGATGTTCAAAAGCAATTCTAAATGCATCAGCCACTATGTAGGCCTCTTCCTCTCGCTTTCTCTGAAGATCAAACTAATGATTCAAGATTACATATGGAAAAAAAATAGAACTGATAAGTTCTTGTGTCTATTACAAAGGTTAAAACACAAAAACAATGCAAAGAACAGGTCAGGTATAGACATCCCATCCAGTTTGCAGCTTTCCAATCATTGTGGTACACAGAAAAGTTTAGATATAAAAACACACATCCAACTTCCATACCCATCAACTTCAGTGTCATGTTATGCCTGTGTTCATGCATCATTAATTTACAGGCATCTGTGTTCCAGTTGTAAAACTATGCCAGCCAATTTCAAACATACTAGCCACTCTGATGTCAGAACATTCAAGTCCAATTCTGTTGATCAGATTTATTGATCACCAACTGTTTAGTGAGCGGTGATCCAAATGCTATTAGAAAAGCAACATGCTGAAAATATGGAGCAACAATACTAAAACTCTTGTTCTGTCCAAATCTACGTCTCAGTTTTATCCTGCATTTGCATAGGGGCAGAAAGAAGCTTGACTGTTGGATGCATGCCAGTAGCTATAGTTGAAACTTTATTGCTGGAACAGCACAGCAGGTCAGGCAGCATCCAGGGAACAGGAGATTCGACGTTTCGGGCACAGGCCCTTCTTCAGGATTCCTGAAGAAGGGCCTGTGCCCGAAACGTCGAATCTCCTGTTCCCTGGATGCTGTCTGACCTGCTGTGCTGTTCCAGCAATAAAGTTTCAACTTTGATCTCCAGCATCTGCAGACCTCACTTTCTCCTGCCAGTAGCTATAAACAATTAAATAACATTTGGATACATACAAGTCAAACAATTAGATATCTGAAGATATTTTTGGCAAAAGCAACTTCTAAGAATTCAGCATGAATATAATTACATTTGTCAAAACTTGGCACATTTAAAGTACTACTACTTCCTATCAAGCTAGTTAAGCCTGGTGTCTGTGCAATACACAATGCTGGTTTATGTAACATTTGTAAAGATGATCATCACTCTTGTACAGTTCATTGGGTCATGTGCCAACTTAGTATCACAGAACCTTTTAGTTTCCTTTTCAAAAGCAAAAAAGACGCTGCAATATTAATTCTTTTCAAATCATGTCCTGTTTAATCTGCTACATTTAAGTTCAGTTGAATGAAAGACCACGTATAAACGCAAATATACGAACAAAGCAGAATGGTAGGTGACTTGACGGTTCGAGCCTATTTCACCATTCAATGAGATCATAACTAATCTGATTTTAACCTCAACTTCTGCACATTCCTGATAATCTTTCATACCCATTAAAATCACTTGTTTCAAGAACTAAATAAAGATGCTCTAGCTCTATGCACTCATTACAGTGATTATTATTGATCTAAGATTGGTAAATTAAGACTGGAATGAAGATATTAAGAGGATGAAATTTCAGTTCTGCCACTATAACTTCGCAGAAACCTTGTTTATGTCCTTAAAGTTTAAGGGATGAATTTAGCTTCTAAAAAGTATAACAGCACAAAGTACCAAGGAAATTCACCTATCACTTTCAGGTGAATATTTGTTTACCCAAGACCTAACTCTAACAAGCACTTTATAATAAAGTGAAGCATTCTGAATATTTTTAGATTCAGTGTGCAATGTCGTGTCTGCATTATGAATCTGAAGTAACAGTGGCAGAATGCATTAATTTTACTTGATACACGATTCACATTTTAAATAATTTAATCCTAGTAATGAAGTTAAAAAAGTTGGTACCTCTTGCTTCTGTTGCAGTAGCTGTTTCCGTGTAGCAGCTGCCATCCTGGCACAAGCACAGGGCTCTCCTCCAGTACCATTACAGTGACACGCTCCAAGCACTCCCAGCTGAAGAACAATATAAATCTTGATCAATGGAAATGTCCAGTCAGCTAAAATATAAACACTAAATGTTTATCAAAAAATTACTCCTGTATTTATTTTTAAACACTATGTAAATTTCAGTGATCTAATGCGGGACTCCCAAACATGAAGTTTGTTTACAGTATCAGAACTATCCCCCAGATAGCTTGTCACAACACTTGTACAAAAACCCAAAAAAAAGCCGCATCAGTACTGACTGAAAGGCAAAGACACACCTGGAAAAATAATTCTTAGACCATCAGTTTGACTTAATTGGTAGCACTCTCACCCAAGTCAAGTTTGTGGGTGCATGCCTCACTGCAGAGTTTGGACATAATCTCAGCTACCACGAGAGAATGAAGTATTGTCGTATTTTTTAGATGAAGTGGTAAATTAAGACTCTGTCTGCCTGAAAGGACAAACGATTTTACTGCAGTATAGGGGATAACAGGAGAAATTTCTGAAGTGAAAATTTGAGTCTTTGCTTTTTGCCTTTCTCCGGCTTTCAGCCAAATCAGCCTCAGTTTGCTGCCACATTGGCTGAGATTTTGGATTCAATGCTGTAGTTAGCACTCCCATTGGTTACTGTTTCAAGAGAACAATTTTGCCTTGTACACTTGTTCCTAAACAGCATTTCCAAAATAATGAATGCATCATAGGGGAATCTGAAAGGTTTGTCCACAGAGCCAGTATTATCAAGAAATATATTTGTACTTTTTTAAATTTGGCATCAATGTACTAATCAACCAGAATCTCTTACAAAGTAAACACAGAATGGAAACAGATTATAAACTGTAAGTAAAGGGGTTTTCTTAGATTTTTACCTCCAACGTTGTAACTTCAGTGAAGCCTTTCTTATTTACTGGCAATGTGCTTTGGAAGGTCTGCTGATCCTTTGCATCAAGCATTGCAAGTAATTCTGAACACTGCTGGTTCAAAACTAAGAAAACAAATATAATGGACCATGAATAACAATGTCAATATCTAAAGTGTCACAGCAAACATTTCCAAACACTAAAAAGGATGCCACAGATCAACCTTGAAGGATTGCATATCCAATCACTGAGAATAGACCTTTCTACAAGTTTTAATCTAAGTTATTATGAACTGAACATATCAATGCAAGTACAAATATTGTGTTATGATTTTTAAAGGCATTGGTCCAAATAACCATTTGACCAGAAAACCATTCTTTAAAATTATAAAGCTGCCATCACCCAATTTTTTCCAATGAAAGTCGAAAAGTCAAAAATTGCTCTGCTAATTCCCAAATCCGATTGAGATAAAATGCTATTGGTTCACTGTGGAATAGTTATCATTTAGGCAACCTATCAGCAGTCAGGGTACATAAGAGTCGTTACCTTGAACTACAGTACATTGGATCACATGAGAAGAGGAAATTTAAAACAAGTACAGCATTCTTAATCTGCTGAGAGATTATTCAGATGGAGACTAACTGTATGGAGAATATTGTTGGGGACAGGAACATATTTTGCTGCAATACCCCACTCAACATCAAGACGTGCACATGAAGAATGTGCATGGTAATCAAGTTAACCAGCGCAGCATAATTTCACCACAGCACTGGTGATGGTCAGGACTTAGGACAAGTGGGCAGGAGAAATTGGAGGGAACTAAAAGAAATACCAAAACATTTGAGAACTATTAAATCAACAATTAGTTACAAAACCAGACTTTTATTTCTGAGATTTATATTTGAATCTACCTCAGACTGATGATGGGATGAAGAGGTGTTTCATCTCATCACATTTCAGTAATGCTCTAAAAACTTACTTGTATTTTCTGATTTAAGATTCCGAATCTCACTATCTTTTGCCGCCAAAGTTTTTGAAAGTTCAGCATTTTCAATACATATCCTGTAAAGAAAAGGATACCTGAAGTCTGCAGTATTCATATGCAAATGCTTGGGAAAATCGAAGTTCAAATATGGAGCCTTTAAAAATAATTATTTGACACTTGAAAATAACTCAAAATTGAACTACTGACATAATTTCACAGTATTAATGATTTAGATGAGGAAGCTAAATGTAATATCTTCATATTTTCAGACAACACAAAGCTGGGTGGGTGGATGAACTGTGATGTCGATACAGAGATGCTTTAATATGATTTGAACAAGTTGAGCGAGTGGTAAATGCATGACAGATGAAATATAATGTAAATAAATGTGAGGTTATCCACTTGGGTCACAAAACCAGGAAGGCATATTTCTGAATTGCAATAGATTTGGAAATAGGGAGCTTCAACACTGAAGATAAGGAATCAGCAAGCGGTAATGAAGGCAAATTGTATGTAGGCCTTCACAGCAAGAGTTTGAGTACAGGAGCATGGATCTCTTGCTGCAGGGATAGCATTGTACAGGGCCTTGATGAGATTACACCTGGAGAATTGTGCGCAGTTTTGGTGCCCTTATCGAAGGATGATATTTTGGTTATGGAGGGAATGCCATAGCTTATCTCATTGCTTCCTGGGAAGACGGGACTGACATTGGTCTCAACTACTTTCTGTGATGGAAAGTTCCACAGGCTCACCATTCTCTGGATGAAAATAAATTTTCATCTCCATCCTAAATGGCCTACTCCAAACTGTTACACTATGACCCCTGTATCTGGATTCCCTGATCATTGGGAACATCCATTTTGTGTTTATCCTGTCTGTTCCTGTTAGAATTTTATAGGCTTCTTAGATCTGTCCAGGATCTCAGAACAGAGACGTACAGAAATAGAGACAATTTCACTTGATTTGACTCTGTTCAAAGCACAAGTAATGAAAACCTTCTGATATGAAATTAGAAGTAGCAGGTCTTATAATTTTCATATTTTTTTGCCTTAGACAAAGACATGCCACTACAGGACCCATTCAACACTCATCCACTTGCATCAACACTTGTAACATCCAGATGCTTAGAGTGTATGCACAACTTCCAGACAATAGGTGGGAATGTTTTGAGCTGCGAGGTCGAAACTTTGTTTCCAATGACATAATTTCTTCATTTTTTCAGACCTGTCCTTGGAAGTCCTCTGAAACTGCAAGATCACTGACAGACATTCCATCCATTCAAAATTGGCATGTCCAGTACAGAATGCTTGAATCTTCCCAGATTGCCAATTCTAGCAGACAGCACTTTAGCCTCAATGACCTCAGAAACAATCTTGTTCTTCCTAAATTGCAAGAAGTACCTAGATATACACTTGCACTATGAATGGAAATCCAGCCATTACCCACATAGCAACACTAGCTAAAAGAAAAGGGAACCAAACCTCCAATAATCCACAAATGATCCAACCTCAAACCTCCAAAAATACACAAGTCTTGAAAAGCACACAACAGAATTTCTCACTAACATAAAAAGAAAAGGGGCTGACAACCCAAAGATATTCTCAAAGCTACACTCAGAATGAGTGATCAAATTCTGACTGAGCAGAAAATAAATGGATAGCAAGACACAAAGAAGGGAAAGAGATGCTCAGAAATGGAGAGAGAAAGAGGACTCACAGCTCAACTCGGGAAATACCACAGATTGCTACAAGTCAAGTGATTGGGATAGTGAGAATTAAAAAAGTAAGTAATTCAGAACAAGAGAAAAAGATCTAATCAACTAGGTCACAAGACACAATCCATGAACGAAGGAACTCAACACAAAAACAATCCATTACTGTGGACTTAGTGATCATTGCACACCTGACTTACGGACCATGTTTGATTTTAAAATACGCACAAATATATGCTTGCTTTTATTTATGGGGAAAGTAAATATATGCAAGACTATTAGATAAATGAAAGTTGCAACAGCTTTCTAAGTCCAGCAGGCACCTTAAGAGTCCAACCTTGTGCAATCTTCAGCCAGCTGGTGAGTCAACTCAAGCTAAGGGTTTGAACCACACTGTCTTTATTACTCTTCACCAAACAAGGAATTCACTGTATAGGGCACCAACAAGAACTTCCAGAAAAATAAGGATTCAAATGAGTGGGAAGAAGCCATACTAAAATATTAGGAGGAATGAAAGTTCATGGGATTAAATCAACGCAAGCATGGAAAGACCATCGCAGTCAAAAATTCAACATCAAATAAGTTGCCTTAAACCTATCCCCCAATATATACTCATTGCTTTCACTGGGACCATTTTGATGTGGCAATGTATTCCTCCCAAAAACACCACATAGTCAGAATACACCAGTGAACTAAGTATTATTAGCAATCATATGGGAAACCAAGACCAGCTGATTTTAATCGAAAAAACTTCAATACGTTCCTCAAAAGGAAGATTTTATTACATTGTCTAAAATGTGCAGATTAGGTGGACTGGCCATACGAAATTCTCTAGTGTCCAGGGATATGCAGGTTAGGTCCGTTAACTATTGATAAATGTGGGTCATCAGGAATTGGATGGGATGCTCTTCAGAAGGTCAATGCAGACTCAAAGGAGCTGAATGGACTCTATCTGCACTAATATTGCACAATACAATGAACAAGCACTGAAAATATGTTATATTCATAATTAGTCCACTAACCGATCATATCTTCCAATCCAGATCTGTTCCAAATTCTTAAATTTATCCAATTTCCAATCATTTTCCCACTGTAATATATTCACTTCCTGTAGAAAGGGTAACAAAACGTCACATACATTTTCTACTCTCATCAAAAGGTAGATTGTTAAGGGCATTTTGAAATTGTTTTCAGGATGATCCAAGTAGATTGACTGTAGCATTTTACTTTTATGGTTAAATGCACTCAAGTACTGACTACAGATACTGGGAAAAAAAATTAGAAAAACTTAAAATCTCAAAGGACAGTAAAAATTATTCTGGTTTTGATTAGCTGTTTTTGGTTTACAAATTAAACACAAAACATACTCTCCTACACTTTGCAATGTGCAAATCGTTCCCCACCGACCCACCCCCAATCAATAATTTGTTCAACCACCTTTTGAATATTACTACTGAACTGCTACCATCACTCCATCAGGCAGCATTTCCCAGAACATGACAACTCTGTATAAACTACTTTCCTCATGTAGCCACCTGGTTCTTTTGCCAATCATCTTAAATCTATTTCCTGTACTTATTAACAATTTGCCATGAAAAGCATCCATATACTGAATCAGCATTCCCATATTTACATATTCAGTATCATAACCACTAATGATTTTGAATACCTCTATCAAATCTTCCCTTAACGTTCTCTGCTCCAAGGAAAGCAACCATTTACTTTGGTCTCTCCATTGAAGGTTTTTACCCCTTAACCATTCAATAAATGTCTTCTGCATCTTCCTTTGTGGCTTGACACCCTAAAAGTATTTTGCCCATCATGATCAAAATACACGAACAGGGACCAAAGCAGTGTTTCATAAAGGTTCAGCATAACTTCCTGCTTTTGATTTCTTTGCGTATCCTAATAAGAATACAAAACATGAATACACCTCATAATCTCTCAAATTTACTAATCCAAGATCAGAGCCAAAATCTTTCCCAACCTCTCAGTTGATTTCTTTAGTGTCAAAAAAGTCTCATTTATCTCAAATGTTAAATGTAAATGCAATTGAGCATTTACAGCCTCTGGGACACAATTTCCCAGAAGGAAATCTGCTATCGTCACTTGTTCTCACCTACTGTGACTCCAAAATTACAGTGTTGCCTTTAAAGAGCCCTGAAAGGACATTATACATGAGTGACAGTGGCACCCACATCTATGAAAGAACAATTAAAAATCCCAATCCAGTGAACCTTCTGTACTTATCTTGGAAGATGCTACATTCTTAAATAAAAACACCAAATCTGTAAATAATTCTCCCAGACTAGTCTCACCAAAGCCCTATTTGTAGCATGACTTGTTTTCTCCTATACTCTAACCTGTTAGCAATAAAAGCCCAATACATCATTTGCCTTCCAAATTGCTTGCTGTATCTGTATGTAAATTTTATGATTCATGCACGAGAGTCTTTACATCTCAAAATTTACTCAAACCACACCTTCATAACAAAATCACTCTGCTTTTCTATTCTTCCTACCAAAGTGAATATTTGCTCACATTGTCTAGTTCCTTTAGCCAGTGTACAGGCTTCTGTGATTTTTTTTGTATTAGCAACAACATTTATACATGACTCTTAATCCTCTCATTTAAAACTCAAAATATTTATGGCTCAGCCACTGATCCTTGCAGGGCAGTTGGACAATCCAAAATTTACTGTTTTTTTAAATATACTGCATTTTTAACCCATTAATCAATCCTTAAACCAATAAATTTACACATATCCCATCAAAACCTAACCTTGTGCGAAGATCTTAATGCTTTCTGAAACAATAAAATTTTCTTGCATATTTACTGTGCTAATTATAGCCTCAGAAAACTAAAGATTGATTAAACATTTTCCTTTTATAAAACCAGATTGACTGTCTAATTATACTGATTTCACAGGTGCACTGTAACCACTTTCTTAACAATTACTTCAAACATTTTCCCTGCTCCTGATGCAAGTCTAATCGATTTATCACTTCCTGTTGTTTTTACTTCCTTCCTTTAACAGCAAGGTGACATTTGCTGCTTTTCTGTCAACACAGAAGGTTCTAGAATCTATGGAATGCTGGAGAATCAAATCTAAAACATCCTCTAAGTTGCCACCTTTTTAAAAAATCCTATGGCATGAATCCAGCATATTTGTCAGCTTTTACTCTCAATTTCACCAGTACTTTCTCTACACCAGTATTATATTCATTCTCATTACCTCTTTTTAGTTTCTCTCAATATCCAACACATTCTTTTATACTTCCACTGCAAACATCAAATTAATTTTTTTTTAATATTGTTGCCATTTCATGATTCCCATTCTAATTGTCGTCTCTTACTCAGAGGGATTCCCATTTACTTGCACTAAATTTATTTCTTTTTAAAAGTTTTTACAATGATTCCATGTTTTTTATGTTTGCTATGTGACAATGCTGTCATTTTAAAAAGGTTATTTTGTCCTGGGTTTGTTGAAGAGGGGTGCTGAAGTGGCTATGGGAGTCAGCCTAAATCAATAGTTTAAGAGGCCTTTAAGTTTTGCTTAAAAACAGTTCCCAGATCAGGTGAAGCTGTTTGGGTCCCAGAGTTGGAGCTTCAGTAAATGATTCCTAACTGTGACTTTCTCTGAAATCTCAATGTTGAATAGCATGTATGAATCGGTGTCTGAATTTTTTTTGCCAAGGAGTGTGTTTATGAGATGATTCTGTATTGGAACTGGTAATGGGTACTAATTTTAACTATAGCGTTTAAATAAATCGTGTTTTATTTATCAAGTTTGACAGTTTATCACTTCTGGAACATGCACTTCAAATGTACCTTTAAAATAAGAAAATGTCAGTGTCTAGGCTAACTTCTTAAAATGTTTTGAGGGGGTCTGGTCTGTCCATGACACCCTGCTCATGTACTCTACTTTATTTTACCTTTGTCGCTGTCAATTTGTTGGTCACCATAGGATGCTTTTTAGTACCCATTCAGTCCTGCTATTGTACAGCCATTACGCTTAACTTTTTCAGCTGGTCATGGCTATACTACTTGTCCAGTGAAGCTTCTAATTCCTCAAGGGAGCGTTTATTTGTCATGAACCTGGCCAGTCTTAAAAGATTCTGTATACCTTTCAATGTGTCCTGTTACTTTCAAAGACTGTACAAATACACCTTCAAAATCTGTTACTACTCTGTACAAAAATATACTGCATTGGAGTCCTGTCATCTCTAAACTTTAAAACTGCACCCTGTTTAACCAAGTCTGAATCATATTTATCATAAAAAGCAGCAGTAACAACATCTGCCACTAAGCGGGACCACTGCATATTTCCCTCCAATCTGAAAACCACCCTTCAAGGTTTTTGTCCCTTAGCTAATTTTGTACCTATGGAGTAACTGTCTTTTTGATCCCAAAGGTTCAACATACAGATCAACCTTGCAATCCTCATGAAGCATTCTAATAAATTAAAGAACACAACTTGTTTTTTTTAAATCTGCTGCTTTTCATTTCTTAGGCAATTTTACAAAATACCAATTACTCTTGTTTTGTGTTACTATCTCAGTTTCAGTACCATGATGATTAGGCTGACTCTCTACAGTTACTACTGCTTTCCTCTTGAGATAGACATGAGTACAGCAAGGAAGTTTGGAAAATTGTGGCAATAAACTTTCAACTTCCTGAACAAACTCAATTGTGTCTGACATGGATTTCTGCTTTGATCATTACCAATACTTTGTGGCACCTTTTCTTCATTTAGATCTAATTTCTCTAACACCCTGTAATTATTTCTGATTTGATGAAGTGTAGGGCTGGGCAAAGCACAGCAGGTCAAGCAGCATCTGAGAAGCAAAAGAGTTAACGTTTTGAGCATAACCCTTATCAGGACTGGAGGGGGGTGGGGCTATGGGAAACGTAGGTGGGATGGTGATAGGTGAGCAAAGGTAGGAACTGATTTGTGATAGATCGATGGGAAGTGTGGAGCGATTGGGTGGGAAGGAAGATAGACAGGCAAGTCAGGACAAAAGGGCGGGGCCAAGTCAGAGGGTTGGATTTGGGGTAGAGGAGAGATTTGCAAACTGGTGAATTCAATGCTGAGGTCGTGTATTTGTAGGCTCCTGAAGCAGAAGAGAAAGCATTCATTCCAAATCCGGTAGAGATTTACTTGCATATCCTCAAATCCCATTTACTACATCTGTTGCTTTCCATGTGATCTCCTCTATATTGGATAGCCGGAGTGCAAACTTGCAAGTGGCGCGGGGAACATCTCTGGTTCGTACACATCAACCAACCCTATCTTCCTGAGGCCATCCGTTTCAATCCCCTTCTCACTCCCCCAATGACATGTCCATTCTCTGTCTCCTCCACCACCTAAACAAGGCCACCTGCAGACTGGAGGAGGAACACCTCATTTTCCACTCAGAGCCTACAACCACATGGCCTCAACATTGAATTCACCAGTTTCCAAATTTCCCCTCCACACCTCCATCGCAGATCTAACCCTGCTACTTGGCTCTGCCCTTTTGACTTGACCTGACCTATCTGTCCATCTTCCTTCCCACCTATTCACTCCACACTTCCCACCTACCTACCACAATCACCTCCTACCTTCTTCCACCTACCTTTACCCTAGCCCCACCCCCCCCTATTTATTTCTGAGACCCCTCCCCTCCCCAGTCCTGATGAAGGGTTATGCCCGAAATGTCAATTCTCTTGCTCCTCAGATGCTGCCTAACCTGATGTGCTTTTTCCAGCCAGACACTTTATTGACTGATCTCTCCAGCATCCAGTCCTCATTATCTCTTAATTATTTCTGTGACAATGGCAGCATCCTCTTGTGAAGTCAAATGCAATGTACTCATTGAATAGGTTAGCCACACCCTTTGTGTCCACAGATGAAATCCTTGGTCACTAATTGGTCCTAGCTTTCCTAACTTGCTTTTTGAAAATCTACTTTTGTACGAGTTTGTAAATGCAATGATAACATGTTCAGGTCATTTTAATGTTGCTCCCTTAATCAAACTACAATGAAAAAGCCCTTAATAACCCACTTGAGAAAAAGAGGAAAGGAAGATTCTGAGTTATCCAATTTAAAGAAAATTGAGCTAATACAGTCTAGAGATGACAGTTGGTCTGTCCTGGTACTGTCAAAAGTCACCAACATAAACATGATCATGAAGGATACAGGGAAAAAGAGGTTGAGATACATACACCAAGACGAAAACATTTGCAGAGAATGACATATTGAACACTGTTATATTAACAAATGTATGGACAAACTGTTATAACTTCAAACATAATTGGGTCGTATTTGAAAATGAGGAGAATTACAGCTTATGTTTTATTTGCAATATGTCAAAGTTTTTTGTCTAAAATGATCAAGTTAGATACTTTTCTTCAGACCATTCTAGAAAGATTTGAATTGAAATGTAACTGTTTTGAAAAAAATCAATTAAGAGGAATTGGAGAAAAATAATTTTTTTTTACCTTCTCCAAAATCTTGTTTCGTTCGCCTGTTTTTTGAAGTAATGTCTTTGTATGTGCAGTAGCTTTATCAAACACAGCCTGATAAACAGCGAATGGTAAAATTGTAAGTACATATAAACAAATGCAGTGCATCACCAGAGCATCATTTGCTATACTTCATTAAAAAATGCTCATTTCAAAACTGCTGTTAAATGAATAATAGAAAAGCACAGGCAAAATAAATTGTTTCTTCATTTTGTTAGGTTTTTAAGTAGTTTGATTCATTCAGCCAGCTATGGCTCTTGTACACAATTTTGGAAGTTCAAAATTCGTTTTCTGAACAGTTGACTCACAGAGCTGAGCAATACACATGCTCAGGGCAAAGCCTTAAATATAGATTTTTTTTGTTTCATTGTCTTGATGTGGCAAAACTAGAAATGCCTGCATTTATTGACTATCCTTAATTGCTTTCAAAGTAATGGGAAGCCACTTTGTTGGGTCACCGAATGTGGCTTAGTACAATTGAGTCAATTGCTACAAGAACAGAAATTGCTGGAAAAGCTCAGCAGCATCCAAGAAAAAAAAATCATTTTGGATCCGGTGACCCTTCCTCAGAACTCATGGTAGCTAGGAAAATAGGTAAAAACAATGACTGCAGATGCTGGAAACCAGATTTTGGATTAGTGGTGCTGGAAGAGCACAGCAGTTCAGACAGCATCCAAGGAGCAGCAGCTAGGAAAATGTCAGTTTTTATGCAGAAGATAGGTTGTGGGGGTGGAGGGTAAATAAAGAATAGACAATCGGTAGAGATAGAGCCCAAAGGAGAGGGGAGTGGATTGCTAGAATGTTTAAATGGGCAGTTAAGGTGCAGTCATGCTTCTGTGGGTCTGCAATAATGTATATAACCAGCCTAAGTAAAAGGTGACACTCCTTAAATGACATTAGTTACCAGATCAACTTATACGGATATCCAGTAGTTCTGTGGTCACCATTACTGATAGTAGAACTGGTCTACAAAATCATTCATCCAGGTACCTGGACTACTACTCCACTGAGATGACCACAATGCGATTGTACATGTATTTATTGTTGGCTTTTGCTTGCATTTTAAATGACTTGCTCCATTATTTTCACATCCTTTAATTATTTTCCTGCATTTTTATCACCTCATTAAGACTGCCTTTCTATTTCATAGCCATCATTTAATTTGTGATTTAATTTTCACACCTGGATGGGTGTCGTCTCATTAACACTGAAGTAGTTCAAGAACCTTCAAGACAGAGACTGGAGAAAATTAGTTTTCTCCACAATCTGAATGTGATTGCCACAGTATGTACAACTAACAGGGGGGGTGCTCAATAAACGTGGCTTCAACACTACTAATTTCTCTACCATTGAGATGGAGGGAAGAAATGTCATGGGAACACCACATCAAAATAACCATTGCAAGTGACACCAAGCCAATTTGGATATATACTGCCACTCCATCACTGTTGCTTGATCAATATATATGCATATTCAGGAGCTCCCAACTGTCCACGAAAAGCAGTTAGGAGCTCAAGATAGTCACTGTGAAGTTTCAATATTCGACTTCAAAACAATCACTATTTCTTAGAACTCCAGCACTTCAACAGAACTGTGGAAGTTCCTATACCACACATACTACTGTGGTTCAAGGAGGCAGCTCAATACCGCCTTCTCAAGGACAGCAAGGAAAAGGACAATAAGTGCTGGTCTGGCAACCGATGCCCACATCTTCATTTATAGATATCTTCAATGGCACTGCTTTCTTTCCACATACAAATTTTGGAATCAGACATGCACTGAAACACATACTTTAAAAAGAATTCCACCAAAATGTAAACAACAAAAGTAATCACTTGAGTGAAAGCAGAATTTATGTGAATGCTAAATTATCAGTTATGGGTTTCGTAGGACTACACCGACATGTCAAGCTTTTCTTTCCACTGCATGCTTACAGATGGGTTGCACCTGAACTGGAAGGGGACTAATATTTTGGCGGCTAGGTTTGCTCATGCTGCAAGGGAGGGTATAAACCAGATTAGCAGGGGGGGATCCTCAACAGCAGGGAGGCGAGTGCAAGGCTCAAAAGAAGATACAGTAATCAGAAATACTAAGTTGAAGAGACAGGCCGGAAAACAATATGGAGCAAGGAATGCCTGTTGCATTAAATTGCATTTTTTTTTGAGACAAGAGGACTGACAGATAAGGTCGATGAATTTAGAGTGTGGATAGGTATGTGGGACTGGGATATTATAGTCATTACAGAAACATGGCTAAGGGAGGGACAGGACTGGGAGCTTCATGTGCCAGGCTGCAGGTGCTTTAGGCAGGACAGAGGTGGTGGAAGAAGGGAAGGGGGAGTTGCATTTTTGATGAAGGCGAGTATGAAACCAGTTGTCAGAATCAAACTAACTGAAGGATCATCCAGTGAGGCTTTGTGGACAGAGCTAAGAAATAAGAATAGAATGGTGACGTTATTGGGTTTGTACTACAGGCCCCCCAGCAGTAAATGGGAATTAGAGGAACAAATATGTAGGGAGACTGGGGAGACTTGCAGGACCAATAAGGTTGGCATAATAATTTTCCTAACATAGACTGGAACTGCCAGATCATTAAGGGCTTAGATGGGGTGGAATTTGTTAAATGCATTCAGGCAAGTTTCCTCAAGCAGTATATAGAGGGTCCTACTCTTAAAAGGGCTAAACTTGTCCTATTCTTGGTAACTAGGGCAGGACTGGTGACACAGAGAGAGAATAGGGCCCCTCAAAAGCCAAAGAGGACATGTATGTGTAGAACAGAAGGAAATGGACAAGGTTTTTCAATGAATATTTCTCCTGCGTTTACCGTGGGAAAAGACACGAAGACTTGAGAACTTGAAGTTAGTGGTGAAATCCTGGGGACAGTCGACAACACAGTAGAGGTGGTGGTGGATGTATTAGAATGTATGAAGGTGGATAAATCTCCTGGTCCTGACCAGAAACATCCAAGAACACTGCAAGAGGCTAGAAAAGAAATTGCAGGGGTCCTGGCTGATATTTTTACATCATCGTCAGCCACAGGTGAGGTCCCAGAAGACTGGAGGGTAGCAAATGTTGTGCCATTATTCAAAGAAAAGGGAACTACAGATCAGTAAGCTTAACATTTGTAGTGAGTAAGGTACTTGAGAAGATTCTGAGAGATAAGATGTATATGTATTTGGAAAGACATGGCTTGATTAGGAGTAGCAGGCATGGCTTTGAGAGTGGGAGATCATGCCTCAATTTCTATTTTAAAAAAAAAGAGTTCTTTGATGAAGTGACCAGGAAGGTTGACGAGGGCAGGGCAGTAGATGTAGTCTATGGATTTCAGTAAAGCCTTTGATAAGGTTTCAAATGGCAGACTGCTCTGGAAGGTTAGATCGCATGGAATCCAGGGCAAACTGGTAAATTGGATACAAAATTGGCTTGATGGTTGGAAGCAGAAGGTAATAGTGGAAGGGTGCTTGTTGGACTGGAGGCCTGTGATTAGTGATGTGCCTCAGGGGTCGGTGCTGAGCCCATTACTGTTAGTTATCTATGTCAATGACTTGGATGAGAACGTACAAGACATGATTACTAAGTATGCAGAGGACACTAAAACAGGCAGTATTGTGAACAGTGAGGAAGGTTATCAGAAATCATAACAGGACCTTGATCAGTTGGCGAAGTGGACCAAGAAATGGAAAGTGGAGTTTAATAGAGATAAGTGTGAGGTTTTGCATTTGCAAAGTCAAATCAAGGCAGGAGTTTCATAGTGAATGATAGGGCCTGGAGTGCAAAGGAATAGAGGAATCTTGGGAGTTCAGGTTCAGTTCTCTGAAAGTGGAGTTACTGGTAGACAGGGCAGTGAAGGCGGCTTTTGGCACACTGGCTTTTGTCAGTCAGGGCACAGAGTAAACAAGTTGGGAAATTATGCTGCAGTTATAGAGGACATTTGTGAGGCCACACTTGGAATATTGTGTTCAGTTTTGGTCACCTCTTATACGAAGGATGTTATTAAACAGCAAAGGTGCAGAAGAAATTTACAAGAATGTTGCCTGGACTCAATGGTCTGAATTATAGGGAGAGGTTGGACAAGCTAAGACTTTTTTTCTTTAGAGCGTAGGAGACTGAGGGGGGCTATCATAGAAGTGCATAAGATCATAGGGTGAATGCACTTATTCTTTTCCCCAGGGTCGGAGAATCAAGAACTAGAGGGCATCAGTTTAAGGTTAGAGCAGAAAGAATAAAAAAAGGGAACCTGGGGGATAACTTTTTTTTAAAACACATATGGAATGAGCTACCAGCGGAATTGTTTGAGGTGGGTACATGAACAATATTTAAAAGGCATTTAGACAAATACATGGATTGCAAAGGATTAGGAGGATATGGGGCCAAGTGTAGGGAAATGGGGTTAGTGTGGACAGACGTTTTGGTCAGCGTGGACCAGTTTGGGCCTAAGGGCCTGTCTCCATGCTATTGATATCAAGGACTCTCAATCTATAGTAATCCATAAAAAGTACGTGACTACAGCATTTATTTGAGAATAGCAATATCAGCGTGCTTCTCACCATACTCTGTAGTATCTTTAATGCTTCATATTTCCCTTCAAGTTGCTGTTGTGTTACCTCAAGCTCACAACGTAGAAATTCTGCTTCCTACAAAATAAAAATTTGAAATTAATGACAAAATTACAGTTCTATGAACAAAGTATCAAACATTGCACTTATAATCAAGTTATCAATGCTGGGTTGATGCATAATACTTTGATCCATATTAATCATTCTGTGTACATTGAGCCACTAAGGAAAGTTACATGCACCACTACTCATTCTACAATAGAATATAAACATTCCATCAAAATGTGCATTTGAATGTACACCAGCAGAATTACAAAATCATTACTGCTACATAATAGCCCCCACCCCAATCTAACTGTTCATAAGCCACACATCACTGATAGTGTTTTTGTAATTGTCAGTTCTAAAGCATGAGTATGGATTTCTCTATGTTTAACACTTTAAAAAAAAAACAACAGTATGAACTAGTCAAGGAGGATTAAAACACTAATTTGGCCTCACAGCAACTTTACAATGCAAATAATTTTAGAACACATTTTCATGAACTTTGAAAACTAATGAAGTTCCAAATGCAAAGTTTTATTTTTCCAGCCTTATTTTTAGTTTGCTAAACTTGAGTTAAATTTTTAAAAAGCAGCAAGTTATACTTTTTTCACACTGGTCCAAAATGTCCAATGTTTGTATTTAATCTAATTTTCAGTCTCTCCTCTTCAGTATATTTTACAAAATTGCCTTCATACTTACAGTTTGTTTGTTACATAACCCCACAACAGGTTTTAAAAAAAAGCAATAATCTATTCAAAAGACAAACCATTCTCAACTGAAAAAAAATCACCTCCACAACTTCCTGAAGCTTGACTTTTAACTCTTCATTTGAGATTTCAACTTGTGAGCCTGTAGGGAAACATGCAAGGCAACATATTTTAAATAAAGTTGAACTTTTCATTTGCTTTATAATTTTGAACAGTATGGATTCAGTTGACCTGTGTACTGTGTACTTTCAAAACTGCTAATTAAAAATCGGTTTTGCTAACTTGATGCAAGTGCAATTGATTATTTATTCCATAAGCTGTATTTTTGTGGAAATAATGTCTTTCCAACACTTAATTGGAGAAAAATTCTGTTTATTTAATATTGGATGTCAGAGAACCTGTGGGACAATTCAGCAACACCAGAGGAATCACTAAAAGTAGTGAAGGGGGAGAGCTAGGTGTTGTCAAGTTTTCATGCGAGAACACTGCTGTTTTAGGCAATATTACTCAAAGACACCATGTAAATCAGAATTAGGAGCTGGTTAGACATCATGCTGTTCAGAATGTTGCCAACAGTGGAGAGTTCAACCCATGTTCCAGCTGGAGTAGCCCTGGGGCCTTTCTTAACCTGCCCATCATTCAGTATCAAGGATGTTACCTCCTGAAGGAGGAGGAAGGCCACAACTGATCCTTTGAAACACAATAATTTAAAATGCAGGATCAGAAACAGAAGTTATGCAAGTAATTTTCCATATCTGATTATAGACTTAAGACCCAAACAAGACAAGAGGTGTCCCACAAAGACAGACAACAGAAGCAGAGTATAATAATATATTGAACCATGTCAAAGGCTGCAGATAGGTTGAGAAGATGCTCCTTAGGTTCCTTATGTTTTATAATGCTGTTGTGAAGTCACTTGGGATACAGTACAATTTTGAATGCAAGCTATTTTATCTTATTGCTGGTAATGTTAGTGGGTGCTTCCCATTATTTGATAATGCATTAAAGTCATATCATTCTGAACTATTTCCGAAGATAAAAGGATGGCAAAGATGGTATTACAATATAGGGATAGCAAGCGAAACCAAATCAGCCTCAGTATTAGTGGATTGTGAAGTCAGTGAAATTAAAACATTCAAGACCTCAAAACTGCCCAATGGCATCCAATCAGATTTCACAAACAACAGATCCTAGACACCAAGTTGATAACTTCAACAAAAATTAATTATTAAGAAAGTAATTTTAGCAGATCACAAATGAACAAGGCAGCAGTCTAATTAAAAGCTACAAATCTAAATCCATGCTTCTTTGATTATAACTGAGTCTGCCTATATGGGAGTGTGGTTAAGGTATAAATTATAAAGAAAATCGAAGAACTACAATTTCGTGAAATCCTTGGACAATGGGCTGTTCACAGGCATATAGAACGGTACATCTCGCTGAAATTCTGAAGTCACATTAATGCAAGCAATTTCAGCAGACTCAGAAATATTTACAGATTTCTTACAGCCTAGGATTCTTTTCTCATAACATTAAATAAATCAATAAGTGGAGAGAGATCAGAGAACGCAAAATAGAGTAGCCAGCCCAGAAGCTTCCAAATTGAGGGCAGCATGGTGTCTCAGTGGTTAGCCCTGTTGCCTCGCAGCACCAGGGACCAAGATTCGATTCTAGCCTTGGGCGACCATGCGCAGTTTGCACATTCTCCCAGTGTCTGCGTGGGTTTCCTCCGGGTACTCCGGTTTCTTCCCACAATCCAAAGATGTGCAGGTGAGGTGAATTGGCCAAACTAAATTGCTTGTAGTGTTTAGGGATGTGTAGTTCAGGTGCATTAGTCAGGGATAAATGTCGGCTAATATGGTCAGGGAATGGGTCTGGGTGGGTTACTCTTCAGAGGGTCGGTGTGGACTTGTTGGGCCAAAATGGCCTGTTTCCACACTGTAGAGATTCTAGGAAATCGTTATCTCCTACAAAAAAAAGTTATTCCTGACTCTTTGTTCCTCTTATTAATCAACATTCCTTGTGGTTGGCTGGCTGGCACCAGTCCTCCCTTGACTGACCAATTCAACATCTAAACAATCACCAACCTCTAACACAAACAATTCAATGCCAATCTGTCTACAGTGTCCATAGTACAGTAATTAGTTTGCATTGTTTTCCAGACCTGTTCCCAACAGATAACATCTGCTTTTGTTCTCTTCTCTATTCAAAGAAGTAGCTATTCAAAACTCAACTCTTAATCTAAATTAAGTTCCAAATTTTGAAAAAAAAAAGAGAAAAATAAAATACAAATAGTGACGGTCTCAAAAGAATATTCTCTATTAATCTTTCAGACTGGAATAAACAAAATCAAAATATAAACAAGTTACTAGAAGGGAAGATAAAAATTACATTTCTTAAAATTCAACATTAATAGAGTTGTGATATCATATACTCAAGAAAACCTTAGATTGGTGAGATGAACACAAGTCACACTTGGGGGCTTTAAGAAAAACATTAGTTCCAAGAGTCATTAACAAGATCAGTTTTAACCACTTACCTTCTCACCATAACCTTCAATCTCAACACACTCCATTAGGCCAAATGATTCAAACACATGAAAAAAAATTCTGCCTCAATCTCTCTTGAACATTACTTTTTCCTGAAAAAGTTCTTGAATTCTATCTTACTCCTAAATTTTCGCCCAATGGTATCAACAATTGGATAATCAAAATTTCCTTGAAACGTTTTAAGGAAAAGAAACTTCAATTTGTACTCTGACATATGTTAGTTTAAATTGATTTCCTTTCTGGAGAACTGTGTTTCTCATGGATCACTTGTAACTTATTTTTTTCAAAATCAGTGCAGAGATTGTACACACGTGTATAATTGTTTTTTCATCCTTTTGTACTTCATAATCCATCCCTTATGACGCGAGATTTTTACTTGAAACTTTCAAATAAATTGCATGTTATAGATGTTCAGGTAGTTGCACTTTTTCACTTAAAGGGCACAAATAACTACCAGCCAGAGTTTTCAACCAAGATAAAAATTTGAGGTTTAGACACATTATGACCGCTATATCTAAAGTAATAAGATGTCATTCAAAAATAAAATTTTCACAGCTTTATCAAACCTGATCTTTAGAGTAATGCACAATTGTTAATGATTACCATTGCTGCTCGACCGCCTGCTTGTACTTGTCCCATCAGAAGTTGTTAGTTTATGAAATGAATTGTGTAGATTACTGTATTTGGTCCAGTGGGAAGATGTAATTGCATTCTTCTCATCTTCAATTACACTTGTACTAAAAACAGAGTCATCGACATCTGATCCATGTCTGGATGTTATGGTCTCAGCAACCGCACCTGGTGTCTGTTCATAAATTCCGCCAGGTTTCCTGCAAAGGCCATCACCCAGGTCTCCACAGGACATATCATCCTCCTCTTCTGTTTTCACCTTTGATTCGTGTCTTTCAGACATTTGATGTTTCACACCTTTATCTGCCAAACTATCTGCAGGGAAAACAAGAACTGACACATAGAGAAAACGAATATGTTATAAAATAATGCAATTTACAAAAAATGTCATTTGTGTTAAGCTGACAATCTGCCTTCACGAATTCAACAAAAACTAACTCTTATAGTAAGAGCAAAGTACTTGCAGATGCTGGGAGAATGGAAATAAAAACAGAAAGCGCTCAAACTCAGCGGAGAACCAGAGTTAATGTTTAAATAATTCCCCTCTCAGTAATATGTTAGCCATTGAACTGTTTTTGACATTCTGTCCAATCTTCTGACCTGCCACCTGTTTTTGCACAGTTATCAGCTCAATGCGAGTTACATGTAAATGCTAACAATTTTATCACACACCTTCCTATCAAGGTGGTGTAGATTGGACTATTCAATGAATTTTTAAACAGAATATTGCAACACTTGAATTAATATGACTATTATGAATTAAATTTCAACTTATGTCTGTATCAGTAACTCCAAAATAGCAGTTAACTAAGATACAAACAAACATGACAAAATGAAAAAGCTTCAAATTAAACAATGATTGAAATTAATTGTGCTTCCAACTCTCATTTTCACTATAATGAAATTCCATTGCCCCTCTTTAAACACTGCCCACCTCTGAGCCTGCTTCATGTTCATTTGTACCTCAATTGTGTGTGTCTTGGTTTCTTTAGGTTTGACAGTTTCACAGCTCTCCTACTCAACCTCCTTAAAATTCAGCTCATCCAAAACTCTGCTGCCTGTATTCTAGTCTTCACAAATCACACTCATACCCCTGAGCTCACTAATTTACATTAGCTGCTCATAATTTCATGCTTTTATACTGCACATATTTTTCAGTAAATTGATTGATTTTGATTTTTTTTGTTTGTCTTCTGTGCATATCTATTCAATTTCTGTGGGTATCTGTTTCTTGTTCACTTCCACAAATAACTCTGATCACCAACATTCATGTTCAGAATTTATATCCTTGTGGTCAAACACTTTTCACAGCTTTACACCTCATTAATCTCCAACTTTAAAATTTATTCAAGACATGTCTGTTGCGCTGACAACACCATTTATTGTCCATCCCTCAAACACTGGTAGGCATCCTTTGAAACAGCCTAGCCAAAGAATTACACACAGAAGGAACAACATATTCTAATCTCTGCAGGGCTTTCGTGTACCAGACAGAAATGTACAACTCTTCCTTCTCCTCTCTCCCCACCCATCCCATCACCATTACTAAGCTTTATATTTCAGAATTATTTCATCAACTGAATTTAAATCCCCAGCTGCCATGATGGGATTTGAGGTCATCATCATATCATCAGTACAGACCTTTGGATTGTGGTTTCAACAGTATGATTACTGCTACCATGTCTCCAGCTACTTCAGGCCTAGAAGCCAGCTATCTCATTTTTTGGATCTGATTAATTTATCCTTCCCAGTCCCCTGCTGCAATGTTCATACTATAAAGCTAACTGCCTCTATATCTCCTCCTCCTTTCATGTCCATCCAAATGTCCATCTCTTCAACCAAGTTTTTAGTTAATATTACTTTTCTAAGCCACCTATTTTGTACATTTGTGCAATAATTTAAGAACTTTTCTCTACTGAGAATACCCTATAAATGTAAATTAGTGCTTTTAAGACTCATTCTACGTAAAAATACCCTTCTGCCTTTTAATAGGGGACAGCTAATGATCTACGTCATTTTTACACAACAAATGTTACTTCAATAATCCTTTCGAACTCTGACATAATGTTTGTCATTAGCTAATGTTTAAAATACTAAATATGACAATAGCATAAGTGAAGTAATGAAATAAATTGAAGTATCTTAAATGGAATTGTCAACCAAAGATGAGAATTTTGATTTCCTTAGATACACAACTAAATTCCAGCTTTCGCTAAAACTTTGAGTATTGCCCTGATCTTTCGTTTTCAAAATAATTGAAACGTTTAAGCATCACAGCTCATATGCAAGTTTGAACCCTTTGAAAATAAAACATTCTGTATCTACATGTCATCAATAATAGTACACAACATGTTAAGCTCAACTGTTGTGTGGTTTTATCCATATCCACAAGTTTGAGAGAAGGCAAAGGTCAAGAACAACCATCATGCACAAACTTCTTTGTAAATGTTTATTACATACCAAGACTAAATACTGTATTAGTTGGTATTCAGAGATATACTAGGCTCAAGTCTTACACTTACATTATTGAAAGACTAAACTTTACCACCTAACACCAATCAGTCTACTCCACATGCTTCTGTCATTCACAAGGCTCAACTTAAGGTTTCTGCCTCATTCTCTTTGCTTCTCTTCCTGCTCAACTCTTGTGCATACTGTAGGGTTCATGTCAAATGAGGGGTGTTGTAGCATCATCACAAAATTGCTCTAGGGTCCTCAAGGCCTTGCATAACAAACCTACTTTTGCATATGATGCAATGCACCAGCAGAATTCATTTGCATGTATTCTCTTCTGAACAGAAGGTAACTAGTATTTCAAGCAACTAGCAAAAACAAACAGAACAGCAACCTTCAAATAGTAACAGCATAACAGAAACATAAAAATGAAGTCTTGCCAAAATCTTCCCAACAAAAGCAATAAAATGAGTTTTGGTATTCCAATGGAGATCGAAGGTATTTAATTAACTCAAAGTCACACAAAACAGTACTACCAAGGCAAAATCCCATTCATCCATTAATCCTGTTTGTTGGCTGAGTGTAGACCCAGCTAACGATGTCACCATCTGAAAACTCACATCCTTCTTTGAAAATCCTTCGGCGCTAACATTTGTTGTCTACACACAATCTCCTCCTCCCCACAACTTTGAGGTAAGTCTCAAACATCCCGGACTCTAAATACTCCATTAGACATGTCACAGTTTTAGCTGCCTAGGCCCCAAACTCGAATTCAATTCCTAAATGTCTCCAGCTTTCTTTCCTCCTCTAAGTTATTCCTTAAAATCAAGCTCTGACAAAGCTTTGGGCTCTCTCATCTAATATTGTCATATGGGGGCTCACTGTCAAACTTTACTTTTTATCATCTGTGAAGTGACTTCAAACATATTAAAAGGTATCATGTAAACTGGGAATACAAAGAAAAGATAGCTTAAGTTTCTGCTGAAATGGTAATAATAGGATGTAGGTTTGCTCGCTGAGCTGGAAGATTCATTTTCAGATGTTTCATCACCATACTATGTAACATCTTCAGTAAGCCTCCGGATGAAGCACTGGTGGCGTAGCCTGCTTTCTGTTTATATGTTTGAGTTTCCTTGGGTATAATTAACATAAATAGAAAGCAGGCTAAACCACCAATGCTTCATTCAGAGGCTCACTGAAGATGTTACCTAGTATGGTGACGAACCATCTGAAAATGAACCTTCCAGCTCAGCGAGCAAACCTACATCCAGAACCTCAACCTGAGCTACAAATCTTCTCAAAACCTGCTATGGTAATAATAGAATTGATAAACTGGGCTACATATTTTTATGAATAAGTATATAAGTGACTTTTCTGGTAACTGGAGCGGTTTCTGGTGGAAAGAAATCTACACAGAAAAGTCTTCACATTACTAGGAAAGGGGACAAAATTTTCTATCTTTCTTAGCCATTAACTATCATAACTTTATGCCCAAAGTAGATTTTGAAATGGGAAATCATTAGTGATTTGATGAAGAAGCATGAGCCTTGAGTGGCCAAAAGGCAACATAATTATTGTTTTTACAGTTTATGAACCAAGTAGCAGAGCACTGAAAACCAAAAAGCTAAATAACTGTAGGATCAAGAGTACAACCTCTGCATTTGAAAACATTTAGCCACTGCATTTTCGGAGCAATGTTAGACCTGACCCAAGTGCATAGCATCAAGGTTTTAAGTATTGCACTATTGTACATTCAAATTTCAAAGAACAAGCAGAGCAGCTTCCATTTAGTTAGTACCTTTAACACAATGAAAAAAACCTAAGTATGCTGTATAAACACAAAATCAAAAACAAGTTTAAAAACAATAGCTTTAGTACAAAAAGGCAAATGCTCAATGTGACAATGCTGCTCCTTTGACAAGGTTATTCTGTCTTGTTTTTCCCTTTCCCCCCCCCCCCACAAAAGGGGCGTAAATGCATAGGTTCCAATGTGTCTGGTTTACATGGGTTTTAAGGCCAATTTAATTATAGCTAACAGATACTGCCTCAAGTAAGTGTTTTTTTATAAAACACTTATACAATGAAAGGGAAGTGGCTCGTTCTCAGAGTTCAGGGTTTGGTTTTTTAAGTCAGGCTGTTTTGCAGCTGCTAGTCAAGTTTTAGCTGGGAATCCACAGAAGCTGCTGGACCCAAAGACACAGCTCCATGCTAATCCTCTCTCTCCTTTAAGAACCTGTTTTTGAATTTACCTTTTTGCCAAAGTTTGTGGAAAGGGAGAGTAGTTTAGGGGATGTTGCAAGCATTTGGTATAGCATCAAGTTATGATAGAGACAATTAGATTTTTCAGCTGTTACGTTATTCTATATACTGCTGTGGTTCTGTTCGCCGAGCTGGAAGTTTTTGTTGCAAACGTTTCGTCCCCTGGCTAGGCGACATCATCAGTGCTTGGGAGCCTCCTGCGAAGCGCTTCTTTGATGTTTCCTCCGGTGTTTATAGTGGTTTGTCCCTGACGCTTCCGGTTGTCAGTTTCAGCTGTCTGCTGTAGTGGTTGGTATATTGGGTCCAGGTCGATGTGTTTGTTGATGGAGTTTGTGGATGAATGCCATGCCTCTAGGAATTCCCTGGCTGTTCTGTCTGGCTTGCCCTATGATAGTAGTGTTGTCCCAGTCGAATTCATGTTGCTTGTTGTCTGCGTGTGTGGCTACTAAGGATAGCTGGTCGTGTCGTTTCGCGGCTAGTTGATGTTCATGTATGCGGATTGTTAGCTGTCTTCCTGTTTGTCCTGTTTTGTGCAGTCCTTGCATGGTATTTTGTACACTACATTAGTTTTGCTCATGCTGGGTATCGGGTCCTTCGTTCTGGTGAGTTGTCTGAGCGTGGCTGTTGGTTTGTGTGCCGTTATGAGTCCTAGGGGTCGCAGTAGTCTGGCTGTCAGTTCAGAGATGCTCCTGATGTATGGTAGTGTGGCTAGTCCTTTTGGTTGTGGTATGTCCTCGTTCCGTGGTCTTTCTCTTAGGCATCTGTTGATGAAGTTGCGCGGGTATCCGTTTTTGGCGAATACCTTGTATAGGTGTTCCTCTTCTTTTTGCAGTTCTGGTGTACTGCAGTGTGTTGTGGCCCTTTTGAATAGTGTCCTGATGCAGCTTCGTTTGTGTGTGTTGGGGTGGTTACTTTCATAGTTTAGGACTTGGTCTGTGTGTGCGACTTTCCTGTATACCCTTGTAGTGAATTCTCCGTTCGGTGTTCTCTGTACCATCACGTCGAGGAATGGGAGTTGGCTATCCTTTTCTTCTTCTCTCGTGAATCGGATTCCTGTGAGTGTGGTGTTGATGATCCGGTGTGTTTTTTCTATTTCCGTGTTTTTAATGATTACGAACGTGTCATCGACATATCTGACCCAGAGTTTGGGTTGAATTTGTGGTAGGACTGTTTGTTCTAACCTTTGCATAACTGCCTCTGCTATGAGTCCCGAGATTGGTGATCCCATGGGTGTTCCGTTGATTTGTTCGTATATCTGGTTGTTGAATGTGAAGTGTGTTGTGAGGCACAAGTCCAGTAGTTTAAGTATGCCATCTTTGTTGATAGGTTCAGCGTCCTGTTTTCTGTTCTGTATGTCCAGTACGTTGGCTATTGTTTCTCTGGCTAGGGTTTTGTCAATCGAAGTGAACAGTGCCGTCACGTCGAATGATATCATGGTTTCTTCATGGGCCTGATACCCAACATGAGCAAAACTAATGTAGTGTACAAAATCCCATGCAAGGACTGCACAAAACACTATATAGGACAAACAGGAAGACAGCTAACAATCCGCATACATGAACATCAACTAGCCACGAAACGACACGACCAGCTATACTTAGTAGCCACACACGCAGACAACAAGCAACATGAATTCGACTGGGACAACACTACTAATCATAGGGCAAGCCAGACAGAGAACAGCCAGGGAATTCCTAGAGGCATGGCATTCATCCACAAACTCCATCAACAAACACATCGACCTGGACCCAATATACCAACCACTACAGCAGACAGCTGAAACTGACAACCGGAAGCGTCAGGGACAAACCACTATAAACACCGGAGGAAACATCAAAGAAGCGCTTCACAGGAGGCTCCCAAGCACTGATGATGTCGCCTAGCCAGGGGACGAAACGTTTGCAACAAAAACTTCCAGCTCGGCGAACAGAACCACAGCAACGAGCACCCGAGCTACAAATCTTCGCACAAACTTTGAATTCTATATACTGTTCTCTTTTGGTGGCGTATAAATAAATTGTTTGTTTCAAACTGAGTGGTTGGGCCAGCTGCATCACTCCTTGAAAATCCAGTTTACATCTGTTTAAAATAACTAGAAAAATTAGGGTCAAGGCTACTTTCTTGAAATATTTTGAGGGGGTCTGGCCTGGTCCATAACACTCAGATTGAGGAGCAGGGAAGAAAGAGAGGTTTGGAGGAATGGGGTGAATTCAGAGGTTAAGATCAAGGTAGATGAACGCATGGCTGCTAAGTCATGAATGTATAATTAGGAAATTTGAAGGAATACAAAGTTTTGTCAGAGTTCCAGACCTGGACAGGTTACATGACGATTTGAGCACAAGTTGTGTTTTAAATAGGAAGCATATGGGAATTGTAAGCAATCAGCATTAACTAGATCAATAAATCAAATATATAATTCTGCCCGAACACACTATTTTCCTTTAACACCAAGGCTATCTTCTCATTAGAGACTACATACTAGTTTCTCGGTGTAAAAGTCAAATAAGAACTGTAATAAGTTGAAGTTTCATAATGCCTTTATTATCAGATAAACAATCACAAAGTACTTGTTATTTTTAAGCATAAATGTTTGATCATGTAAACAAGGGTTAGCCAAATTTGCTAAAATTTTGGAGAGACCAGTTAGAAAAGAATCGGAATCACGGTGACTGAATAAAGCTTTCGCCAGCAGCTAAAGCTTGAATGGAGATGAGTGATATCACAAGGTTGGAATTAAGCAGTCTTTCCAAGTATGAAATTAGAAACAAAGTTGCAAACATTAATACTAGTGCCCATTCTTTTCTCATGGAAATGGTGGAGGGGGTAGAACAGCAAAAATCTGACAACTTCTAATTCCAAATGAGATTCTTCTGTAGTTCTTTTACATTGCAAATTTAGAAATATCTTTCTAAATAAACAGACAATAAGGATAAGTTACATTGTTGTTATCTTACATAGAAGTTCACCTAGTTTTCTATTTAAGTACATGGAGGACATTTTAGGTAATCCTCGTCCTTGAACAGATGCACTGAAGCTAATTTGTAACCTTATTTCAGGGATAGAATTACCAAGCAAATTTCCCCGTGAATAGTTAACTGTGAAGTAGTTAACATTCCTCCCATTGGCCCAGACAAAGTACAAAATAACATCCTGTTTTATATATTTGAGAATACAAAATGAAGCATTTGGTCTTTAGCGTCTGACGTAATAACTGCACAAAACAAATTCAGGAGAACATAAAAATAGGAGGAGTAAGTCAGTCATCGCTCCTAAGCCTACATCGCCCAGTAAGAACTTGACTAATCTGCCCCGGGTCTCAACTCCCCTTACGCCAACTCATTACTCTCAACTCCCTATCTATAAAAGGCTGTGCAATTTACTGGTCGATCACAAGTCTCACTCCAAACAATTTGGTTACTTTACATTATCGACCAGTCTGTCTCGATGACAGATGTAGAAAAAAACCAATAGATGACTTCAAAAAATGAGCACTTCAACTATGCAAGTAGCAACAACAAGGGCCTTATTGGGCCAAAAGAAAGTCTGTAGAAGCCGGCAGGCACTAGTGCACACACACAAACATTGCTCCACCCGGCCGGAGCATCCAACAATACAGACCGCCTGACATAAAAAGAAAATGCTTCCCCTCACCCAACTCCTCTCATTCCCAATCAGTCCCTGCTCACCTGCACCGACCTGAGATAACCGTTTCCGCCTCTTCTCCCAAAACACAAATGGCGGAGCTCACGTGATCCATCCGGGCCCGCCCCTCCGTGGGACGTACTCCCAGGTAAGTCCCAGATAGCAGGAAAGAGTCTGAACAAACTCCTGCAGCTAAAGTCCTCAAGTCCACAATCATTACCCAGTCTGAAATTCATACACAACACATTACAAAAACTCCCTCTTCTCCAATAAGCAACACGGAGTCAGGTTTTCCTATAACAAACTGGAAGTGAACTCCAATGATTTTTAAGTTCTTCCATTTGACCATTTATATAAAGCTGCATGACTACCTTGAGCAATGAGTGTGATGTCCAGTTGGAGTTTCCAAAATGACACTTTTTTTTTTAACTAAGAGCCTAGTTGGGCACAACTCAACTCGAATTCATCCTCACCTAAAATCCCAATCACACTTGGCAGGCAGCTCTGCTAACCACTTCTAGATCCTTAATCCAACAGCTGAAATTGACTGGTGAAAGGATTTTCTGATTTCACATTCTGCATTGGTGGGAATTGAATTCAAAATTCTTAGTCTAGGCCTTGGGATTACCACATGCAGCAACATAATCATAGCATTTCTGTATTCATTGAGGTGTGGAGTGCTAATAAATTGATGGTCTCAGTAATCCTCCAGGTGAAAGTGACGACTGCAGATGCTGGAGAAGGGCTGCTGCCCGAAACGTTGATTTTCCTGCTCCTCAGATGCTGCCTGACCTGTTGTGCTTTCCCAGCACCACTCTAATTTCATCAATCCTCTAGTCTGATAGTCATAAATGAACGAGGAAAGTAACAAATTCTTGTCAGTTGGGAGAAAGGAAAGCTGCCGTATACTTTTTCTTATTTTCCTTTGCAGCTCAGCTTATTGAAGCAGCTCACCTGTCAACCTAATACCTGAAGAAGATCATAAGACCATTAGACAACAAGACATAGGAGCAGAAATTAGGCCATTCTGCCCATTGAATCTGCTCCACCACTCTCTACATCGGGCAGACCAAACATAAGCTTAGAGAACGGTTCACCGAGCATCTCAACTGGGTCCACTATTCAATCATGGCGGATAAGTTTCTCAACCTCATTCTCCCGCTTTATCCTCATAACCCTTGATCCCTTTGATAATCAAGAAGCTTACTCTAAGGCTGTGTCCTTGGATCCTAGTCTCTCCTACAAATGAAAACATCTTCCCATTTTGGGGCGGCCCAGTGGTTAGCACTACCGCCTCAAAGCAGGGATACGGGTTTGATTCCAGCCTTGGGTGACTAGCTGTGTGGAGTTTGCACATTCTCCCTGTGATTGCGTGGGTTTCCTCTGGGTGCCCTGGTTGCCTCCCACAATCCAAAGATGTGCAGGTTAGGTGAATTGGCCATGCTAAATTGCCCATAGCATTCAGGAATGTGTAGGTTAGGTGCATTAGTTATGGAGTAAGTGTAGGATACTCGGGTAAGGGAATGGGTCTGGGTGGGATACCCTTCAGAGGGTCAGTGTGAACTTGTTCGGCCAAAGGGCCTGTTTCCACACTGTAGGATTTCTATATTGTACTTTACAATCCACTCTGCCCAGGCCATTCAGTATTCTGTAAGTTTCAATTAGATTCACACACACCCTCCCCCCCCCCCCCCCCCCCCCCCCCCCATCCTTCTAAACTCCATTGAGTATAGACCCAGAGTCTCTTACATTAAGCTTTTCATTCCTGGGACCATTCTTGTGAATGACCTCTGAACATGCTTTCGGGCCAAAACATCCTTCCTGAGATATGGGGCCCAAAACTGGGCACAATATTCCAAATGTGGTCAGATGAAAGCCTTATCGAGCCTCAGAAGTACATCCCTGCTTTTATATTCAAGTCCTCTCAAAACAAATGCCAACATTGCATTTGCCTTCCTAATTACTGACTCAACCTGTAAGTTTACCTCAACAGAATCCTGGAATAGAACTCCTAAGTTTCTTTGCACTTCAGACTTCTGAATTTTCTCCCCAATTTAGAAAATAGTCCATGTCTCTATTCTTCCTACCAGAGTGCATGACCTCAAACTTTCCCATGTTGTACTCCATCTGCCACTTCTTCGCCCACTCTCCTAACCTGTCCAAATCTTGCTGCAGCCTCCCCATCTCCTCAGTGCTACTTGACCCTCTACCTATCTTTATATCATCTGCAAACTTAGCCAGAATACACTCAGTTCCTTCATCTAGATCGTTAATGTATAAAGTGAAAAGTTGGGTTCCAACACTGAGCCTTGCAGAACACTACTGAGAGAGTGTCCTCCCGAGAGAGACCCTTTTATCCCCATTCTCTGCTTTCTGCCAGCATGCCAGGCTTCTATCCATGCTAGCACCTTACCTTTGATGCCATGGGCCCTTATCTTACTCAGTAGTCTCCTGTCTGGCACCTTGTCAAAGGCCTTCTTGAAGTCCAGGTAGATAACATCCATTAGCTCTCCTTGGTCTAACCTGCTCATTACTTCTTCAAAGAATTCTAGCAGGTTTGTCAGGCATGACCTCCTCTTGATGAAACCATGTTGAATTTGCCCTATTTTACCATACACTTCCAAGTATTCAGAAATCCCATCCTTCACAGTGGATTCCAGGTTGTTTACCACACCGAGGTTAGTCTAATCGGTCTGTAATTTTCTGTCTTTTGCCTTACTCCCTTTTTATCGCAGCTGTCACGTTAGCGATTTTCCAGTCCTCTGGGACCTTCCCTGACTCTAGTAATTCCCGAAAATCACCACTAATGCCTCCACTGTCTTTTTAGCTTTCTCCCTTAGAACTCTCCCTTAGTCCATCTGGTCCAGGTGATTCATCCAGCATCAAGCCATTCAGTTTTTCTAGCAGCTTCTCATTGGTGCTGGCCATCATAGTCTCTTGAATTTTTGGGATATCACTCATGTCTTCCACCATGAAGACTGACGTGAAGTAATCATTCAGTTCCTCAACCATTTTCTTGTTCCCCGCTACTATCTCTCCAGTGTCATTTTCCAGTCGCCCAAATGTCCACTTTTGTTTCTCTTTCACTCTTTATATATCTAAAGAAACTCTTACAGTCTTCCTTTATATTACTGGCTAGCTTACCCTCATATTTAATCTTCTCCCTCCTGATTTCATATTTTGTTGCCCTTTGTTGGTCTTTGTAAGCTTCCCAATCCTCTGGTTTCCCACTGTCCTTCGCTATATTATAGAGGAACCTTGATTATTCGAATATAAATTATCCGAATATCGAGTTATCTGAATATCGGATTATCCGAAGGAGATCTCGATTCCTGATAGAAACATTACATCAAGGAGCTGTTTCCAACACCAATCACACCTTTTGTTTACAATGATTAAAAACAAACTTAGCTTACTGAAATGCTGCCAAGAACAGTCCTGAACATTGATGGGAGTCCAGGCACCATCTCCAAATGACTGACCACTGTCTTTCTCTCTCTGTCTCCCCACACTTTCCCTAGAGTTCTACACAGGCGTGTACCCTAAACCCCCTTCCCCCAATAATCTCTCTAACATTATCCTGTACAGGGCAAAGGTGGAAGTTGACAAAAAGTTGCAGTAAAAAGTTGTGTGCGCGTGCGTGTGCTATTTGGAGACTCACCCCCAAAGGCAGCAGCAGTCTTACTGGTGGTGTCCAGTCCGGTTGCCCCGGAGGGTAAGGCAGAACGTGTGGTGGGACACAGGGGGCGCAGCAGACAGATCGGATGGCGGCGGCGGGGTCATCGGGGTCGGAATGTAAGTGGGGTCAGATAGGGAGAGGGGTTGAGGGGGTCAGATGGGGTTCGGACAGGGAGCGGGGTTGGGAGGGGTCAGGAGATTGGACAGGGTTGAGGGGGTCAGACAGGGAGCAGGGTTGAGGGGGTCGGACAGGGACCGGGGTTGGAGGTCGGACAGGGAGCGGGGTTGGGGGGTCGGACAGGGAGCGGGGTTGGAGGTCGGACAGGGAGCGGGATCGGAGGTCGGAGGGAGCGGAGTTGGGGGTCGGAGAGGGAGCGGGGTTTGGGGTCAGACAGGGAGCAGGATTGGGGGTCGGATAGGGAGTGGGGTTGAGCGGGGTTGGACAGGGTTGGGGGGGTCTCGGACAGGGAGTGGGGTTGGACGTGAGTGAGGTGGGAGCAGGGTCAGGTGGGGCTGGGAGGGTCGAACAGGGTCTCGTGTACAGTCTGCTGCTACCGCGTCTCCTGAATGGGGAGCGGTCTTAGCAAGTGCTCCCTGTGTCAATCCCATTTTACTGATAGGGGGTGGGGGGTGGGGTTCAGAAGCAAACCCTGAGACAAAGAGTGGGAGGAAGACAGGCAGAACGAGGAAAAAGGAAACTTCAGAAAACTCCAAGCCCCAGAGGAGAGGCATTGAATCAATTAACTGAATAATCAATTATCCAAACGAAATGGTGCCCGCCCATCTTATTCGGATAATCGAGATTCCTCTGTATATACTTTCTCCTTTGCTTTTATGCTCTTCCTGACTTCGCTAGTTTGCCATGGTTGCCCCATCCTCCCTGCAACATGCTTAATTTTACCTCAGGGTGAATCTCTGCTGTATCTCCTGAATTACTTCCAGAAACTCTGGCCATTGCTGTTCCAATGTCTTTCCTGCTAAGCTCTGCTCCCAGTCAATTCTACCCAGCTCCTCCCTCACGCATCTGCAGTTGCCTTTATTCAGCTGTAATACCATTATCTCTGATTCTATCTTCTCCCTCTCAAATTGCAGAGTAAATTCAATCTGAGACTGGTACAGATGAGAACAGAAGTGAGGAGAAAGTGAGGTCTGCAGATGCTGGAGATCAAAGTTGAAACTTTATTGCTGGAACAGCACAGCAGGTCAGGCAGCATCCAGGGAACAGGAGATTCGACGTTTCGGGCACAGGCCCTTCTTCAGGAATCAGAACACTCTTCACAGAAGTGAGTCAAACAGTCAGGGCAGGCATGGACAAGATAGAACTAATAAATTAAACTGCATTTATTTCAATGCAAGGGGCCTAACAGGGAAGGCAGATGAATTCAGGCCATGGTTAGGAACATGGGACTGGGATATCATAGCAATTACAGAAACATGGCTCAGGGATGGGCAGAACTGGCAGCTTAATGTTCCAGGATACAAATGCTACAGGAAAGATAGAAAGCGAGGCAAGAGAGGAGGGGAGTGGCATTTTTGATAAGAGATAGCATTACAGCTGTGCTGAGGGAGGATATTCCTGGAAATACATCCGGGGAAGTTATTTGGGTGGAACTGAGAAATAAGAAAGGAATCATCACCTTATTGGGATTGTATTATAGATCCCCAAATAGTCAGAGGGAAATTGAGAAACAAACTTGCAAGGAAATCTCAGTTATCTGTAAGAATAATAGGGTACCAATGGATTAGGTTCGGATAGCTTCAGTGTGGGTAGGGGCTGCCGTCAGGGATGTCCTCTCTCGCCATTGTTATTTACGCTAATAATTGAACCACGAGCAGAAGCTATATGAGCTGATCCTAATATAACGGCCCCGAGGATCGGTACAGGTAAACATAAAATTACCCAGTATTCAGATGATATTCTTCTATTCCTCAGTAATCCTCTGATGTCCGTACCTCGCTTAATCCAAGTTATTAATACATTTAGCGCATTCTCAGGCTATAAAATTAATTTCTCAAATTCGGAGGCTATGCCAATGGATGGCCTTGCTATGATACCCCACTTAGTGGACGGATCCCATTTTCCCTTTCGTTGGTCCCTGGAGGGCTTCTTATATTTAGGTATTTTTATTACCCCAGTATTTGGTCAGTTATACAAGGCTAACTTTGTGCATTTACTGGAAAGGATAAGGCATGACCTCCAGCGATGAGGAGACCTTCCAATTTCCTGGCTGGGTAGAATAGCACTAATTAAAATGAACGTCCTGCCCTTCTCCTATACCCTATGAGAATGCTTCCGGTGATGCTGCCGAGGCTGGCACTACGTAAATTATATGGGTGGTTGGGTTCCTTTATCTGCAATCATAGACGGCCCCTCATTAAGCTGAAGAAGCTACAGCTTCCACAGGCAAGGGGAGGATTGGACTTCCCAGATTTTAGGAAATATCAGTTAAGTTCCTTATTAAGTTACATAGCTGATTGGGTCCTGTTTGATCCACAATCAATCTGGCTGGACATCGAAGCTTCTCAAGTAAAATGCCCACTTATTAACCTTTTATTTTCAGACAAGAGGAAAATCATTGCGGATCACTGTAAAGACCCTATAATACTAAATACAATTAAAGCTTGGAATATAATGCGGCAAAATGAGGGCAACTCACATAAAACATCCCCCTATGCTCTGATAGTGGGAGCATGGGGATTTCAACCGGGGTACAGATGCCACTTTTAAACTCTGGAGATCCAGGAGTATCTCATGTCTAGGGGACCTATTTAAAGAAGGGGTCCTGATGTCTTTTGAACAGCTGCGTCAGAAATTCGGATTACCTAATGGAGACCTCTATCGATACTTCCAAATTCGAGCTTTTTTACAGAAGAAGACTACGTTATTAGATAGTCTTTATAAATCAGATAGAGAATGTAGAGTACTACGACCAAAGGGGGTATCCTCCATCAGTACTATTTATCATTTACTACATGATGAAGTATTGGGAGATATGGACAATCTGCTTAAAACATGGGATCAGGAATTGGGGCTAGAAATCTCTATAGAAACGTGGAATGACATTTGGGAAAACGCCAGAAGAATCACCTTCTGTAACAGAACTCAGGCTATCCAGCTGCAGATACTTCATAGGGCCCAAATAGCACTGGATCGATTGGCAAAATTTAAGGCAGGGGCATCCCCAATGTGTCCCAAATGTAAAATAGAGGTGGGCACTCTTGTACATTGTCTATGGACCTGTCATAAGATCCGTAGATACTGGACTAAAGTAGCAAGTGCCCTGACAGAAATTATAGGAACGGAAATTAAAGTGGATCCCATATCTCTCCTTTTGGGCTTTTCGAACTTATCCTCCCTGGACATGCATGGGAAGAGATTATTTTCTATTCTCTCTTTCTGTGCAAGGAAAAATATTTTGGTAAACTGGGTGGCAGAGGGCCCCGCTGGACTTTTAAATTGGCACAGATTAATTATGGAATGTATTCCCCTTGATTCCTTACAAATATGGTGCACCGAAAGACCGAATTATTTTATAAAATATGGCAGCCCTTCTTGAATTATACGAATACCGATATTTTGGCTATCCTAGCACGGGCTTTTATTTAATTGAGATTGCGAACCTGGCTGGTCTGGGGCCCCATGGGAGAGGAATCCCGCACGAATACGGGTTTTGTTACATTTGATGTTAACACATTCCGAGCATGTATCTCACTACCCAATTTCTATGCTATCCGCTGTTTTTTTTCTCTCTTTCTCTTATTTGAATAATGTAAGAGACTGAAATATACACTCTGGTTAGTTGTAGGTTAGATTAGTAGTTAGTTGAGTTTTGTTTTTTTTTCGATATTTTTCTTTTGTTAAATTTTGGTTATATATTTAAGATTTAATTGTATATCAATGTTTGTACTTGAGAGTTTTGTTTATTTTTGTAAACTTGTAAAACTGTTAAATTTCTAATAAAAATATCGATATAAAAAAAAGAATAATAGGGTGGTCATGGTAGGGGATTTTAACTTTCCAAACATAGATTGGGACTGCCATATTGTTAAGGGTTGAGATGGAGAAGAATTTGTTAAGTGTGTACAAGACAATTTTCTGTATATGGTGTACCTACTAGAGAAAGTGCAAAACTTGACCTACTCTTGGGAAATAAGGCAGGACAGGTGACTGAGGTGTCAGTGGGGGAGCACTTTGGGGCCAGCGACCATAATTCTATTAGATTTAAAATAGTGATGGAAAAGAACAGACCAGATCTAAAAGTTGAAGTTCTAAATTGGAGAAAGGTCAATTTTGACAGTATTAGGCAAGAACTTTCGAAAGCTGATTGGGGGCAGATTTTCGCAGGTAAAGGGATGGCTGGAAAATGGGAAGCCTTCAGAAATGAGATAACGAGAATCCAGAGAAAGTATATTCCTGTCAGGGTGAAAGGAAAGGCTGGTAGGTATAGGGAATGCTGGATGACTAAAGAAGTTGAGGGTTTGGTTAAGAAAAAGAAGGAAGCATATGTCAGGTATAGACAGGATAGATCGAGTGAATCCTTAGAAGAGTATAAAGGCAGTAGGAATATACCTAAGAGGGAAATCAGAGGGCAAAAAGAGGTCATGAGATAGCTTTGACAAATAGAATTAAGGAAAATCCAAAAAGTTTTTACAAATACATTAAGGACAAAAGGGTAACTTTGGAGAGAATAGGGCCCCTCAAAGATCAGCAAGATGACCTTTGTGTGGAGCCGCAGAAAATGGGGGAGATACTAAATGAGTATTTTGCATCAGTATTTACTGTGGAAAAGGATATGGAAGATATAGACTGTAGGGAAATAGATGGTGACATCTTGCAAAATGTCCATATTACAGAGGAGGAAGTGCTGGATGTCTTGAAACACATAAAAGTGGACAAATCCCCAGGACCTGAATGTGTGTACCCTAGAACTCTGTGGGAAGCTAGAGAACTGATTGCCAGGCCTCTTGCTGAGATATTTGTATCATCGATAGTCACAGGTGAGGTGCCGGAAGACTGGAGGTTGGCTAACGTGGTGCCACTGTTTAAGAAAGGTGGTAAGGACAAGCCAGGGAACTATAGACCAGTGAGCCTGACGTCGGTGGTGGGGAAGTTGTTGGAGAGAATCCTGAGGGACAGGATGTACATGTATTTGGAAAGGCAAGGACTGATTAGGGATAGTCCACATGGCTTTGTATGTGGGAAATCATGTCTCACAAAGTTGATTGAGTTTTTTGAAGAAGTAGCAAAGAGGATTGATGAGGGCAGAGCGGTAGATGTGATCTATATGGACTTCAGTAAGGTGTTCGACAAAGTTCCCCATGGGAGACTGATTAGCAAGGTTAGATCTCACGGAATACAGGGAGAACTAGCCATTTAGAAACAGAGCTGGCTCAAAGGTAGAAGAGAGAGGGTGGTGGTAGAGGGTTGTTTTTCAGACTGGAGGCCTGTGACCAGTGGAGTGCAACATGGATCAGTGCTGGGTCCTCTACTTTTTGTCATTTACATAAATGATTTGGATACGAGCATAAGAGGTACAGTTAGTAAGTTTGCAGGTGACACCAAAATTGGAGGTGTAGTGGACAGCAAAGAGGGTTACCTCAGATTTCAACAGGATCTCGACCAAATGGGCCAATGGGCTGAGAAGTGGCAGATGGAGTTTAATTCAGGTAAATGCGAGATGCTGCATTTTGGGAACGCAAATCTTAGCAGAACTTACACACTTAATGGTAAGGTCCTAGGGAGTGTTGCTGAACAAAGAGAACTTGGAGTGCAGGTTCATAGCTCCTTGAAAGTGGAGTTGCAGGTAGATAGGATAGTGAAGAAGGCGTTTGGTATGCTTTCCTTTATTGGTCAGAGTTTGAGTACAGGAGTTGGGAGGTCATGTTGCGGCTGTACAGGACATTGGTTAGGCCGCCGTTAGAATATTGCATGCAATTCTAGTCTCCTTCCTATCGGAAAGATGTTGTTAAACTTGAAAGGGTTCAGAAAATATTTACAAAGATGTTGCCAAGGTTGGAGGATTTGAGTTATAGGGAGAGGCTGAACAGGCTGGGGATGTTTTCCCTGGAGCATTGGAGGCTGAGGGTTGACCTTAGAGTCATAGAGATGTACTGCATGGAAACAGACCCTTCAGTCCAACCCGTCCATGCCGACCAGATATCCCAACCCAATTTAGTCTCACCTGCCAGCAACCGGCCCATATCCCTCCAGACCCTTCCTATTCATATACCCATCCAAATGCCTCTTAAATATTGCAATTGCACCAGCCTCCACCACTTCCTCTAGCAGCTCATTCCATACTTGTACTACCCTCTGAGTGAAAAGGTTGCCACTAAGGTCTCTTTTATATTTTTTCCCTCTCACCCTAAACCTATGCCCTCTAATTCTGGACTCCCCGACCCCAGGGAAAATACTTTGCCTATTTACCCTATCCATGCCCCTCATAATTTTGTAAACCTCTATAAGACCACCCCTCAGCCTTCGACGCTCCTGGGAAAACAGTCCCAGCCTGTTCAGCTTCTTAAATGTGGCACCACGTTAGCCAACCTCCAGTCTTCCAGCACCTCACTTGTGACTATCGATGATACAAATATCTCAGCAAGAGACCCAGCAATCACTTCTCTAGCTTTCCACAGAGTTTGAGGGGACACCTGATCCTCGGGATTTATCCAACTTTACACGTTTCAAGGCATCCAGCACTACCTCCTCTGTAATTGGTGACATCTTGCAAGATGTCACCATCGATTTCCCTACAGCCTATATCTTCTATATCCTTTTCCACAGTAAATACTCATTTAGTATCTCCCTCATTTTCTGCGCCTCTACCCAAAGGCCCCCTTGCTGATCTTTGACGAGCCCTATTCTCTCCCTGGTTACCCTTTTGTTCTTAAAGTATTTGTAAAAACCCATTAGATTCTCCTTAGTTCTATTTGCCAAAGCTATCTCATGCCCCCTTTTGCCCTCCTGATTTCCCTCTTCAGTACACTCCTACTTCCTTTATACTCTAAGGATTCACTCGATCTATCCTGTCTATACCTTACATTTGCGTCCTTCTTTTTCTTAACCAAATCCTCAATTTCTTTAGTCATCCAATATTCCCTATACCTACCAGTCTTTCTTTTCACCCTAACAGGAAAAACCTTTCTCTGGATTCTCGATATCTCATTTCTGAAGGCTTCCCATTTTCCAGCCGTCCCTTTACCTATTCACTTCAAGGTTTTGCCACTCTATGAGATGGTAGTTAAAACTGGATACAATATTCTCGCTGAGGTCTACTCAGTGATTTACTTTGGCATTATAGAGGTTTACAAAATTATGAGGGGCATGGATAGGGTAAATATGCAAAGTCTTTTCTCTGGGGTCACCGAGTCCAGAACTAGAGGGCATAGGTTTAGGGTGAGAGGAGGAAGATATAAAAGAGATATACAGTGCAACTTTTTCACACAGAGGGTGGTATGTGTGTGGAATGAGCTGCCAGAGGAAGTGGTGGAGGCTGGTACAATTGCAACATTTAAGAGGCATTTGGATGGGTATATGAATAGGAAGGGTTTGAAGGAATATGGGCCGGGTGCTGGGAGGTGGGACTAGATTGGGTTGGGATATCTGGTCAGCATGGATAGTTTCGACCAAAGGGTCTGTTTCCATGTTGTACATCTCTATGACCTCAGAGTTCCTTGATCTTAAGCTTCCTTATCAAGTCTGCCTCACTGCACAACACTAAATCCAGTATTGACTGTTCCCTGCTGGGCTCCACCACAAACTGCTCCAAAAAGCCATCTTGTGGACATTTCACAAATTTCTTTTCTTGAAATCTACTACCAACCTGATTTTCCCAGTCCACCTGCATATTGAAATCCCCCATGATCACTGTAACTTGGCCTTTCCTACACATCGTTCCTATATCTATGAGTATATTTCACACCAGCTGCTGACCACTGTTTGGAGGCCTGCACATAACTCCAACTATGGTTTTTTACCTATGCGGTTCCTCAATTCTACACACACAGATTCTACATCATCTCACCCTACTGTGTGTCTCACTATTGATTTAATTTCACTTATCTTTTCAATAGGATGTAAATCCTTGAATATTCAGCCCCAAACCTGATCCCCTTGCAGCCACGTCTCTGTGATGCCCACTATGTCATACCTGCCAATTTCGATCTGCGCCACAATCTAATTTACCTTCTTCTTATACTGCATCATTTCAGATATAACACCTTTTGTCCTATATTAACTGTCCCTCTTCTCATTATCATTCATTTATCCAGTGTGCTTGAAGTTTGATTGTTAACCCTTTCCAAACACTCTTCTCCTATTTGTGTCTGTGCTGGAGATTTTAGTAACTTTCCCTGAGTTCTGCACTCTTACATCCTTCTCTAATTCAGGTTTTCTAACTTCCCCTATAACTGAACCCTCTCCCTCAGTTATTTAGTTTAAAGTCCTGTCTACAGCCCTAGTAATGTGATTCGGTAGGACTCTGGTCCCAGCACAGTTCAGATGAAGACCATCCTATCAGAACAAGTCCCTTCTTCCCCAGCACTGGTGCCAACGTTCCATGAATTCAAACCCATTTCTCCCACATCAATCTTTGAGCCACGCATCTACCTGCTTAATCTAAATGACTGTGCCAATTAGCTCGTGGCTCAAGTAGTAATCCAAAGATTAATACCTTTTTGTTTGTTCCTTAATTTAGCTCCTGGCTGTGTTCATACTCCCTTAGCAGAACCTCTGTGCTAGTTTTATCTATGTCTTTGGTACCTATGAGGACTACAACCACTGGATCTTTACCCTCCCCCCTCCAAGTTCCTCTGCAGCCCAAACGAGATATCCTGAACCTGAGCACCAGACAGGCAACACAACCTTTGAGACTCCTGATCCTGATGGCAGAGAACAGTGTCTATGCCTCTTTCCCCAATTACAATGACATTTCTCTTCTCTCCCCCAACTTGAATAGTTCCCTCACCACAGTGCTGTGGGCAATCAGCTCATCCTCCCTGCAGTTCCCATTCCTGCCCGTACAGGGAGCAAAACTCTTTAACCTGCTGGACAAGGACTGGGGCGGAGGCTCCTGCAACTCTTGCTCCTGGATCACACCGAATACAAAAAAAATGTGGTGGCAATGGAAATTTTTAGAATATCATGCTTGTTGTAATTTTTCTATTGAATATTTTATTCTAGAAATATCAAAGTCAGTTTGATATCACTATTCCAAACTTTTAAATTGAAAAGTTTACATTTCTACTAGATAGACATGATTTTTTGTGTCTTGCATGACAAGTTACATATTGGAAAAATAGATCAAGATAAACATATTGAATTAATCAGAACATTCCTTCCAGTTAATGGAAAAACAGGAAAGCAGTAAATAAAGCAGTAACAAACATTATTACGGAAATACAACCAACACCTTTTATTGAGATTAATAAATTAGAATAGAGAAAACAGGATGAGTACTTTATGCATGAAGTACTCTTTTGATTTTAATTTAAAATCTAACACCAAGTAAAGTGAAACATATTAAATGTGAGTGAATGGTCACACCTACTGTGAACAAATATCCAGTCACCTTGGTGCAGTAATTGTATCCAAGCTTTCCTGTTCAAGTTTAATACCTCACCTGTCTTAAATTAAATTTGCCTTTCAAAGGGGGACATGGGATAGTGTATTTTGAACATATCTAGAACTTATTCATCAGCACAAACACAAGTTTGCCAAACTTGGACAACCAATAACTTACACTACAGGAGACAAAGATTCTGATTGATTGGCAGAGACACTGCCATGGAGAAAGCACTGGGAACACAGTTGGTGTAAATTTGACATTCTTGCACATGTCCTGATGAAAAGCTTCTGAAACTTGTCTCTCTTCTCAATGTACAATATTTTCTAAATTGATCATTTTTTAAAGTCTTATTTACATAAGTGGTTTGTTTGGAATAGACAATTTATAAATGAAAAAATGCAGTCTTTCTTCGTCTTCACACATTCATTCAGAAGCAAAATATTTACAATGAACACCACTGAATTTTAAATGTAAATATTTGACAATTAATTAAATCTTTATATAGCCTAAAAGTCCTTTGTTTTATCTGCTGCTGAAAATACCACTGTAAAGACAGTTCAATGAAATCAGCTATGTCAGATTACATTTGCCATTTATACACAAGTCCTTTGTTTTAGTACAAGGACATTTACAATTGCTAACATTCAATTGTTATCTTTCATCCACTGTTCAATCCATTGTATGATTTGATCCAAATTTCTCTCCAGGTCCTCAGGTGTATTACTGGGTAACTGATGGACAATTTCCTCCCGATATGACTCCATAGCTTCTTCATATATAGTCTGGAAAATCTCACACTGTATGTTGTCCTCAAGTTTCTTTCCACTGTAACTCCTGAAAGCAAATTTAAATGTCAACTGTCATTTCTTACAGTACAGAAGTTAAGCAACTGTCTCCAATCTTTCCAGATTACTATCTCTGATTTGATCTAAAGTCTGTGCTGTATTTCCTAACTTCAGACAAAGCAGCAGAAATACTACAATGGACAGCAAAACATCTGGCATTGAAAAGGATAAAAAAAGTAGTGCCAAGACATCTTCATTTACACTGCACATTTAACATCATAAAACATCCCAAACCACATCAAAGAAGCATCATCAAACAAAATTTGACAGTCATATTAGGAGATATTAGAATAGATAAGCTAAAGTTTGGTCAAAGAGCTCGGTTTTAAGGAACATGTTCAAGGTAGGAAGAGGGGTTTCAGGAGGTGAGGCCACTGTTTATGACCTTGATAGATGAATGCATGGCTGCCAATAGCACAATGATTAAAATGCAAAATCCAGAAATGGTGGCGCACAGCTTTCTCCTACGACAATGCCAAATGAAGATGCAGATAAATAGTGGGACAAAGAAATGAAAAATTTGAAAATACAGATGGAAATTCCAAAATTAAGAAGTTGCTTGAAGAAAGCCAATGAACATCAGTGAGCTCAAAGTGATAGAATATCAATCACTTTAGCACAAATTAAGGCACCAGCATCAGATTTTTGGGAAATCTGAAGTTTAAAAAGAGTAGAACACTAGAAACCAACCAATAAAGCATTGGAATAGGCAGGTCTAGGTGTAACATAAGTATCTCTGAGGGTTTCAGCAAATAACTTGAGATAGGACCTAAATCTGGCAAAGGTACAGAGGTGAAAATACCGTCTTGGTGATGGATGTGGTCACAAGTTTTTCTCAGGGTCAAATGTGGCAGTAAGGCTGCTAGGGAGAGGGTTGGGAGTAATTGGCTCGAAAACAGTTTGGGGAAAGGACTGAAGCCAATGGCTTCATTATTCTCAATATTTTATCTGGAGGAAATTTCTGTTAATCCAGAATTAGATATCAAGCAGTCAGACATTTTAGAGACAATGGAAGAATCTACAGACATGGCACTGAGGAAGAACTAGGCATTGTCAGTGTAGGAATAAGAAATAGGAGATGAACCAATGGTATATTCTGGGGACTGGGAATAATGAAGCAGCAGGATGAGAAACCACTTCAAGCGCTTACAATTAAATAGATAAGAAAGGGAGTCAAGAAAGCACACTTCCACACAGCCTAATAACAATTAAGACCCATTGGTGGAGGTTGACTTAGTCAACTATCTCAAAGGAAGCTGACAGGTTGAGAAGGGCAATCATGACGTGGAGGAGCTGGTGTTGGACTGGGGTGGACAAAGTTAAAAATCACACAACACCAGGTTATAGTCCAACAGGTTTATTTGGAAGCACTAGCACCTTCTGACTGGTAACCATATTGTCTTCCAAACATGCTTGTATGAAAACTGTGTTTAAAAACAAGCCTGGGCTCAAGTGAATTTACCACTGAGTTCATATATCCTCAAAAAACAAAAGCTCAAAAATTAATAGCCATTTGAACAAGATACAGAAAGATGGCCAGTGTCTAGGAAACAATATTATTTACTATTATATACAATTATCTGTTCCCTGACCTGAAGAAAAATACTGAGTCCCTAGGATGATTGTTTTGTGAGTGTGGCTGGAGAGGAAATGACTTTTACGTAAACAGTGCAAATGTGCATCAAGAATATTTTGAGTAAACTGAATTTTAAGTAAACATATATATCATATTAAACAGTTGGTACCTGTTTTCCAATCGGTCATATAAAATTGAATTATCTGTACGAAGTACGAACACAATGTGGAACCAGCGCTCCGGAAAGAAGTCACAACCATGGTAATCTACAATTATCCCACCTTCACTCATTTTATCTTCAAGTTCATCAACCACCTGGAAAACAGATTGTTCCTCAAATTAAATTTATATGAATGTACTATAATAGCTATCAAACACACAGGTGCGTACACGTATGTGAAAATATAGATATACAGATTTTGGCTCAAAATTGAACAGTAAATTTGTTACTGTGTGGTAAAACATTTGTGATTGAGTGAAGCTCAGCTTGTAGTGGATCTCCCAAAAAAAACTTCAATGAATGAATGAGTGGACAAATATTTCACTTAGCGATGCGCACAGTCTCATTTCACATCTGCACTGAGTTCAGAGCAGCAATGTGGTGTTAAAATTAATGTTAATGTCTTCATGTTTAGTGGATAGGGTTGAACCAGGCATAATTCTGATCATAACCACCATCCAGTGATTTGTGCTGTTTGGATATTGAGCAAAGGCACTAAACAGCTTCACTCCAGACTGATAAACCCTGCCAATCTAGCACAGACATGGCACACAATGGCTCTTGGAAGATGCATTAAAGTGCTGCTGAAGCTGGTGGAGCCATAGCTGACAAGAGGGACCACAAACAAAGATTAAAAGACAGAACAAAATAAATTACAGACCTGGGGTCCTTTACATTAATAGATAATGCAGAGTTTTTTTTTTAAGATCAGTAATTCATTTGACTTGCTGGAGCATGATCTAAAAAAATCTAGTCATTCAATCACATACAGTGAAAGCCAAGAATATGTTAGAGACCTCATTATTCTTGTGAAAATTAAAATTTTAAAAGTTGAAATCATGAGCTGAAATATCTTAAAATATATATTTGGTAGAGGAGGGCAAGAAAGAAAATTATAGGCTATTTAGCCCCTGGAGTCTGTTCCAATCATGTCTCACAAACTTGATAGAGATTTTTGAAGATGTAACAAAGAGGATTGCTGAGGGCAGAGCGCGAGATGTGATCTATATGAACTTCAAGTAAGGTGTTCGACAAGGTTCCCTATGGGAGACTGGTGAGCAAGGTTAGATCTAATGGAATACTGGGAGAACTCACCATTTGGATATGGAACTGGCTCAAAGGTAGAAGAGAGAGGGTGGTGGTGGAGGGTTGTTTTTCAGACTGGAGGCCTGTGACCGGTGGAGTGCCACAAGAATCAGTGCTGGGTCCACTACTTTTCATAATTTATATAAAAAGGAACCTCGATTATCTGAATACCAATTATCCAAAAATCGGATTATCCAAAGGAGATCTTGAGGTCCCGATAGAAACATTACATCAAAGACATGTTTCCAACACTGATCATGTCTTTTGTTTAGTGAATAAACAGGCACCGTCTCCAAATCAATGACCACCAGCCCTCTCTCTCCCCACACTTTCCCTGGAATTCTACAGAGGGGTGTACCCTAAAACCCCTTCCCCAGATAATTTCTCCAACATTGTCCTATACTGGGCATACTTGGAACCTGTCAAAAAGTTGCTGTAAAAAGTGGTGTCTGTGGCTGTGTGCGCGCTATTTGGAGACTTACCCCACAAAGGCAGCAGCAGCCTTGTTGTTAGTGACCAGTCCACTGTTGGATGGGTTTGGGGCACGGGGTGGGGGTGTTGGATGGGGTTGGGGGGCGCGGGGCAGTGTTGGACGCAGTTGGGTGCGGCCGGGGGAAAGGTGTTGGACGGGGTTGGGCGGTGTTAGACGGGTTTGGGGGGCGCGGAGGCACGGTGTTGGAGGGCGAGGGGTGGTGTTGGACGGGGTTGACAGTGGGCGGAGGGTGGGGTTGAACGCGGTTGGGGGTGGTGTTGGACAGGGTTTGGGGATGGGGGGCAGTGTTGGGGGTGGGGGCTCATGTGCTGAGTGCTGGGGGGGGTGGAGCGGGGTGAGGTGTTGGACGGGGTTGGGGAGTGGGAGGTGGTGTTGGACCAGGTTGGAGCGCGAGCGGTGTTGGAAGCGGTTTGGGGGTAGGCGGGGGCAGTGGTTCACACGCGGTGTGCTGCTGCTAGTCTCCTGAATGGGGAGCAGACTTTAAAAATTACGAGCCCCAGAGGAAAAGCACTTAATCGATTATCCGAACGAAATAGTGCCCACCCATCTCATTCAGATAATGGAAGTTTCCCTGTAAAAGATTTGGATGTGAGCATATGAGGTACAGTTAGTAAGTTTGCAGATGACACCAAAATTAGAGGTGTAGTGGACAGCGAAAAAGGTTACCACAGATTACAACAGGATCTTGACCAGATGGAAATGTGTTGCTGGAAAAGCGCAGCAGGTCAGGCAGCATCTAGGGAACAGGAGAATCGACGTTTCGGGCATTAGCCCTTCTTCCTGAAGAAGGGCTAATGCCCGAAACGTCGATTCTCCTGTTCCCTAGATGCTGCCTGACCTGCTGCGCTTTTCCAGCAACACATTTCCATCTCTGATCTCCAGCATCTGCAGACCTCACTTTCTCCTCTTGACCAGATGGGCCAATGGACTGAGAAGTGGCAGATGGAGTTTAATTCAGATAAATGCGAGGTGCTGCATTTTGGGAAAGCAAATCTTAGCAGGACTTTTACACTTAATGTTAAGGTCCTAGGGAGTGTTGCTGAACAAACAGACCTTGGAGTGCAGGTTCATAGCTCCTTGAAAGTGGAGTCGCAGGTGGATAGGATAGTGAAGAAGGTATGCTTTCTTTTATTGGTCAGAGTACAGGAGTTGGGAGGTCATGTTGCGGTTGTACAGGACATTGGTTAAGGCACTGTTGGAATATTGCATGCAATTCTGGTCTCCTTCCTATTGGAAAGATGTTGTGAAACTTGAAAGAGTTCAGAAAAGATTTACAAGGATGTTGCCAGGGTTGGAGGATTTGAGCTATAGGGAAAGATTGAATAGGCGAGGGCTGTTTTCCCTGGAGCGTCAGAGGCTGAGGGGTGACCTTATAGAGGTTTATAAAATCATGAGGGACATGAATAGGATAAACAGACAAAGTATTTTCCCTGGGGTTGGGGAGTCCAGAACTAGAGGGCATAGGTTCAGGATGAAAGGGGAAAGATATAAAAGAGACCTAACGGGCAACATTTTCACACAGAGATTAGATTAGATTCCCTACAGTATGGAAACAGGCCCTTTGGCCCAGCAAGTCCACACCGACCCTCTGAACAGTATCCCACCCAGACCCATACCCTATACTTACCCCTGACTAACGCACCTAACTATGGGCAATTTAGCATGGCCAATTCACCTGACCTATACATCTTTGGACTGAGGGTGGTACGTGTATGGAATGAGCTGCCAGAGGAAGTGGTGGAGGCTAGTTTAATTACAACATTTAAAAGGCATTCTGGATGGGTAAATGAAAAGGAAGGGTTTGGTGGGAATATGGGCCGTGCGCTGGCAAGTAGGACGAGATTGGGTTAGGATATCTGGTCGCCGTGGACAAGTTGGACTGAAGGGTCTGTTTCTGTGCTGTACATCTCTATGACTATGTCAAAATTCAATAAGATCCTGGCTGATCTGTGACCTGACTTCATAATCCAAACTTTGTCCCATAGATTTCTATTAATCTAAGACATTACAAAGAACAAAGAAAATTTACTACCCAGGAACAGGCCCTTCGGTCTTCCAGGCCTGAGCCTATCCAAATTCACTGTCTAAACCTGTCGCCCAACTCTTAAGCATCTGTATCCCTCTGCTCTCCAACTACTCATGCAAGTGTACAGATGCACCTTAAATGAATCTACCATGCCTGCCTCTACTACCTCTGCTGGCAATGGGTTCCAGGCACCTACCACCCTCTGTGTAAAGTACTTGCTGCATGTATACCTTTAAACTATTTACCTCTCACCTTGAATGTGTGACGTCTCGTTATTGAATCCTTCACCCTGGGAAGGAGCTTATCTCTATCTATCCTGTCTGTACCCCTCATGATTTTGTAGACCTCAATCAGGTACCCCCTCAATCTCTTTTTTTCTAATCAAAACAAACCTGTCTTCATAGCTAGCACCTTCCATACCAGGCAACATCCTCATAAACCTTCTCTGCACCCTCTCCAAAGCATCTACATCCTTTTAGTAATGTGGCGACCAGAACAGTATTCTAAATGCAGCCAAACCAATGTCTTGTACAATTTTAACATGACCTGCCAGCCCTTATACTCAATACCCTGTCCGATGAAGGCAAGCATACCATATGCTTTCTTGACCACTCTGTCCACCTGTGCAGCAACCTTCAGGATACAATGGACCTGAACTCACAGATCTCCAGGCTCATCAACTTCTTCCAAGTCTCTTCCATTCACAGTATAATTCGCTCTAGAATTAGACTTCCCAAAATGCATCACCTCACATTTGCCTGGATTGAACTCCATCTGCCACTTCTCCACCCAACTCTCCAGTCTATCTATATTCTCCTGTATTCTTTGACAGTCCCTTTCTACTACTCCAACAATCTTAGTGTCATCTGCAAACCTGCTGATCATACAATAGTGCCTCTTCCAGATCACTTATGAATATCACGAACAACAGTGGCCCCAGCACTGATCCCTGTGGAATACCACTGGTAACCTTTCTCCATTTTTAGAAACTCCCTTCAACTACTACTCTCTGTCTCCTGTTGCTCAACCAGTTCTTTATCCACCTTGCTAGAACACCCTGCACACCATGTGACTTCACTTTCTCCATTAGTTTACCATGGGGAACCTTATCAAACGCCTTACTAAAGTCCATGTATATGACATCTACAGCCCTTCCTTCATCTATCAACTTGGTCACTTCCTCAAAGAACTCTATTAAGTTCTTTTGTATTTTGTTAATAACCCCTTTGATTAAAAGGCATCAATCTCAGAAATAAAATTAGAAATTGACTCAGTTTCAACTAACGTTTACAGAGAAGGGAGAAAATTTACCACCTTTCGTATATCAAGGCATTTCCAGACTTTGCGCCTGCAACGGAACAGCTCTCATTTTTAGACTCTCTTAGATTTTCCGATCAGCAGAAGTAGTAACTACTGTATAAGTTCCCTGCAATATCTTTAAAGCTTTAATCAAGTTAGATCATAACCTTCCAAGGAATCCATCCGTACTTTGTGTAAATTCCTAATTTATGTAAAACTCCTACTTGGAATTCTGATATAGTTCTACTAAATCTGAGACCAGTGCTAATCACAAAGTGTGGTATCTGGAACTGAACACAGTATTCCAAGTGTAAATGAATGATGGAAAATAATCTAAACTCCAAATTGAACTTTATTTGACTCCTAGATAGTTATAAACCATGAGATAGTCATTAAGTATTTAAATATTGAGCTGAGAAGAGCTGGAAAATGTTTATTTAGACATCACAAAGTCCATTTCAGCCCACTCAAAGTATACCCAAAGAAGAAAAAGATAATTGGAAGTTTGTCTAACTGTCTTGACTCGACAAGTCTGATCAATTTAATCAGAATCTAAAACTTCAATAAGATACTATAAAATTAGCAGCAAGTGTATATTTAATAAATATTTAAACAAAAGAATGGACATGGGAAAATTACTATATTCAAAATCATTTTGCGTTATAGTATGGTTTTATATCACAATCTCACCCTGTCTTCATCCAGAATGGGACATGAGTATTCTTCATCATAGCCTTCATAAAGATTACCTTTACAAGAACATGAGAAACACAACGCAGTTTACATCATCTTTCCAATCAGCACAATAAATCCTGAGAGAAAGCTAGGGATAAATAAATTACATCAACACACACTTTGCAAATATAATGCAAGCAAAATGTATAACTGATACATTATATATTATATTATATACATGAAACCCTGTAATAATAGCAGGACTGAGCAATGATTATTACTTTCCATTGTTTTGCTGAATGTAAAATGTCTATCAATTTACTTGAACACTATGGACTTGTACAAGTCTTAACAAAAGAAAATGTTTTTATTCATTCATGAGATGAGGGCATCGCTGGCTCGACCAACATTTATTGTCCGTGCCTAATTGCCAGGAGGACACTTAGGAGTCAACCACATTGCTGTGGCTCTGCAGTCACAGATCAGCCAGACCAGGACATTAGTGAACCAGATGGGTTTTCTTGACAATCAACAATGAATTCATGATCACCACTAGATTCTTACTGAATTCAAATTCCAGCCTCTGGCATAGCGGGATTTGAATCTGGGTCACAGAACATCTGGATTAATAGTTCAATGATAATGTCACTAGGCAGTTGCATTAATCAGGTAAACTGATGCGGCGGTGTAAGAATCGTTATGAAAACAGGGTCAACTGAGTTCTCTATTATCCAACACAATTTTTTTTAAAAATTGCCCTATGCTTTCATTTACATTTCACATCCTGGAATTGCAGATTTTAAAACATCTCTATGCAAGCATAAGACCTTTACCAACTCCTACTTGTTTTGAAAATGAATAAATACATTCCTTTTGATGTTACTAAGGCAAGAAAAATTCATGTGAATGATAAAAATCTCTTGTGAAACTCTCAAAGATTCAGTACTGGGTTAACACAGTGTTTGGATTCAAAAACTTCAATCGTATAATGATAAAGAATATTCCATTGTACCTTAAATGCATGGAAAATTAGTCAAGAAATTAAAAGACAGTCATGCTAATCAAGATTGCCAGTAAATACTATTGAGCGCTATTGTCAATTCCAGCTCTCAAAAATAACAACTTTTTCAGCAACAAATGGATTTGTACAAGATCTGACAGCAGACAATTCTAGTAGTTACATTAAGCTGAGGTGTAAACTGGGTGGATTACATGATAACTCATTTTATCCAACAATTACTATATTAATATTATGAAATACTCTTTTCCATTCATGTTCACCTTCTTTTGCAAGTTCTCCCACATTAATGTATGTCAATCCAGTTCTTCCAGCCAACTCTTTACCAAGGGTAGTCTTTCCAACACCTGGAGTACCTGTCAAAATAATAAATATAGACAATATTATGACGTACCATTAAAACAACAGGGTGAAGTTTCACTATATACAATCCAGGTTAACCCTTAAGAAATATGACTTCTGATAGGTGATGTCTTAATCTGCTCGGTAAAATGTTAGGCTACAATAAATAAAACTATTGAAGACAGATACTCAGACTTCTCGAAATTTATATTCCACCAACTCCACCTTTGATATTCTTGTCTTCTGTCCTTATTCTCTCTCACCCCAGTTCTTTGTCCTCATGGGTGCAGACTTTGGCAGCTCATGTGCAAATTGAATTAATTATTCAATAATGGATCACCAGACTTCAAACTTACCTGCAAAGCCAGCTCACTCTCTCAGGATTACCTTAGAGAATAAAGTTAATAAACAGACTTTCTCTACCACTCTCTCCTTAAACTTCTTTCCCTTAAGTGAGCAGCTTATGAATTACTTTGTCCAACTGCTCAGCTGCAGCTGCTACTTTAACCTAAAACTTCTGTGCCTTTGACAACTTATAGCCTGTTGTTTTTGTCCATCAAACACACGTCCTACTCCCTTGATGCCATTCCAATAAACTGGTGGCCATCTGAATTCCCTCAATCACTACACGAGTTGACATTGTTAATTATGCTCATCTTTCCTCAAATCCTGCTCCCCTTCTTCAACTTCATGTTCCTGTCCAAAGTCCTTAAAGGTGTTTTCACCTCCAAAATCTATTCCCATATTGATCCATAACATCTTTCCCATGCCATCACCTTTATCAAGCTAAGAATTTGCCTTACGTCAATGTGACCAGAGAGTAAGCGATGTCAATAGCACAGAAAAAGGTCCTTCGTCCATCGAATCTACTCAGGGCAAAACACCAAGTATCTAATTTTACCATGTCACTGTATTTTCTCATCATCCTTCACCTGTCTGCAGCTACTGATGCAGTTAACCAAACAATTCTTTAACACTTTTCCTCCATTAAAAAAAACTGGTCTAGTCTGGTTGCACTTTTATCCTCAGAATGGAGCCACAGGGCTGCCAGCAATGACTTCTTTCCACACTAATACAATTGACCCCAATGAAGCCATTCTCTCTTATTTATATATGCTGCTTGTCATGACAACAAAATTGAGTCAACTTTCACATACATGCTGATAGCACTCAGACTGAACTCTCCACTCTTCCATGTTCTACTTCCTATGTTCAAAGATTGGATTGTGAGACCATCATAGAGAAATCACAATTCTCTTCAGTTACTTTTTGCTTCTTTGCTCGTGCCTCAGGGCTGAGGATGACTTGATTCCACTTTGAGGGGAGGTAGGAATTGTCCAAACTGGGAGCTGCAGACACTGCCACAAGTGGGGCAGGTGGTGTTTGAGGAGACAAATGGATAGGACACTCTGCTTCTCTGCATTCTTTCCACTGCTGGTGCATGGCCTCCACATGCTCCACTCAATGATTCTTCAAGTAGTTGCTGCCTTCTCCAGTTTGCACATTCTGGGCAAGCAATGCATTTGCTTATGGAGGTTTTCAGAATGTCTTTGTAACATTCCTTCTGACATCCTAGTGATCACTTACCATTCGGAAGCTTGGAGTGGGCCACTTTCAACAGCTTCCTTATTTCCCCTCACCCCACATTATCCCAGTCCCAAGCGCCCAACTTGGCACCACCCTCCGGACCTGTCCATCATTTCCCCCCCAATCTATCATCTTCTCCTTCACCTTGATCCACCTATCGCTTTCTCAGCTACCTTTCCCCAACCCCCACCCCCCTCCCATTTATCTCTCAGCATCAACCCACAACCTTCATTCCTGATGAAGGGCTTATGTCAGAATTGTTGATTCTCCTGCACCTCGGATGCTGCTTGACCTGCTATGCTTTTCCAGCACTACACTCTCAACACTCGTTTAGGGAGTCTTGTGTCATGCGTACGGACAAAGTGGCCTGCAGCTGGTTGTGCCTACCCAGTGCCACAATATTGGGGATATTGGCCTGGGTGAGAGCATTCTTGTTTGTATGTCTCTCTTGCCAGTCAATTTGCAGGATTTTGCGCAGGCACCACCGGTAACGACTCTCGATGGATTTGAGGCGTTTGCTCTACACAGTCCATATTTCTGATGATAATTTCCTATTAACACTAAAGTCATAATCATCCAACCCTCCTACAAACTCCACACCAATATTACCGTCTCCTGATTACTGTAGCAGGCTGAGCAAGATTTACAAACGCAGGACCTCAGAACAAAAGCAGGCCTTTCACCCCTACAAGTTTACTGCACAATTCAATAAGATCATGGTTGACCTGGTTGTGGTCTCAATCCAGTTTTTTGTCAGACCCTCCCCCAATTTTTGACTTTCTCGTCTATTGAACATTTATCTAACTCTGCCTTGTACAAATTCAATAGCCCACTGTCCACAGCTTTTTGGTGAAAATAATTCCACATTTCACAGACCAGCAAAAAAAAATTTGTTCTAATCTCAGGGAACAGAACGTGAAACTGTTGAAGTTAGATGTGGAGTGAAGGTAATCAGAACACAAATATGAGCATGGAAATAGTTGAACTCAATGGTCTGTTTCTCTGCAGTAAACATGATGCATTCATGCAGTCATGTGTTGTACATAAATAAATCACCGTGTTCAATGAATGAATGAATTCCCAATACCTCCCCATTTACAATCCTGATTATGTTCTGATCCTGATGAATTTAATTCACACTATCTCAGTAAACTCTCCCAACCCTAAGACATTGCATTCCTCCAAAGTCCAGGCCACAAACCTCTATGCATGTCTTCTAAGATGCCCCTTAAAATTGATCTCCTTGGCCAGATTTTTGATCACTTGCATTTAGGCCATCTTCTTGATCTCAGTATCAATTTTTGAGTGATAATCTCCTGGAATGCAGTGGATTGCAAATGGGAATTTTTATTATATTAAAAGGTGCTAAAAAACTGCAAACATTTTAGAAAAATACTATATATGGTTCATTAGGAATAACTGATATTTTAGATCAAAATCTCATTTCAACAGTCTTCATTTTAGAAAGCACTTATTCCAGTTGAATGCATTGTGGGAATGAACTGAACTACATAGAAACAGTGAAACTAAGAGTAGGATTAGGCCATTCAGAACTTCCAGCATCCTCCACCATTAAATATGATCAGGCTGATCATCGAACTCACTGTCCAATTCCTGTTTTCTCTCCATACCTTCTTATCGCTTTAGATCTTAAAACTACACAGAACTCTTTTTTGAAACAATTCAATGTTTTCGTCTCAACCACTTTCTGTGGCAGAGATCTCCAGAGGCTCATCACTCTCTGGGTGAAGAACTTTCCCCTCATCTCGGTCCAAAATGGCCCATGTTGTATTCTAAACTGCGACCTCTGGTTCTGGACTCCCTGGTAAACGGGAACATTCTTTGTGTTTACCCTGTCTGGTCCTTTCAAAATTTTATATTTTGAAATCTTGAAAGTTGATCATCAATGCATCCAGTATTTCTTGGGCCACTTTCTTAGGGTTCTCTGTGATGTAGATTTTCGGGCCCTGGGGATTTAACCGCCTTTAGTCCCATCAATTTCCCGAACACCATTTCCCCACGAACAGTGATTTTCTTGGATTCCTCTCTCTCATTTGGTCCTGTGTTCCCCACCATTTGTGGGATGTTATTGAGTCCTCCTTTGCAACACAGAACCAAAATATGGATTTAGTTGGTCTGTCGTTTCTTTGTTCTCCATTCTAACTTCCCCTGTTTCTGAATGTAATTGTTTCCACCAAGCTTTTTCACTTTACATCGCCATAAAAGCTTTTAGAATCAGTTTGTATATTCCCCGCAAGTTTATTCTTGTACTTTATTCATAAGAACGTAAGAAATAAGAATAGGAGTAGGCCCATTGAGCTTGCTCCGCCATTCAATAAGATCATGACTAATCTTTTTTGTGGACTTAGTTCCACTTATCCACCCACTCACCATAATCCTTAATTCCTTTACTATTCAAAAATCTATCTTTGCCTTAAAACATTCAATGAGGTAGTCTCAACTTCTTCACTGGAAAGGAAAATCCACAGATTCACAACGCTTTGAGTGTAGAAGTTCTTCCTCAACTCAGTCCTAAATCTGCTCCCCCTTATTTTGAGCTTTGCCCCCAATTCTAGTTTCACCTGCCAGTGGAAACAACCTCCCTGCCTCTATCTTATATATTCCCTTCTGAATTTATATATTCTTGTATAAGTCCTTCCTTCCTCTCCCCTCCTCAGTTTTTCTAAATTCTACTTAGTATAGTCTCTACCCAATCTCTCTTCATAAACCAACCCTCTCAACTCCAGAATCAATCTAGTGAACCTCCTCTGCACTCCCTCCAGTGCCAGTACATTCTTTCTCATGGAGGGAGACCAAAACTGTACACAGTACTTCAGGTGTGGCCTCACCAGCACCCTACATAGCTGCTGCATAACCTCCCTGTCTTTAAACTTCATCCCTCGAGCAAGGGAAGACAATATTCTACTTGCCTTCTTAAATCAATCACTGCATCTAAAAACCACCTTTTTAAGATTCATACACAAGAACACCCAGGTCCCTCTGCACAGCAACATGCTGCAATTTTTCACTGTATAAATAATAATCTATTTTGCGGTTATTCCTACCAAAATGGATGACCTCACGTTTACCAACATTGGATCCATCTGCCAGACCTTTGCCCACTCACTCTGCAGACTTTGTACTTAGAGGAGAAAGTGAGGTCTGCAGATGCTGGAGATCAGAGCTGGAAATGTGTTACTGGAAAAGCGCAGCAGGTCAGGCAGCATCCAGGGAACAGGAGAATCGACGTTTCAGGCATAAGCCCCCCAGAAGGGCTTATGCCTGAAACGTCGATTCTCCTGTTCCCTGGATGCTGCCTGACCTGCTGCGCTTTTCCAGCAACACATTTCCAGACTTTGTACTTACTCTACAGATTTCCAACGTCCTCTGCACATTTTGTTCTACCACTCATCTTAGTGTTACTGGCTAACTTTGAAATTCTCCCCCTCTTAATCGATCCTTTTGTTGTCCTTTGCTGAAATCTAAACTGCTCCCACTCAGGTCTGCGGTTTTGGGCCAACTTCTCCGCATCTTCCTTGGATCTAATACTATCCCCAATTTCCCTTTTTGTTTTGTTTTGATGCCATGGCGAAAGACAACAGAAACGGCAAAGAAAAATATTGATCCAGGTATGAACAAAAAGTAACTTTCTGGTCGGGGTTTGAGTTACTCGACCTGTCAACAGGATGTTCGGCTCCCTCGCCATGTTCCAGGCGCGTGTGGTCGGACTCCTGGGGTCCTTCCCTTGGTCCTGACCATCTGTATGCGCGTCATGGCCTGTCCTTTCCACCATCATCTGAAGTGATTCAAGAAATTATATACTAACAGACTGAACCCGGTCCGGTTTGCGACTGATCTGAGCGGAAAACAAAGATTCAATATCTCGTCGCTCTAACATGGAAGGACTACAGGCACTTCTGAAGATAGCTAACAGCCTGCGCCGGTGGCAGGAAGGCCCCCGGAGTGCAGTTGGAGTTTTTTAAACCGGACGGAGGGAAGTGAGAGTCCGGGGTTTTGCGGTGAAAATTCTGACTTGTTTGGCAGGTATGTGTGGACAGGTCATTTCAACTTGATAATGCAGTGTCCTGGCTGCTGCACTAACATTCTGTGCCCCTTAAAGGTTTTTGATTTTTGTCCTGGCCTCGGGACCATGGTCCAAGAAGTAGCCGGGCTCTGCGCTGCAAGTCTGGGGACCCCATCCAGATCCGCTGCTTCTGTAAATTCAGCGTTTTGCATAAGCAGTAGGTATTCCCTTCACTCTGATTACAGGCGGAACAATGTTGGTAGAAACCAAGAATCTCCCACCTGTCTTCTGCGCAGGTAGAAGTAGGTTGCAATGTTCTCTTTGCCGTGTATCTGTCTGTTTCCCATGCTGCGTTTACCTTTTCCCTTTTGTGCTGCTATTTGTACGCTTGAGGTATTAAAATCCCAACTCACTTCTCTGGAATTTATTGCCCAAATGTTCCGTCTGTCTGACTTGTTGTTTCATCTTGTCAAAATTACTCGGTCGGGAATGCTCATGTCTGTCAAGTTCTGTATTCTTCTCTTTCTTCCCCGATCCCCCAAAAATCGGTTTACCGAATTGAAGCTTCATTTTCTACCTAGTTTTAAACTGTTTGTTCCCAAACCAAAGTGTGACTCCAAACTGTCAGCAATAATGATTTTCTAATAGGTGCTCTCCAGGACAATTAAGAATTGGCAACAAGTACCATCTCTGCTAGTGATGACCACGTCCTTGAAAGAATAAAGGAAAATAAAATCAAGATATGGAATCCTTTAATATCTTTGCCTGTATCTCCCATTACTTTCCTTGTTCAATCTTGCCTTTTGGTTTTTGGTTCCCCAATTTGTACATTTGAGTTCCTGCATAATGGTTTTGCACCATACACCAAATGCCACTATATAAATATTTGTTTATGTGTAATATTATTGTAGATAACTAGGGGCTAATTGTTGTGTTACTGTGTGCAAATCAGTTATGTGCCAAGTAATAATGCACCTGTCCATCAGTCACTAGGAGAACAGCAAGAAATATACATGACGAAGCTCCAATATTTTGAATCCAAAGTGGGATTATGTTTAATCTCTGAGAGCCAGAAGATGTAATGTGCAATGTATAAAAACAAAAACAGAAATTGCTGTAAAAACCCAGCAAGCCTAGAAGGCTCTCTGAAACTGAAGTGTTAATTCTGCTTTATTTCCACAGATGCTTGTGGACATGTTGAGATTTTTCAGTAATTTCTGTTTTTGTTTCTGATTTCCAACATCTGCAGTTTTTTTATATATATTGTGTACATACTGTACACATTGCCATTCCAAAATCAAGGATAAGAGGTCTTCTTTTGATTAATATCAGACTGTTTGTTTAATTATGGAACCCTACCATTTGAGTGAAATATTTTCTTAATGTCTGCTTTGCCCTTTCCAAAATGTAGCACGGTGGCTCATTGGTTAGCGATGCTGCCTCACAGTGCCAGAGACCCAGGTTCAATGCCAGCCTCAGGAGATTGTCAGTCTATGTGGAGTTTACACATTTTGCCCATGTCTGCTCCAGTTTGCTCCCACAATCCAGAGATATGCAGGTTAGATGAATTGGCCATGCTAACTTGCCCATACTGTTTAGAGATTTGTAGGTTAGGTGTATTAGTCAGGGGTAAATATAGAATAATAGGGGAATGGGTCACTGTCAACTTGTTGGACCAAAGGGCCTGTTTCCACACTTAAGGGCTTGTCAGATTCAAAATGTTTTTCCTTAGTTTGCATGTACGTAATCAGCTCAGATTTATGTTGTCAAGATAAAAATCTAGTTTTAGGATTTAAACAGACACCATTAGCTTTCCCGCCTGAAAGGGATGCGATTTTGTTGCTTATCCCACCAGCTACATGTTAATAGTTTTAAATGGCAAGTCACTCTCGATCTTGGTTTTTCTACCTCTCTCGCTCTAATTTTGAACCTCCAGAAAACTTAGCTTTGACCAAACACTTAATCACTTGCTATATTGTTTCTTGCTTTGCATCAGTGTTGATTTTTGTCTGACTATTTTCTGTGAAGCACTTTTTTCTGTGTTAAAGGCACACATTTAAGTTGTTCAAGATATAATAGATTTGAATCACTCCCTTTTAAATCTAGCATCTGGCTACTTGGAAAAATCAAACCAGTCAGTCAGTGCAGTGTGGTAAAGTTTGTACAATATGTGAATTTGTATCAATTTTTCAAAAATATATTCGGGTCTATGTATTTAATTCATCCTGTTTTACATGCACTAGCTACAGGAAATGGTGAGGTTGTTTGGCTAAATTTTTCAAAGTGCACTGGTCCACTGCCTTGACAGTAATAAGTAAGCAAAGGGTAATGTAATGTCTCTAGCCAAATGAAATCTATTAATTCCACTATTTGAATTGGCCGAGAAGCATTTTCATTGACTGCAGATTGTAAAAGTACTGTAATTACACAATTCATTGCATGTCAAAAGGTTTCACTGGTATTGCATGTATGGAAACACAAAGTGATTATCTGGGACATGATGGTACCTTTAATAACTCCCAAATGTCTTATGGATTGCTGCAAATTTTTAATTTAAATTAATTTTCACATGTTACATACGGTGTTCCTTGCATTCTGTACGATATAATTTTGCTGTTACGCTTCAGTCAAACTTACGTTTTCAACTTTGTACAAGTGGCCACCTCAGAGTGCTTATCCTGACACCCAGTGTGGCCCTCTCAATAGTTCTAATAGAATCCCTACAGTGTTGAAACTGTTCATTTGGCCCAACAAGTCCACACTAGCCCTCCAAAGAATGGCCCACCCAAACCCATTCCCCCTACCCTGTTACCCTACATTTACCCCGAATAAATGCATCTAACCTCCATATCACTTAAACAATGATTTCTGTGCAATTAATGGGTTTGAACTGCCTCAAAATTGTTTGAAACTTGCATTTTGCAATGTTCAAAGGTATAAGGTTTCCATAATTTTGTTTTAGAATGCAATCTGATTAAGTAGTTTATCTTTTTATGTTCCTGAAATGAAATATGTTCAAAATTTAAATCGTCTAACTAGCCAGTTTCAAATTATTTGTTTTTGTTATGTTCATTACACCTGTTCAAACAATAAATTTCTTGATTGTTGTCATCTGCCTATTTTATGGTTGAAAGCAAATTGTAAGTTTCTTTAATCACAGTTTACAATTCTTCTTTTTTTTTGCATTGTTTTTCTTAAATATTGGAATCCAAAATAGATCATTCTGTATCATGTACCTTTTTTATGGTATTCTTATATCAACTAGGAATTTGTTAATTGTTAGTTTGAAGAAAGACAATATAGAGAAATAACCTGTAATATCATGCCACCTTAGTCTGTCATTCCTCTAGTCCCTCCTGCTTGTTCATCATTCAATATCTACAAATGGTCTGATCAAAACCTTCTATGGGGATAAAGTATATTTGTATTATTTTACCTATGAAAAACTTCTAAAGGCTAAAATCTGACCCTGAATTATATAAAGTGGATTACCTTCCAGCTAATTTTCAGCTGCTCCTCCTATTTTCTCATTACCAATGATGTGCTGTGGTAAGATTTAATGGACAAACCCACCTTCTGCTCTCAAAGAAATATGCAATTATTGATCTCAGTACCTCTGAGTTAGGAATGGACTGATGAAAGCAGCAAAAGTATCTGTTTAACCACTTCTGAAGTGTTCTGTTTTCAAGTGATCGTGGACAGTAATTATTAATCATCCATTTGTAGATGCCCAATTGTGTTCTCACTGACATTACTTCAGCAGGATAACTGGCTTGTGATCAAGCTCAGAGTGATGGCTGACTTTATAACCACCTCCCCCAACTTCACTTTCTCAGCTAAAGGATAGTGAGGTCAATTGTATTATTTCCAATTGTGAAAATCTGCACTTGAATTATACTTTGACTGAAAATGCTTTTTTTTAAAAAAAAAAGTACTGAATTATTAGTTAGATTAAGGCACAATAGTTATTCCTTTGGAAGTTTTAGATTAAAACTGACAAAATGTACCTGGTACCGAAAAGATCTCGTTTAATTTTTTGCAGCTGCCTCAAACTTGTTCGATTCAGTGTAATTATAGAAAGCCTGAAATAGTGATTACATTGCAGGGGTGTATGCCACTTCTGTGTATGTGTTTTGCACAATGATCTTGATACTGTTGGAAAAATTGGATGTGAATCACTATATGCCTTTAAAATTCCACAAGCCTTTGTACTGTTTAGGAGATTTAGCCAAATAATCTAACACAATCGAGCAGAAAATCCATGTCTGAGTTTACCCATTCAGTTTTACTAATGACTTGCATCTAGGTGACAATATATATATTTTGTTAATTGAAAGTACTTCGTAACAGAGGTAAATGATTGAGTTAAAACTTGATATTCTCTTTCCTTCCTGAAGCTGAACTTGAGAGAAGTGACTTTATTATTGATGGTGCAGAACGTAGCCTGCTTATGAATAACTCCCAAGTTGATGATGTCAAAATCCTCTATCAGCAGACAGGTTGTTTCTGCTAAGGTAAATGTATTTTGCAATCAGTATGTTGGGTTTATAGTTTGTACATTTTGAAAGTTATAGTACCTGGGTGATAACACAAGTTGTTCCCTTGTTTCTATTTGCAATAGTCATGCTACATCTGTTTCAAATGGAAGTCGAAGCTGCAATTATGTTGTAAATGGTAAATTATTCACATTTAGAGGAATTATTCTTACTTTTTAATGCTCAGAATACTACATTTTTGATTTTGTTGTTCAAGACATGAATTTCTGCAACTTGCTGATGCATGGCAGTGTTTGCGACAAATAGCGTAATTTGGTAAATATATCAAGGAGAAGCACTTTCGGGTAGAGTTAGATGAACTAAAGCAAGAGGAGGCTTGTGTGGAACATAAACATGAGCGGTTTAAGCTGAAGGATGATTTGTGTACTGTATATCCAATGCAACTTTAATTAGTTCAGTAGATAAAGCATTTCAGTGAGCCAGAAGAGTATGGGAAGAGCTGAGTTCACCTACCATTTCGAGTTATTCTCAGCTGAGCAACAGAAAGTGCCGGAAGTTCCTTGGGTTTGAGAGAGGGAGGAAATTCGGCACCCTGTTTCTCACTGCTGTCCAGTGACCATTGCTGAAAAACTGAGATACCCCAGGGTAATCCATGAAATCAAAAGTCAATTTAATAGACCTGTTTATGCCCCTTTTAAGGCATAACAAACATATCCAATTAAATGATAATACTCAAACCAGCTACTGCCAATGCTGGACTGGAAAAACTTAGCAGGTCTGGCAACATCTCTGAACAGAGAAACAGAATTAACAGTTTGAGTTGCATATGATGCTCCTTGAAACTCAATTGTTATAAATGATAGTATAATTTGTTCTGTGCTTCCTGGTCCCAGAAATCCTCAACAGCAGTAGCAGACACGAGTTACTCTGCCAGTGACACATGGCGGATGTTGCCATGAAAGAGAAGCAGACAGCAAAATAAAGAATGCCGTTGTTGTGTTTATCCAACACCACTTGACAGGGACAGATCATGAGACAATGCCATACTTGTCTGAAACCCTCTGTTTGAGTTGACAAAGAAGCAGAAATTGAGATCCAGCCCTTCAAATAATTATTCATTAACAAGTCTCAACAGAGAAAGTTTCTATGTGAGAGGTATCAGAGGGACTAAAACATACGGGGGCAATACACCCAAATTATTTTTAGACTCCTTGGGTAAATTGGAACAGAGGAAAAAACTCAGTAATATTTTTTAAAATTGGACTGCATTTGTTTTTGAATTTCTTTAGAGAATGTTGTTCATATTTGTCATCTTTATGTCCAGGAAATTTCAATTTAGTTTGATTTAAGCTTTCAATATACTAACAAACTGTTTGTTTAATAAACAACATTGTTGCAGATTGCTTTGCATTCCTCTGAAATACTGTTCTTGGTTAAGGTTGATGTGTCTGGCCTTGCTAAAGTGGAATAATTGGCATTTCTGTAACAGTACTTTTAAAATAAGTTATAAAACTTTATATTGTTAAATACCCATATTGATACTGTACTTTTCCCTAAATTTAATTACATTATCAGAAGTTTAGTAGAAATAAACATGCCAGTTTGTAAATATATGTAAGTTAAAGATTTAAGACTACTTGCTGTATCTCATCATATGAAAGAAGATTTACTTGAGGAAACAATGTGATTATATTGCAGTTTTAATCTAGTAATTACCTCCTATTGAATGTCATTATGTGAACTCCGCATAACTCTCTAGCAAGTAATAATAAACTTGTTCTTGAAGATATAAAGAATTCTGCTAGGTTGATGAGGGCTAAATTATATGAGTGACATTGATTCTCACTTCTTAGCCAATATTCATCCCTCAATCGACATCTTGAAGAGAAAAATGATCTTGTCCTCACATTCTTTCCAGGCATGTGCACATTCTCTGCCATATTTTTAGCTGTGACTTCAAATATACTTAAGTGACTGTAATGAATTTTGAGATGACCAGTCATGAAAGGCAATATATTAACTTGTCTTTTCCACAATTGCCATTTTAGGTGACACACTGGGTGAATCCGTCTTTTGATGGTATAAGCAATTCTAGTTTACCGGTAATCTCAGACAGAAAACAATCTGGCAATTCAGGGTCCAGTGCTGGAGTTCAGAAAATTCTTTCGAGAGAACAAGACAAAACATTGCCGTCCTCAATCTTAAACGTCACAAAGAGCAGAAGAAGGACAAAGGCGTCAGGTGCAGACCACATCTTTGACTGTTGTAGACAAAATTCAGTTTCAAATTCTGATAAAGCCTGGGTGGATGAATATAAACCTCAAAATCAGGTACGTATGTAATTTATAATAAATCCAAAGAAGTTTGGGCATATAGATTTTAAAACAAATTTCCATTGTTGTTTTCAACACTTGCATGTATTGTGTAATAGTGCTTATCAGTGCAGCCTTTGTACGTATGATTAAGATGGTGTTACATCTTTTAAGCAGTTTAAGATTTCTTTTGGATTCATGACTCATTCTGTGAAGTAACAATGTTAATTTCTAATTGCACATGTTAGGTTCTTCTGAGATTTCACGCATGAGATGCAATTCGCGCACACCAACATTTGCAAACAGATAAAAGTTTATTAAAGCTTGTACAAGCTAGGTAACCCCTTTGACCCTCTTCGCAAGGAAGGGGTTTGGAGGGATATGGGCCGGTTGCTGGCAGGTGGGACTAGATTGGGTTGGGATATCTGGTCAGCATGGACGGGTTGGACCGAAGGGTCTGTTTCCATGCTGTACGTGAAGTTGAGTCAAAGTGAGGCCCTGAACAAAGAAAACACATCCCCTTTATACAGGTCAGTTGGTCATGCTCACAGATGCTCTGGCCACTCCCCCCAGTTACATGCCACTCAAGACAACCTGCAGTTTCACAGTCACATGTTACCCCAGATATGATATAAGGATGAGATCATCTTTGGAGATAATGCTAATGCCCTAATCCTGAGGAATCGTTATACAGACAATTTCCTGACTCAGCGATTTCCCCAAGACAATGTAGGTGTGATACATCCTAGCTTCGGGGTGGCCCTGCAAATGAATTTTGACTCCTGCTTCTTCCTCAGACAATGTAGGTGTGATGGACCTCAGCATCGAGGATGATCAAGCGAACCTGGGGATGGCTGTGAAAGTATGGAAAAGATTAAATGATAGTTTAACTTGATAATAACAGGGGGAGCAGTAGCAAATGACAGTCTAATTGGGGTGGGAGTCATTTGCATTCCAGCATGACTGTTGTCCCCACCCACTTCCAGAATGTTCATTCAGTGTAGTTCAACCCTTTAATGTCCAGAGAGAGATTCCCATTTAATCTTTTAACATTAAACATTATTTATTCACTCGTAGGATGTGGGCATCACTGGCTGGGCCTAGTTGCCATCAAGAAGGTGATGGTAAACTGCCTTGAACTGCTGCAAGCCATTTTGCTGTAATTAGACCCGCAAGTAGGAAGTTAACGACAAGGAATAGCGGTATATTTCCAAGTTAGGATGGTGAGCGTCCTGGAGGGAAGCTTGGAGGTGGTGTTCATATTTAGCTAATGCTGTAGTTATTATAGATGGTAGTGGATTTAGGTGTTGTCTAAGGATCTTCGGTGAATTTCTGAGTGCATCCTGTAGATGGTATATGTTGCTGTTACCGAGCATTGCTCATGGAGGGAAACAATGTTTGTGGATGCGGTGCCAATTCAAGCAGGCTGCTTTGTCCTCAATGGTGTCAAGCTCCTTAGCAGTAATTGGGACTGCATTCAGCCATGCAAGTGAGGAGTTTTCCATTACTTGTGGTTTGTAGATAAAGATTAGGCTTTGGCAAGTTAGAAGGTGAACTACTTGCTAATATAAATTTAAATAATGAACTGTATTTGTATTTGTCAAGTTGTATTTGATACTGTTCCTATGCTGTGCTTTACTTCACTTTTTTTATTTTGTTTTTGGTACTTTTCATAAAATGGAAGTTATTGTCCATGTGCAACTAATTCACACTTAATTGAACAAGTCCAGTTATGAATCATTAAACAGATATATTACAGTTAGCAAATGTATACGATCAACAATTTCAGTAATCCTTAATACTGCATAACACACCTCAAATAGGAAATGAGATATTTGCATCCTTTTGGTATACTAATAAATATTACCTTCTTACCTTACCTCTGACATTAAGGACATTTGCCACCTTTTTGTCCAATTCGCAGTCTATGTGGAAGTTTATTTTTGCCAGCAGTTTTTCCAAGTATATTATGAATACCCTCCCTTTTATACATTCACCCTTCATGTTATCAACCACATGATTCTTGGTGGCCACTGATTTTATCCTCAGATCTTGCAGTGCTTGTTGTGGTCAGGGACTAGGAGGTACATAGTGCAGCCAAACAAAATGTGTCCATCCTTCCATCCATCTTGTATCTTTTACTCCTTGTTGTCCAAGGAACAGCAGAAAAAGCAATTTTTGCTGATAACTTCTAAGTGGACTAGTTTTATTTGCAAGTAATGAGAATTAAGCTACAATTCCTGTTCTAGACCAGTACCTTTGTTAATTTTACATAGAAGATGTGCTTCAAAATTCTGGAAGTATACACTTGAAATTTAAAAATATAAATTTGACGACCAATGGGCCAGATTGGGTGGAAGGTAACTTTTCCTATGCAGCCAAAGATATGGAAAATATACTCCTAGTTTTAACTATCTTTGTAAGATAGAGGAGCAGAAGTCCATCGAGTCTGCACCATCATCTGATCATGGCTAATATTCCGAAACTCTATTCTCCTGCCTTCTCTCTGTAACGCGTGATCCCCTTACTAAATCAAAAAACTATCTGTCTTAAATACATTAAATGACCTGGCCTCCACAGCCCTCTGAGTTTCACAGATTTACCACTGTGGTGAAAGAGATTTTTCCTTCTTTCAACTCTAAACGGTCATCCCTTCACTCTGAGGCTGTGCCCTTGGGTTCTAGTCTCTCCTGCTAGTGACAATGTTGTCTTTGTATCAATCTATGCAGGCCTCTTGATGTTCTGTTTGTTTCAATCAGATCCCACCTCATCATTTTAAACTTCATTGAGTACAGGCCTAGATTTGTCAACTACTTCTCAAGCCCTTGATTATTCTAGTATTCATTCTTGTAAACCTCATCCGGATGCCTCCAATGCCAGCACATCCTTCCTTGGGGACAGAGTCTGAAACTGCTCACACGATTCCGAATGTGGTCTGACCAGAGCCTTAAACAGCCTCGGCAGTACAGCTCTGCTCTTGTATTTTAGCCCCATCAAAATGAATGTTAACATTGAAATTGCCTTACCAATTACCAACTGAACCTGCATGTTAACTGTAAGAGAAACCTGAACTAGGACTCCAAGTCCCTTTGTGCTTCAGATTTCCCAAGTTTTTCCCTGTTAGAAAATAGCATATGCCTCTATTCTTCCAATCAGAGTGCATAACGTCACATTTTCTTATGTTGTATTCCATCGTCCACTTCTCTGCCCACTCTCCTAGTCTGTATGTGTCCTTCTGCAGCCTCCCCATTTCTTTAGCGCTACGTGTCTCTCCACCTATCTTTGTGTCATCCACCAAGTTGGAACAATGTCCTCAGTTCCTTTGTCCAAATCATTTGCTTAAAGTGAACAATTGTGGTCCCAACACCGACCCCTGCAGAATTTCACTGGTCTCTGGCTGCCATCCTGATAAAGGCCCCTTTAACTCTGTGTACTTCAAATCAGCCAGTCCATCCCATTATCTTGCCCCAACAGCTTGGGCACAGATCTTATTTTGCAGCTTTCTCAGCTTACCTCAAATAAATTCTCACAGAATTGTCAAGTATGGCCTCCTCTTGAAGCCATGCTGACTCATCCCTATCTTACCTTGCACTTCCAAGTAGTCCACAATCGCTTCCTTAAGAATTGACTCTAAAATCTGACAAATGTCAAAGGTCAGGCTAACCAGCTTTTTTCTTTAACCTTCTGTCTCCCTCCTTTCTTAAACAGGGGTGTTACATTAGCCAGTTTCCAGTCTTCTGTGATTCTCCCTAGCTCCAATGATTTTTGAAAGATCACTGTCAACGCTTCCACAATTTCCTCAGCTGTCTCCTTCAGAATCTTGGGGTGTAGTCCATCTGGTGCAGGTGATTTATCTGCCTTCAGACCTTTCGGCTTTCTAGGCACCTTCTCCTTAGTGATGGCCTTTACATTCACCTCTATACCCTAACACTGGAAGTTCTGGTCTGCTGCTGGTATTTTCCAATGTGGAGACTGATGCAAAATACCTACAGTCAGTTCTGCTGTAACATGGTAGTTCTATGTGCAATCCAATGTGAATAAGAAAATCATGTAATAGCAGCACCAGTTAAACTAATTGGGACAGAATTATATTATAACCAATACACACTTCAAAACTTGTATTTTATAACTATATTAAGAGGAAGAGGATTACCAGGGAAAGAATGGAGCCTATTAGAGACCAAAGGGCTAATCTGTGCATGAAGCCACAGAACGTGTAAAGTCTTAAATGAATATTTCTCCTTTGTATTCACAGCCATTGCCCTGCCCAATTTGCCAACTGATCAATATCAGACTGCGGACTGAGACCATCCTTCTCACTATCAACACCAGTTTGTGTCATCTGCACACTTACTTACTTGCTCTTCTCCCTCCACATGCAAGTTGTTAATGCACAAAATAATCATCGAGGGTGCCAGCACTCATCCCTAGAGTACACTGCTAGTCACAAATAATCAGATCTGTTAACAGAACATTTGAAATAAATAGTTATCAATTTTTGTGTATGTATTTTATATACACACATACATTACGTTTTGAATATATTTAGATATGTGGATACAATGCTATTTCTCTTTTTGGTGTCATTTATTTTCTTTGTTTCAGAATGAACTTGCAGTTCATAAGAAGAAAATTGAAGAGGTTGAAAATTGGCTCAAAGCCCACACTGTAGAGAGATTTCCCCACCAGGTGACTCACTATATTTGTTTTGCGTTTTTCACTTATAATCTTGTGATCTTCAATGGAGTTTGAATTTACCACAAGATTATTATTCTAGGGGTAAAAAGGGAAGGTGCTAGGAGTGGAGGGTGGGTTGTTGAAGGGTTTGGGGGGGCGGGGAGGGGGGTGGTGAGCAAGTGTAGACCTAGCCAGGGAGTCTTCTGCTCTGAGGAGTTCAGAGGTTAGTGATTACTTTTGTGAAATTATCAGAGTATCAAAGGACATTTGTGAATCAAATTGTGCTTTCAGAAAGCCAGATCAGAATATGGCTGAAGGTCAACACATTCTGTGGCTGCATCTTGGCTCAACTGTAGAACAGGGAGATGGAGAGGACTACAGATCCTGAAGATCAGAGTCAAAAAGTCTTGTGCTCAAAAAGCACACCTGATCAGGCAGCATCTGAGGAACAGGAGTTTCAAGCATAAGCTCTTCATCAAGAATGGGGAGGTGGGGGTGGGAGTGCAAGGGTGTGAGAGATAAATGGGGGGAGTTGGGTGGCAAGGGGGTTGAGGGATAAATGAGAGGGGGGTGGGGCTGGAGGGAAGATAACTGGGAATGTGATAGGTACATAAAGGTGGGGTGATAGGGTGGAGCGGATAGGTGGGAAAGAAGATGGATAGGTAAATCTCTGGTGCAGGAAAATCTGTTGGATGTGGAAGGATCCTTTGGGGCCTTGGATGGAAGTGACGGGGGAGGTGTGGGCACAGGTTTTACACCTCGTGAGGTGGTGTGGGGGTGCGTGTGGACCTAACAAGGGAGTCGCAGAGGGAATGGTCTCTGTGGAACGCCGATCGTGGTGGAGAGAGAAGTATGTCTCTGGCGATGGGGTCTGTTTGTAGCTGGCGGAGGATGATGCATTGTATCCTGAGGTTGGTGGGGTGGAAGGTGAGGATCAGGGATGTTCTGTCCTTATTGTGATTGGAGGGGTGGTTTTCAAGGGCAGAGGTGCCGGAAGTGGAAGAGATGTGCTGGAGGGCATCGTTGGTCACATGAGGGAGGAAATTGCAGCCCTTGAAGGGGGCTCCATCTCCATTTCTGGCACCCCATCCAATAGAGAGTTTCCTGTACCTCCACACACGTTATCTACTGTGTCCGTTGCTCTCAATGTGGTCTTCTCTACATTGGAGAGACAGGTTGCCAACTCGTGGAATGTTTCTGATAATCCCTCTGAGACACACTCGCTAAAGAACCCACTGCCATGTGGCCGAACACTTCAACTCTCCCTCCCACTCCACCAAGGACATGCAAGTCTTGGGTCGCCCCCATCACCAAATTCTAGCCACAGGATGCCTGGAGGAAGAACGCCTTCTCTTCCATCTTCAGAACCTCCAACCATGTGGTATCAATGTGGATTGAACAGTTTCCTCATCTCCTCTCCCGCCACCTTATCCCAGATCCAACTCTCCAACTTGGCACCACCATCTTGAACTGTCCTACCTGTCCATCTTCCTTCCCACCTATCTGTTCCACCCTCTGCTCCGACCTATCACCATCACCCCCCCACTGTCAACTACCTATTACAATGCCAGCTACCTCCACCTCCTCTTTTTTCCCCCCCCTCCCCTTTATCTCTCAGCCCCCTTGGGTCCCTTCCGACACATTCCTGATGAAGTGTTTATGTTCAAATCGCCCACGATCCTGCTCCTCTGAGACCAGCTGTACTTTTCCAGCACCACACTCAACAGTAGAACAGGTCATAGTATCCCTCTTCAGTCAGAAGTTTGAGTATAAGTTCGGCTAAAACACAAGTCCAGTGGTGAGGGAATGCTTCTAATTGTATTTGAAGAAGAATAGGACAGTTCTCCTGTCTTATTGGCCAGTGTTTATCTTCCAATTGGTATGACCGACATACTTATCTGGTCACTAATTTAGTTGCTGGGTTTTGGTCCTTGCTTTGTAAAAACAGAACGAACCATACTTCAATGGCTAACAAATTGGTTGTGGAATGCTTTGGGATGTTCTGAAGCAGTAATATGTTTCAGATCTGTAATTGACATGATCGTCTATCAGGAGGTTCCAAGAGAAATGCCAATAACAAGGAAAGCACTATATTTTGCATTGATAAGATTGATGAAAATATTCAAGCACATGATCAGAAATGGTCTGTTTTACTGCTGGAGAAAACTGGCTGTTCACTAAAGCTGCTCACTGTGATCTCTTTCTGTGACAACATGTTGGATAAGGTCAACTACGATGGGGCAATTTGGAACTCTTTGAGATCCGTAGAAAATTGTTTTCTGGCACAACAGTCTTGGGTATATTCTTTTTGTGACTGCCTTGTGCCGACAGGTTACGCTCCAGAACGGAGAGCTGCTCTGTCTTGCTTGCCAAAGAGCCAAGACAAAGAAGTGAGAGTTGCTTTATGCTGGTGATGGAACATTAGCATTCTGTAATGTGAAAGATCTTCGGACCAAATGGACAAGCTGTCTTGCCTGTCAAGAGTTTAGTTTGACCATCAGCATCAGGAAGAAAAATACCAAAGTTCTGGACTTTGCCATACCATCATATAGTAGCGTTGAAAGCTTCAAGTATTTAAGCTGTGCAATTGCTACCAATCTGTCACTTGATGCTGAAATCAACATGTGCTTATGTTCAAGCTGAGTAGGAGAATGTGGAACAATGCCAACCTGGCTTGACAGCACCAAACTGAGTTGACTAAACCTGTGCCCTTGATACAAACCTCTAAAGTGGTGAGACCTGGATAACATCTACTGTGCAGGAGACAAAGTTAAATGATTTGTACCTTCACTGTCTTGTGCATATTCATGACATCTCTATCTAGGGTAAGGTATTGGCACTGATGTCCTGGCGTATGGGTAATGGCTAGACCCACCCTCAACCTTTCCATATTGCTCTGCTTCTTTGCTTTGGTTGCTTACTCCATTTTCTTTTGAAAACTATAGTTTAATTTCCTGCTACTACAGCCAATGCATTTCAGATCCTAAAAATTTGCTGTACAACAAAAATATATTTTCCCTATGTTGATGTTGCTTCTTTTGCCAATGACCTTGTTTCTGTGTTAGCTGGTTCTTGATCCTTCTGTCAGTGGGATCAACTTCTTTTTATCTTGTCTTCATAGACAACTCATGATTTGAACACCTCTATTAAACCTCCTCTGGGTCTTCTCCAAAGGGGAAATGCCACAACTTCCCAATCTATCAGCATAACTAAAGTCCTTGATCCCTGGAATCACTCCCTCTCTCTAAAGTCTTTCCATTCTTCTGAAAGTGTCCAGAATTTAATAATCCTCCATGTTGAGATTGAACCGGTTCAATGTATATATGAGAGAGAGAGACAGATACAGAGAGATGGAGAGTCATACAGCACAGAAACAGACCCTTTGGTCCAACTTGTCTGCATTGACCAGACCTCCCATTCTCACCTAATTCCATTTGCCAGCATATTTCCTATCTCCCTCTAAACCCTTCCAATTCAAATATCCATCCAGTTGTCTTTTAAATATTATAACTTTACCCGCCTCCTCATTCCTCTGCCAGCTCATTTTATACACGTACCACCGTTTGCATAAAAAAAGGTTACCCCTCACATCGTTAAATTTATGCCCTTTGGTTTCGGACTCTTCCACTTTGGCTATTCACCTTGGCTATTCACACTATCCATGCCCCTCATGATTTTATAAATCTCTATATAAGGTAACCCCTTGGCCTCCGACACTCCGGGGGGGGGGGGGAGATGGGAAGAGCCCCAGCCTATTCAGCCTCTCCCTGTAGCTCAAACGTTCAGTCCCGGCAACATCCTTGTAATACTCTTCTGCACCCTCTCAACTTGTAAACTTTTGCACTCTGCATGAAACCCAAATGAGCTGCTTTCTCAATCTGTTCTATCGCATTCATCAATTTGTGAACTTTACTATCGATGACTGAAAGTCACATTGATATTGTAATTCTTGTGCACTGAATGAAAGGAATAGGATGTTTTTCCTTTCTATAGTTGTACTTCAACCTATTGTTATGACATCAGCTGATATTATTACTGAGCAACTCAGATCCTAAATTAAAATTTGCCTTTATAGGTCATTTTTGGTTTCAACAAGATGGCCTTTAACTGACATACAAGCCTACCTTGTAGCAGATGTTGTTTTAACAATAAAACACAGATTTATTCCTCAAAAGAAATGAAGATAAAATAGAATAGATTGAACTATTCACATGTAACATGTATTTGAATATTTTGAAACACATGGTAAAAGTACAACTCTCTAATCACAACAGCCTCTCATTACTGTACTCATGCTGGAGACAGTTTATTTATCTATTCCATATTGGGTTTTACTTGGCTGTGGCTTAAATTACAAATCATGAGAATCTGATGGCCTCCTTGATCCATCATATTCATAAGATTAGACTTTCCTAGCTTCACATAACCCCTTTGGGGTTTTAACCAAACATTTCTGGACTGGAACCATTTAAACTAAACTCCTTTTTATACTGAGTTTATCCCATTCTTAACAGTCTTGAACTATCTCCCTTTCTCAAGAGTAACTGTTTCGATACATTTTAGTTCAGCCAAGGCTTCGGTAAAACTGCCAAACTGAAGCCAAAAGGTTTTTTTTTTTACATGCTGTGAGTGTTTCCCCTCAAAAAGTGAAAAATAACTTTGACCTGCTAAGCTATTTACCACTGTTTACTTTGCTCCCTCCCAATGTAAACACATTTCCATTAGCCTGCAGAACGGTCTTTTTTTTAAAAGACTTGAAGACTGCAAAAGTACTTGCAAGTTAATCAATTAAAAACCCAATCAGGCATGGAAAACCTATTTGCCATTCGTTCAAAATTCAAAAATACAAAGCAAATCATAGACTATATGTAACACACCTGGCATCTCATTCTGTAATTTTACTTGTCCAATGCATTACAAGCCAATTCCCATAATGTTTTCAAAGCAATGCTCCCAAAACTGGTCAGTAATATATTTTTCTTTAATCAGTTTTATTTACTTTTTAAATATTTGTGATATTAATCTCAAAAGAAGCCATTTCTAGTGTCTTTATTACCATCCAGGTGGAACCTACCCGGTCTATGCAGTCTCACCATCCTGGGAACTGGCTTGTCTTTGTGGTGGCTGAACTCACTTCCAAACCAATTGAGCCTTTGGGGAGCTGGGGACTAATCACAAATACTTGAACTTTTATTGAAGAAGTCTCAGCTAATCATTTGTGCAATGCAGTATGTTGTTTGCTTGTCGTCTTATTTGGAGTATCAAATGTAATAGCTGTAGCATGTTGAAAATTTCTGTGATATATGAATGTTAATCAAGTCTATATATGTTTTCACATTAAAGGGTGGTTCCATCTTATTACTAACTGGTGCTGCTGGTACTGGTAAGACTGCTACAGTACAAGTTCTTGTAAAGGAGTTGGGAATCCAGCTACTGGAATGGACAAATCCTTTGTCAGAAAACAAATTTAAAAGCTATGATGAATTTAAAGACTGCTTTCATACTGGTAAGAGTGGATTTTGGCAAATTGTGTTCAGGTGCATTGTTCAAATAATGATCCAATTGTATCACCACTGCACAAGCTTTCAGTCATCTAAGTTCAGACTAAGAATTAAAACTTGTTTTTTTTAACTATGTAACTCCATTCTTATATAAGTTTTTTTTTTAAGAACAAAGCAACTCTCAAACAGTACTGTGAATAGATACCTGGCAAATGGCATCATAGTATAGGGTCTGGATTCATTATTTAAATATGAAATGGCAGTGATTTGTCTATTGCAACATGTCAGTGCTGATTTATAGATTAGCTAATTTGATCGTCAATATTATTTTTGCCAGTAACATGGCACTTTATGGAAACATGTTGTTTTTATTTGAATAACCAGTGTTTTTGATTTTGATGGAAGGTAACCAAACAACTGTGGGTGATGGGATAGGAAACATGAATTTGCATTTTTTTTAAAATGTAGTGATACTGCTACGCATTGTTGTTTTCTTTTTCCCACCCCCATTTTGGCTTCCTCCTGAAGATTTCCTAGCCCAGGCTGAAAGCTAAAAAGGACCTCTTCAATTGATCATGCCATGAAGTTATTGGTAATTTAGAAATTTGGTGCTGCCATTCATATTTTGCTATTCAATCACCCAGCTACAATAAAAAAAAATCTCTCGTGCAACTCCATGTAACAATACATCCTTTATCACTTTTAGTTCCTGCATACAATATGAACAAGTTTCTCCAGGTTTTAAAAACAATTCTTTGATTTTCCTCAGAACCAAGTTTTCAGGTACACATCAGCAAGTCACAGTCTATTCTATTCGAAGAATTTTTATTGCGAGCCAACAAATACAAAAAGCTTCAGATGCTGGGAGATAGACTGGAGACAGACAAAAAACTGATTCTCGTGGAAGTGAGTACAATCCTTTTGAATTCCTTGCTCATTGTAAAGCATCTTTTTTCATAATTAACCTGTTTAATGAAGGGGTATTAATGCTTTGAATAATACGGTAAGGTGATTGTTAAAACTTAGTACCTACTTGAAAGTAGTGCACCTTAAATGTTTGATCATTCCACTCTTTCATGCTTTTCAAATATAGACTTTTGAAGTGTGCAAAATATTTTTGAAAGTTGAAAAGTGTGTTTTGTGCTCAGTAGGAAAGTAGGAATCCTACAATAGGTACAGCGTCCACCTTGTATTCTGGAACATCAAAGTATTGATCGTTCACAATCATTGAGCATATTTGTACTTCACACAATATCAGACTTTCTTGTTCACTTCAGAGAAACTAAGTGTTCTGCTATTGATAACTCTTATTTCTTGATTCATAGGATATTCCAAATCAGTTTTATAGAGAACCTTCTTGTATGCATGATATTTTGAGGTAAGTTTTCAGAAGTATATATGTATCAGTGAAAAGAAGTACTGTTTTGTAGTATAAACGTTTGCAGTTTTCTGACCAACTGTTTTTAGAATTACTAAAGCAGTCGGTGTCGGACTGCCATTGACCCAATACTTAATTTCTACACATTATGAACACAAGAATAATTTTCTTACTTAACTGCCAGGAGTACTAATTTCAAAAATCAAACATTTCTCCCAAACTGAGTGTCAATAGAGATTCCTTAATGCATGTTGATTTATATATTTATTTTAAAAACCAGTCTGAAACTGTTTAAGATTTTGTATAATGTCAAATCAATTATTCTTGGGTTCTCATTGTCTAAAATCACCCAAATAAACCAAAGCTAGCATCAATTTGAAGAGAAATGCAGCTAGCGTACTATTAAGCATAAAAGTCCACACTGGCGTCATTCCAGTCTGCAACAGAACAAAATAGATAGCTGCAGGTGGCTTTGTGATGGCTGCTTTTCTAATTAAGGTCTTTGTTCAGTCATTTTCTTTAGGGCATTCCACAAATCATGTCTTTCAGTAGAATTATCCTTTATTTGTTCTCCAGGGTCTAGCTCTCAATTGTTGTTTCCATCCAGCTGCACACATGGTTCAAATATCCATTCAACTTCTCCCAACATGAAAAGCTCTGTGTCCTTTTCTTTGTGATTATGTCTGGTAGTGTCAATATTTCATCTAATTTTCTAAAGATCTTTTGCAGATACAAACTAACTTTCCCAAGCAGGCAATTGTCTGGTCCCTTCTGTGGATGAAACTTGGGTGGTGGGGATGGGTTTGACAACTTGAGTAACAACAACACCTAGAACTGACCTAGCACAATTCTCTTGCCAGAAGATGAAATGATAATTTACAGCACATACAGTCATCATTCATTCGTTCGTTGGCAGTCCCTTCCAGACAAGAATGACTCTTCCGCTGTCTTCTTGAGAGTAGAAAATCAAGAGAGAGTTACAACATGTAGAGCTATGTTGATTATAGTTTTGAGTGGCTTTGTTGTGTCACAAAGCTAGTCCTTTATTTTTACTAAAGCTGTTCCTTGGCTCAAGGATACTCTGTCCTTGATTTTTTTTTTCGGAGGGTTAGTAAACCAGTCTGGGCTCCAATCAGAGATAGAACATAGAACATAGAACAATACAGCGCAGAAAAGGACCTTCGGCCCTCGATGTTGCGCCGTCCTGTGAAAGTATTCTCAGCTCGTCTCCCTACACTATCCCATCATCATCCATGTGCTTATCTAAGGATTGTTTAAATCTCCCTAATGTGACTGAGTTGACTACATTAGTAGGTAAGGCATTCCACGCCCTTATCACTCTCTGCGTAAAGAACCTGCCTCTCATGTCTGTCTTAAATCTATCACCCCTCAATTTGTAGTTATGCCCCCTCGTACACGCTGACGTCATCATCCTAGGAAAAAGACTTTCACTGTCTACCCTATCTAATCATCTTGTATGTCTCTATCAAGTCCACTCTTGCTCTTCTTGCCAATGAGAACAGGTTCAAGTCTCTCAGCCTTTTCTCATAAGACCTTCACTCCAGACCAGGCAACATCCTGATAAATCTCCTCTGCCCCTTTTTCCAATGTTTCCACCCTCCTTTCTGTAATGGGGCGACCAGAACTGTACACAACATTCCAAGTGTGGCTGCACCAGCGTTTTGTATAATTGCAGCAAGATATTGTGGTTCCGGAACTCAATCCCTCTACCCAATGAAACCTAACACACCGTATGCCTTCTTAACAGCACTATCCACCTGGATGGCAACTTTCAGGGATCTATGTACATACACTCCAAGATCCCTCTGCACATCCACACTACGAAGAATCTTTCCATTGACCCAGTACTCTGCCTTCCTGTTATTCTTCCCAAAGTGCATCACCTCACATTTAGCTGCATTGAACTCCATTTGCCACCTTTCAGCCCAATTCTGCAGTTTATCCAAGTCCCCCTACAACCTGTAACATTCTTTCACACTGTCCGCTACTCCACCGACTTTAGTGTCATCTGCAAATTTACTAATCCATCCACCTATGCCTGCTTCTAAGTCATTTATAAAGATGACAAACAGCAGTCATCCCAAAACAGATCCTTGTGGCACACCACTAGTAACAGGACTCCAGACTGAATATTCTCTATCCACCACCACTCACTGCCTTCTTTCAGGAAAGCCAGTTTCTAATCCAAACTGCTAACTCGCCCTCAATTCCATGCCTCTGCACATTCTCCAACAGCTTACTATGTGGAACCTTATCAAAGGTTTTACTGAAGTCCATGTATACTATGTCAACCGCCCTCATCTACATGCTTGGTCACCTTCTCAAAAAACTCAATGAGGTTTATGAGATACGACCTGTCCTTGACGAAACCATGTTGACTGTCTGAAATCAAATTGTTGCTTGCTAGGTGATTATAAATCCTATCTCTTATAATCCTTTCCAATATCAGAAGTAAGGCTCGCTGGTCTATAATTATCTGGGTCATCTCTACTGCCCTTGAACAAGGGCACAACATTTGCAACCCTCCAGTCCTCTGGTAACAAACCTGTAGATAATGATGACTCAAATATCAAAGCCAAAAGCTCTGCTATCTCCTACCTTGCTTCCCAGAGAATCCTCTGATAAATCCCATCTAGCCCAGGGTAATTGTCTACTTTCACTAAAGGATTTTGAGAAGCCTTTTGTTTATATGTAAACAGATGAGACTTCAGGCCAAAGTGGTCATGCTTTAGAAGTGACCTGTATAAAGAAAGGGGAGTGGTCAGCTCTCTAGCTGAGCTGAGCAGTTTATTTCAGTCCTGAACTGGTAAGGAGCTCAACTGTGAGCTGTGTGGAATCCCTCTCTGCCTCTCTTTCTGCCCTTCATCTTCAACCTGTAAGCATGTGTTCCTTTTATACTGGGTTTTAAAGGGAGTTTGCTTATTTAGATGTTGTGCATATTCGGAATAGCCTAATTAAGTCTAGTTTGGATAGATTGTGTTCTGTGTTTCATTGTTTATTTTTGTGAATACATTTTTGTCTGTTTTAAAATCTAGTAGTCAACCTAGCTATTTTAGTCTGCGTAATTTCACTATACACTGACCAAAACAAATTGTAAAGTTATGGTCTGGGGCTGCCTGCTTAGAATGTTTTGATTGGTCTGGCCTAGTCCATAACAGTTGTGCTATGCTAGGAATAGGGATGGATACTTTGCATAATTGATTATGAGCTTGCATGAAACAAAAACCAAAACAGTTGAGTTTCTCCAGCAAATCTGGAAACATCTATGGAGAGAAAGCAGCGTTAATGTTTCAAGTCCAGTGACCCTTCTTCCTATGCTTGCATGACTTTTTTTCCTTGCTCAAGGAATTAACCTAATATGCAAATTGGTGTGTTTGACATGGTAAGTTCATGATTTGGCCAAATCAAAATATTTCAATCTTAGTGGCCATAATAAGGTAAACAATTGTTTGTAAAGGTGGAGAACAAGTAGTTAACGTAGGGATTGGTGAAGATGCATGCCAAGCATAAATGAAAGAGACCCTCAGAGGCCATTTTTTAAAAAAAAAAATAGAACGGCTGGGTAAAAGACAAAGCAGTGCTCACCCACCCCCCCCCCCCCCCCCCCCCCCACAAACATTCCACAGCAGATAAAATGGTACACTGGCTTAGTGGTTAGCATTGCTGCCTCACAGCACCAGGGACTCCGGTTCGTTTCCCACCTCGGGCGACTGTGTCTGTATGGAGTTTGCACATTCTCCCACTTCTGCGTGGGTTTCCTCCGGGTGCTCTGGTTTCCTCCAACAATCCAAAGGTGTGTGGATTAGGTGAATTGACTAAATTGCCCATAGTGTTCAGGGATGTGTAGGTTAGATTTATTAGTCTGGGGTAAATGGTGAATAGTAGGGGAGTGGGTCTGGGTGGGTTGCTGTTAGAGGGCCTGTTTCCATACTGTGGGGATTCTGTGGCTTATTGCATCATGTCACAATGTTGTCCTTTATGGCATTCAAAGATCTCCCTTCTATTGGCCTACAAGGAACTAGTGCTGGATAGTATGATGAATACCCTTTTAATCCCTGCCGATGGTGCTGCTGGACAAGTCTGATCCTGCACCGAGAACCTTTCTCTTCAATGTCCTAAACTAGCTCCTTCCTCAAGGTGGAACTGTTCTTATATCTGACCCAAACCTAGTCTTCTGTGACCTGCACATAAAGGATTTCCCATCTTGGGGTTATCCTGAAGCAGTGATCAATTCTTGATTCCTCTAAACCATAACAAAGATAACAGTCCACATTTTCTCTCTGATCATAAAATACTCAGAATATAAATAAATTCCCATTATAATTCCAGGAGGATTTTAAATACTGGTTTAAAATCAAGACTTGAAATTCTGGCGTATTAATTATTTAAGCCCCTCATACACACAGACTAAAATCCTCATGCCACTCGTTCAAAATCCAAACTCTCAAATAAATGATGTAATACATAAATTTAAAAATGTTGCACCACAATAAATTATTTGTAAGTTCTGTGAACAGATACAATAGACTGACATTAAGAATTTTCTTTCCACACTAAAATTTATTGATTTGATAGTTCAGGTTATTGCTAGCACTTGGCTTTAAGTTTCTACTTGCCTATACGAAGCCTATAAGCAAACTTAAATTCCTGTACTTCATCTTGTGCACAATCATAACTCAGCATGGCATACATTCAACATAAACTGTACAAGTGTCGCGCATGTGCCAAAATGATTTATACCCCAAATAATTTGTTCTGCAACTTTGCTGCATGAGTTATAATCACTTTTGACCTGTAGTTGGATACATGCCTGTGATTGTTTTGTCACTTCACACTTAAAGTCGCTTTCACTTAGTTTCTACTGGCCTAATAAGATGACTAAGGTACAATACTGACTGTGGAAAATTCTACCTACTGAACTATAGTTGGTGAAAGCAAAGCTGTAAACAGCCAATTTATGAGCAAGTTACTGCAGATGCTGGAATCTGTACCAGAAAAATCCTGGAGATCTCAGCAGGTCAGGCAGCATCCATGGAGAGCGAGCAAGCTAATGCTTCAAGTCTAGATGACTCATCAGAGCTGACACCAATTTACGTCTGATTCACTCATAGTTTGGTTAAGCATTTTTCACAACCTTCATCTCCAAGTCATGTTTATAGGGGCAGCGCATGACTCAGTGGTTAGCATTGCTGCCTCACAGCCCAGGGGCCTGGGTTCTATTTCACCTTTGGGCGACTGTTTATGTGGTGTTTGCATATTCTCTCCATGTCTGTGCGGGTTTCCTCCAGGTGCTGTGGTTTCCACAGACCAAACATTTGCAGGTTAGGTTGATTGGCCATGCTAAATTGCCCATAGTGTCCAGGGGTCTGCAGACTAGCAGATTAGAAGACCATGAGGTCTACAGATGCTGGAGATCAGAGTTGAATGTGTTGCTGGTAAAGCACAGCAAGTCAGGCAGCATCTGAGGAGCAGGAAAATCGATGTTTCAGGCCAAACCCCTTAATCAGGAACGTAGATTAGACTAGCAGATTAGCCATGGGAAGCGTAGGGTTACAGGGATAGGTAGGGTGGTGGGTTAGTCTGGGTGGGATGCTGTTTGGAGGGTCAGTGTGGACTCTATGGTCTGCTTCCAGACTATTGGGATTCTGCGATTCTATGATTCTATGATTTTATTTTAATTTAAGTTGATAGCAATGTTATGAAAGATTGTTGATTTCTTGATGTGTATAAACTATATAAAATGACTACCAAAACTTAAAATAATAGAGCTCAGAATAAAATGATTAACACATTGTGTTAGGGTTTTCGAAACAAACTCTTTGATATTACTGGAATCTTTGGTAAATACATAACATTTCACGAGAAGAAGAGAATTTAAAATCTGTTGATAGAATATGAAATTTAAGCAGAGAAAGAAATGTTAAATAATCTGTCCTTTTAATAGGAGATTTGTGCAGGCAGCAAGATGTCCACTGGTGTTTATAATTTCTGATAGTGTTAGTGGCGATGGTGGTCATCGGTTACTCTTCCCTAAAGACATCCAAGAGGAATTGGGTATCGCTAACATAAGGCAAGTATTAACTGAGCAATTTAATGACAAATCATGTTTAGGTGATGGAGTATTTCTTTTGACTGGCTTAAATATGTGCTGCTGATCCTCTTATATGATTTACACAATAAAATAAGTGCATTATGATCTGCAGTTAAATTATTTCCTGGATGTTTTTTTAATTTTTAAATTTCAACTTTTTCATTTTTAAAATTTGCTCATATTTCCACTTTTTTTTTTCTTTTAACCCATCAGGAATTGTGGGCATTACTGGCTAGGCTAGCATTCATTTCCCATCCCCAATTAACATTGTAAAAGTGGTGGTGAGCTACCTTCAGAGGCTGCTACAGTCAATGGCAAGAGACCTCCAGGATTTTGACCCAGTGACAGTGGGGGAATGCTAATACTGTTCCAAACCAGGATGGTACTTGGCTTGCAAGGTGTTGTTGCTACCCATCTCCTGCTAGACATTGGAGATCATGGTTTGGAAGGTACTGTCAAAGGAACCATGGTGAGTTGTTGAGTGAGCATTTTAATGCTGTCAAGCAACAGCAAATGGTAGTGAAGTCTCCAGAGTTGCTATTTTGGGCAGCAGGAGTTGATTAGCTCAGCTGGTTGAATGGCTGATTTGTCATGCAGAGTTGAGCCAACAGTATGGGTTCAGTTCCTGCACCAGTTGAGGTTTCTATGAAAGTCTTTCCTTTTCAACCTCTCCCTCATCTGAGGTATGGTGACCTCAAGCTAAACCATCATTAGTTGTCTCTAACTAATGACAAAGCAACTCTGTGGTCTGTGGTCTCTGTGGTCTCTATGGTAGCTTTTTAAAATTCTGTCCTGACTATGAACAGAACTGTTTGGATGGTGTTTCATTTTTGCCAGCAATCTACCAAGTGTCTTTCCCACATATCAATTCTACTTGTGTGGCCTTAATCATGGGTGTTGATGGGATAATCAATATGAAAGGCATTACAGCCAAGCAAAACATGAGAAATAGGGGCACGAGTAGATCACATGGCCCTTTTAGGCCTACTCTGCTATTCAGTACAGTCATGGCTGATCATGTATCTTGAGAGACTGAAAATCTATGTCTTTCAGCCTTGAGTAAATGTCAGTACCTTTTGGACAGAGAATTCCAAAGGTTCACAAGTTTGAGTAAAAATAATTTCTCCTTGTGGTATCTGAAATGATCAATGCCTTTTCTGAGTTAGAGCCCCTGTGTTCTAGTTTCCCCAACTCAGACAGAACAATCTTGGTGTTTTTCTTATTTTCAGAAACTTGTGTTTCAATGAGATCCCCACTCATTTCTTCTAAAACTCCAGAGAATATAGATCCAATCTATTTAGCCCCTCCAGATAGGACAGTCTTACTATCCCAGGAACCAATGTCGTGAACCTTGACTCTCTTGCCTCCAGTGCACGTAAATCCTTCCTTGGATATGGTAGCCAAAATTGAAAACGATACTCGAGGAATGATTAATCAAGTCAAGTACAATGTAGTAAGGCTTTTATTCCTGTACTCCAATCCTCTTGTAATTAAGGCCAACACATGATTTGTGTTCCTGATTGCTTTCTGTATATGCAAGCTAATTTTCTGTTTTCCTTGTACAAGTATATGCAATCTTACTGCCAAAGTTATAACTTCTTGTTTGTCTATATTACATTCCATCTGCCATGGTATTGCCCATTTACTTACTTAATCTAAATCTCAAGATTCGCAAGAGCTAACACTTGCTGTCAGTGTAGTCACTGTGGATTGCACTGGCATCTCCATCAGCTCCTACATACTACAACTGAAAAACATCCAGTCATTTCTGCTTGATTTTAATTAATTAAATTGGATGTTAAATATTTTTAAAGTGAATTTCTAAACTGTACTCTTCAACTGTAATAGCATTTCCTGATTTTTAAACCACTTCATCACTCAAAACAAAAAACATCTGTCAGTCCCATACCTGTTTTCCTGTGATGTTACACTTCAGCGCTGACAAGTAGAAACAAACTAAAGGGGCTTGCTGCTGCCAGTTTTTAATCTCCCACTGCCCTTGTTGCACAGGTCCAGTCTCCCTGTCTGCTTCACAGTGCTGACTTGCTGCACGTTCCTACCCTGAAAATTATTCAGGATATTATTAATTTAAAGGAGGACGCTTATAATATTCCAAAGAATGGTAATAAGCCTGGGAATAGACAGTATTAGAGATCACTAGAAAGCAACCAAACATTTGATAAAAAGGGATTAAAAATTTAAGAGATCTAACAACTATTTTTAAAAAAGGATAATCTAATACAAACACTCATCTAAGACAATCCTTAATTAGCCATATTCCCTTCTGAGGTTTCATTTTTTAAATGGAAAATATTTTTGTTGAAATATTAAATCATTTTTAGTGCTTTCCACTGTGCACCTGGGCGCAGTACTGATCTTTCCAGCTCCTCTGGACTTAACTTGAACTGCCCTCTTCTAACTCTCTGCTTCTGGTTCATTAACTAACTCTTAATCCATGGCAATGTATTACACCCCCCACTGCACAAGCACCTACGTCGTATGTAAATCTTTTTTGTACCATCTTATTCAAATGCCTTTTGGAAATTATGTACACTACATATTTAGCTACTCTTTGTCAACCTGCTGGATACATATACAAAACAAAACTAAATTTGTTAAACACTATTTCCTTTTTTTCAAAATCATACTTGCTTTGATTGTACTGCAACTTTATTTTTTGAAGTGCTTTATGAAGACTTGAATAAATTCCACCATTTTCTTAATAACCAGTATCATGTTAATTGGCCTGTAGTAACCTGTTTTCTTTTTTTGTCTTCCTTCCTTTAATGGCCATGTTACTTTCGCGAACTTACAATCTCTGATACGATTCTATAATTGAGGAAGTGCTGTAAAATTATACCCAGTTCATCCGCTATCTCTACGACTACCTCTTTTAAAATCCTCAATATAAGCCATCATGTCCTGGAGATTTTAGCCCTTCAATTTCTCCAGTATTTATCTATGCGAGTATTGATTTGCTTTAAGTTACTTGCTCTTTATTAACCCCTTGGCTACTTTCTATTGCAGGATGCATTTTGTGTCTTCTACTGTGAACTTAGAGGAACTGTATTTGTTCAGTGTCTCTGAAATTTCCTCCCTTCTCATTGCTTATTCTGTCTCAACCTCTAAAGCACTAACATTTACTCTTAGTACGGTACTTCTCTTTATATGTTTGTATAAGCTTTTACAATCTGTATTTCTGTTCATAATCTATTTTCCCTTTTTAATGAACTTTTTGGTCCCCTTTCATTGATTTCTAAAACTTCCCCAATCCTCAGGCTGACTTTGTTCTTTACAACATTGTAAGAACCTTCTTTTAATAGACGCATAGAAGGAAGGGTATGATACTCACCTATTGAGCCTGCTACCCCATTCAGTCAGATCACTACTGATCATCTATTTCCATGCCATTCCTGCACTGTTCCCATATCCCTGATGTAATTAGTGTTCAGGAATGTATTGATTTCTGTACTGAACATGCTTAATAATTGAGTTTCTACAGCCTTCAGGTTAGAAAATTGCCCAAGAATCCTGACCCTCTGAGTGAAGAAATTCCTCTTTTGTCTCAGTCTTAAGTGGTTTATCCCTTAATCTGAGACCATGTGTTCTGGTTCTTAACTCACTAGCCAAAGGAAACATGCATTGACTCTTGCACCCCTTTATAAGCAATTAATAGCCAGCATTGTTCTTCATAAGCCATTGCTGAATCTTTGTCACCAGCTTTTGCTTTAAAAGAGCATATTTTTGTCAAAAATAGTGAATAATTTCTTTAAATGTTTCCCATAGTTTCTTTGCTGCCATAACTTTGAATTTATTTACCTGAGCATTCAGAACTAGGTCTCCCTGCATGTCTGATCCTGTCTCCATCCAATACATGCAGGGCTAGACATCACAAGTAACAAATTCTGCCCTTTTTTTTTCTGTTATCCTTCTCCCTAGCTTGAGATTTCCTATCATCTCATTCATTAGTGGCTAAAGTGAGATTATTTTGGTTTTACTGAAGGTTGAAGCTGGAATGGGCTGGTCTCTATGGTCACCTAATAAAACAAAAACATTTGTGAGGCTCGTCAAATGTTTATCATTGTATTCCTGTTGAATTCTAAATCAAGATTTTCCATTTCTGCCATGATCCATTATATTGAATACATTCCCCTGTTTTTTTCTTTTGCCAGTTTTAATCCTGTGGCTCCCACAAGCATGTTAAAAGTTTTAAGTAGAATAGCTTCTCAAGAGGCTAGTAAGGTAAGTTTTAACAAGGATTAACTTTTTCAGTATTTAACCTGACTTTTTGCGAGGGTTTGTTTTGAAACTTTTTTTTTTGGGTGTCAGTAGCTCCCTGGTAACTTGCTGAATTCATAATAACAGAATCAGATCTCATTTGAGAATATTAAATTTGATTCTGGGCATTGTCTTATTAACAATGTCTCAGGAATATACAGAGAAGAACAGCAGAGCTGATTCCAAACTTAAAGGAGATGATGTTTGAGAAAAAAATAATCAATGTTCACTTTTATACTAGGCTACTTAATATATATCCACATCTCAAATCAGAGCTGTTTCAATAATTACAGGTAGTTCCTCCATATCCAATAGTACCTGGACTGAGCTTTTGCGGAGCAGAGAACTTCCCAGACCACAAATTCTATATGGAGAAAGTGAGGACTGCAGATGCTGGAGATCAGAGTGGAGAGTGTGGGGCTGGAAAAGCACAGCAGGTCAGGCAGCATCCAAAGAGCAGGAGAAGCGATGTTTCGGGCATAAGCCCTTCATCAGAAACATCAGTCCCTGATGAAGAGCTTATGCCTGAAATGTTGATTCTGCTGCTCCTCGGATACTGCCTGGCCCACAAAGTTTATATGTTGTCACAAAGCTGGTCCCTTTTTTTTCTAGCTGTTCCTTTTTCTCAAGGATACAGTGTCCTTGGTTTTTTTTCAGAGGGGTAATAAAACGCTCCTGGTGCTGATTTAGACTGGTTTGGTACATAGATTAAAGGGATTGAGAGGCCTTTTTGTTTATATGTAAACAGATAGACTTCAGCCCAAAGTGGTAATGTTTTAGAAGTGACCTGTATAATGGAAAGGAAGTGGTCAGCTCTCGAGCTGAGCAGTTCAGTCCAGAATTAGTTGGGAGTTCAGCAGTGGACTGTCAGGCTGTCTCTCTTTCTGCCCTTGTAACTTTAACCTGTAAGCATCTGTTCCATTTTTTAAAAACTGTATTTTAAGGGGGTTTGCTTATTGGGACTGTTGTGTATATTCGGAACAGCATAATTAAGTCTAGTTTGGATAGACTGAGTTCTGTAGGGGTTCATTATTCTGTTCTTTGTGTTTCATTGTGTAATTTTTTGTGAATAGATTTTTGTCTGTTTTTTAAAACCTGGTAGTCAACCTCGCTAACTTATTCCAGGTAATTTTCACTGTACATTTAACCAAAACAAATTGCAAAGTTTTGGTCTGGGCTGCCTGCTTAAGACTGTTATAGCCTAGGCCAGACCACTCAAAACAATGTCCAGTACAGTTTAGGCTCCAGGCCCGTGCCACTCCTCTCCCACTGAGACCAAAGCTCGGTTTGTGCCTTGTGTTGCTTTTCTTTCTGGCCATCTTGGCCTTCACTATTTGTTTTCTTGAGAAAGCTGAGGCTGGAGCTGAAGGACAAATTTGAGGAGGCACTTCCAATCACTAGCACCTCCTCTTGGTGGAGTTCTGAGAGTGATAGGGAGGAAGGAATCTAACCATGTTTAAATAGTAAACCCATTCTATAAGTCACGGTAAACTGGATAGTGACTTCTTAAAATTAACCTCAAAATTGTGAGACAGGTGCTGACTTAAACTGAAGTACTGTGAGCACAGGCACACAGTTTACTGGTCCAGTAAACTATCAGATAACTGAGGTACAAACTGTACTTGAATATTCTTGTTGAATACCTTTTTCTAAATATGTTGTAAGAATTATGTTTGCAAATCCTTTTCAACTTTGCCTTTATAACTTATATTTGCTAAGTTAATTAATTGTTGATTTGCAACTATTGCTCAGGATGAGGATTGTTCATGTGAGGATTGATATTATTGACAGTAAGCAAGAGACAGTCAGTTGGTTAGTGAAGCTGATGTTTTTTATCCAAATAAAAATAACAGATGAAATTTTCTTAATATCCTGCAACGCAGATTGATGGAAAGACTACTGTTCCCGACAAATCTGTACTGGAGTTTCTCTGTAAAGGCAGTGCAGGAGATATCAGAAGTGCAATAAACAATCTCCAGTTTACATCAGTGAAAGGTAACTATTTAAAAGGGTAAATTGAGAATAAATTAACTGAATAAATGGTTTACCAATACAGAATTAGTGATTTGTAAAAAGAAAACTGCAAAATTAAATAACTAAATGTTAATGAAATATGTTTTGTGTGGATTTCAAAACCTAGCATGTCATGGCATTTAATGGCTGAAATCTTACAGCACTATAGTCTTCGTCCTCATCCTCTTGCCAAAAGATCAGGGTGAGGAGCTCTGCCAAGAAAGGAAATTGTTGCCATATGACCATTTACTAACCCACTTGTCATTAATAAACTGATGGTAGGACTTCCTCCCTTCAGACAGGAAGTCCTGTCTCAGCTGCTGGCCAATCTCAGACCAGCAACTGTTCAATACTGGCAGTATCACTGAAAGTGGTGGCAAATGCTGGACTGCACTTGGCACTTGAGCTGCACTAGATCGAGCTCTGCAAGTAACTGAGTGTTTCTCCTGATGTTCAGGTGACAGGCCTCAGTTGGGCAAGAGATGGGGAGGTGGGTGGCCATGTTTGAGAGGTCATGATTAGGGTGGAATCTAGAGGCCACATGGCTTGGCCATGTGGAATGTCCTTCAGAGTCAAGAGGGCCTATTAGGAAGGTGTCCCTCACCACTGCCACTTGTTAAGCACAGGATGAGGCCCCTGGTGATGATTAATTGCCCACCGAAAAACATCAATTGGATCAGTGGTGTCAGCCAGTTGTACCACCCTACTACTTGTAACATTGCAGTGCGAATGGGGTGGTGGTGGTGTGGATGTTGGTGGGGGGGTAGAAAGTAGATGGTGGTGGATAGGGCAACTGATTCTATATTTTACCCCTCCCACCTTCAAAGCCACTGGTACAGGATCACACAAGCGCTAAGTACACCAGAGTGAACTTCAAAGTTTAACTGGAGAATATAAACAAAATATAATTTGTGAATTTCCCATGGGAATTACTATCAAGCGTAGTCTTCCGGTGATGCAGAGTTAGAGACGGATATAACCAAACTGTGGATCACAAGTTTATTCAACCCTTACTTTAAAGTTGTGCATTCTTTATTTTCCAATATGCTGCATGTTTTGCTAGTTCACTATAAATAGGATAAAGCATTCAATAAAAAACAGAAGTAGAATTGTTGGAGCAGAGGTACAAAACAGGTTGAAGCTCTAGGAGAGGCAAAAATGAGGTACTACACCACTATAAGTAAGAGTTGCAATTGACATATGACCTCTTTATGTGGACATCTTAAATGCGGACACAGGAATTTCTGAAGGAAATACTTACAAACTCTGTGTGTGCACAGATATATACTCTATTTAAGGAGATTGGAAGTTTGCCAAACCATACTTCGTAGGAAAATTCAATGTTTGAGTCAATTGTTCTATGGTGAGACAGGAACATATATAGCAGGCATGATTGATTTAATCCTAGTTGAGCTAGGAAACATAAGAAGAAATCAGCTCTGCTTCTGACCACTTAGTAGTACCTGCATTAAAGGAATCTTAAAATTGTACGGAAACAGAATCCCAATGAGCTGCGGTTGCTTCTACAGTAAAAATAGCAGCCAGTGTGAGTTGCCTAAGTTATACTTTTAGGATTGGTGATTTTTTTTCAGGGCACCATGGGCTTTTGGTGCTTGTGAAACCATATTCCAGTATGAGCCCCTACTTTTAGCAGAAAGGAAGAACAGATTAAATTTCTACACAAGATTTTTAGGAACAATGATGAAGTATGGTGTCAGTTGTTGTGTCTTTGTAACATGAGTCACTCCAGTGATAAACTTGCTGAAACTGCTGCTATTATAAATTGTTCTCATGTGCCTTCATCCTAAAATGGAGAATGTGCTGAAGTTAATCAATTTTAAAATGATATTCTCTATTTTATTCAATTACCTTCTACATAGTAGCTGCTTCAGATTTCTACTGCAACGTATTTCATAATTGCAGATTCTCTGCATGTATATCTGTATACACATTAAACATGGTCATCTTCTGACAACTCAGGCTGCCCATTGGAACTGAATTCAGCACAGAATCATAAAGGAAAAGCGTTAATAAAAGCAGGCACGTCTTCAAGAGGCAAACGTAAAGAAAAGTCTTCAAAGGTAAATGAAAAAGGAGGTGGCCTGCACACCATTGGAAGCAAAGACCAATCTCTCTTCCTGTTTCGAGCTCTGGGAAAAATAATCTATTGCAAACGTAAGTTGAACAAGTTTTTGACAACTTCTTTCAAATCTGTTTGCATGTGTCCAATCTGCTGTTTTCTACAATTTGATGTGGGGATGAAACTGGATCTCCTGGGGTCTTGTTGTTTGTACAGGATTCAATGTATTTGTTATCAAGCAGGCTAGTTATCCTATTTTGAATAATATATTAAATTCCTAAATTAAATGGATTTACATTATTTTAAGGCCTCAACATTTAATTGATCGAAGTAGGCATATCCTGAGGTGAATTATGGCTAACTGGTTTCTTCTTATAATGTTACAAAGTATGATATGGGGCAGTAGGAGGTAAAAGGGCAAGTATTACAATTTCTGCAATTGCATGGGAGGTGCCATGAGGGCAAGGATGACATAGTGTAAGGAGTGATAGAAGAGTAGTCCAGGATGTTATGGATGGAAAGGTTCCTGCAGAATGCTGTGGGGAGAGCAGGCAAAGATGAATTGGGAGGTGGCAGAAATCGTGGAAGATGATCTTTGAATGCAGAGGCTCCTGTCATGGGAAGTGAAGACAAGAGGATGCCTGTTCTGGGAGGGATGGTAAGGGATGAAGCAGAAGTAATGGAAATGTCTGACATGGGTGAGGGTAGTTGCGGGAAATGGGTTAGACAAGTCTGTGGGCCCTGTCAGTTAGTGGATAGGGTCCTTGGTTAAGAAAACCGATGTCCAGAAGCACCCCTGTGGCAGGTGTGGTAATTGGAACAGGTAAGACAAAGAACTTGTAGAATGGAATGTAGTCCTTACAGGAAGCAAATCATGATGACACATGGCCAAGGTAACTGAGTCAGTGGGTTTCTAATAGATATTGGTCCTATCTCCAGAAATGAAAACAGAAATCAAACAATGGTGGATGATCAGATGAAATTGAGGGAAGGATCAAACGTGGAAACAAAACTCATACATTCTCTAATTCTGGAGGAGAGGAGGAAGGAACAGCAATAATATTGTCAGTGGACCGGAGAAAAGTGTTTGGGTGTGGGGGTTGGTGGCGAGTATGTCGGGAGCAAGATCTGCTCCACATCACCACTTAATCTAAATGCATATTCAATTTCTTTAGTCTATTTTAAATGTGATTAAATATGTATCAAAGAAAAAGAGAGATCCTATAAAGTGGCCAAGAGCCCTGGGAAATCAGAAGATTGGGAAGGCTACAAACACAGAGGATAACAAAGAGAGAAATAAGGAAGGAGGGGTCAAATATGAAGGTAGGCTAGCCAGTAATATTAGAAATGATAGTAAAAGTTTCTTTTAATACATAAGAAACAAACGACAGACAAAAGTAGACATTGGGCCACTTCAAACTGATGCTGGAAGGCTAGTGATGGGAGATAAGGAAATGGCTGGAGAACTTAATAAACACTTTGCGTCAGTCTTCACAGTGGAAGACATGAGTAATGTCCCAACAATTAAAGGGAGTCAGGGGGCTGAGTTGAGTATGGTTGCCATTACAAAAGAGAGAGTGCTAGAAAAGCTAAAAGGTCTTAAAATTGACAAATCTCCTGGCCCCAATGGGCTACATCCTAGAATTCTGAGGGAGGTGGCTGAGGAAATAGCAGAGGCGTTAGTTGAGATCTTTCAAACGTCACTGGAGTCAGGGAAAGTCCCAGATGATTGGAAGACCACTGTTGTAACCCCCTTGTTCAAGAAAGCATCAAGACAAAAGATGGAAAATTATAGGCCAATTAGCCTAACCTCGGTTGTTGATAAAATTCTAGAATCCATCGTTAAGGATGAGGTTTCTAAATTCTTGGAAGAGCAGGGTCGGATTAGAACAAGTCAACATGGATTTAGTAAGGGGAGGTCGTGCCTGACAAACCTGTTAGAATTCTTTGAAGAGGTAACAAGTAGGTTAGACCAGGGAAACCCAGTGGATGTGGTCTACCTCGACTTCCAAAAGGCTTTTGATAAGGTGCCACATGGGAGGCTGCTGAGTAAGGTGAGGGCCCATGGTGTTCGAGGTGAGCTACTGGCATGGATTGAGGATTGGCTGTCTGACCGAAGGCAGAGAGTTGGGATAAAAGGTTCTTTTTCAGAATGGCAGCCGGTGACAAGCGGTGTCACGCAGAGTTCAGTGTTGGGGCCGCAGCTGTTCATGTTATATATTAATGATCTGGATGAAGGGACTGGGGGCATTCTAGCGAAGTTTGCCGATGATACAAAGTTAGGTGGACAGGCAGGTAGTACTGAGGAAGTGGGGATGCTGCAGAAGGACCTAGACAGTTTGGGAGAGTGGTCCAGGAAATGGCAGATGAAATTCAACGTGAGCAAATGTGAGGTCTTGCACTTTGGAAAAAAGAATACAAGCATGGATTACTTTCCAAACGGTGAGAAAATTCATAAAGCCAAAGTACAAAGGGATCTGGGAGTGCTAGTCGAGGATTCTCTAAAGGTAAACATGCAGGTTGAATCCGTGATTAAGAAAGCGAATGCAATGTTGTCATTTATCTCAAGAGGGTTGGAATATAAAAGCAGCGATGTGCTACTGAGCCTTTATAAAGCTCTGGTTAGGCCCCATTTGGAGTACTGTGTCCAGTTTTGGGCCCCACACCTCAGGAGGGACATACTGGCACTGGAGCGTGTCCAGCGGAGATTCACACTGATGATCCCTGGAATGGCAGGTCGAACATACGAGGAACGGCTGAGGATCCTGGGATTGTATTCATTGGAGTTTAGAAGGTTAAGGGGAGATCTAATAGAAACTTACGAGATAATACATGGCTTGGAAAGGGTGGATGCTAAGAAATTGTTTCCATTAGGCGAGGAGACTAGGACCCGTGGGCACAGCCGTAGAATTAGTGGGGGTCAATTCAGAACAGAAATGCGGAGACGTTTCTTCAGCCAGAGAGTGGTGGGCCTGTGGAATTCATTGCCGCGGAGTGCAGTCGAGGCCGGGATGCTAAATGGCTTCAAGGCCAAGATTGATAAACTCTTGATGTCACTAGGAATTAAGGGCTACGGGAGGATGCTGGTAAGTGGAGTTGAAATGCCCATCAGTCATGATTAAATGGTGGAGTGGACTCGATGGGCTGAATGGCCTTACTTCCACTCCTATGTCTTATGGTCTTAAATGCCTTTTTTTTTGGAGGGGGGTAGAAATGGCATCAGCTGAAATGTTTTTGTGTAGTTTTCCTTGACAAGTCAATTTTTTTATGATATTGATTTATCCTCCACTTATCAGAAGGAAGTCCTGACTATATTAGTAGGATGAAATCTTTGAGGAGAAAGTGAGGTCTGCAGATGCTGGAGATCAGAGCTGGAAATGTGTTGCTGGAAAAGCGCAGCAGAAGGGCTTATGCCCGAAACGTCGATTCTCCTGTTCCCTGGATGCTGCCTGACCTCCTGCGCTTTTCCAGCAACACATTTCCAGCTATATTAGTAGGATTCCTCACATGGTCTCACTTTGTCATCGATGATGAGGATTTTCTAAGAGAAATACTAAACGTTTTTTCCATATCAATTATGCATTTATAAACTTTAAAAAAAAATGTTTTCCTGACTTCACCAGTAACATTAAAATAAATTTAAACAGACCATGTAATTTGTTTTGCTTTGCTTTATTTCATTACCTACAAAAGAGAACAGTGACTACTTCTGAAGTAACCTAATGGAAAGGTTGGAAATGACAAGTCATATTGTGTACTATACAGTGCAAATCTTTTTTTCTCTATTTATTTTCTAGATTCAGTATAATGGCAGAATCTGGAATTGACCACATTTTCCTTTTGTGACTATTGATGGAAGAAATACATTTTTTAGCCATTCTGCAATATTCCTTCCTGACGTATGTCTTTTGCAAATTCATAAGATTCTTTGCCGTTATCCTTTTGGTATTGGCTCAATTGGTCACACTGCGTGCTCTTGATTTGACAAGATTCCAGGTTCAAGTACCATACCAGAGCTTGAGTACAAAAAGTGAGGTTGGTAGTCCAGTGCAATTCTGATGGAATGTTGCACTCTCAAAATACTGTCTTTCATTTGGGACATTAAACTGAAGCTCCCCTGTCTAGTTGGCTGCACATAAATGATCCTGTGGCACTGTTTTGAAAAGCTGGATTATTCCAGAGTCCTGGCCAATTATTATTCCTCAATCAACATCACCAACACAGATATTCTAGTCAATATCATACTGTTGTTTGTTAGTGTTTCATGTGCTTCCGATATTACAACAGTGACTATACTTCATTAATTGCTAAGTTCTTTGAGACATTGATCATTAAAAGCACGATCTGAATGCACGTTTTTTTTTTAATCAACTCTCCATTTATTTTTAAGTACTTTACTGTTTATCGATTTGCTGGTTTAGATTAGAATATGGTGTACATGTGAATTTTAAGCACTATCTGCTGTGTTGAGTTGCTGAACTGAATCAGAAAGCCTTCATTTACATAGTGCTTCTAACTCAGAATCCACTGGTTTTTCATTGTGTGCTAATAAGTCTACTGTATATTTCTTGCATTTTCTCTTTGTTTCAGTATTCCTTTCTTTATTTTGGTAAATTAAGATTTGACCTGTTGAATGAGCCCTGTTGGCTTGCGTTTACATGGCAATTAGCTTTTATTTTTCCATGTTCTTGCATGAGATGGTAGTGTTTGAGATCTGTTTCAATAAATTTTCAATAACTGCTTATGTTAAATTAGAAGCTGTAAGACATTGGAGGAAACTTTGCAGCTAATAGAGTCTGCTGGGTCATTCAATGATATCATAGTTGACTGCAGCACTCTGTGGTAAAGAATTTCACAGATTCACTACTCTTAGAGGAAATTAGTCCTCATTTCTGTTTGAAATAGGTGATCACTTATTCCTGAAGAAGGGCTCATTCCCGAAACGTCGATTCTCCTGCTCCTTGGATGCTGCCTGACCTGCTGTGCTTTTCCAGCAACACATTTTCAGCTCTGATCTCCAGCATCTGCAGTCCTCACTTTCTGCTACTCTGAGATTATGTCCTCTACCCCTAGACTGACCCATAAGGGGAGCCAAATTCTCTACGTTAACAACCTTGTAAGAACCTTGTATGTTTCAATGAGGTCAGCTTTCATTCTTCTAAACTGCAATGACTACAGATCTAAACCTACTTAACCTTTCCTCATAAGAAAATTCTTCCATACCTGGAACCACTGGTTGCTTCACAGTATAGTAATTAGAAATCAGGGACTGAACCAAAGAAATAAACACTAAGATCAAAGTGTTTTCTTGTTTTTAAAGAGACGGGGAGGTAGAAGTCCGAGGTCTTGTAAGATGGAAATCCAGTGCATGAGCCTGAGATGGAGAAAGGATGAATGGTAGGGTGAGAATGCACAAGACACCAGAATTGAAGGGTCATTGTAATATTTGTTGGTTTTTATTTTTGTGGATTGAAATGGGAAAAGGACTAATTGGGAAACCAAAGATTGTGGAAGGTATTCTGCACTTTTTAAAAACTGATTATCTAACACCCGGTGTAAGTGCTGTTTGAGCATTGGGGAGGTTAACTGCAGGTGAGTGAGAGCCAGCAGGTACACAAAGGAGATTTTTCCAACAACAAGTAGGTGATTGGTTTGTGAAGCAGTGCTCAGTAGTTCATAACCAAAGCCTTCTCCTTGCCCACAACAATGTTGTTTCCAGAAAGCTGAACAGCTTGTGGGTATGAATGTTTTGCAGGAGCCATCAGATCTCCAAGAAGGAAAAGCCTTGCAATGTTTTCTTCACTTAAAAACTACCTTTTTTTATTCACTCCGTGATGTGGGTGTTGCTGGAGGAATTGTGGAAGAGTCACTTGACCTGAAATGTTAACTCTGATTTATCTCCACAGATGCTGCCAGACCAGCTGAGCCTTTCCAGCAATTTATGTATTCATTAACTTTCTGTAGATGTTGCATTTTATTCCAATTTTGAAATGGGTATCTCAAATTTGTGTATTTATTTATGTTTGGTCAGTTTTCTTTTCATGACCAATTTTATTTTTAAGGAGAGCCACCTAATGACTTGGATTGGAATCCATTACCAATCCATTTATCTGAGCATGAGAGGGATCCACTTCTGATCAATCCTGAGGTAAGATTCATCCTCGGCAAAAACATTGAAGCTGCGGGAGGCAGTACTAAATATTTCACGTGCTTTGTATTGTTTCTATGTTTGTCAATTCAAATCTTCACCATTTCCCAAACTTCCATTTCAGTTTTGTGTTGGGCATTTAGGACAAGGTACTATATAAGGAGCCTTGGAACTGTTTACCAGTTAACAGAATAAATTCTTGGAAGGGCATAGGTTTAAAGAATAAGTTGGTAAAATTAACAAAATTATAGCGTAATATTACCTCAATTTGTTGAGCTTGTTTTTATATCTGATTCATATTTCAGGAGGTGATTGAGAATTCACACATGTCTAAGGAGCTATTCAATCTTTATCTTCATCAAAATTATCTTGATTTCTTCAGTGAAATAGAAGACATTGTACGGGCTAGTGAATATCTTAGTGATGCAGATTTCTTAACAGTAGATTGGAACGTAAGTAACAAACAGATGCATAGCAAAACATTGGTAATTTTCTTGAAATCCAATAATTATATTTAAAGTATAAGGGAAGGAGTAGATCTCCTGTGTTTTACAATCTGAGCTAGTTAGTGGTCATTGCTTGTTAATTTGTTGCCCTTAATGATGGAAATAAGTTTGAAGTTTCTCAAGGTATACATGGTAAGGTTGTGTACACCCTTTTCCTTTGTTGTTAACTTTTAATGAAAATCGACAGAAAAATTGTTGTTTTTCAAACTTTTGGGAAACTACTTGATTGACTAGTATTGAAGCCATAAATCCGGTACCTCTTAAAAACAAGATGACTTTTTGCTTTTAAAAACCGAATTTATTTAATTACTGCAAATTCAGGAAGCCTCCTGTGTTAATATGCCATTTAGTCTGTAATCCTCTGTAATGTGCAGCATTATTGATCCCTTCACAAATGCATAATGGATTTGTACTGAGGCCAGAGCTGTGGTGGTTGGCTGCACCAAGGTCTTGACTTGTCCTGAACCTGTTTAGCAAGGATAATAATTATAGCAGTTCAAAATCTGCAATTTGATTGGATTTATCACAAGGAATTTATTAGTGACTTCCGTTGTTTCCCATTGCTTCGTCCAAAAGATATATGTTTGTTTGTAGATTTTTGCTCGGGAAGCTTGTGCAGGAGTAGGCCATTCATAATCACTCAGGTTAATAGCCTGTTTCTGCTTCCACCCCACACCCCATATCCTTTAATCCCCTTAGTCCAAGTGTTATGTCCAACTCTCCTTGAAATCATAGAATGTTTTGGCCTTGACTGCTATCTGTGGTAGCAAATTTCACAGGCTCACCAATCTCGATGAAGAAACTTCTTATGTCAATCATTCAATCGTTTGCCTGTGACCCCTGGTAATGGGCTCCCCATCATCAAGAACATTGTTTTGCACCTACCCTATCCAGTCCTGTTTGAATTTTATAGCTTTCTAAGAGATCCCCGCTTTCCACCCCCCCCCCCCCCCCCCCCCCTCCCCCCCGGCCTCTTCATTTGTCTGAGCTCCAGCAACATAATACCAAAACTGATTTGAACCGCCCCTCATACATTAGTCCTGCATCAAGGACTGGCATTGATTAGAGTTTCCATGAGCTTGTGTCTTTCGTCAGTCAGTGGATGTGAGGGGGAATGTTGTTTTGTGAGGACAGGAATCAGTGGAGGGGTATTGAGTGAAGATTTCCAGTGTACAATGTTGCATTCAGTTAAGTGTCAACAAGGGTTGTGTGTGTGTGTGTGGTGGTGAGGTGTTTATTTGCATGCGTTTGTTTGTTAGGCTTATCTTGGCATTGCTCCATGTAAATCCAGTGATATTGATTCGGGAATTATTGCTTACTTTTGACCTTTATGTGCTGCCAGGGATATCTAAAGAAAACAGCAGCCAAGTTCTAATCAGAGTCTCACTCAACCATGTTGGGTTGCAATTGTGCCTTAATCTCTGGCTATCCATATGCAACTAGCATTGTGCAGCTGGAATTTTCAGGGTATCGTTTCAGAGTCTTTAAGGAAAACATAATTTTATTTGAAAAGTACACAAAATCGACAGAAGTCCTACAGAAAAATATAAAATAAGACATCATTTTGATTGTGGATAAATGTCACACTGAGTTTAAAAAGTAGATAACACCAAAAGTGGCCAAAAGCCCTCCCTGCAGCTGTAATGCACTCTGGGCAGGCGAAGCACGCTGAGAATGGGGCATATGCTTGTTAGTGGAAGAAAATCCCAGCTGTAAAATTTGCTGGCTAATCTAATTAGCTGGCAATCCAAGCAGCAGCAAAACACAGCAGTGGGTGCTGCTGGACTGCAAACAGGCCTACACAACTTTGGAACCTGAAGGGAGGCAACTCCCAGGCTTTTAGAGCCGTATGGGTTCTAGCAGCCTATGAATGTGCTCAAGAAGAGTGAGGGTGCTGGTTTTGAATGGCAGGCAGAAAGAGAGATGGTGAGGCATGATCTTGGCAAAGAGGGAAGTGGTGGTTTTCCAACAGGTAGGGGTCACTCCAAATGACATGTAGCTGTCGCTTTCTCTGTTTGCAATTGTGTTTAAAAATCACCCAGCCCATTCCTGCCTTTCTGTCAACACCAATTGTTTTATAGCTTGGAGTGTATAATATTCCCATTAATTGGCTTAGTAGCTAGTTCATTTGAGTGTCAATTATTTATTTAACAATAGTACTTGGATTGATCATTTCAGTACCCACCAACCTACTGTATTGTGAGGTACAGGTTAGGGTGGGTAGAATGCTGATGAGCTGGATTTCCCCCTTTGTATTTTACTTGCTTCCACAGCAAATACCTGCTGGGCCATGGGGCTATAAATTCCAGCCCACGATATTTGTCATTTTAACAGAATTTATACGTGACTCCTCTCTCCCCAAAAATGTTTTGTTGTTATCACCTTTTAACCAATTTTCATCATCATGTCTAAATAACTATTTCAGCTTCAAATCTGTGTTCTTTCAAATGCACTTAGGCAATTAGAGTTCAGACTTGACCATTTCGATATTAGACATTTGAATTTTTGTCCCATGTTTTGTTCACACTAGATTGTTGTGTAATCTGTGGTCTTCGTTTATCTGCAGGCAACTTGTGTTGCTTCAATGATGTTTTTTACAAGGACCTATTTCCTTGGAAATTGGAAGGCAGATAAAGTGTTATGTTCATGTTTTTATTCAAATTCTTTGTAGGTGGAAAAATAATTTAAAGTGAGGAAGATTAAAGGTTGTTTTGTTTTGTACGCAAGTTGTCGAAGGTAGCAGGGTATATATATATTTTTTAATTAATCTGCTCCGATGTATCGTGACACTCCTCGGTTGCCATTACGTTCCAAGGTAGGACATCAACCCAGACCTTCTGACCCAGAATCAACATTGGTTTGGCCCAGCTGGTGTATCGTATCCAATTCTTGGCACCGCAACTTTGGAAAGATGTGAATTCTTTGGTGAAGGTGCAGAGAATTTTACTAGAATGGTTCTAAGAATGAAGTATTAGAGCCACAAAGATTGCCTGAAGAAGCTGGCATCATGCTTTGAAAATAGAAGTGTCAAAAGAGGTTTAATAGAGGTGTTTAAAATCACAAAGGGGTGTCTTGTGACACAGTGGTAGTTTGCCTATCTCTGAGCTAGGAGATCTATGTTCAAGTCCCATTCACTCCAAAGCTGTGTACTAATACCTCTGAACAAGTTAATTTGATTAGATTAGATTACCTACAGCATGGAAACAGGCCCTTCGGCCCAACAAGTCCACACTGACCCTTCAAAGAGTAACCCCCCCAGACCTATTCCCCATATCTACCTCTGACGAATGCACCTAACACGATGGGCAATTTAGTATGGACAATCCATCCTGACCTGCACATCTTTGGACTGTGGGAGGAAACCAGAGCGCCTGGAGGAAACCCACGCAGACATGTGGAGAATGTGCAAACTCCACACAGACAGTCACCCAAGGCTGGAAATGAACCCAGGTCCCTATTGCTGTGAGACAGCAGTGCTAACCACTAAGCCACCCATGTTAAAATCAAGAAAAGTTTAGTTAGTAAAAATAAAGAGCATCTACTCTAATTGGCTCAGTGGCCATTAACCAATGGATATAAATTGAGTGCTTTGCAAAAGGACTAGAGACAACATGAGGAAAAGCACTTGTGTATATCAGGTGGTTACAGTTTGGAATGCACAGACTGATGGGATGGAAGATATTCATTCATAGTCTTCACAGGAAATTGGATAAATTCTTGGAGAAAGAAAAATTGTTGGACTGGGCGGGGTAGTGTTTGCTTTTTGAAAGAGCTGTTAGACCACATGGCCATTTTCAGTGCTGCACTATATAATTCTACATAATTGGAATGCAGATATATATTTTGCATTATATCCTAACTTACAGACAAATAAAACTGAGAAAATTGGTCATGCTTATGGTCCTTTCTTACTTCAAATTTTAATGAACCTATTTCTCTGTACATTCAATACAACTTCCTTAGAATCGTTCGACAATGCAGAAATATAGTACGTCTGTTGCTGCAAGAGGGTTGATTCATGCTAACAAAGCTAGAGCTCGAGCTAATTGTAAAGGAGGAGCTGGCTTCAAACCTTTACACAAACCACAGTGGCTCTCAATAAGTAAAAAGGTAAGTGTGGATGTTGTTTAGCTGACTAATACTTATAAATTCTGGTAGTGATTTATTATCCAGATACTATTTGGTTAGTTGGGTTAAGTCTCTGTGGAATGTGAATGGTGCAATCCAGCAGGAATGTACTTGTTGCAACAATTCTATTTAATGAATTCCTTGGTTATGTTACTTCATATTAGATTGCAATTACATGTTTTTATGCATAAAATATCTGTCTTTCTGTTGTTTCAGTATAAAGAAAACTGTCTTGCAGCCAAAAGATTTTTTTCAAATTTCTGTTTGGCACCATATTGCCTTCAGACCCAGCTATTGCCATATCTTGCTCTGTTAACAAATCCCATGAGAAACCAAGGTAAGAAGCTGAATATTAATGGGGTAGTGGAAGTTTGTTTTCAGCAATACATCATTTGATGCAGAGGTTGTACCAACTAGGCATATCAGTTGTTGCATATGTATATTTGAGGAAATTTGTTATTTTAATTGCCATTTATAACTTTCAAACCAAAATCTTCAGAAACAGAAGGGTGCATGTGTTTTTTTTTATATTGTGTTGCTCTACACTTAGTCTCACTTAATTTGAGACTAAGTGTAGAGCTGAGTCTAAATGCGGAAAGAACTTCCACTCGGACAGGTTGGGTTTTCTCACAGGACTATGTCCATCTCCGTTCTGCATTTTTGTATGCAGGTGAAACACAAAATTTCATGGGCAGAAAATCCACCACCCCTACTGGCAGCTTTCAGGCACCATATTTAAATGCTGCCTTTTCCCCGCTGTCTTCTATTAGTTGGTCAATATTTATGCACACTAATATACTACCTCCAGCACCATGAGCGTATTAAATAACATAATGTGCTTTCTGGAAATCCCTTCCTGACCCTAGCTGCAGATCTGCCTGCAGGAGGATGGATGATGTACATGGTTGAATTCCTAGTCATGTCAAGATGTCCCTGGCATTGCATTTCCCTTACCCACAAGTAGTTGCAAAGCCTTTATTACATCCTATCTCAGAGCACTTGACAACATTGAAGATCCTCTTCTTGCCCTACATTCACATGTGCAGCTGTAGGCCCTTGAGCCCCATGTCTTGGTTCCATTAGGTTGTTATTTCTCCTCCCCTTCCTCCTTTGATTTGACTTGCTATTGTCGCATGTATCTTGGTACAGTGAGAAGCTTTGTTTTTGGTGCAGTACAGGCAGATCATGTCATACAAGGTGCATTAGGGTAATAGAACAGAGGGAAGAATCCCTTGTTTTGGCTGTAGAGAAGGCGCATAAACAGCAAGGTACGTTTAAATTTAAAATTGAGCAGTCCATTTAGAAGTCTGATAACAATGGGGAAGAAGCTGTTAGTGTATTTAAGCTTTTGTATCTTTTGCCCAATGGAAGAGATTATAACTAGGGTGAGAAGGGTCTTTGATTACATTGGCTGCCTTCCTGAGGCAGCAAGAAGTTAAGGTGGAGTTAGTGGATGGAAAGCTGGCTTGCATGACGGACTGGGCTGTGTTCACAACCTTCTGTAGTTTCTTGTGGTCCTGGGCAGAGCAGTTGTCATACCAAGCCATGATGCACCCAGATAGAATGCTTTCCATTCTACATCTATGAAAATTGGTAAGCATTTTTATGAACATGCCGAATTTCCTTCTGAGGAAGTAGAGGCATTGCTGTGCATCAACATGGATGGATTTGGACAGATTGTTAGTGATCATCACTCCTACAAACTTGACACTCTCTCAACCATCTCCACCTCCGCACCACTGGGGTATGCCCTTCACCTTCCTTCCTGAAGTCAATGACTGGCTCTCTCAATTTGCTAATGTTGAGGGAGAGATTGTTATCTCTTCCCCTTCCACCCACAACCACACAATAACCACATGATAAAGCTGTTTTGGCATGGAAGTACTGATCTGTGAAGTTATAGCACAATAATTGTTTCCATGTCAAATGTTCGCCGAGTTTGGAAGTTGATTTGCAGACATTTCATCCTTGTCTAAGTGACATCTTCAGTACTTTGGCACCTCCTGTGAAGCACTGCTGAACTGTCTTCTGGAATTTATTTGGTTTGTTCGTGCAAGTTCCGGTTGCCAGTTCTGGTTGTTCATTGTAGTGGCTGGTATATTGGGTCTCGGGCTGTGCTTTGGTTGATGGAGTCAGTGGATGAGTGCCATGCTTCTAGAAATTCTCTGGCTGTCCTCTGTTTGGCTTATCGTATGATCATTGTGTTGTCCCAGTCGAATTTGTGGCCTTGTCATTTTGTACCTAGCTGCATTAGAATGTACACTCAGAAGTAACGGACTAACCAAAGAGACACACAGCAAGCAGTCAGACAAACCATTGTATCCTTACCAACAAAGAAAAGACAAATGAACAACCTCGACACCAAAGAGAGAAATTTCCGAAAAACAGTCAAAAATGACACGAGCGTAATCATAATACCAGTGGGCAAGGGCAGTAATCATGGACAAGACTTGAATATATTCAGAAAGCAGAGCAACTACTTGCAGATACCTACAGAGGGAGTGTGACCCCACGCCACAGCTAACCAATAGAATAAAAACACACTACAGAATCTACAAAAAAAAGGACTAATATCCAGTGTGGACCGACAAAGGATGAAACCAGAAAGCAGCAACACCCAAGATTTTACGGATTACCCAAAGCACACAAACAAGATATATCACTTAGACCCATAGTGGCACTCATAGAGTCATAGAGATGTACAGCATGGAAACAGACCCTTCGGTCCAACCTGTCCATGCCGACCAGATATCCCAACCCAATCTAGTCCCATCTGCCAGCACCCGGCCCATATCCCTCCAAACGCTTCCTATTCATATACCCATCCAAATGCCTCTTAAATGTTGCAATTGTACCAGCCTCCACCACTTCCTCTGGCAGCTCATTCCATACACGTACCACCCTCTGCGTGAAAAAGTTGCCCCTTAGGTCTCTTTTATATCTTTCCCCTCTCACTGTAAACCTATGCCCTCTAGTTCTGGACTCCCCAACCCCAGGGAAAAGACTTTGTCTATTTACCCTATCCATGCCCCTCATAATTTTGTAAACCTCTATAAGGTCGCCCCTCAGCCTCCGACGCTCCAGCCTGTTCAGCCTCTCCCTATAACTCAAATCCTCCAAACCTGGCAACATCCAATTGTAAACCCTTTCAAGCTTCACAACATCTTTGATAGGAAGGAGACCAGAATTGCACACAATATTCCAACAGTGGCCTAACCAATGTCCTGTACAGCCGCAACATGACCTCCCAACTCCTGTACTCAATACTCTGACCAATAAAGGAAAGCATACCAAACACCGTCTTTCCTAACATATCCACTTGTGACTCGACTTTCAAGGAGCTATGAACTTGCACTCCAAGGTCTCTTTGTTCAGCAATACTCCCGAGGACCTTACCATTAAGTGTATAAGTCCTGCTAAGATTTGCTTTCCCAAAATGCAGCACCTCACATTTATCTGAATGAAACTCCATCTGCCACTTCTCAGTCCATTGGCCCATCTAGTTCAGATCCTGTTGTAATCTGAGGTAACCCTCTTCGCTGTCCACTACACCTCCAATTTTGGTGTCATCTGCAAACTTACTAACTGTACCTCTTATGCTCGCATCCAAATCATTTATATAAATGACAAAAAGTAGAGGACCCAGCACCGATCTTTGTGGCACTCCACTGGTCACAGGCCTCCAGTCTGAAAAACAACCCTCCACCACCACCCTCTGTCTCTGAGCCAGTTCTGTATCCAAATGGCTAGTTCTCCCTGTATTCCATGAGATCTAACCTTGCTAATCAGTCTCCCATGGGGAACCTTGTCAAATGCCTTACTGAAGTCCATATAGATCACATCTACTGCTCTGCCTTCATCAATCTTCTTTGCTATTTCTTCAAAAATATCAATCAAGTTTGTGAGACATGATTTCCCACGCACAAAGCCATGTTGACTATCCCTAATCAGTTCTTGCCTTTCCAAATACATGTACATCCTGTCCCTCAAAAGAACTTCAACAAAACCGAAAACATCTTATCAGGGGATCCAAATACTCCATACAATCATCACAGGAATTTTTAGACAACATCAAGACCATAAACATAGACATGGACAAAGCAATGGTCTCATTCGATGTGATGGCACTGGTCACTTCAGTTGACAGAACTCTAGTCAGAGAGACAATAACCAATCTCCTGGACAAGTAGAACAGACAACACAATGAGGAACCTCTCAACAAGAACTGCATGCTGAAACTACTAGACCTGTGCTGGACGACACCCTTCACTTCAGCCAAATATATGAATAGATCAATGGAACACCGATGGGCTCAGCCATCTCTGGGCTTATAGCAGAAGCAGTGATGCAAAGATTGGAACAAACAACCCTCCCATAAATCCAACCCAAACTCTGGATCAGATACATGGATGACACTTTTTTATCATCAAGCGAAGAGAAATTGAGAGCACACACCGCATATCAACACCGTGATCGCAGGGATCAGATTTACGAGAGAGGAGAAAACCAACAATCAACTCCCATTCCTGGATGTGATGGTGGAAAGAACACAATGGTGAATGCACCACAAAAGTGTACGGAAAGCCCCACACGCTGACTAGCTCCTGCACTATATCAGCAACCACCTGAACACATACAAGAGAAGCTGCATTAGGACCCTGTTCAAAAGAGCTACAACACACTGCAGCACTCCCAACCTACAAAGAAGAATGCCTCTACAGACTATTCGCTAAGAACAGATATCCGTGCAACTTCATCCACAGATGCCTAACAGACGAACAGGGGACAAAACGTCTGCAAATCAACTTCCCAGCTCAGTGAACGTACAACTGGCACCTGAGCTACAAATCTTTATGCAAATCTTGAATGGTTTCCATTTGAGATCTTGACAAATTCAGTATTCCCTTTGGACCCTTATCAGGCAGCTTTTATTTTGGGTAAAAGCATACCATACAGAATGGTCTCCATGATTGGTTTTCCCTTTTCTCACTCTGCCCTGTGCCAGAAATTTATTGTCTGGCTCTTTACATTGTGCTGTTTGCCACCTGCATGGAAGATAATCTGACTCTTGGTGGGATGTTGGTGTGAAGCTGTAAGAGTTCTTGTTATTTATTCACAGGATGTAGACATCTCTAGTTAGGCCAGCATTTATTGCCCATCTCTATTTGTCTAGAGAACAGTTAAAAATCAACCACATTACAGTGAGCCTCTCCAGGTAAGGGTGACAGATTTACTTCCCTCAAGGACATCGGTGAACCAGATGAGTTTTCCAACAATCAACAGTGGTTTCATGGTCATCATTAGACCCTTAATTCCAGATTCCTTATTGAATTAAAATTCCACCATCTACCATGACAGTATTTGAACATCTGTCCCCAGAACACTAGCTGAGTTTTTAATTAATAGTCTAGTGATAATACCACTAGACCATTACCTGTCCTTGTATATCTTTTATTCTGCAGTGTGCTTCCCTTCAGCACCAAGTCCTTAACTGAGAGCCTGTGCAATGGTGCTTTCTAAGTTTGTGTTTCATTTCCATCAGTGTGTTATGCAGGAACATGTACAAACAGGAATGGGCCTCTCTCATTTGAACTGCACATCGCACAGTCTTTATTTTAAAATCCATTTTAGAGAAAATGTGGTTGTAAACATTTCCCTCCAGCTGTTGACTCTCTACCTTCCCCACTCTGTCATACTCTCTCACTGGACACAGCCCAATCGCTCCCCCCTCCCCACCAATACCTGTAGCTGCTTTTTCATTTCCTCTTTCATGCCTCTTCCCCCATAACTGTCAGTCATTTCACAATTTCCCACATTTTTCTATTCTTCCTGATCCCATTGCTATGTTTAGTCTTATGTTTACACTACACCTTCTTCATTTCACCACCTGTTTTCCCTCTGCAATACGCCTCATTACCTCATTGAGTTCCCCATCCTTGATATGCAACTTCCCTTTTGCCGTTATCATTGTGACTCTTCCCTCTTCACCCAAATTAAATCTCTCTATTCCCCAGAAAGCACATAGTGCCCATGAGAACAGCCCCGTTTTAAGTTCATTCCTTCCTGTTCCTTTACCTTGGCTCACTTTTTTTTTTTCTTTTGAATCCTCTTTTCATTTCAAACAATCTTGCTTATCCACAATATTGGCAGGTCTGGCAGATTCACCTCTGAGGCTAAAACCTTTAAATACAACAATCCAGACTGTTTGTCTCTGTGTCTGACTGAAACTTCTCAGGAGCTCATTGGTACAGAGATATTTTACCTGTTATACTCTCTACATTTGGTGCAAAAAACAAACAGCGTGGTTATGAAACAGCCAAGTAATAGAAAAGGTTTGTATTCAGGGGCTTGGAGGAAGAAGTCTACCCTGCCAGGTTCACACCACCTATTGTGTTTGTCAATATATATCCTGTTTTTATCTAAAGAGATTGCATCATGAACATAATTCTAGTTGGCTAGGGGTGTAATTGTGTATTCATGACATACTCACGAATGCAAAGACATTCCATTACCATCAAGGTCAGGAAAGCCAACCTGCATGAAAGGTTCTGAGGGCAGCAAACTTTTACCCACTGGGAAACTGAATTTTTTTTATTTGCTCATGAGATGTGGGCATCACAGACTAAGCCAGAATTTTGAAGGTGGTGTTCAGAAATAGTACAGTGTATCTTGTAGGTGGTACACATTGTTGCTATTGTCCGTTGCTGGTGAAGAGACTGAATATGGAAGTTGATGCATGTGATGCCATTCAAGTGGGTCAATATGACCCAGATGGTGTCAGTATTGTTGGAGCTGCACTTATCCAGGCATGTTGACAATATTGCATTACACTTTGAACTTGTGCCCTCTTGGCAGTGATATTGGGAAGATATTGGGAAGATTGAGGTGTGTTATGAGCTGCAGAATTCCCAGCTTTTGTTAAGCGATATTCATCAATAGTGATAGTAATACCATTGAATATCGAGGGATGACTGTTAAATATTCTCTTACTGGATTGGTCATTGTTTGGCACTTGTTTGAATGTTACTTACCACTTAATAGTTGATTTGCTGAATGTTGTTCAACTCTTGCTATGTATAGACATGGATTGCTTCAGTATTTGAGGCATCATGAATGTAACAGAACATTGCAATTGTCAGCAAGCACCTGCACTTCTGGGGAGGTCACTGATGGAGCAACTGAAAATGGTTAAATCCAGGACACTAGCCTGAGGAACTCCTTAGCTGCAGGACACTAGTGTATATAGCTGAACTGCAAAGACCATAGCTGAAACCCCCACCCCCATTTCCACTGACTTCAGTTTTGCAAAGACTCCTTGATGCCATTCTTCAATTGCTGTAATGATGTCAAAGGCAGTCACTCCTAATTGTTCTGAAATTCTTTTGCCCATGTTTGGACCGAGTTTGTATTTAGGGCAGGAACTGAGTTACCCTGGCTGTGTAACTCTGATGCCAGTGTCGCTGTTGTACTGGAAAAGCTTGGTTAAAGACACAGTTAGATTTGAAGCCCAAGTCTTCAGTATTATCGCTGGTGTTTTGTCAGGACCTGTAAGCTTTGCAGCATCCAGTGGGTTAATATTGCCTGGAGTAAACTAAATTATATCAAGACTGGCATATGAACACTAGGAACCTCTGGAGAAGGCTGAGATGGATCTACCACTCTGAAGATGGATGCAAATCTACCTCCTATTAATAATTCAATTGTCCACCAATGTTCATGACTGGATATGGTAGGACTATAGACGAGGGATCTGATCAGTCCATTGTGGGATTGTTCATTCCTGTCTGATGCTGTTTTCACAGTTTGACGTACAGGTCATTCTGTACTGTAACTTACCAAGTTGATACCACATGTATAGGTATGCCTGTAGTTGCTTCTGGCGTGCCTTCCTGTTTTTCTTTTGAATGGGGGTTGTTCTCATAACTTGATGCTGCAGTGGGTGATGTACTGGGCCTGAGGTTACAGATTGTGGTTGAATACAAGTCTGTAGATGCTGTTAGCTGGCAATGCCTCATGGATGGCCAGTTTTCAGTTTGCTAGATCGGTTTGAAATTTTCCCATTTACTTTGGTGGTTGTACCACACAAGATAATTGGAAGTATCCTCATGGAGAAAAATGAGAATTGGTCTACACAAGAAATGTCAGAGTCACTTCTACCTAGTGGTAAATGCAACATGTACATTGGTGAGAATGAGTTTGAGTATATTATTCCCTCTTGGTTTTCTTGTCAACTGCTACAGAACCAGTCTAGCAGCTATGCCCTTCAAGACTCCACCAACGCAGTCAGTAGTTGACATTCATGGCCCTCACCCAGAGTACAATATGTACTCCTCATCCTTCAATGTTTCCTCCAAATAGTGGTCAACATGGATGACTGATGGCTTTTACCCGAAATGTCGATTTTCCTGCTCGGATGCTGCCTGACCAGCTGTACTTTTCCAGCACCACACTCTCGACTCTAAGCATCTGCAGTCCTTACTTTCGCCTGCTGAGTTATCAGTCATGGGATGACAGTAAGCGACTATCGGGGAGTTTCTCTGCCCATGTTTGAACTGTTAACCTAAGTTATGAAGTCTGAAGTCAACACTGATTATTCTCAGAACAACTTCCTGACTGCCATCACCTCTGGTCGGTCTACTTTACCAGTGGGACAGGACATAGCCATTGATGGTGATATCTGAGACATAGTTATACTCCTGATGAGATAAATTACAGACAATATTAGGCTTGACTAACGTGTGGGACAGCTCTTTCAATTTTGGAACAAGGCTCAGATGTTAGTGAGGAAGATTTTTCAGCAGCCAGGTTGATGCCAGATACTCCAATAAAAGTTTTATTTCTTTGTTTTGACTTTGCAACATTTTATTACAACATAGAAATGTCATTTTGCCCTTTTTAAGCCTACTCTTGGTGCATACATGGAATGGGCTTCCAGAGAAAGTGGTTGAGGCAGGTACAATAGCAACATGTAAAAAAAAATTTGGGGTAGATAAATAGATGGGAAGGGTTTAGAGGGATATGGACCAAATGTGGACGATTGGAACTAGCTGAGTGGGCACCATGGTCAGCTTAGACCAGTTTTGGCAGAAGGGCCTGTTTCCATGCTGTCTCTATGACTCTGCCATTCATTATGATTTATGGCGAATTCTCCGACTATGATCTTAAAATAATGCCATGTTCTCAATTTCTACCAAGATTCTTTGTCTTTAATATCTAAATGTTTACCAGTTTATTTACTGACTTGGCTTTTGAAACCTTCTGTGATAAACAATTCCACAGGTTCACTACCCTTTGACATTTTTTTCTTCATTTTCAGTCCGATATGGTTTACCCCATATCCTGAGGTTGTTCCCTGGTTCAAGACTCCCCAGACTTATCAAAAGCCTTCTGAAAATCCAAATAGACCACATCCACAAGTTCTCCTTTATCTAGACTCATTATAATCTCAAAGATTCCAGTAGATTTGTTCAGCAGATTTCCCTTTCATTAACTTTTGATGGCTTTGCCCAATCCTGTTAATGATTTTCAAGTGTTCTGGTATCATGTCTTTTACGATACTCTAGATTTTTTTCCTCAAAGTGGCTTGCTACGCCATTTGAGAAAGCATTTAAGATTCAGCCATATTGCTGTGGGTCTAGATGACATGTAGACGAGACCAGGTAAAGATGGCAGATTTCCTTACCCGAAATATATTTGTGAACGCAGTAGTTACATTGTCACCATATAAGGCTAGTTTTTGGTAGTCCCAGGTTTTATTGAATTCAGTGTCACCGTCTACCATTTGAATCCCATATCTTCAGGGCATTTTAAAGCAAAATACTGTGGATGCAGGAAGACTGAAATAAAACCAAAAACTGCTGGAAAAACTCAATGGGACTGGCAGTATCTGCTGAGAGACAAAGTTTTCTCAGTTCTGAAGACAATTCCTGTCAGACTCAACACATTAACTTTGTTTCTCTCTCCACAAGTGCTGTCCGACTACCTGGATTTCTCCATCGTTTTTGTTTTTATCCCCAAACGATTAGCTTTGGCTCTGGATTAGTCTAAAGACATTATAGCCAAACCAATTTGCCACCCACCTAATTAAGTTCTCCTACTCCTCTTCTATGCCCACCAGACCTTTGAAAATATCTGGTAATGTCCTGCAACTAATTAATTGAGTAGGACTTTTCTTCTCAGTGTTGGTTTAAGCGACCAGACTCTGCTGTCTACATCTTGTCTTCAAACTAATTTTGATTTCGCAAGGTAAGAGATTAGTGAACATTCACCCTATATTCTGTAATGATTATTTGGAAATAATTTATGGACAATGATGAAATGCAAACCACAGGATAAATACTGAAACTGTCTAATGCAGACTGTCAATCCTCTATGTGACAGGAAGGTTCACATTTTGACTATAACAAGTTTGTAAATAGAATTATTTTGTTACTGATGTGGATGAGTTGATCCTTGCAGTTCTTTCTTGCTCCGCTATTGTGTCTGACCTGTTAACATAAAATGGTGTTTTGTTTAGTTCCCCAAACTAAACCACAGAACTTTCTTTGGTAAATTAGAAACTTGAAATCTGTTTCAGTACCTTTCATACGAGCAGCGTTTTCAAGAAAACGCAGCAGAAATAAAAATCAACTTGTGATAAATTAAAGTAGAGCAAGATCACTATTTGCACAATAGTGACTGCAGTTTTATGACATTACACTTTTTTTTTCATCTATGCTACATTTACAAAATTATTTTCTGTTTTGCTTACAGCCCAAATTAATTTTATCCAAGATGTAGGAAAGTTTCCTTTCAAGAGATACTCTGCAAGGTATGTAGGAATTTCTCTCCCAGTATAACATTTTAGGTCTTTCTATTTACACATAGTTCTCCTGTATTGTCTTAGTTGCATTCCAGCGAAACCTCGCTTAATAGAAAATTGCTTAATGTGGCCCATGGGAAAAGTGGGGTTATGGACAGACCAGCAAAAAATATCACTCCCGCTCGCTCAAAAATCACCTAAAAGTTCTGGATGTAGGTTTGCTCGCTGAGCTGGAAGGTTCATTTCCAGATGTTTCGTCACCCGACTAGGTAACATCTTCAGTGGGCCTCAGGTGAAGCACTGTACATGATACCTGCTTACTATTTATATGTTTGGGTTTCTTTGGGTTGGTGATGCCATTTCCTGTTCTTTTTCTCCAGGGGCTGTAGATAGAGTTCCGGTTGGAATGCCATGCTTCTAGGAATTCTCATGCATGTCTCTGTTTGGCTTGTCCGAGGATGGATGTGTTGTCCCAGTCGAAGTGGTGTCCTTCCTTATCTGTATCTGTATGTGAGGCTACTCGTGAGAGGGGGTCATGTCGTTTAGTGGCTCGTTGATGTTCATCTATCCTGGTGGCTAGTTTTCTGCCTGTTCGTTCAATGTAGTGTTTGTTACAGTCCTTGCACAGAATTTTGTAAATGACATTAGTTTCGCTTGTTGCCTGTATCGGGTCTTTCAAGTTCATTAGCTGCTTTTTTGGCTAACCCACCAACACACTAAAGCAGCAGCTAATGAACTTGAAAGACCCTATACAGACAACAAGCGAAACGAACGTCATTTACAAACTATTGTGCAAGAACTGTAACAAACACTACATTGGACAAACAGGCAGAAAACTAGCCACCAGGATACATGAACATCAACGAGCCACAAAGCGACATGACCCTCTCTCACTAGTATCCTTACATACAGATAAGGAAGGACACCAATTCGACTGGGACAACACATCCATCCTAGGACAAGCCAAACAAAATCACGCACGAGAATTCCTAATAGCACGGCATTTCTAACTAGAACTCTAGCAACAAATGCATTGACTTTCACCCCATTTACCACCGCCCAAGAAAAAGAACAGGAAATGACATCACTGTAGGAAATGACATCACCATAGGAAATGACATCACAAACTGAAGAAACACACGCATATAAATAGAAAGCAGGAATCACCAGCAGTGCTTTGTCCGGAGGCTCACTGATGATGATACCAGGTATGGTGACGAAACATCTGAAAATGAACCCAATGAACATAGTCCGCTGATTTTTCAGCAACAAACCCAAACAAGCAGACAAAACACCATCCAGAAACCCTAGCCACTCTCCACTACCTCAAAGACATCTTGGAAATGACTGCCAGACTACTCAGACCCCTTGGCATCATGGTCGCCCACAAACCCACCAAGACACCAAAACAGCAGCTAATGAACTTGAAAGACCCCATACAGACAATGAGCAAAACTAACGTCATTTACAAAATACCATGCAAGGAATGTAACAAACACTACATTGGACAAACAGGCAGAAAACTAGCCACCAGGATACATGAACATCAACGAGCCACAAAAAGACATGACCCTCTCTCGCTAGTATCCTCACATACAGATGAGGAAGGACACCACTTCGACTGGGACAATGCATCCATCCTAGGACAAGCCAAACAAAGACATGCACGAGAATTCCTAGAAGCATGACGTTCCAACCGGAACTCTATCAATAAACACATCGAGTTTGACCCCATCTACCACCCCGAGAACAGGAAGTGACTTCACAGGAAATGACATCACCAAAGCAAAGAAACCCAAACAAATAAATAGTAAGCAGGAATTTTCAGCATTGCTTTGCTTTGCTTTGCATGAGGTCCACTGAAGATGTTACCTAGTAGGGTGACGAAATATCTGGAAATAAACCTTTTCAGCTCAGCGAGCACACCTACATTCAAAACCTCAATCTGAGCTACAAATCTTCTCAAAACACACTGAAGAGACTTCTCATGCGCAGAACGGCAAAAAGACTGGCACCAATGTTGCGCATGTGCAAACGCCTCATTCACAGAATGTTAAGGACACCAGCACATATACAAAATGACGCAGAGATATCGGCCTGCATACTGTGCATGCACAGAACGAAGTGCACAAACCGATTCCCGCTGGAATCACGCTATTGCCAACAGAGGTAAGCATTCTCCAAAATACCATCCCCTAATCTTTCAGCAATTGTTATAGCCAAATCACGCTGCTGAAACATACATTATCTGAGAAATACCTGAGTAGGCTGTTGCCTATTCTGTACATTTTATCTTTAGGGGGTTAAAACTGAATTACATAATTTTTATTGCTTGAGATAAATTGAGGAGGAGAGAGGGTGCTGAAATCTAGTTATTTGTGATGGTTTTAATTGCTTGTGAATAAGAACTTAAATTCGAGTTATGAAGATTATTTTGGGCCAGTCTGAAATTCAGTTTGTTTCTCCTTTGCAAATGCTGGTTTAAAATGTACTTAAGTTCTGCAAGCACTGCAGAAAGGACAAAAAAAGAGCAAATGTTTAACTGCTCTTATTACTAAATGTTTTCACCTATTGCATATATACTTTGTAATCATCAATATTTTCAGTTCCAGGAATATTGTGTTCTGCTGTAATGTAAAAAAAAAATTAGATAAAAATGTGAAAGCTATTGCAAATAATTCTCAAGGCTGCATTTGTATACATTTTGAGGTAATAGTCCATGGACCTTCTCCCAAAGTACAGAACAGATTTGACCAGACTTTTTCCTTAAAGATTATATAAATTTTCAAGATTATATAAGTTGTTTGAAAGGCTCTTGAATAAAGCAGGCTCCTCTGTCTTGACTGCCAATGGAAAGCTGCAACAAATATAGAAAGCTGCTCTACAAGAAGCTCAACCACACAGCAGCTGTTAAATTAAGTCAGTGGTAGACCTTGCAGCACTACTGGGATGCCTTTAATCCGTACTGCAGATCTTTGTGCTGAAAAAAAACAACAATGGCTCCATGAATGGAAAAATCTCCCTTAAATATCAGTCTAGGAATTAAAGAGACTGGTGATCCTTAAATGAAAAATACATATTATATATACATTGTAATGTATCTATGTATCATCCATCTAACATTAAAAAAATGGTCTGTTAACACTGCTGAGAACAAATACTTTCACATCACACTTCATATTTGAAAGTTTCAATGTCTCCACCTGCTAACTGGAACCTACCACAAACTAGTTTAAGGTTTTGCTAAGTTAGGGTTCTGATATATATCATTACCTGTAGCAGTCTTAGCATTTATTTCAAAAATGCAGGGCAACTATGCTTTGTGATCTGAAATCTAATCTAAATTGAAACTCCAGTGAAGTAATGTTGCATGATCTGAGTCCCTTGGAGTCATAGAGATGTAAAGATCGGAAACAGACCCTTTGGTCCGACTCGTCCAAGCTGACTAGATATCCTAAATAAATCTAGTCCCTTTTGCCAGCATTTGGCCCATCTCCCTCTAAACCTGTAATTTCACCAGCCTCCACTGCTTCCTCTCGCAGTTAATTCCACACATTCACCACCCTCTGCGTGAAAAAGTTGCCCCTTGGGTGCCTTTTTAAATATTTCCCCTCTCTCCTTAAACCTAGGCCCTCTAGTTTTGGACTCACCCACCCGGGGGAAAATACCTTGCCTATTTACCCTATCCACGTCCCTCATGATTTTATAAACTTCTGTAAGGTCACCCCTCAGCCAATGACGCTCTGGGGAAAACAGCCCCAGCCTATTCAGTCTCTCCCTATAGCTCAAAACCTTCAACCCTGGCAACATCCTTAAATCTTTTCTGAACCCTTTTACGTTTTGCAACATTCTTCCCACAGCAAATGGCCTCGCTGTTTCTTGGCTGCAGTGTAAATGTAGTTTGCAACTATGCATTCTCCTGTCCTTGTGAAAACAATTTTTCAGTTAGCTTACTGTGAAGAACACCACAGGAAATTTGTTCTCTAGTTTTAAAAGGGGGAATTAAAGATCAAAAAATTACTTGGGTTCATATCTTGGAAGATCTGTCTTGAGCAGAAGAGTGTTGTATTTGTATTGTGCAATTGGACTGTTTCAGCCTAAAGGAATGGTAGATCTAATCATTTGAAGCTGACAGTGAGGCACCAGAAAGTCAGGGGTCCATTTTATTTTGATGCTTGACAGCAACTGGATCAATGCTGAAGAGATGTTTTCAGTGGGTGCAAGCTACCAGTTGAACTTTGTTAATTGCCGTGTTGCATGAATTGTAATCTTTTACTTAATTTACAACTTGAAGTTTTTAGTGCTAAGAGTTGACTTTATATTTGCATTAGCAATGGCTCATTGTGTAAGACTTCAACATTTACAATGTGTCACTATTCAATGGTTGCAACATTCATGAAATGCTGTCACTTAACATTTTTTTGCTTTGGATTTTTTTTCAGGTTAACTTTGGAAACTTTAACAGATAAGGATCCAAGTATTCTGGAGTTAGAAAATGAAGACTACTCTGCCCAGTGTCCGTCATTAACACATGATCAGGCAACAGCAACATCAGAGACACAGACATTGTGTTCAACCAGCAATGCAAGTCAGTCTGGTGCAGGAGATCTACCAAGTAGCCAACCACAACCGACCATAATGCAATCCTTCCAAAAAGATGATGAAGAATTAATGATAGAGGAATACGATAGTGACTAACATAGCTGTTTTGGTCTAAGTTGAGTCTATAAATATTTATTTTTTTAGATTTATTCAATCTGGTTAAGTATCGGATCCAAACATATTTCATTAATGAAAGTGTTTCTGGAACCACGGTAACGAGGAGCAGTTTTTGAAAATCTGTACAAGTGAAATAATGTTTGTCTGAGCACATAGAGTTGTGGAATTATTGGAAAATATTCCATATCTCCATTGTCTAGCACGCTAAGACTTACTAAGACCTGCATATTTTCAGAAAACTCAATGGAACCATTTACTTCCATTATTGTACCAAAGGAATCTATTTGTTATGCAAACTGTGTACAGAAATTGATTTCACCTTTTTGCTAAATATTCACACATGTAAAATCCTTTCTCTTAATTGCATCTTCATTAATATTGGACACAAATCTTTAGCCTTCATTTTACTGAGCCTGTTTACCAACAGTGCTTTCTATCAAAAGTTTAGAGACTGTGTATTTCGAAAAAAATAGTCTGGAAATGAGGATGAAGTTCCTGAATCAAAATATAAATTTATATTTATACTTGACAATGTTTTTGATAAACAAGAGGCCGTAAACTCCTTGTACAGCAATCTGAGCCTAATAACACTGAATTATTTATGTTGAAATATGATGTATACTTCACCATTTTTATTATTTGGTTGTAGAATTCACAACATTAGCGGTTCATGGTCCATGACTTTGCTCCATTTTATTAATACATTAAACCTTTTATTGAACACAGCAATATTTGGTTTACAATATTTTCAGTTGTTTGTAGTAAACAGTTCTAAATGCCTTATTGTCAATCACATTTTGTAATTAAGTCCAATTATTGTTAGTATTTTAAAATGGAATTGTTAGAATTTGCTAACTTCATTCACCTTTTCCACACATTTTTATGATCACAAAGTGAGCTACATCACGATGCATGTTATTATTGTGAACCTTCACGTGTATTGATGTGACATTACTAAGGTGACTTACTTAGACATTCCATCAGGAATCAAAATGTGAATGATCCTATTTTATGATTATCAAAACAACGGACAACCGAGGAACTAACTTAGTCTGCTGAAGAACTAAAATATCATGTGATGCATGTTTAAACATTCATGAGTTCGGAGTAAGAAGATAGAACTAAAATCTTTCATGCACAGCATAATTGCTGTGGAATTCAGAACCAGAAAACACTATTGAGGTAGACAGTATAAATATGTTCACAATGTAATTAGTTGCTTTCCAGAAAACCATTATAAACCAAAGAGAAGGGGAATAAATGGCTGGTCTTTTATTTCACATTTTCTACCAACTTGCCCTTTTTTTTCCCTACGCGTCCCCAGCCTATATCCATTTTAATTCTATATTTATCCAAATCTTGTAAAAATAAATAAAATTTAGTTTTGAATCTTAGAGAACACAAACAAACTGTATGGCTTATGTAATGCATCAAGGAGTTTGAAAGACCTAATCAAATACTTCAACTTCCCTGCCTTTTCTTTATAACCCAGCAATTTTCTTTGCTTCAAGTATTTATTCACTAGCTTATTGAAAATCACAATTGCATCTGCTGCTTCCACCCTTTTGTGGACTGCATTCCAAATCATCATATCACTAATCTTAAAAGAAAATTCTCTTTGCCCCACTTATTTTAAACCTGTGTGACTTTGACCTACCATACTTCTGCCATTGAAACAGTTTATCATCTTTATTAAGTGCTTCAATTTTTAACACCTTTGTTGAATCTTAACTCAAGAAGTCAATCTCCAGTTGTCTAGTTTCTCCAGGTAGCTGAAGTTCCTTATCTCCCACCACTATTCTATTAAATTTCTCCACATCCTTGATGCAAATTTGTGTGTACCCGGAATTGAACAAAATATTTCTGCTTAGGCCTGACCAGTGGTTTTTCATGGTCGAGCATAATCTCATGCCTGCATTTATGAAGCCCAAAATCTCATATGATTTTTTAAAACATTTTTAAAAACTTGTCTTGCTGTCTATATAGTCTATATGCAATTTCCTAGGTCACACTATTCCTGAACCCGTTGAAAATTTTCTACATACTTTGCTGTGAAGAATGAGGAGAGGAAACAAAGTGTTTCATTGTAACACTTCATTGCATTAAATTTTTATCTGCCATGAATGTGCCTTTTACTGATCTATGTCCTGCTGAAGTGTAATTATCCTCGCTGTTCCTTACTTTCTGATATTCGTATCATCTACAAACTTTGAAATTATGCTGCATGGTTGGTTTGTATGAGCTTAGCAACTGAGTTGCTCACTTCGAAAAAGTTTTGAAACTTTAAAGATTGCCAGTTTAAGATTGTCAGGGAATCCCTAATGGACTCGACCTGTAAGCCTCTCTTGGTTCGTCCCGGAGATCATACTCCGTAGTAGTCCAGAATATAAAACTTACAGACACTTTAGTTTAAATTATTACCTTTTATCTACCAAGGGCATCAATGTTTCAACTTCACATAGATACTTACAAGCCAGGCTTTTAGCTAAGGTTTTAAAACCATTAGCAGAGTAGCAACGCCAGCTCTTACTCCCAAGAGTTCTCTCAGGCTACTCTCTTTATTTTTTTTAGTGTTTAGGGCTGCAAATTTATTGTAGCTCAAAGACCAGCAAACTGGTCTATCATACAGCTCTGTAGGTAACACCCATATTGGCTTCATACAATTAATAACATTATTACACCTTGGTTAGCATCTATGATGACAATATATGGATAGACTTCATGTCTCATACACATGAACACAGTTACTCTATAAACTACCTTTATACCAAAATTGGTACTGAGATTACAAAAAATACCACATGTCCTTAAGTTTGTAGAGGAAGAGAAACTAATTGACAGGTCTGAGTACGTGTGACTAATTAAGCTACACGCACTTCAAAGTGGGAAACCGTGATCAAGTCAGGCCAAATGCCTTAACTAGATAAGCTCCCTTTTAATAGTTTAGTCCAGTCTCGTGTTATGATGTACTATGTAGAAAAGGTCATGAGGTAACCTCAATCAGCTAACATGCCCAGTACCATAGTCCTATAAAATGGCTTTTTAAAAAAAAATCTTAGATTCCCAAAATGCAAATTAAATTGATAACATTCCTGGATCTTGAGCTCTGGGAACAACACACAATCAATCCATGACAAACAAGTGTATGCTCAACTCAGACCACAAAGAGTTAACCTTTCCACCAGCTTCTGTCCCCTCTCTGTCAGCTAGTGTCCCTTGAACCCTTAGCTCAATGAATGTAATTTACAGAAGAATGTTCTGTCTGTCTCTCCTGTATGAACATCTTCCAACTTTCTTACTATCTCAGTTTCAGCTTTGTGTTTTCCTAGCTTGTAAGGGTAATGAGACATTCACATTCCAGAACAGTCAAAATTAGGGAGCTGAGCTTCATAAATTAAAATCTGGTCAGTATGGTATACATGAAAATTGTTCTAATATGTACATATTCCACTCAGCTTATTAAAGTACAAGTTCTTTTCCTATTGAGTATGAGTTTTGTTAAGAGTCTTTAATATAAACCAGAAACTCAGTTATCCAACATCCAACTGTAAATTATGCACAGTTTTCAACCCTCAGGGTCAAAAGGAAGTACTGCGCCACATTCCACAAGTGAACAAATGTTATCACCTTATTTACACCCATCCATTGACACTAAGAACAGATATCCTTAATTCTTCTGAACAAATAGGAATGTTTGCTTCATATGGCGAAAGCTTTAATAGATACTTAGATCTTCTTCATTTTAGCATTGTTTGTAGTTTGCTCATGTTTAATTGTAGGCAAGTCTGCATGGAGGATATAAGGGCAAAGATTGGTGGAGGAGGTGGCAAGTGTGGGCCAAAGGAGTAGTTGGAAGTGATGGAGTGAAGGCCAGAGGTCCTAATCTTTAAAACAACATCTTCGATCAAATCTCAAGGAAGGAAAAGTTTGAAAATTGAAGTTAATTAGTTGAAATCACTTTGTGGAACATTTCAGATGCCTTACGTTGCCCTGGTTATAGGGAGCTACCATTTTGTTCTGGGTTAATCTGTAAAATTTGTTTTTCATGGAGTATAGGCAGTTCATGTCTGGAGCTGGAACAACTTGGAAATGGGAAGAGAAAGAAAGCTGCCAGGAGCCATAGATCACTGAGCAAGAGTACAGTAAAGCCCATGCTTGAGCTGGGATATCCAGTTGTGATATTCAAATTCTAGTGAAAGGAGCCAAAGAAAATCTATAACATGGGGAATAGCTGAACACTGGGAGAATCAAAGTTTCTAAGAGCTGTGGAACACCCTCATTTGGTCCCAGGAGAAGAAAAGAAACACCCAAGATCCTGAAAAACAGAAGAAACTTGGGTGAAAATATACATAGAACAGTGAGTGACTGGAATTTCTTGGGCTTGAAAATATATTCAGAAAACAATGTTAAGTGAGTACAGTTAACTGGGGCTGGCACAGTGGTTAGTCTCATAGAACCAGGTTCGAATCTAAATTTGGGTGACTGGAGTTTGCATGTTCTCCCCGTGTCTGTGTGGGTTTCCTTCAGGTGCTTCAGTTTCTCCCAACAGTTCAAAAGATATGAAGGTTATGTGGATTGACCATGTTAAATTGTCCATAGTGTCCTAGGACATGCAGGCTTGGTAGGTTAGCTGTGGTAAATGTGGGGTTATAGGGTAGGGGGCTGGGTCTGGGTGGGTTGGTCTTCAGAGGGTCAGTTTGGACTTGATGGGACAAATAGCCTCTCTTTGCACATTAGGGATGCTATACTTGCTTTAACTCATGTAGAGTAAAAGTTTTTTGTTTAGAGTGTGAAACTTTATGGCATATTTCTTTTAGTTAATAATGAGAGTTTGAATTTATTTCTGCAAGTTAATGGCCTCTCTCACAACCATAACAAAGACTTAATGTCAAGCCTGTAGCTCCCTCCTTTTTTGAACAACAGGGGTACTCTTGTTACCTTCCAATCCATTCAGACTATCTTAAAATCTCAGACTAATGTATGGCAAATCTACTATGTATATCATATATACAGAAGATAAATGCCATCCAATTTTCATCAAATCTAATATGGTCATAGAATCACTATAGTGTGGAAAAAAACCATCAGATCTACACCAACTCTTCAAAAAGCATTCCACCTACACCATCCTGTAATTACTATGGCTAACCCACCTAACCTACACACCACAGACAAATTAATTCTGCCAATCCACCTACCTGCTCAACTTTGGACTGTAAAGGGAAACTGGACCATCTGACAGAAACCCATACAGGCAGAGGTAGAACATGAAAACTTCAAATAGACAATAAACCAAGTCTGGAATTGAACCAGATCCCTGGTGCTGATGCAGCAGTGCTAACAACTGAGCCATCATTGCCCCCTGTCATCCTCAAATAACTGATAGTTATGTTCCTGAAAGTCACAGTTTTAAGAGAAACCATGTTATTGGAAAAACATATTCAAATAAAAACTCATATAAATGTTGGATTATGTTCCAGCAAGTCATCCAAACCAATTTCACAATTTTAACTGAGTGGATCTTCCTGCGCTGCACAACATTTCACAATATAGTGAATAACACAACCTCTATTCCGACTCTTGGGGGATGAAATTGATTGTTGTCTTTAGTGGACAATCCTTGTTATCCTTTATTGGATTTATGAAAGAAGGATTGTGTATGTTAAATGCAAAATTTGCCACCAACCATGAAAGTATGTGGAAAACCTAATGAAGGTGGGAAAAGTACCAGGCATAGCTGGTTGGGTTGGAACAAAATGGAGAGGGACTAAGAAAAGTGACACTACAATCTGAGGTGGGAACAGGTGTCAATCAGCTATTCAAGACCATTTATAGCATTGTTTGTTCATCTACCAACATACCTATGATCAATATTAATCACGTTTTGTCTAACCTGCTACATATTAAAGCAGCAGTAAAGTAAAATCTGTCATAATTAAACTGTGTTACTGTAAACCATGTTAATCAAGGACTACCTGCTCTGCATTTTACTGAGAAATTAGACTGCCTTAAGAATCTGGTTGGAGAGGAAGAATATAACCAAAGTAATAGAAAACCCTTTCACTGTCTTGTTGGTTCATTGTGCAGTAAGAACAGCTCACTCATTGCTGCTCCAGAAAAATAATTATCAGGTGCATTTTGTTATTGAACCCTTTCACTTAGTTTTGTAAAATTTCCAAATTTCCAAGTTGTTCACTTGACTGACATGCATATAGAGTCATCTGAGAACTTGTAAACGCACCACTGGGGTGAGGTATGAATATCTTAGTTGCTCTATGTTGCAAATTAGAAACTTGTTTTTCAGTTCAACTCTGGGTACATGTAGTGACTTGATTTCCATTGTGTAATGCTGACCCTGACATGATATAAACAGATTTGCACTGAGAATTACCCCAGACTGCTCGTGGGACTACTAACCTCAGTATCTCCATACCTGGGAGGGGAACAGTTAGGTTGGATTATTGCTTCCAATAATTTCTCTATTATTAGTGCTGGAAGTGAAAATTAATACATGTTCATTGAGAAAGGAATCTGTTTCTAATATCCTTCTTGTGGTGAACAAGTCTGTTAATACTCATCTGTCTGAGAATTTGAATTAAGTATCGGAGGCTGAACAACTTCAATGAATCATTCTCTGGCAAAGCATTTATGTCTGTGAAGAGTCAAACAGCAAACTATTACATAATCGAGTTCTCCTAGTGTTGAAATCAACCTCTTAATGTATTTTTCTTTCGTATTTACTTAATAAGACTGCACTTATCTACAGTAATTGATTAAACAAGTAAATGCTGTGATTTGCTAAGAAGTATCAATCTACTCAGTCTGTTCACCATTGTTCAACAATATAATTTATACAGTCATACAGTACAGAAAAGGTCCTATGGCCCATCAAATGTGCACCAATTTAAAAAATCATCGAGCTACACTAATCCCACTTTCCTGCTCTTAGCCAAAAGCCTTAAATGTTATGATAAAGTACTCGTCCATATACTTTTTAAAGGCAGGGAGGTTTCCCATCTCTACTATGTTCCCAGATTCCCACCAACATCTGGACGAAAATTTTTTTTCTCAAATCCCCTTTAAATTTCCTGCCTTTCACCTTAAAAGCATGCCCCTCATTTTTGACCCTTTGATGAAGGGGAATAGCTGCTTCCTATCCTCATCCTTCCTTGCCTCTCTTGATCATATACACCTCAATCAGGTTCCCCGTCAGCTTCCTCTGCTCTGAAGAAAACAACCCAAACCCATCCAGTGTCTCTTCAGAGCTAAACTGCTTCAGCCCATGTAACAAACTGGTGAATCTCCTTTGCCCCACTCCAGTGCAATCTTTCCTATAATGCGACCAGAACTGCACATGGTAGTCTAGTTGCGGTCAAACCAAAGTTTTGCACAACTCCAAAATAAGGGTGTGGCATGATCAGATCTGGGGGTTTGGTCTTTAAATTGTACATGGTGTTATTGGGGTCAGTGTTATGTTGGGTAAGCTGGAGAAGTTAAATGTGGGGATAGGAGGCAGCATGCTGGGACGCGAGGGAACAATCACTGTGAAGGGACTACAGCTCTACAAATAAGGGTATAACATGGGTGGACCTGTGTACTTTGGGAGGAGGTGAGTCACTGACAGTCATTACTCCCTGGCTTTAAGGGGGAAGAATGCATTATAATGCATTTGTTGAAAAATAGTCTTTGATGAAAACATGGGGAGGCTCATGGGGTTGGCATGGACTTCAAAGCATGAAGGTTGAAAAGGGACCACCCAGAATAACAGATGGAACCTGCAACTCTCTCTCTGGAATGTAATCTGTAAAGCCCTCCATCTCTATCTGATTCTGTATTGTGCAAACAAAATGAAAAATGGTTGCCAGAATGGATGGAGTAAGTTTGTGCTGTTTTGTCTACAGGAACAGAATGCACTTGTTAGTGAACTGAACCCCTTCAAGGGGCAATTGCACTAATCAGGCACACAGATTAAAGACCAAAAATCATCAAAATTATGCATGTGTATTTCATACATTGGCCTACGAAGTACAAATACAAACCCTGGCCGTAAACAGTCTTTACCATGTCATTGATTATTACAAATTAATCTCTGTGAAGCAGAAATGATTATAGGCAACCGTTAAAGTCTCATCTACAGTCAACAATATTCAAACACATTCCAAGGTCTCATTGCTTGCACAATGGTATTCCCTTGTTTCCTCGCACATTGAACTGTATGTCATTAATTACATGAAATAGGGATGGGGGACAAGGTGTCAGTAATTCTATGGCACATACCATCTCCTACAGTCTATGAACAACGTGTTTGTGCTGCATACATCTGAATAAGATCTAATCTATCAGAGGTCCAAGTACAGACATCCCATGATTCTCCTTGTTGGAGGATTCATGTCATGCCATATCAACACTATGGTAACTTCTCATTTGTGCATACTGCGACTGCTGACTAGTAGTATTGAGAAGGAACTGTTTTGTTTCTAATATTCCCCACATAAAGAACCATCCTCAATGGATTCAGCAACAGCAGGTGTTATTGTTGATATGGCCACCTACAATGTAGTTGCAGACAAATCATGGAAGAACAAAGATGTCAGCAAAGTCTAGAGCAACAGCAACATCCAATGGCTGCTTAACAGCCTCCATAGGAAGATTCCCCATGATGCAGAGGAGATACAGGTGACCCAGGATCAATTGTTCCTGATTTAATTTAGTGAGGTACAGTACTATCACCACTGCAGTCCTAGGCCATCATCATGGAACAATGTCATGAACTGGAGCAAGACTTGTGATCTAAATGGCTGGGTAGCCATTCTAACCCAGTGATCTTCCGGGTGACTGCAGTGTTTAATTTTAATGCATCTGGCTGCTCCCAAGGATCCAGTGTGGGATTCGCAACCCACAAATGCATCATGGTTGTTCATGATATAATTTTTGCCAAATCACACAGATTCAGGTTGTTTTCCATGACAAGATCAGTGCCAAAGTGTGGCAAGTAAGCTTTGACAGCATAGCTGGCTTGCTCAAACATACAATAGCCTCAACATAAGCTGAAAAGTTAATGCCACTTTTTTGTTTGGTCTTTGTTTGCTTTTCCTGTTCTTTAATAAAAGTTATTATTAACAACTGTTTGAATGCTTTACGCCATGTAATGTTTCCATATGTAACAATGACAAGATGCTATTCTACAATGGGCACTAGGAAAAAGTAGCTGAGAACATAAAATGGTGTTAAAGAAGGGGAGAACCTCAAGCTTCCTTCTTGTAGCTACAGCTGAAATGACAGGTAATGATTTAAAATCCTACGTAACTTACATATCTGATATTTTATTTACAGTGATGTGTGTGCCAACTAATGCCCTCAGAAAGTTTTCTTTCTTCTTGTCCTTTTACTATGTCTGTTTGCAATCCAGGAGTCTGCCACTGGAGTGGAGCCAGTTGGTCTTGAAGGCTGGATATTTGTGACTAGAGGGCCCAGATATGTTGGGAGTGTCAATCCTGGATGCAGGCTCACCCTCCTCAGCTTCACAGGGCTTGGGGGTGGAAGGGCCTGACACTTTTGGAGTATCCAAAAAGGAAACTGCTGAAGGGTCTGTTTATGGTTCCTTCTACATCCAGGTTCCTCTTGGGACGAACATACCTCCCTGAGAAGAATGAGCACTGTGGTCATTGTGAGGCTAAGGTCCCTGTACCCTTATTACCCTGTTGTTGATACTGACCACTAGAGGCTAAATCAATGCATTTCTGGCAGCCTGAAATGGAATAACATTGGACTCCTCCAACCTTTGGTCCAGTTTATTTTGTATCTCTGACAAACCATGCTGTTGCTACTGTGTCTGATTGTGGATTCTCATAAAGTTATTATTATTGCATATATGGCTAGTGCCTGGTGCGGATCTGAGATTTGACGTAGGTTTGTGGCATTCAGCAAAATGTCCATCCACTTGACTGATGATTACTGGCAAGGAAGATAAGTTGCCTAGCTTTGAATGTATACTAAACTGCAAGGCAAAGCAGATGTACTATGACCATTTACAGTGCAGCTGAGAGAGCAAAGCACAAAAATGCAAGGAAAGGCAAGGCAATGAAGAGATGCTGTGAGCATCCAGGCAAGTATGAAGTGAGTCAATTTTAAGAGAGCAAGTGAGCAACCCTGAGGTGCAACCTGATCCAGACCATGAGCTAGGTGCCTGTCCCTGAGTGCAAAGTGTTCTTGCAGCAGCCATCCAACGAGAAGTCCAGTGAACTACAAAATGCATCATTAAAATGCAGAAATGTCTGCAAGTGGATTGAGGATGTGTCATGATGAACAGAAGAGGCTGGCACATGTCAGATGCTCACGTACGTGGACATGGGGCCAATGTGGTCACTACCCATGGTCCGTGCCCTGAAATGTTGGTGCCAGGTGGAGTAGCCTGGCATTCATGTCAGACATTTGACAGGGGATATTAATGAGATGAGATTAGGTATTGATGATGGTGATAATGAATGACAATCCCTAATAATAGGTCTCTTGCTCATCATGAGTGAGAACCTTGTCTTGACTGACTCAGTGCAAGTATTTTTGGTCTCACCTGGATTGATGTCATTGGTGACCTCATAAATGCTCACAATATTGAAATCCATTAATGCTTGTCACCCTCTATTGCTAATCCACTCACGTCCACCAGGTAGAATACTTGTGGTTTTAATGCAAAATTGCTAGTAGTTTTATTTGTTTTGATGAAAAGAATGTTGTCCTATCATATGCAGTTAATTTTGCTATATCACTGACTTGCAATGTATACCATCCAAGGTACATATTTTTCAAGATTGTGACTGCTAAGATGTTTACAGTGGTTCTGGTGTCCATTTTTGTCTTGGGTGCATGCTTGCCATTTTTCTTCAGGCATGTGATTTTAACAATGGCAAATATACTTCATTCATACAATATGTCACATTCACAATACAGAAAGCCTGTTTGCCTTCTGGTTTAATTTTTATTCTACTCTGAAATTTTGTCCTGGTTAGTCCTGTTGCTCACCTCATGTATGTGCTTGTGCTTATGCAGATCTTTAGCATACTCTCTGTTCTCGCCAGCATGCTGCTCATGCCTTTTGTTCAGTTGCATTCTATTGTAGATTCAATATATCTTTAGAACCAGATTTCTTGCATAGGCAAGTCCAATATCCTTTTGCACTACATGACTTGCCAACATCTTGGAACATAGGACAGCTTTGTGGTGCTACAAAAGATCTCACTTCCATTACAGTGTACTTGCTTTGTGTGTCTGGATACTGTTCAGATAAGTAACTGTATCTAATGCTTTCAGATATCATTGTCTGGCTATTTCTGCCACAGTGTACCAGTAAATCAATGTCATTAATTTTCTTTTTCTTCAAGAGATGTCTATGGAAAAATTTGAAGCTGTAACTAGTTCCATTATCTACTTGATAAACGTTAACACCGTGGGGAAGTCGATCGTCAACTTATCGGACCACACCCTTCAACCGGAAGAGATTGAATTTATTAGCAGGGGTCTCAATTTCTGCCCCACCAGCAAAATGGACTCCATGGGTCTTGCAGCAGACAGAGGAATTCATCAGACAAATTGTCATCAAACCAGCGGATAAAGGAGGAGTTATTGTCATTCAGAATAGAAGAGATTGCTGCAAGGAAGTGTACAGACAACTGAACAACCAGAAACACTACAGGCAACTACCAGCCGATCTGACCAAAAAGCAAACCCGTGAACTAAACACATTGATTCAGAGTTCCCTACACGCCCTCATCCCACGTACTTCTTGCATAGACGACTTCTACTGCCTTCCAAAGATACACAAAGCCAACACACCAGGATGTCCCATCATATCAGGCAACGGGACCTTGTCTGAGAACTTTTCTGGCTATGTCGAAGGCATTTTGAAACCTATTGTACAGGGGACCCCTAGCTTCTGTCGCGACACTACAGATTTCTTACAGAAACTCAGCACCCATGGACCTGTTGAACCGGGAACATTCCTCGTCACAATGGACGTTTCAGCACTCTACATCAGCATCCCACACAATGATGGCATCATGGCAACAGCCTCAGTACTCAACACCAGCAACTGCCAATCTCCAAGCACCGTCCTACAACTCATCTGCTTTATCCTCGACCACATTTTCACCTTTGACAACCTGTTCTTTATCCAGACACATGGAACAGCCATAGGAACCAAATTTGCACCCCAATATGCCAACATTTTCATGCACAGGTTCGAATGAGACTTCTCCTGTACACAGGACCTCCAACCAACACTCTATACCAGGTACACTGACGACATTTTCTTCCTCGGGACCCATGGCGAGAGTCACTGATAAAACTACACAGTGATATCAAAAAGTTTCATCCCACCATCAAACTCACCACGACTATTCTCTACTATCTGTCTCATTCTTGGACAGATACATCTCTATCAAGGATGGGCAACTTAGCACCTCACTCTACTGCAAACCCACGGATAACCTCATGATGCTACTCTTCTCCAGCTTCTACCTAAAACATATTAAAGCAGTCATCTCCAATGGACAAGCCCTACGCATACACAGGATCTGTTCAGATGAGGAGGAACGTGACGGGCACCTAGAAGTACTCAAGGATGCCCTCATAAAAATGGGGTACAGTGTTCAACTCATCAACTGCCTGTTCTGACGTGTCACAGCGAAGAACCGTAATGACCTCCTCAGGAGACAGATATGAGCTGCAACCGACAGGGTACCCAGGAGCTGAAAAACTACGCCATGTTCTTTGCATGCTGCAGCACATTTTCAATGAGGATGAGTACCTCGCCAATACCTTCCCCATGCCTCCACTTCTCATCTTTAAACAATCGCCAAATCTCAAACAGATCATTGTTCGTTGAAAACTGCCAGGCTTTCAGGACAACATCATACAACCTTGTCAGGTAGACGCTGCAAGACATGCCAGAGTGTTGACACAGAAACCACCATTAAGCGTGGGGACACCTACCACCGTGTATGTGGCAGGTATTCATGCAACTCAGCCAATGTTGTCTATCTCATACACCGCAAGCAAGGATGCCCTGAGGCATGGTACATTGTCGAGACTGAGCAGAGGTTACGGCAATGGATGAATGGACACCGCACATCAATCAACAGACAGGAGTGTTCCCTCCCAGTCAGAAAGCGCTTTAGCGGTCTGGGACATTCGACTTCGGACCTTCGGGTAACCGTCCTCCAAGGCGGACTTTGGGACAGGCAACAATGCAAAGTGGCCGAGCAGAGGCTGACTACCAATTTCGGCACCCATGGGGATGGCCTCAACCAGGACCTTGGACTCATGTCACATTACAGGCACTACACACAGACACAGACACACACACACACACACAGGTTTGTGGGGTGAATTTGTACTTGCAGAATAACATTTTATTTTGCTCAAAAACTGTATGAATCCATGTAAGATTCTGTAAATCCGTTTTTTAGATTAGAATCAGTCTGAATATTGTGACACAGACAGTCTCATACAGGGCACCTCACACCTTAAATGCATTTTCTGGGCCAACATGACACCAATTGTTAAAGTTCACTTGAGAATGTAAATTTAAAAAAGTTCTGTGATTTACATTTGCAAGAACTGAAACCAACATGTTCATTCTAAAAGATGAGAGACTCAATAAATAATCCAGGTCTTTTTCAACATATAATTTCAGTTGCATCACACTGTAAACATTTGCTATAAATTCTCTATCTTACGATCTTATACTCCACAACCACTTGATGAAGGAGCGGCGCTCCGAAAGCTAGTGCTTCCAAATAAACCTGTTGGACTATAACCTGGTGTTGTGTGATTTTTAACTTTGTATACCCCAGTCCAATATCAGCATCTCCAAATCATAACATTGAAATTAGCTTAGTAAATTCTAACAACTTTAATAAAATCAAGAAACAGAGATCAACAGATATTGATATAGATGAGACTGCAGATAGAAAAGATCACAAATGTAATGGCCTTGAACACCCTAGCTTTGTAACCATCAGCCCCAGAGCCCTTAAAGAAACTTGCGTTCTTCCAATGTTAATCACTTCACTCTTGTCAACCATGTCTTCAGCTCTCTAGGCCATTAGCTCTGGAATTTCCTCCCTGAATCTCTTTCACTCCCCTCCATTGACGCAAACTTTGAATCAGCCATGGTCTTATCAAATGGGGAAGTAGGCTCAACAAAAGCCACATATTCTACTCCTATTCCTATTTCTTTTGTTTTTATGTTAGAACCCACATCTTTGACCAAGCTTCAGGTCATCTGACCGTATATAGTATAATAAAAATTTATATTTTGTTTGATAGTTCTAGTGAAACTTTATTTGTGAGGTTTTACTTAGGTACAGATATAAGTTGGTCTTCATGTATGTAATGAATTCTGGAAATGAGTGGTGATGAAATTCAGTAATCATAGAATTATAATGATACAGGGATGTCTCCCACACAACATTCTAAAAGCAACAAACGAGGACCATAATCCTGTATTTCAATAGATGTGAGATGATTCAATTGTTCGGATGAGATTTTTGTCACCTTAGTATGATAAGAGACCCAAGCTATGAAAAAGAATATCAATCAGCCATTAGGGGCTAGACTAAATGTGTCACAGACTGTACCTAAAGGAGAATGAAAGGACATATTAAAGTCACATGTGAAGAGTTGTTGTCAGCAAATTCCAGGAAGGTTTAGGTAATGTCAGGTTTTGCAAATGGTTATATATTTTAAACTGTTTATTAATTTCAAGATGCAATGAAGTTGGGAGTTTAAAGGATAGTTAATTAGCATTTCAACCTGGATGTGAGGATTGTGTGATCCATATTACCATGGAGATGGCTTTAAGAAGGGAAAAGTCCATTGAGGACTTTCTAGGATTGCTTTACAAGTTATTCTCTTAAAATATGACTGAACCTAACAGGCTGTGTCAGTCTGCAAAGCTCTGACAGTGAGAGAGAGAGAGAGAACGAGAGCAGAGAGATAACTACAGCAAGCCTTGACAGTTCACCTCTCAAGAATGTAGGTGTGAGCTAATGTAAGACAGGGTACATGAGACTGGAAGATTCACCTATTGATAGAGGGAAAATCAGCAAAATTCAGTCTTGGGAGTTGGAGTTACCATACTGAGTAAGGAAAAAAAGGAAATAAGCCTTTGGAAGCTAGGAATCATTTTGGACTGTTTCCAGGAAGGAAGGGCAGTCTGCTTAAAGATCAGAGTAAAGTATATCCATGAAGTGAGATTTTCAGTTGTTTTAAATGGTAACTGTGGAATGTTGTTACAGCTTAAAGTCCAAATTGCCTACTGAAACAATGTTTTGTGAATATTGCATTTCATTTATCTAGTACAGTAAAAGTCTTAAACTTTGAAATATTCTTGCATGGTCCTTTCAGTCAATTAATGGAAATTAAAATACCTTTTTAAAGTTTCCCATATTTATGAAGATCATAACAATATTTTTCACTCAGTCCTATTAATAATAACAATTCAGGCAAATATAACAATGCTGGTTCAAGGAAAATGGTAAATTTTCAATGGAAAGAATGCAAATGGAGAAAAGGCAGGGAAATGAGAATCAGATTAGTTACTTCCATTTGGTGTATGGGTTCTGATACAAGACTAATGGGCAGAGCGTGCTCTGAAATTCACCCTACAATCACTTCCACATGATTCTAGCCCAATTGGTTTCAAACAATAGATTTTATACATAGATTATTAACAATATTGTTCTGTTTAAATTGTCCTAAAAGTTACATTAAGTGACAAGCAATTAATACAACCTGACTCCTTAGCCCAGAGTGATCAGGACTGACTGTGTGCACTACCTCCAGTACGCAGTATCCCTTGTCACCAAGCAACACTCTCTTTCAAAATCCCTTGTCACTGAATAACAGTCCCTCTGCACTAGGGACTGAACAAACCTCTCTCCTCCTAGGACCTGACACTCCCACACTCTGCCTGGGACCCACCAACCCTCCCCACCCAGTACCCAACAATTCCTCTACCCATAGGATACAACAACGCCCTCTATCACTAGATCTGACAACCCCTTTAGCTTCAGGACCCGTTAACAGACCCTGTTGCCAGACACCAAATGATGCATCCACTCCTGGGACCTAACACACCCCTTCACCACTGGATCTTACAATCCACTTCTCTTCCTTGGACCCAGCGACCGTAATCGCTGTTGCCAGTGGACTATAATCCCCACTCCCTTGCCGCTGTACCAATAAACCTGTCCCATCCCCAGATTCAGTGCTCCCAAGTGGCCCAAAACCTTCTCTCTTCCAGCATAGCAGATATCTTCTGCCCATCCTGGCCTATCCTAAACACTCCACTGCTTTCCTGGCCTCCTTTTTTATCTTGCATTTTGGTACCCTCTCCACCTATCTGGCACTCTACTTCTTAAGCACATGGCATCCAAGGCTTTTGTTACCGTACCCTTCTTGTACCCTAACCTCATATTTACCTTATATACTGTAGTTACCACTTCATGGGAGCTGTCAGAATGGCTGGCTGTGGTGCTGAATATTTAAATATAAATAATAAGACAAGTGACTACTGTGAAAAAGACCACACAGTTTGCCCTCTCCTGAGTATTGTTGGACTTTGGCTCAATCTACAAACTTACTTTCTTCTATGTGTGAGCCAAGTCCTGCGTGTTCTTTTAAATGAAGCAATAGGAGAAGATATTCGGTCTCACACTCTTAATTTATTTTACACAGTAAGTGAACAAAGCATTCAGAGCCCTGGGTCTAAACCTCTTTGTCCCTGACAAACTACAAAAGTATGCCAGTTCAAAAAGAAAAAGACCTCGTTTTGTCCCTGCCCCAGTATTTTATACAATAAAAAACGTCATACATACAATAAAAAACGTCATATAAACACTGAGGTAGAATTATCTTCTGATTGGGTGTTAGTCTGACTCCATTCCCCGCCTCCTCGCATTCCTATCTGTCCGACCCCACGTGACCTTCTTTTGCCCGCGAAATGGGGCATCACGCGGCCTCCTCGACCCACTTCCGAGGCGCGAAACGGGACATCACGTGATCGCCCGCCCTCTTCCGGGGCGCGAAACGGGACATCACGTGACCCGTCCGCACCTTTCCGGGGCGCGAAACGGGACGTCACGTGACCAGTCCGCACTCTTCCGGGTGCGAGACGGGGACGTCACGTAGCCACGCCCCGCACTCTTCCGAGTTCAAAATGGGGACGTCACGTGGCCACGCCCCCTGCTTGAGTTACAGAGCCACCACAGTTTTAAATACTGAATCCATCCAGAGTCACAGCCAGCCTTCCGTTTTTAAAGTAAGAAATATATTTACAGTATCCTGCACCACATGAGACATGTTGGATTTGAAGTATGCTCCAAATTTCTCAAGGTACACAGATTGCAATCTCCTGTCAGAAATGTGGTCTTAATGTCAGAAAAGGAACAGTGTAGCTCACTCTATGAAAATTTTCTATTTTGAAAAAGGTATAATCTGAGAAAGGTATAATTCTCCAGCTCTCTGGTGTCAGTTCTAAATGTAAGTAATACTGAATGACTATTGCCAGTGGTTTTGAAATTTCCACCTTTATTGTCCTCAGTATTCTGTACTAATGGGCTTGTTTATTTCAGATTGTATGGGGAGGAAGCAAAATAAATGATGGGACCTCAAGATTTGTTAGAAACTCCTGGAATTTTTTTTAAAGCTTGAGAGAAACACTTATAGTTTAAAGGAACTTTGGGTTTCAGTCTTTCCTCTGAGTGGAGCCCTCCTGTGGAGTCATTGGAATAAGATGTCATCTATATCTCTTTTCCTGAGAAAGGAAGGATATCAATGAATTAGATTATTTTAGAATGAGGAGTTAGTGTTAGTCCATGACCATAAGTGTTGGGATAAAGCCCTGAAGAGGTTACTTAAAGCTGAATACATTGAAACTCAGGTGCATGATAGCACTAGGAAGACGCTATCTAATATTCTAATCTAAAAGTTGAAATTATAAGTTACTTAAACCTAACAGGGACTCTGGTTTGAGTATTGTATGATTGGTGTTTTGGGCACTATAAAAAAGCTGTTGTTTTCTCTTTTAATTCACAAAGAAGTGTTTAGAACTAATGGAATTACATTTTATTGTGTGTTTAAAGATCTTTGAACTTGTACAATAAGTAAATGGTTTGGTTTTTTTTAAGATCTTCTGTTTTATCATTAAAACAAAAACTGCAACATTGCATGCTTATTATTCAGCAAGAGGCCACTTAAGTAAAAGCAAAACAAATCTGACTGTTATCTGACTTGTCCAGTAAAATCATCAGCTGTTAACACAGCAGCATTCACATAAATACATTGTAAACCTGATTTAGACCATATTCCATGTTACTCTAACCCAGCAACTTCTCCACCTTGGCAAAGCAGCCATGTTGACTGACAAGCTTGCATTGAACCTTAACTTTAAGTCAAATTCCTCCTGGATCATGCTTAGTGTCCTGTATGTTGTTCACCATGCAGGTCAGTTCTTGTTCTAATCACAATAAACTAGGAGAATACTATTGAGAATTCAAAAAGCTCACCCCAGCACATCTTTGTATGAGTTGCTGATGTTATATTAATCTTCAATAGAATGTATATGAACTGTAGAATTCCATCTTCCCCAACCACCATCTCTGTTCTTCAACTGAATCAAAGGATCTTGGAAAGGATAGGGATTCTGAGATGATGAGAACCAGCTGTCATTTCTGAATATGTCTTCCTCTGCCTCAGGTAATTTCTTCAACTATTTCACCTCATTTCAATTTGATAAATCTTATGAGGATGCTTTTGCCTCAATTTCTTGTAGTTACTTAATTCACCCATGTTTCTTCAGATTCATCTGAGAAAAACACCCATCTTTTTAAAAGTATCTGTATTGTTGCTGCTACATTTATAGCATTCTAATGTGGTTTAAAAAACAAAGAACAAAGAAAACTGACAGCCCAGAACAGGCCCTTAGCCCCTCCAAGCCTGTGCCGAACCAAATCCACTGCCTAAACCTATCGCCCAATTCCTAAGGATCTCTATCCCTCTGCTCCCCACCTATTCATTTAAGGTCCAGAAGCACCTTAAATTAATCTATCATGCTTGCCTCTACTACCTCTGCTGGCAATACATTCCTGGCACCTACCACCCTCTGTGTAAAGTACTTTCCGCGTGTATCCTCCTTAAACTTTTCTCCTCTCACCTTGAAAGCTTGACCTCTCATTATTGAATCCCTCACCCTGGGATAAAGCTTATCTCAATCTACCCTGTCCTTACCCTTCATGATTTTGTGGATCTCAATCAGGTCCCCCTCAATCTCCTTTTTTCTAATGAAAACAATCCTAACCTACTCAATCTCTCTTCATAGCCAGCACCTTCCATACCAGGCAACATCCTCGTAAACCTTCTCTGCAACCTCTCCAAAGCATCCACATCCTTTTGGTAATATGGTGACCAGAATTGCGCACAGTATTCTAAATGTGGCCGAACCAAAGTCTTGTACAATTTTAACGTGATTAGAGTGGTGCTGGAAAAGCATAGCAGGTCAGGCAGCATCCAAGAAGCAGGAAAATCGACTTTTTGGGCAAAAGCCCTTCATCAAGAAGACCTGATGAAGGGCTTTTGCCTGAAATGTCGATTTTCCTGCTCCTCGGATGCTGCCGGACCTGCTGTGCTTGTCCAGCACCATTCTAATCTTGACTCTGATCTCCAGCATCTGCAGTACTCATTTTTGCCGAGCCAATTTTAACATGACCTGTCAGCTCTTATACTCAATACCCCATTCAATGAAGGCAAGCATACCACATGCCTTCTTGTCCACTCTATCCACCTGTGCAGCCATCTTCAGGGTACAATGGACCTAAACACCCAGATCTCTCTGCTCTTCTTGAGGTCCTCATACAAGCTCCAAACTTACTGTCATGTTAAACAATGATTATAAATAAAGCAACAAGCTGCCTCTTGTTGTCATCTGTATGGGCTTCAACTTCTCAAGAGAACACAAACACGACTATGGGAATCACAGTGATATTGTAGCCTACCTCAGATGGTTAATAATTTGTATATTTAACGCCATCTGTACACCTATCCCCTTTACTCTGGGTTTGAAGGTATTTTGCAATTCATATTTTTAATTTTTCCCCAGTTCTGATGAAAGATCACCGAACTGAAGGACTAACTGTCTCTCTCTTTCCAGTGCTGCTGACAGATCAGCATTTTCTGTTTAGACTCCGCAATTACAGTTTTTACTTTTGTGTATTTTGGGGACTTATGAGGTGGAACAGCGATATGCTGCAATCTCACGCCTTAACCTGTCTGAATTGGACAGACTCCCAAAGACAGATCCTGCTGCATTGGGAGGACTGCGGCCCATCGAGCGTGGATGGGGAACCCTGCACGCGCTCAGGTGAGGGGGCGGGACCATGGCCGTCTGCTCGCAGGTACGGGTGGCGGCGGCCTCGGGGTCGCTGCGCATGCGCCCAGCGGGAGGGCTCCTACCTGCGGACACCTGGAGCGGCGCCGATGTGACGTCACCGGGACGGGTCACGTGACCTGGACCCTGGCATTTCCGCCATTTCTCCCGCGGAAGGTGGGAGGAGGCGAGAAGTTTCTGCTGTAGTGGAGCCGGTAGGTGAGGAGTGCCGAGTGTCGCTTAGCGGCTACCTTCGTCTGTTTTCACCCTCCAGCCTTTTAACCTGCATCAACTCCTGAGGGTGAGGACGGTGTTTTCTTTCTTCTTTTCATAGACCCCGGAGAGTGTGGGGCTTTGATCATGGATGGCTCGGCCTGGGATGGGAATGGAGGTGGAGAGGGTTGTTGCTTCTCCCTGAGAACTGAGCCGCACCTTTATATGGAGCTGGGTTTCCCCACGCCAGGCAACACACTCGATCCGGTTGTAGTTTTATTTATTCACTTCTAGCTTTGGATGAAAGAAAGTGCGAAGTGGTTTGAAATCTCCGTTGAAGTCTTCTGTTTGTGTTCGTTCTTCAGCGATGATGGTTATTTTCCTTCGTTTATGTTTTAGGTTTTGCGCCGATCGCTTTAAGTTCTGTAACTAATGATCGATCTAAAAACTTTTTCATTGGTGAGAAACTATTATCAACAACGTCTCAATGGTACGCGAACAACATAAATTTCTCGCAAAGCTCTTTTCCAGAATATATTTGCGAAAAGATATGCTGACTGTGTATATGTGACTCTCATTAACAGCGCAGCTACCCGTATATGCACTTTATTTTGTAAAGGGGTGGGTGGGATTCAGATCCACCAGAAAGGAAATGGGTGCTGAGGTAGGCTATGAATAAAAGTAAAAGCTAGAAATCTGTAAAAATAATACGTTGAAAATACTCGATCAAGCAGTAATTGTGAAGGGAGAAGGTGGTCAGTTGGTGTTTGCCTTTTGCCAAAGTTAAATAAATTGGGAGAAGGGGGGAAAGAACAAAACAGGTTGAAACACAACTCAAATCTGGAGAAATTAATTGGTGTAAGTGCTGATGATGTAAGGATAAGTCCAGAGGAGATCCTGCTTGAGTTTTCTGCCCCAAAAGGCACATCTAACCCATCTTGTGATTTCACTGAAAGAGTGAAGAACCTTAATCATAGCCAGAATGGGGTTTGAACTCCTTTTCTGTAGGTGCCAATCTGATGCATAACATCCATCTAACTAACTAATCAACCAACCAACCCCAGAGGGCGTTCCTGTGGCAGCATTACCCCTCTACAGTTATGGATAATAATAGTAGAGACTCCAATTTTGTTCCATAAGTTGGATGACTAGGGATGTTTCCATGATTAGTGCTTGCCTTTGTATGTTAGAAGGACTTACAATTTAAAAATACATCTCTTTGACTGTTATGAGTGTGCTTTTAATTTCAAAAAATACTTTTCATAAAAATATTTATGTACATAGAATTGAACTGTTGTGACTATGTAGTCATTACATAGAACAATAAACCCATGTTATTTATTTCTTATACATACGTGTTAAGGCATGGGGAAGTCTGACAACTGAAGTACCTCCATTGTCCTTTGGCAGAAAGACTGGTGACTGTGCCTTGGCAGCAGCTGTCCCAAGCTTTGTCTTCCAGCAGGTAGCCCAGGGCTTTGAAATGTGGCAGTCTGCAACACTTGGTTGAGGTAAACTAAAGGGCATCTTTCATTGAGTTGGTGGTCCTCCAGGTACAGTTGATGTTTGTCTTGCTGCGTCACAATAACCTTCCTCTCGAAGGTAGACTAGTATTGCTCCCTATTCTTAGACACCAAACCCCTTGAAATAAGGGCCGGTATTCATTTAGCCTTCCTTATTATTTGTGTGTCATGCCCAAGTGTCGCCAAGTCCCTTTGTGTTGCAGTTGTTCTCCATTTAAATAATACTTTGTTCTCCCTTCCAAATTGAAAAAAATCACATTTTCCCATATTATGTTCTACTTGCCAACTTCTTTTTGTCCATTTACTTAACCAATGAATTTCTCTCTTTTAACTTGTCTTTTACTCTATTTGGCTCCAGTACACTTGCTTTCTTTCTCCAAGGCATGAATATATATTGTAAGCAGTTGCTATCTCAGCACTGATCCCTGTGAAAACCCACGGGTTACGTGTCACTAACCTTAAACAAAAAAACTTAATTTCCCATTGGGTTTCCTACCTGTTAACTGATTTTCTATTGACACCAATATGTTACCTAAAACAATCTGCATTCATAGTTTATGACTTAACTTCGGTAAGGTACCTTGCTTTCTGGAAGTCCAAATTCAACATGTCCACAGGTTCCCCTCTCCTCTCTGGTTTAGACTTCCTCAACAAACTCCTAATAAATTAGTCAAACTTGATTTTCCTTTCATGAATTCATGGTGATTGATTGATTAGATTATGATTTTCCAAATGTGCTTCCTTAATTGATTCCAACATTTTTCCAACAATACATGTTAGGTAATTGTCTTATAGTTACCTGCTTTTTGCCTTCCTTTTCGAAGAAGGCTGTCATATTGGCAGTTTTTCAAATCTGTTGTACTGTTCCTGAATCCAAGGATTTTTGGAAAATTAGAACAAATGCATCCAATATCACTCTAGCTGCTACTTTTAGGATCTGAGGATGCAAATCCTAAAGGCTTGAATAATAGTACTTTTCTACTGATGGTACTTATACTTTAGTATTAATAGGATGTTCAAAGTATCTCCTCCATAAAGATTGATTTAAAAAAAAAGCTGTTTAACTTCTCTTCCATTTCCTTGTTCCGTGTAACTATCTCCTCAGATTTATTTTCTAAGGGGCCTATGCTCACTTTGACTGCTGTCTTCCATTTTAAAGATTTAAAGATGCTCTTACTATCAGTTTTTAATATTCCTCTTCAGTTTCCTCTCATAGTTTTTCTGTTATTTTTAAATTATCTATTTCATTCTCCTTTGCTGAATTCCCATTTTATCCCAGGTCTTCAGGGCTGCCATTGACTTTCGTTTCCGTTTTCCATTTCTTTCAACTTGTACTCTCCTGAATTTCCTTGGTTTGCCATGGCTGATTCATCCCTGTCTTAGAATCGTTCCACCTTATAGGGATGTATTTTCGTTGAGTATCATAGATCACCTCCTTAAATATCTGTTGTTTCTTGCAAACTGTCTTTCCTGTTAATCTGTTTACCCAGTCCAGTTGTTAGCCAACTCTTACGTTCCCATTGTTTAACTTAAAAATGGATGTTTCAAACCTAGGTTTCTCACACTCGAATTGAATAGCACAATGCTGTGATCCTACTTCCTGGTTATCTTTTATTGTAAGGTCATTTAATAAATGTACCACTTTACCAGTTACCAGATCGAAGATAGCCTGTTCTGTGGTTGGTTGTATGACATTTTGCTCTAGGAAACTATCCCGGATTCACCCTAAGTTTGTTGTCATAGCTACCCTTTCCAACTTGATTGACCCAATCAATATGAAGGTTAAAATTACCCATAGTTATTATTACTGATTGCATCCCATGTAATATTAGGATATGAAGTCAAGCTGAGTTTGGGTTTGAATTGTAAGTCATTCCTGTAATAGAGAGAAGGCAAGGAACAGAACTCTGTTCTGATTGGAGTCATACATGAAGGAAGCAATAAAGGACATAGTTGTGGTCATGGTTGCAGGTTAGACATCTAAACTCCAGGTCATCAACCTGTTCTGCCATTATACACACCTCCTGGAGCAGGTGGCACTTGAACTTGGTCCTCCTGACTCAGAGGAGAAAGTGAGGTCTGCAGATGCTGGAGATCAGAGATGGAAATGTGTTGCTGGAAAAGCGCAGCAGGTCAGGCAGCATCTAGGGAACAGGAGAATCGACGTTTCGGGCATTAGCCCTTCTTCAGGAATGCCCGAAACGTCGATTCTCCTGTTCCCTAGATGCTGCCTGACCTGCTGCGCTTTTCCAGCAACACATTTCCATCCTTCTGACTCAGAGGTAGGGGCACTGACATTGGGTCAAACAGCATATCCTAGGGTCAACAATCCTCAGCTGCTGCACCAATGGTTTTACCTCCATCGCAAAATCAGAAGTGGGGATTCTCACTCTGCCAGGTTCTGCATCATTGTGACTTCTCAGGTAATGCAATCAGTGTCCAAATGCAGCAAGACCCAAACAATACTCAGGTTTAGGATGACAAGTGGCAAGTAATATTTGCACCATACTAGGCCAAATAGTGTTTGTTTCCAACAAGAGAGAAAACTTAACCAAAGCCCCTTGACACTCAGTGACAATGAATCATCTCGCTATTAACATTACAGGCTATTAACATTAAATGTTGTAGCCGTACCAGCCTCCACCACTTCTTCTGGCAACTCATTCCATTTACGCATCAACCTCTGCGTGCAAAAATTGCTGTTAGGTCCCTTTTTAACTCTTTTTCCCCTCTCTCCTTAAACTTATGCCTTCTAGTTTTGGACCCCTCCACCCCCACCCCAGGGAAAAGATCTTGCCTTTTACCATATCCATGCCCTTCATGATTTTAAAAATCACCTATAAGGTCATCCCTCAGCCTCTGACACTCCAGGGAAAATAGCCCCAGCCTATTCAGCCTCTCCCTAACTCAACCCCTTCCAACCTGGCAACATCCTTGTAAATCTTTTCTGAACCCTTTCAAGTTTCGCAACACCCTTCCTATAGGAGGGAGACCAGAGTTGTACACAACATTCCAAAAGTGGCCTAACCAATGTCTGGTACTCTCAATATGACCTCTGCCTCGATGCACTGAACAATAAAGGCGAGCACTGAGCAAGAAATACCAAATGCCACCTTCACTATCCTATCGACCTGTGACTCCAATTTCAAGGATCTGCGAACCTGCACTCCAAGGTCTCTTAATTCAGCCACACTTCTCAGTACATTACCGTGAAGTGTAGAAGTCTGATTGCGGCATCTCATATTTAAACTAAATTAAACTGTCTGCCACTCCTTGGCCCATCTGATCAAGATCCCATTGTATTCTGAGTTAACCTTCTTTGCTGTCCACTACACCTCTAATTTTAGTGTCATCTGCAAACCTACTAGCCATACCTCCTATGTCTGTTGTCACGTTCCCGTTCAGTTGAAGCAAAATGCTCAGACACAGTATAGTTTTACCTCCTTCATCTTTATTCTGGGCCCTGGAGGGAGAGAGAACGATTGTCCTTGTGCACAGGGACATGAGTTTTCGGTCTTCTTGAACAGCAGATTCTTAGTGAATTATTGAGTCACTTACACGGAGGAGCATCTAGACAAGGCAACATACATATTGATTGGGTGACCGTTACAATCAGCGAGTGTCAATAGTAAAGATTAAGCCATCTGGCGTTATACAATGAATAACCGGTTTCACATAATGAATGATTTTCGTCTTGTTAACTGACTTTACATACGGAATGCTTTTTCATCTTGTTAACCTACTACTCTTGTCTCCAGTAGGTCATTGCTTATTCAAAGTTCTTATCTGATTTGCCTTGTGCTTAGCTGAACCTTTTTGTTTCACAAATCTTAGACCTAACTCTTTCCCACCTGTTCATACCTTGTATACACTCATTCCCTCCTTATCGTTTCATGATAAACCACCAAGATGGCACTGCTAACTTTCATAAGACTTCGACAGCCAGTATTTAAGCAAGTTATTGACACAGCGTACAATGATTATCACAACAAAAATTACTAGTCCGTTTCTAGGATTCTTCAAACTCTATTTACTATGTGGAAAAAAATTCACCAGTAAAGTTCTTTTAATCTACAGTCCTTAGTGACCACTGCAAGCTGAATGGAAACAAGCCAGTTCTCCAAAATCTCCTTCAGTAAAGTCCAACTTGAAAACAAAATTCAGCCTGTCCTTCCACACCATTCCATGGAGAAATCTGAATTCTTGGATAAGGGCAGTTAAATATTTCACAAAACTGACCACACTTCCATCCTTCTAGAGATGGTTGAGGTGGAGGATACTAGCGCATTTGAGTGTGCAGTACAGCAGCAGGCGAGGTGAACTCTTTGCTTCTGCTCCCACTCTGCTGTTTAAATGTAACAAAGCAAACTGGCTGTTGTGATGTTACATTGATCAGTGAACCTTCATATCCCTTAAATGATTGAAAGACAAGGTAAAGCTCACATGCTTTAATGTCCATAGGAAGGCCACTGGCAAAAAAAGCGTACTGACCTCCTCTTCACTGTTGTTATCTTCTTCACTTTTTGTGCTCATGACTGGGGAGCTGATTGGATCAGGTTGTGGAGGGGTGGGTGGTGGTCCAAAGATGTGCTTTACCTACAAATGGAGAAACTCTAGAGAAGACTTTAGCTGCTGGAAAGTTTCTTTGCATTTCCTCTCTCATTCCTCCTTTGCTAAGGTGGTTCCCAGTGTGAAGACAGTCACATGTTTAACTACACTAAGTTGTCTGCCATTTCAATCTTCTTTGAATTCTTGAAGTCTATTACTCTGTTTGCTACTTAGACTCAGAGTCATAGAGATGTACAGCATGGAAACAGACCCTTCGGTCCAACCCATCCATGCCTACCAGATATCCCAACCCAATCTAGTCCCACCTGCCCCAAACCCTTCCTATTCATATACCCATCCAAATGCCTCTTAAATGTTGCAATTGTCAAAAACACTTATGACATCAAGTTTTATACAATGCATAAACTTTTAAATTGAACTGCCTAAACAATTCAGCTGATTATAAACAACAATCAATGGTCCTAAAATCAAACCCTCGGGTACCCCATTCAGGATATTCAAAAACTATTTTCCTTTCACAAATTGATACTTGGCTAATATGAAAGCTGTCAGGGAAAGTATCTCAAAAGTCTGGAATAGCAAGAAAACAACAATGTTTCCTGTGCTTCAGCAATTGAAGAGGCAGTTTCAGTTCAGGTTTAAATCTCAAATATTCGTGGGAAACATATATGCTGAATATTTTAAAATGTTCTCCAAGTGAAATTTCCCAAAACATTCGGAATTACAGTGGCAACTTTGATAGCGATCAACATTCTTTGAATTTGCAATATGAAGGAGGCCAATGAAGTCTGAACAATAATTGAAAGAATTTAAACAGCTCAGCTTCAAGTTCTAATAATCTCTAGAAAATCTTAGCAAAACATCGAACTCAAAATGCGCTCTTTGTGAAAACTCTGCATTAAAAACACGGCAATACTCTCATCTGGCTAAAGCATGATCACGGACCAACTTTTTTTTTTAAACGGGCAGTGTAGACTTTCGAACAAATCAGGGGCTCAAGGCACTCAATCAATTTGTTTTAAGGTTACAAGTTTGATCATTTTAAAAAGAACATAATATTGTACAATATTAATGTAAAAACAAATTCTGCCCTATTACATAGCCCACAAAACACGTCGAATTGAGATTCTGATTCAAACAAGGCAAAACAGCCGCACAAAAGGACTTTCTGAACCAGCATTTTAACAAACCAAAATGTTTAAATATCAAATACTCTCAGCATCGCACAATTTACGTTGAAGCTGCCTTTTCTGACCCAAGTATTAGTACAAGCCCAATTTCAGCATTTCATGTTTTCTTTTGCATCCTCTCGATGAAACTACACTAATAACAAGAAAAAGCCTTTTAAGTGGAGCACACAGCATCGCGGTCCAAGCCACGAACAAACACTCGCAGAGCCTCACATTTCACCACTAGGGGACTTTAACCCCTTTCTCACTGTATTCCCCAGATGGGCTTGAACCTCAATTATACACAGGACTCGAACCCCTGTTTGTCAGCATGCTTGTGAAACTGTCTCTCGACTGAACTAATTACCATTCAAGGAATCTGTCAGATAGCGATCTAGCGAGGGGACAGTCTCTGTCACACAAGAATATCAAGAAGGAGCACGGTTTAAAATCATACCTTGTGGGCCTATTTGTATCGAGACACCGATATTCTGGGCAATTGCTAACATTGTCCAACCATAACTATTTGTTTGGATCCTGCCAACTGTGCCAATATTGTCGTCCCGTTCCCACCTCGGTCGAAGCTCAAACACAGCATAGTCTTACCTCCTTCAACTTTATTTCGTATTCTGGAGGGAGAGAGAACGGTCACCCATATGCTCAGGGACATGAGTTCTCAGTCTTCTATTGAACAGCAGTTTCTTAATGAATTGTATAATCACATACCGGGAGGAGCGTCCAGATAAGGTAACATACATATTGATTGGGTGACTGTTACAATCAGCGAGTGCCAATAGTAGAGATTACGCCAGTGTTATTCCGTGAATAACTGGCTTCACATAATAATTGCTTTTCATCTTGTTAACTGACTTTACATAATGAATGCTTTTTCACCTTGTTAACTCACTACCCTTGCTCCAGTACCTCATTGTTCACTGCAAAGTTCTTAACTGATCTGAGTCATGCTTAGCTGAATCTTGGTTTCACAAAACTCAACTTAACTCTTTCCCTACATGCCCATACCTTATGCACTTTCTCATGTCCACATCAAATCACATTAAATTAAAGGCAAAAAGCAGTGGATCCAGCACCAATCATTGTGGCGAACCACTGCTTACAGGCCTCCAGTCTGAAAAGCAACCCTCCACAGCTACATTCTTTCTTCTACCTTCAAGACCAGTTCTGTATCCAAATAGCTAGTTCTCCTTGTATTCCGTGTGAACTAACCTTGCTAACCCGGCTACCATGAGGAACCTTGTTGAATGCATTACTGTAGTCCATATAGATCATCCACCATTCTGCCCTCGCCAGTCCTCTTCGTTACTCCTTCATAAAACTCAATCAAGTTAGTGAGATGATTTTCAACATGCAAAGCCATGTCAAATATCCCTAATTAGTCCTTGCCTTTTCAAATACATATAAATCCTGTCCCTCAGGATTTCCCTCCAACAGCCTTTTCTGATAGCATTCAGTTCCAAACAGCCTACTTGTTTGGCAACTGGATTCACTCCCTCCACCACTGACATTCAGTAGCAGCAGTGTGTACTATCTAGAAGATGTACTGCAGAAATTCATAAAGGATTCTTAGAACCTTCAAAGTCCATAGCCTCTACCATCTAGGAGGACAAGAGTAGCAGATACATGAGAGCACCACCAACTGAAAGTTCTTTTCTAAGCCAATCCTCCTCTTGACTTTTTGTTCTGTATCGCTGGATTAATATCCTGGCAACTATACACACACTCCTCTCTTTCCCCCTTCATGGTATTGAGGGTATCTACACACATAAACTATAGCTCACCACCTTTTAAGGGCACCTGAAGATGCCCAATGAAACTCTCCTTCCAACACTAAAGATCGCTGTTAAGTGGTTTCAAAATCATGGAGGTTCCTTTGCCAGTTTGGATGAGTACTGTGGTATCTGGTATGTTGTTTTGCCATTTATGGCCTTCTAATGAAAGTTCAAGTGAAAGGAATTGAGCTTCCCAGTGCACTGCAGAGTCAAAGTCTTGCTTGTGTAGACTAAAGAGAACCTGACTGTTGTTCTGAAGACTTTTAATTAGTCAGCAGACTTGCTTCTTTGTTCAAAGGCTGCTCATGGCTCAACTTGAAGGGAATGACAATTTTAAAAGCTAGAGTTTGATAGTCCCTGAGGAGCAGAAATAATTTTTAACTTTTTCTTTCCCCCAGAGACTCTGCTTCCTGTGCCTAAAATATGCTTTATTTCAGTGCACACTGCTCATCTTGCTCATTCATAAAAGTAAATGAAAAATTTGCTGCAATGGTACATGAAGGTGATAGTTTGTAGCACGTCAGACTGCAGAGGTTTTTGATTTTGGTCCAAGCGCGAATCTGAAAAATACTTCCAACTTTTCAAAGCTGCTTCTGTTATTTTGTTAAAAATCACACAACACCAGATTATAGTCCAACAGGTTTAATTGGGAGCACACTAGCTTTCGGAGCGTCGCTCTGAAAGCTAGTGTGCTCCTAATTAAAGCTGTTGGACTATAACCTGGTGTTGTGTGATTTTTAACTTTATACATCCCAGTCCAACACCGGCATCTCCAAATCATGTCTGTTATTTTGGGTTGACTATAAGTTATCAAAGTTTATTACCTCCTTGAAAAGTAAGTATTTATGATTGGTTTTTATTCATAGTGAGAAAAGAAAATTGGACGGATAACTTCCCTATTTTTCACCTCACAGGGGGAAGCACTACCAATGTCCTCGGGAGCATCTTCAGGTCAAAGATCAAGAGTTTCTGACAACACTCGTAGGAATCGAGAAAGAGTGTCTCAATATGATGAGGTTCCTCGAGAAGGACAGGATTCGCATCTGTCTCAACAGGAGAATTTTCTCCCTGTATCAGGTTCTAAATCTATACAAGACTGTAATTTAGCAGATAGTGCAGATCCACTGCCGCCTCCACCTCTGCCTCTGCAGCCACCTGTAGGTCCTGAATTTTATTTAGCTGGAAGTGATGATCCAGTGACTTCTCTTGAATTGAAACCAGTGAGACGTTTCATTCCAGATTCTGTAAAAAACTTGTTCAAAAATAAAAGTGATGAAAACCAGTGGAATACAGCACCTCCAACCAATTACATTAGTGAGGGAGTGGAGTGTTCACCACCTGCATCCCCCACTCCTTCTTCTAAAGAACAATCCAGAATCGATGAACAGAGATCAGCTAGTTCTTACAGGGATCCATATGGAGGCTCTGGAGGGAGCTACAACTCTCGGAAGGAAACTGAAGCCATGCTGCCTCGAGATCCCTACGATTCGTTGGATCGTCATACCCGCACTGTGCAGAGCTACAGTGAGAAGGTGCAGGTGTACCATATGAAATACTCCTACATGAAGTCGTGGGCTGGTTTACTGAGGATCTTGGGTGTAGTTCAGTTATTATCTGGAGCTGCCGTATTTGCCTGTGTTTGTGCTTACATACATAAGGACAACGAATGGTATAATATGTTTGGTTACTCACGGCCATATAGTCATGTTGCCAACAGTCTGCAAGGAGGATACTATTATGATGGACCTAAAACTCCTTTTGTCATTGTTGTTGCAGGCATAGCGTGGGTTGTCACTATTATTTTACTTGTACTGGGCATGTCCATGTACTACCGGACAATCTTACTTGATTCCAACTGGTGGCCGTTGACTGAGTTTGCCATTAACATCGTCCTGTTTATTCTCTTCCTGGCTGCTGCTATAGTATATTTAAATGACATGAATCGTGGCGGGCTTTGTTATTATCCTCTCTTCAACACTCCAATGAATTCTACATTTTGCCGTGTAGAAGGAGGACAAATTGCTGCTGTCATCTTCCTGTTTGCTACGATGTTTCTTTATCTCATCAGTTCAATTGTGTGTCTGAAGCTTTGGAGGCACGAGGCAAAGAGGAAACAAAAAGAATATGCAGAATATGAGGTAATTTGTTTTGAACAGAATAAATGGAAACCCATTCCCTTTCTCCATCCCATCTCCCCTCTGCCCTGCTTAAGTGTAAGTAATATTTTTATCAAACTTGCTTTGACTATCCAACTGTTTTTGTTTAGCATGTGTTTAATTACTCCCAACAAATCTCATGTATTGTTGTTGTGGAAAATAAAAATAGTTCTTGGATCTTTGATTATTTACTGCTCAACTAGAGGCACAAATGTCATCTTGGCTTAATAGAGACTTGAAAGGGGTTTTTGTGGATGAAACCTGAATGTTTTAGTTTGTATGTCGACTGAGCTCTTGCTGGCCACCACGGAAAATATTCTAACCCAATCAGTGTTGTTATTGAACTTTGTTAATACTAATTTGGTGATCACAATTTGACTATTTATTTTTTCTGCACTCTGACACACAGTGAACACAACTTGTACACAAGTTAGAAAATTGTGACTGAAAAGTCTAACTTGGTAAACAGCAGAGAATTCATTTTGTGGAACCTAAAGGGAGCAGGCCTCTGAGAGAAGTAAGCGCAGTGAGCTCTATGGAATGATAGTTCGTTTTCCATTCTTTTTAAGATTTTAATTCTGCTATGTCAGAATGAACAATATATATATATGGAGTCAAAATGTAATATACCACTAAGATTAGATTAGATTCCCTACAGTGTGGAAACAGGCCCTTCGGTCCAACCAGTCCACACCGACCCTCCAAAGAGTGACCCACCCAAACTTATTTCCCTCTGACTAATATTATGGGCAATGTAGAATGGCCAATTCACCTGCCTTACACATCTTTGGACTATGGGAGGAAACTGGAGCACCCAGAGGAAACTCACACAGACATGGGGAGAATGTGCCAACTCTACACAGACAGTCGCCCAATGCTGGGATCAAACCTAGGACCCTGGTGCTGTGAGGCTACAGTGCTAACCGCTGAGCCACCATGCCGCCTGGACGATTGGATAAAATGGGTCAAAGTTAATAGCTGTTCCCAAATTGGCTTTTATTAAGGTTTATTTCAGGTTTCTGATTTGTGGTTTGCAGTAATTTTTGTATCTTAAATATTCTGCGTCATTGTTTAAGCAAATCAGTGTTGATGACTAGATTATAAAAACTTGTGCCAATCAAGAAATGTTGATGTAAATCAAAATGGAATTGCTAACAAAACACAGCTGGTCTGGCAGAATCTGTGGGAAGAAGGCAGAGTTAACATTTCAAGTCCGTTGACTCCTTTTCAGAACTGTTAGCTAGGAAAAGCAGTATTTATGCTTAAGATTAGGTTGAGAAGGAGGAGGCTGTTGCAAAAGGGAGATATGTGTAGGTAGGTGGAGAAGGAGCCCAGAGAGAGAAAGATATGAAAGGGCTAGGTAAACTAGGGGATTAAGGCCTGCAGACCAGGACAGAATTTTTTTTAAAAGTGAATAAGTGATAAATGCTGCGATCTCCTGTATTGATCAACGCCCAACAAAAAAACTTAATCATTGCTAGGCCAATACATTTTGTTAATTTGACGAAATTCTCAAGGAGTCCTATGTTATAGGTTGAATTCAATGTATCCAGTGTTTGCGTTTTTGATTTGAAAAAAATACTTCTGACATTTTTCAATTGTATATCTTTCCTAGATGAGAAGTACAGAGGCCGGTACATCAATGGAACCGGTAAGAATGCAAGTCTATAGTCAATAATTCCATACTGTTTCCTAATTTGAATTCTTTTAGAGGGTTATTCACCTGCACCAATTTGCTTGCTGTGTTCCATGAGGAAATTATTTACTGTAACCATTAAGGTAGCACAAATATTATTATCGCAGACAATTTAATGGAATTAAATTACAGCAAAGTTTTGAATCCATAAGACCATCCGATAAAGAAGCAGAATTAGTCAATTTGGCCCACTGAATCTGCTCTATCATTCAATCATGTTTGATAAGTTTCCTAAACCCACACTCCTGCCTTCTCCCTGTGACCTTTGATCCTCTGACCCAAGAGCCTATCTATCTCTGTCTAAACCACATTAAATTACTTTGCCTCAGAAAACTGTGGAGGCCATGAGTACCACAGATTCACCACCCTCTGGCTGAAGAAATTCTTTGTCATCTCAGTCATAAAGTATCGTCCCTTCACTCTGAGGCTGTGCTGTCTGGTGCCTGTCTCCTACTAATGGAAGCGTCTTCTCCACATCAACTCTAAACAGGCCTTTGAGTATTCTAAGTTTCAATGAGATTGACCACCCCCCCCCCCGCCCCCGGCCAACCTCCATCCTTCTAAACTCCATTGATTCCAGACCCACTACTCAACCACTCCTCATATGACAAGCTCTTCATCCCTGGCATCATTTTTGTAAACCTTCTTTGGGCTCCCTTTAATGCCAACCCCCTTTAATCTTTCCTTAGATATGCAGCCCAAAACTGATGTCACTATTCTAAATTCAGTCTGACCAGAGCCTTATACAACACAGCACCACATCTCTGCTCTTGTATCCTAGCCCTCTTGAAATAAATGCTAACATTGCATTTGCCTTCCTAACTGTTAGCTGAACCTGCACATTAACTTTGAGAACCCTGAGCTAGAACTCCCAAGTCCCTTTTGTACTTCAAATTTCCGAAGCCTTTCCCTGTTTAGAAAATAGATTATACTTCTATTCTTCCTACCAAAATGCATGACCTCACACTTTGCCACATTCCATTTCATTTGTCACTTCTTTGCCCACTCTCTTCGCCTGTCAAAAGTCCTTCTGCAGCCTCCCGCTTCCTCAATACTACCTGTTCTACCACCCTATCTTTGTTGCAATACTTGCAGATGACACAATGTCTTCGGTTCCTTCGTCCAGATTGTTTGTGCATAATGTGAATAGTATGGTTCCATCTGACTGTGGGAGGAAACTGGAGCACCTGGAGGAAACCCATGCAGACACGAGGAGAATGTGCAAACTCCATACAGTCAGTCGCCTGAGGTGGGAATTGAACCTGGGTCTCTGGTGCTGTGAGGCAGCAGTGCTAACTACTGTGCCACCATGCTGCCCACACTTTAATACATGAAGAGTATGGCATCTTAAACGTTTACTGTTCCCTGGCACATCCCCTCAAATTCTTGACTGATGAAGTTTCTAAGTTGATCATCTTTGAAGCGTGACGCACTATCATAGGGGGAGATTTTAATTCCTCATGGATCCCAAAGGTCCCCCAAATATCTCTCCGCAATCCAAGCAACTGGTTGATTTATGCATGGAATTAGGGCTGATGAATGTCTGGAGATGTCTCCATTCTATGGGTAGAGACTTCCCCTTTTTCTCTAATCTGCACAAGTGTCTTACCAGGATTGACCTTTTTTTAGTTGCATCAGTTTTTCTGGATTCGGTGATGTCTTATAAAATTGGAAACCTAGCCATTTTCAATCAGTGTGGCAGTGTTTTTGGAGGTTGAGGTTAAGGTCAACAGAACAGGTTCCCAGCACTGGCAAATGAATCCTTTTAATCTCAAGAACAGTAAGTTTGTTGAGTACTTCTCAAATGAGTTTAAAGCATTCTTAGCTATCAATTCGGGTATGGCTAGTAACCTATCTATACTCTGAGAGACTGCTAAGGCCTACGCTAGGGGGTTAGTTATTTCTTATTCGCCCAGCTGGAAGCAACAGAAGGGAAAGCAGCACTGTCTGCTTGGGGCACAGTTGAAGACGGCCGATACAGCATATTTTGATAGATGATCAGTGACTATAAATTGCAGAAAGTCACAGCTCTCCGGGTTGCTTTGAACTCCATGCTTACTCCGACAGTGAAGAGAGAACTCTTCTGCGAAACAAAAGGCTGTTTGAGCATGGCAGTAGCCCACGCAAATACCTGGTATATCTGGCCCGGAAAAAGAGCTCCCTCCAATCCATTACATCAGTCAGAAGGCAGTGGGATTCTTACATGTGACTCTAAAGAGATCAATGCGGCATTTTGGAGTTTTTACTCTGAACTATATTGGTCAGAATGCTGCAAGGATAGATGGGATAAGATGGAGTCTTTTTTTTTAAGAACCCGGATTCCAAGTGTGACCTCAGGACAGTGGTCTCTTCTTAATGCCCACTTGACAGTGCAAGCGATACAGGAGGCAGTAAGACACTTCCAAAGTGCGAAGGTGCCCGGCCCTGATGGTCTTCTGCGTGAATGCTCCTCTGCGTGAATGCTCCAAAGAATGTATAAATATCCTGTCAGGGCTGATGCTGGGCATTTACAAATTTGTACTGTCATGATTGCCTCCCACCGTCACTGAGAGGCTAACATCTCCCCTTCCCCCCCCCCCTCTCTTCCCCCCCCTCTCTTCCCCCCCCTCTCTTCCCCCCCCTCTCTTCCCCCCCCTCTCTTCCCCCCCCTCTCTTCCCCCCCCTCTCTTCCCCCCCCTCTCTTCCCCCCCCCTCTTCCCCCCCCTCTCTCCTCCCCCCCTCTTCTCCCCCCCCCCTTCTTCCCCCCCCCCTCTTCCCCCCCCCCCTCTTCCCCCCCCCCCCTCTTCCCCCCCCCCTCTTCCCCCCCCCCTCTTCCCCCCCCTCTCTCTTCCCCCCCCCTCTCTCTTCCCCCCCCCTCTCTCTTCCCCCCCCTCTCTTCCCCCCCCCCCTCTTCCCCCCCCCCTCTCTTCCCCCCCCCCTCTCTTTCCCCCCCCTCTCTTCCCCCCCCTCTCTTCCCCCCCCTCTCTTCCCCCCCCCCTCTCTTCCCCCCCCCTCTCTTCCCCCCCCTCTCTTCCCCCCCCCTCTCTTCCCCCCCCCCCTCTCTTCCCCCCCCCTCTCTTCCCCCCCCCTCTCTTCCCCCCCCCCTCTCTTCCCCCCCCCTCTCTTCCCCCCCCCTCTCTCCCCCCCCCTCTCTTCCCCCCCCCCTCTTCCCCCCCCCTCTCTTCCCCCCCCTCTCTTCCCCCCCCCTCTCTTCCCCCCCCCCTCTCTTCCCCCCCCCTCTCTTCCCCCCCCCTCTCTTCCCCCCCCTCTCTTCCCCCCCCCTCTCTTCCCCCCCCCTCTCTTCCCCCCCCTCTCTTCCCCCCCCCTCTCTTCCCCCCCCCTCTCTTCCCCCCCCCTCTCTTCCCCCCCCCTCTCTTCCCCCCCCCTCTCTTCCCCCCCCCTCTCTTCCCCCCCCCTCTCTTCCCCCCCCCTCTCTCCCCCCCCCTCTCTTCCCCCCCCCTCTCTTCCCCCCCCCCCTCTCTTCCCCCCCCCTCTCTCCCCCCCCCTCTCTTCCCCCCCCCCTCTCCCTCTCTCCCCCCCCCTCTCTTCCCCCCCCCCCTCTCTTCCCCCCCCCCTCTCTTCCCCCCCCCTCTCTTCCCCCCCCCTCTCTTCCCCCCCCCTCTCTTCCCCCCCCCTCTCTTCCCCCCCCCTCTCTTCCCCCCCCCCTCTCTTCCCCCCCCCCCCACTCTTCCCCCCCCCCCCCTCTCTTCCCCCCCCCCCCCTCTTCCCCCCCCCTCTCTTCCCCCCCCCCCTCTCTTCCCCCCCCCCCTCTCTTCCCCCCCCCCTCTCTTCCCCCCCCCCTCTCTTCCCCCCCCCCCCTCTCTTCCCCCCCCCTCTCTTCCCCCCCCCCCTCTTCCCCCCCCCCCCCTCTCTTCCCCCCCCCCCCCCTCTTCCCCCCCCCCCCCTCTTCCCCCCCCCTCTCTTCCCCCCCCCTCTCTTCCCCCCCCTCTCTTCCCCCCCCCTCTCTTCTCCCCCCCCCCTCTTCTCCCCCCCCCCCCCTCTTCTCCCCCCCCCCCTCTTCTCCCCTCCCCTCTTCTCCCTCCCCTCTTCTCCCCTCCCCTCTTCTCCTCCCCCCTCTCTTCTCCTCCCCCCTCTCTTCTCCCCCCCCCTCTCTTCTCCCCCCCCCTCTCTTCTCCCCCCCCCTCTCTTCTCCCCCCCCCTCTCTTCTCCCCCCCCCCTCTCTTCTCCCCCCCCCCTCTTCTCCCCCCCTCTCTTCTCCCCCCCCCTCTCTTCTCCTCCCCCCCCCCTCTCTTCTCCCCCCCCCCCCTCTCTTCTCCCCCCCCCTCTCTTCTCCCCCCCCTCTCTTCCCCCCCCCCTCTCTTCCCCCCCCCCCTCTCTTCCCCCCCCCCCTCTCTTCCCCCCCCCCCTCTCTTCCCCCCCCCCCCTCTTCCCCCCCCCCCTCTTCCCCCCCCCTCTCTTCCCCCCCCCCCCCCTCTCTTCCCCCCCCCCCTCTCTTCCCCCCCCCCCCCTCTCTTCCCCCCCCCCTCTCTTCCCCCCCCCCCTCTTCCCCCCCCCCCCCTCTCTTCCCCCCCCCCCCTCTCTTCCCCCCCCCCCCTCTTCCCCCCCCCTCTCTTCCCCCCCCTCTCTTCCCCCCCCTCTCTTCTCCCCCCCCCTCTTCTCTCCCCCCCCTCTTCTCCCCCCCCCCTCTTCTCCCCCCCCCTCTTCTCCCCCCCCCTCTTCTCTCCCCCCCCCTCTTCTCCCCCCCCCCTCTTCTCCCCTCCCCTCTTCTCCCCTCCCCTCTTCTCCCCTCCCCTCTTCTCCTCCCCCCTCTCTTCTCCCCCCCCCTCTCTTCTCCCCCCCCCTCTCTTCTCCCCCCCCCTCTCTTCTCCCCCCCCCTCTCTTCTCCCCCCCCCTCTCTTCTCCCCCCCCCCTCTCTTCTCCCCCCCCCTCTCTTCTCCCCCCCTCTCTTCTCCACCCCCCCTCTCTTCTCCTCCCCCCCCCTCTCTTCTCCCCCCCCCCTCTCTTCTCCCCCCCCCTCTCTTCTCCCCCCCCCTCTCTTCTCCCCCCCCCTCTCTTCTCCCCCCCCCCTCTCTTCTCCCCCCCCCTCTCTTCTCCCCCCCCCTCTCTTCTCCCCCCCCCTCTCTCTCTCCCCCCCCCCTCTTCTCCCCCCCCCCCCCTCTTCTCCCCCCCCCCCCTTCTCCCCCCCCCTCTCTTCTCCCCCCCCCTCTCTTCTCCCCCCCCCCTCTCTTCTCCCCCCCCTCTCTTCTCCCCCCCCCTCTCTTCTCTCCCCCCCCTCTCTTCTCTCCCCCCCCCCTCTCTTCTCCCCCCCCCCTCTCTTCTCCCCCCCCCTCTCTTCTCCCCCCCCCCCTCTCTTCTCCCCCCCCCCCTCTCTTCTCCCCCCCCCCTCTCTTCTCCCCCCCCCCTCTCTTCTCCCCCCCCCCTCTCTTCTCCCCCCCCCCCCCCTCCAGAAAGGGAAGACCCTGGAAGTCTGTGTTTCATATAGGTCTATCTCATTGTTAAATTCAGGCTTTTAACATTTTATCTAAGATACTTGCATTGAGAGTTGAGAAGGTGTTGCCTCGTGTTGTTGTTCAGGAGGACCAGACTGGTTTTATAAAGGGCTGTAGGTCCTCTAATAATATTAGATTACGACTGAATATGGTCCAAGTGTGTTAACAATGATGGGTTCAGGGTTTGGTGATCTCTTTAGACACAGAGAAAGCCTTCAATCGGGTGAAGTGGCCATATCTCAGTTATACCCTGGAGCGGTTTGGTCTAGGTGAGGTCTTTGTCAGATGGGTGGAGGTCCTGTATAGTGACTGTCTAGCTGCGGTTCTCACCAATGGTGTAAGATCTAGTAATTTCAGTATTGGTAGGGCAGTTGGCAAGGTTGTCCCCCTCTCACCACTATTTACGTTTTGTGATTGAGCTGCTGGCAGGGTCTATCCATAAGGATCCTAACATAGCTGCCCCAGAAGTGCATGTAAGTTTACGTTATATGCAGATGACATCTCCTCCTTGTATCAAACCTAGCTGTTTTTGCACCCCATTTAATACAAAGCATTAATTTATTTGGCTCCTTTTTGGGATATTAGATCAATTTTGCAAAGTCAGAGGCTATGCCCATGGAGGGTCTTACGGCAATACCTGATATCGAAGGTAAATTAAGATTCCCCTTTTAAACAATCACTGGGGGTTTTCTTTCCTTGAGTATTTTTGTTACTCCCACCTTTTGATCAGCTATTTAAGGCTAATTTTGCTCATTTGGTTGACCTGAAGAAGGGCTTATGCCCGAAACGTCGATTCTCCTGCTCCTTGGATGCTGCCTGACCTGCTGCGCTTTTCCAGCAACACATTTTTCAGCTCTGATCTCCAACATCTGCAGTCCTCACTTTCTCCCAGATTAGAGACCTTCAAAGATGGAAGGCCCTTTCAATTTCCTGGTTAGGTCAAATAGCGCTAACCAAAATGAATGTCCGTCCTCGTCTGTTATATCCAATCACTATTAATACGGTCAAACCTCTTCTTTAGGGGTGGCACGGTGGCTCAGTGGTTAGCACTGCTGCCTCCCAGCGCTAGAGACCCAGGTTCAATTCCCGCCTCGGGCACCTGTCTGTGTGGAGTTTGCACATTCTCCCCGTGTCTGTGTGGGTTTCCTCCGGATGCTCCGGTTTCCTCCCACAGTCCAAAGATGTGTAGGTTAGGTGAATTGGCCATGCTAAATTGCCCGTAGTGTTAGGTGGATTATTTGGGGTAAGTATAGGGGAGTGGGTTTCTCCTTTGGAGGGTCGGTGTGGACTTGTTGGGCCGAAGGGCGTGTTTCCACACTCTAGGGAATCTAATCTAATCTCACCCCTGTAGTTGGTATGCTGGGATTCAGGCCAGGGATGATGGATCCTGGATTCAAACTGACTCATTTTGTAGAAGGATATCCTGACCACCCCTTCAAAACAGGTCTCCCAAACAGGAGACGGCCATTTCCTCACAAACATGGGGCATCATAAAACAGAACTTTTTTATAAGATGTGGCAGCCCTCTTTTGAATTATCTGGAAGCAGATTTGTTTGCCACTTTAATTAGGGCATTTGTTTAGCTATGGTGATTAGGCTTAGTGAGCCTTGTGACTTGGGAAGAAGAATCCTGAATAAATACTGGTGTAATAATTAATGCTCCTGAAGGTTGGTAGCTTCTATGTTGTTGCGCTGAATGGCTTTATTTTATTTATTTATGTACTTTTAGATTTGTAGTGAGTTCAGTTTTGATTTGTTTTGTAGAGTAGGGTAGTAGTTCATTGTAATTATTGTTACAATTTTAAGTTATATTTTTGTAATTTTATTTTGTAAAGAAAAAACTTCTCTATGTAAAAAAAATAAATTAAAATCCAAAGACTATAAAAGGAACAAATACGAATGTTTAACATAATCATGAATTCTGGAAGAGGGAATATGTTACAAGCGATTTTATTTTCTACTTTGCAGCCACCAAACACTTCAGAAGCTTTTTTTTTAAATTCACTTGTGCGATGTGGGAATTGCTGGCAAGACTAACATTTATCTGTGCCCTGTTGCCATTGAGAAGGTGGTGGTGAGGAGTTACATTTCATGTGCTCAGGGTAGACCCACAATGTTAGGAAGGGAACTTCAGGATCCTGACCCAGTGACGGAGAATGAATAGCAAGTTTTTCTTCCAAGTCAGGTTGGTGACTAGGTTAGAGGGCAACCTGCAGGTGGTGACTTTTCCATGTGCTGCCCTTCCCCTTGTAGATGGAAGTTGTCGTGGGTTTGGATGGTTCTGTCTCAGGATTCTTGCAGAATTTATTCATTGGCTTTTGGGGCTTTGGAAACTCCTGAATAATGATGTCAATGCTTGCAAAAGTCAGGTACCCTTTTATGCTGCCAATCTAAGCTCCTAGGTTCCATAGAAGTATAACTCCAGTTTGTGTTTGTTTTTAATTGTAGAGTGCGTTGGGAGTTAAAGGTGATAGATCTATGGCTGCTGATACAAACCAGAAAAAATTGCAACCTGTTGAAATGAAGCCAACGGTACTAAGTGGATATATTCCTGCAGGGCATATTCCAAAACCACTTGTGATGGCTGACTATGTAGCGTGAGTATAAGTTTACAAATTTTTTACTTTTTGAACCCTGGATCCTATCTGAACAGTGTTGACAGTTTGGGACTGCGTAATGCTTATACTAAGTACAACCATGATGGGGTGGGGGTTGAGATAGTTATTTTGCACAGTTTTGTCTTTAACTGGTGGTGGGGGTTTAAATCTCACCATGCCAGAATGTAAATTTGAATCTTTTAAAAATGTCCTAAGTAATAAGTTTATTGTTGTGAAAACCCAATTTGGTTGACTTAATATGCCCTACTGTGCCACTTGTTAGATCAAAACAAAATCAAAAGTGAGAAATAGAAACATAAAGAACAAGAGTAGGCCACTCGGCCTTTGTGCCTGCTCTGCCAATCATTGTTCATGGCTGAAATTCCAATTCCATATCCTGTTCTTGCTTTTCCGCATTATGGTTTGATCCCTTTAGCCTGAAATGTTATAGCCAATTCCTCTTGAAATTGTACCATGTTTTGGTCTAAACTGCTTTCTGTGGTAGCCAATTTCACAGGCCCACCAGTCTCTGGGTGAAGAAATGTCTCCTCATTTCAATCTTAATTGGTTTACCTCCTATCATTAGACAGTGACTCCTACTTCTGGACTACCCGCCAAGATGTCCTTGCTGTACTTACCCTGTACAGGTTTCTGTGAGATTCAATTCCCCGGGCCCTCAATTCTTCTGAACTCCAGCATGTACTATACTTTCGGATTTTAAATAATCTGACGTTCTGATTCTAAGCATATGACTAAATCCAAGACCCCACTCTCACTATCCCTAGGTGTGTCCTGTTCTGTGAGCGGATGGACCCAGCAGGGATGTCATTGAAGTGGTATACAATCAAAAGCCAGTTGTCTGTTCAGTCCTCAGCATGCATTTCATTTCCCATGGCAACTGGTTAAACATGAACAAGGAACCCGTCTGCAGTTTACTTTCCATTGTCACCCCACCACCCCAATCTCCCCAACTGATGAATCAGTACTTTATATGAAACACCCGAACAACACTTGGACAAAGCACTGAAGGTGCCAAGGGAACAGAATGTACTCTGGATTGGGGACTTGAATATTCATCTCCAAAAGTCACTTAACAGTGCTATGACTTGCCAGGGTTGGGGGGCTTGAGCTATAGGGTGAGGCAGAATAGATTGAGGATATCTTCTTTGGAGCATCAGAGGCTGAGGGGTGACCTTAGGTTTATAAAGTCATTACGGGCATGAGCGTAGAACAGTACAGCGCAGTATAGTCCTTTTGGCCCTCTGTTGCACTGACTTGTCAAATGAATCTGAAGCCCATCTAATCTACATTATTCGATTTTCATCCATATGTCTATCCAATGACCATTTAAATACCCTTAAAGTTGGCGGCAACTGTTGCAGGTAGTGTGTTCCATACCCCTACTAACTGAGTAAAGAAACATCTGTCCTATATCTATCACCCTTCAATTTTGAGCTATGTCCCCTCGTGCTAGCAATCGCTATCTGAGGAAAAAGGCTCTCTGTTCACTCTATCTAACCCTCTGATTATCTTATGTCTCTATTAAGTCACCTCTCAATCTTCTCTCTAATAAAAAACAGCCTCAAGTCCCTCCCCTTCCCTTGTAAGATCTTCCCTCCATACCAGGAAACTCCCTAGAAAATTTCCTCTGCACCCTTTCCAAAGCTTCCACATCCTTCCTCTAATGCATTGACCAGAACTGTACACAATACTCCAAGTGCGGCCACATCAGAATTTTGGACAGCTGCAGCATGACCTCATCGTTCTGAAACTCAGTCCCTCCACCAATGAAAGCTAACACATTGTATACCTTCTTAACAACCCTGGTTGGCAACTTTCAGGGATCTATGCACATGGAAACACAGAGCGCTGTTCATCTACACTACCAGTAATCTTACGTTTAGCCCAGTACTCTGCATTCCTGTGACTCCTTCCAAAATGAATCCCCTCATGCTTTTCTGCATTAAACTCCATTTGCCAACTCTTAGCCCAGCTCTGCAGCTTATCTGTGCCTTTCTGTAACCTGCAACATCCTTTGGCACTATCCATAATTCTACCGATGTTAGTGTCATCCGCAAACTCAGTAACCCATCCTTCTACGCCCACATTCATGTCACTTAAAGATGACAAACAGTAGTGCACCCAAAACAGATCCTTGTAGTTCTCTCGAACTGAGCTCCAGGATGAATGTTTCCCATCAACCACCATCCTCTGTCTTTCAGCTAGCCAATTTGTGATCCAAACCACTAAATCACCCTCAATCCCATACCTCTGTAATTTGTGCAATGGCCTACTGAAACCAATATATATTATATTTACCGTTTTACCCTCATCAACCTTCTCAAAGAACTCAAAGGCTTGTAAGGCACAACCTACCTTTCACAAAACTGTGTTGACTATCCCTAATCAACTTATTTCTTTCTAGATGATTATAAATAGACAAGGTCTTTTCCCACAGGTGGGGAAATGCAAAACTACAGGGCGTAAGTTTAAGGTAAGAGGGGAAACTGCTTGAGTCTATTATCAAGGAAGAAACGGCAAGGCATCTAGATAGAAATTGTCCCATTGGGCAGACACAGCATTGGTTTGTGAAGGGCAGGTCATGCTTAACTAATCTACTGGAATTCTGTGAAGACAACATGAGCACGGTGGGCAATAGGGACCCAGCAGATGTGGGTTTAGGTTTCGAAAAGGCAGTTGACAACGTGCTGCACAAAAAGCTGCTGCATAAGACAAAGGTGCCAGGCATTATGGACAATGTATTAGCATGGAGAGAGGATTGATTAACTATCAGGAAGCAAACAGTGGGGATAAATGAGTGCTTTTCAGTTGGGGGAATGGACACTCTGTAAACAAAATTGTGTTTCAAAGATTGCTGCCAGTGTTAGGGAAACCTTGGGAGCAGGCATGATGAAGGAGAGGAAAAATTCATTTGAAATTGAAATGCAGAACCACAGAGATGGTGATCAGACTGTCAAAGTTTATACCTGAGCCATGAGTAAATTTAGCAAAGGATAAACAGATGCTTGAGCTGAACCATTAATTCAAAGTTGGTGAGAGATGGTTTCAATTGATGGGACACTGGTAAAGTGAGGATAGTACTTTTGATCAGGTCTTCACATAAACTATGGGGAACAGTATTCTGGTGAATTGAATGACTAGAACTGTAAAAGGGGCTCTTTAAAAGGGAAGGGAGCAGAGATCAAATAGACTTTTTAATTAGTGAGATTCAAACCTATGTCCTCTGAATGTTAGCCCAGAGTTACTAGCTAACTAGGATAGTGACATTATCATTACACCACTGCCTCCCCTTTCTGTCAGCCAGGAAAGATAGCTATAAACTAACGAAGTGAAATAGTTCAAGTGAAGGTTGTTTTAGAAAACCAAGATAAAAGTTTGTGTATTTAAGTTCTGATCCACTCCACTTATCTCAGGGTAAGCTATAGGCAGGAAATAGCTGAAAAAGCACTATATTAATGCATGGAGCATCAACAGTAAGACAGATCAACTATTGGCAGAAATAAGGGTAAATGATTCAGACCAAATTGCCATTATAGACCCCTTGCAAGACTGCCAAAGTTAGCAAATAGTATTCCAGGATATGAAACATTTCTAAAGCATTCAGAATGACAAAAGAGAGGGTAACTCTGATAGTAGCTAGATGATATAAGGTTGAGTGAGAAATGGATTTCTTAAATTATATCTTTGTGAGTGGAGATTAAGAATAGCAAAGATCACAAAATACTGGTGGGAGTAGTTTATTAGCTCTGAATCAACAATCTAATAGAACATTAAACACATAATTAAGGGGAACTTTAATTTTCACATGGACTTGACCCATCAAAATTGCAATTGTTTCCTGGAATATGAGCTTGTAGAATATTGTTTGCATTAGTTTCCTGGAACAATACTGTAGAGCGAACTAGAGAATTAACTCATTTACTTTTCAGATTTAGTATTGCTCAATGAGGCAGAGTTAATAATCTTGTAGTAAAGCACTAGGAAATGGTAATCATAATAGTTACATTAAACGTAATTTGACAATAACACCAATAATATGAATCTGAACCAGTTGCATAGGTATGAGGGCAGAGCTACTTGTGTAAAGGTTAGCATTACATTAAAAGAGGCATAGAAACAAAAACCAGTCTGAGTCATGAGTGGTTTAAAAACAAGCAAGGGGCTACTAAAATGTTAATGAGGGGGGGAATATTGATACTAAATTACCCCAGAATGAGCTTTTAAATTATAAGGAGGAAGGAAGTAGCTACTTTGTTCCTTAAAGCAGAGATATGAATGAGGAAATATTAGTCATTGAAAAGTTGTTTTGCATCTCCTCACAGTAGGAGTCACAAGTTGTATACCAGAAACAGGATAACCTATGTGCTTTGAGTGAGGAAATTAAAGTGTTAAAGAAACTAAAATCTAGTAAGCCTCCAGAACCTAATGACCTACACTCCAATTTTCTCAATGAGCCTGACGTCTGTGGTGGGCAAGTTGTTGGAGGGAATCATGAGGGACAGGATGTACGTGTATTTGGAAAGGCAAGGACTGATTAGGGATAGCCAACATGTCTTGTGCATGGGGAATCATGTGTTACAAACTTGATTGAGTTTTTTGAAGAAGTAACCAAGAGGATTGAGGGCAACGCAGTAGATGTCACCTATGTGGACTTCAGTAAGGTGTTCGACAATGTTCCCCCTGGGAGACTGATTAGCAAGGTTAGATCTTATGGAATGCAGGGAGAAGTAGCCATTTGGATACACAACTGGCTCAAAGGTAGAAGACAGAGGGTGGTGGTGGAGGGTTGTTTTTCAGACTGGAGGCCTGTGACCAGTGGAGTGTCACAAGGATTGGTGCTGGGTCTACTACTTCTCTTCATTTCTTTAAATGATTTGGATGTGAGCATAAGAGGTACAGTTAGTAAGTTTGCAGATTACACTAAAATTGGAGGTGTAGTGGACAGTAAAGAGGGTTACCTCAGATTACAACTGGATCTTGATCAGATGAGCCAATGGACTGAGAAGTGGCAGATGGAGTTTAATTTAGATAAATGCGAGGTGCTGCATTTTGGGAAAGCAAATCTTAGTAGGTCCTATGGTAAGGTCCTAGGGAGTGTTGCTGAACAAAGAGACCTTGGAGTGCAAGTTCATAGCTCCTTGAAAGTAGAGTCACAAGTGGATATGTTAGGAAGAAAGGTGTTTGGTATGCTTTCCTTTATTGGTCAGAGTATTGAGTACAGGAGTTGGGAGATCATGTTGAGGCTGTACAGGATGTTGATTTGGCAACTTTTGGATTAATGCATGCAATTCTGGTCTTCTCTCTATCGGAAGGATGTTGTGAAACTTGAAAGGGTTCAGAAAAGATTTACAAGGGTATTGCCAGGGTTGGAGGATTTGAGCTATAGGGAGGGGTTGAATAGGCTAGGGCTGTTTTTCCTGGAGCATCTGAAGCTGAGGGATGACCTTATAGGGTTTATAAAATCATGAGGGGCATGATAAATGGACAAAGTGTTTTCCCTGGGGTGGGGAGTGCAAAGATAGAGGGCATAAGTTTAGGATGCGAGGGGAAGAATATAAGAGACCTAAGAAACAATTTTATCATGCAGAGGGTGGTACGTGTATGGAATGAACTGCCAGAGGAAGTGGTGGAGGCTAGTACAATTGCAACATTTAAAAGGCATTTGGATGGGTATATGAATAAGATGGGTTTGGAGGGAGATGGACTGGGTGCTAACAGGTGGGACTAGATTGGGTTGGGATATCTGGTCGGCATGGACGAGTTGGACTGAAGGGTTTGTTTCGGTGTGGTACATCTCTATGACTCTGACTCTAAACAGCTGCAGAGATGGTGGATATCCTGATTTGATTTCCCACAATTCCCTACATTGTGGAATGGTTCCAAATGATTAGGTGTTAATAAATATTTCACTGCTATTCACCTCCCATATTTGACATCAAGTCAAGTCCCACTAGTTAGAGAATTCAAATCCAGTTTTGAACATTATGATCAGAAGGATTGCAATGATTTTTGTAAAACGTCAACTGGTTTGGCAATGGAAGGAAATCTATCTTTGCCAGATTTGGCTGACGTGACTCTGGTACCAATGTTGCTGATTCTTAACTTGCTGGATCACTTCGGAAGAAATTGTTGTATCAAAACCACTTCATGAAGGAGGCTGACCACTTCCTCCTTGGGACATCCAGGTTGTGCAATGCATGGGTTGTCCTTGCCTACCCAGGTGGTCACATACTGAGAATTGAAAGCATGATTTTTTTTTTCTTGTTCTGGAATTGATTTGTGGTGGCATTCAATGAGCAACTACACCTGACCTCTGAGGATTTAATCAGCATCTTTGCCCCACCTTAATGTATCCTATTAGAATGAGTAACTGCTTTATGCAACTATTCTGCTGACATTCACAATCTACTTATACTCATTAAGGTGGGGCAAAGATGCTGATTAAATCCTCAGTTATACAGTTATCTGATAGTTGCTGACATCAGTTGGCCATTTGCAAAGCATTTAAAAGGATATGGTGTTGAATTTGAGTTTTATTTTTCTTTTCAGTAAATATCCTTCTATTCGAACCCCTGAAGAACGTGAACGTTACAAGGCAGTATTTAATGATCAGCATGCAGAGTACAAAGAGCTTCATGCAGAAGTGCAAACTGTTCTGAAAAAGTTCAGTGAAATGGATGCCATGATGAGTAGACTTCCTCAACATGCAGAGACCCAACAGGTTAGTGCATCTCGCGTGGTGCAATCTGCCAAAGTGTCTGTATTGATATCTTGTATGATATTTCAGTTGAAGTGGGATCATTTATACATCACAAAATCTAGGGCGTTTGGTAGCTCCATAAGTGCAACTTTGAAGAGCTAATTGCAAGTTTGCCTAGTGAATTTGACTGAAATTTGGTTGTTACTGGAAGATGCTATTGTAGTGGGAAAGTGATGACTTAGAGGACTTAGGACTAAGAGAGTCCAATAATATTCTGGGGACCCAGATTCAAATCTTGTGATGGCAGGAGGTGGAATTTGAATTCAATACGTTAAAAAAAAAATTAGTAGTAAGATGATGACCATCTGATTCACTCATGTCCTTAAGGGAAGGAACTGCAGTCATTACATGGTCTGGCCTAAATGTGACTCTAGACCTACAGCGATGTGTTTTACTCTTAACTGCCCTCTGGGCAATTAGGGATGACTAAAAAATGTTTGCTTAGTCAACATTGCCAGGATCCAGAAAATTAATAAGTGTATTGCTGTTTTTCATTGGGAGTTGAAATAATTTGTGCAAGGTCTGGCATTAAAGTAAAGAATTGAACGGTGTCTGGTTTGCATGTTCATATGAGTGAAACATTCTATGGTATTATTAGAATGACCGTTCACTCCTTGATCCAGATCTCTCAAACATCTTAATCAGTAATTTTTCTGTTGCTGCTTGATTATTACAATTATTTGCCTTCAGTGTTACTATTTCAAATTTTGTCTTTGGAACATCCTGAGGATCTGAAAAATGTTGCATAAATTGCCTTCTTTCAAGATCAATTACCGTATGTACTTGAGTAATAGTAACTTTTTTGACTACGATAAGGTTAAATTTGTGTGGTTGACTATAGTATGGATAGTACTTTTGAGGGGCTGAAATTCATGCCCATCAAAATTTCATATCGTACATTAGCAGAAGCCCAAGTGATCTCTAAACAAAGAGGGAAAAAAATGTCTTATGGTAATTCTTAAAACCAGCGGTAGAATACAACAGTCAGGGGATTGCAAGACCAGGAGCTGAGTGGAACAACTGACAGAGTGGAAACTGGAGTGGGATGTGACAGCAGGCACACTGACTCGTAAATGTTGATCTGTTTATCTGTGAAGAACTAGGGTTGATATTTACACAAGGTATATGGAAGTTCCAGGTTATTTGGCCAAAAATAGCAGGTGGACTTTTACATGAGATCGGCTAGTACTGTAGTATATACGCGAAAACAAATACCCTTAGGTCCAAAACACATGTAATTTCATATTCATCCAGTAGAGGGACATATTTCTGGAGGTAATGCTAACAAAATTTAATTAGCTCCAGGTTCGGTATGTAAAAAGTGAATAAAGATATTTGTGAAAAATGTGTTCTTTCAACAAACATCCCAAAATCTACATGGTTATCAATATACATCAGGATTTTGGTAAAAATTCAGAAATATATTTTTATCTTGTAAGTGATTTGAGTTAGTTCATTGCTCACTACAACATCTGGTTCTGGGACTTTTAACTGATGATGGAAGGAGTGAGAAGAGGAATATCATGATGTTTCAGTATTTGTATATGGCAATTCAAGTTCCATTCTTCGAACTCCTCCACTGCTTCTATCAAAGCCATGTCACACAACACCAGGTTATAGCCCAACACGTTTCTTTGAAATCACCGAGCTTTTGGAGCACTGCTCCTTCGTCTGGTGAAGTCACTTCATCCAACACTGCTGAAGAAGCAGCTTTTTGAAAGCTGGTGATTTGAAATAAATCTGTTGGACTGATACTTGGTGTCATGTGACTTCTGACTTTGTCCACCTCAGTCCAACACCAGCACCTCCATGTCCTGCTTTTATCTAGTGTTTTAATATACATGTTCTTTTATTTGTTCTTGAATGTGGCTGTTAAGTCCAGCATTTGTTGTCTACCTTTTGAAGATGATGTTGAACTTCATTCTGGAACTACTGTGATCTTTATGGTGTCCATGTACTCACTGGTATTAGGGAGGAACATTGTAGAATTTAATGACCCAGTGATATTGAAACATTTGTATCATTTGAATTCTGGCTAGTGTGGTTTTAAGAAAAAGTTGCAATGGTAGTGTTCCTATGCATGCCATAGGAACTAGCCATGTTCTTCTATGTGGTAGAGGTTATAAGTTGGGAAGGACCTATCCAGGAAGCTGTAGCTTTTAGTGATGAAATTTACAAAACTTAATTTTAAAATTCAAAAGTGAGAAGGAAACATTTTGGGATTCTCTTATCCCAACTTTACTTTATCTGAGTTGTTTGATTCCAGCAAAGGCAACATTTAGATATAAAATTGACCTCTCTCCATGACTGAGGGAGGGAGCAAAATGAAGTGTGGTCTGTCCCACATTCCATCTTGTCTTGCTGGAAATGGTGTGTGTTGTTTGTTTACTGGAGTTAAATTTGAATTTGACCCTACCCTTCATTCTCACTGGATACCCTGACTCATGAAGACTGTACATGGGTAAAATGCGCACTTTGCATGATACTATGATTCTTATGTAATCAAAACCGTCTGAATTATTTATTGCAATAAGCCAGCAATCCCAGTTGAGTGAAGTGCATGTTTGAACTTGACTGCAAATCTGGAACTCTAGGCCACTCGTGGCTTTGGTTTAGCAAGATTATCTTTGTTACCGTATTTGTGTACCAACTTGCCCAACTATGAAATAACATTCAAGAACAAGTACAAGACTGTGCACATTTTAAAAAAAAATGATAAAAGCAATGTAGCACGTCTGAGGATTTAGCATTTGAATTGTCATACACACGTGGTACTAAAAACAGTATTGTTTTTGTCTTCTCATTTGTAAGACCATAAGACATAGGAGCTGAAATTAGGCCATTCAGCCCATTGAGTCTGCTCCACCATTCAATTATGGCTGATCAGTTTCTCAACCCCATTCTCCTGCTTTCTCCCTGTAACACTTGATCCCTTTGATGCTCAAGAACCTATCTATCTCAGTCTTAAATATACTTAATGACCTGGCCTCTTCCAGCCTTCTGTGGCAATGATTTCCATAGATTCATCACTCTCTGGTGGAACAGGTTTCTCCTTATCTCTGTTCTAAAAGATCTGCCCTTTACTTTAAGGCTATGCCCTCTGGTCCTTGTCTCTCCAACCATTGGCAATATCTTCCCAAAATCTACTCTGTGCAGACCATTCAGAATTTTGTATGTTTGTTAGATTCCCCCCTCATCCTTCTAGACTCAGAGTGTAAACCCACAGTCCTCAAATGTTCCTCCGATATTAAGCTTTTCATTCCTGGGACCATTCTCATGAACCTCTTCTGATCGTACTCCAGGGACAGTACCTCCTTCTTGAGGTATGAAGCCCAAAACTGCATGCAATATTCCAAATGTGATCTGATGAAAGGGTAATAGAGCGTCAGAGGTACGTCCCTGCCTTTATATTTAAGTCCTCAAATTAAATGTTGTCATTGCATCTGCCTTTTTAACTATTAATTCAACCTGCAAGTTTACCTCGAGAGAATCCTGAACCAGAACTCCCAAGTCTCTTTGCACTTAGACTTCTGAATTTTCTCCCCATTTAGAAAATAGTCCATGCTCCTATTTTTCCTATCAAACCTCATACTTTCCCGCGTTGTGCTCCATCTGCCACTTTCTCCACTTTGCTGACCTGTCCAAATCCAGAATGCCCTACGTTCCTTCATCTGCATCGTTAATGTTGTGGTCCCAACATTGAGCTTTGTGGAATACCACTTGTCACTGGCTACCATCCTGAGAAGGACCCTTTTATTTCCACTCTCTGCTTTGTGCCAGACAGCCAAGCTTCTATCCATGTTCGCACCTTGCCTCGGACGCTATGGGCCCTTATCTTACTCAGTTGCCTCCTGTGCAGCATTGTCAAAGGCCTCCTTGAAGTCCAGGTAGATAACATCCATTAGCTCTCCTTGGTCTAACCTGCTCATTACTTCCTCAAAGAATTCCAGCAGATGCTGGAGATCAGAGTCAAGATTAAAGTGGTGCTGGAAAAGCACAGCAGGCCAGGCAGCATCTGAAGAGCATCCGAAATCGATGTTTCGGGCAAAAGCCCTTCCTGCTCCTTGGATGCTGCCTGACCTGCTGTGCTTTTCCAGCACCATTCTAATCTTGATTTTCGCATGTTTGTCAGGCATGACCTCCTCTTGATGAAGCCATGTTGACTTTGCCCTATTTTACCATACACTTCCAAGTATTCAGAAATCTCATTCTAACTTGAAAGGGTTCGGATAAGATTTACAAGGATGTTGCCAGGGTTGGAGGATTTGAACTATAGGGAGAGACTGAACAGGCTGGGGCTGTTTTCCATGGAGTATCGGAGGCTGAGGGGTGACGTTATAGAGGTTTACAAAATTGAGGGGCATGGATAGGATAAATAGGCAAGTCTTTTCCCTGGGGTGGGGGAGTCCAGAACTAGAGGGCATAGGTTTAGGGTGAGAGGGGAAAGATATAAAAGAGACCTAAGGGGCAACTTTTTCATGCAGAGGGTGGTATGTGTATGGAATGAGCTGCCAGAGGAAGTGGTGGAGGCTGGTACAATTGCAACATTTAAAAGGTATCTGGATGGGTATATGAATAAGAAGGGTTTGGAGGGATATGTGCTGGGTGCTGGCAGGTGGGACCAGATTGTATTGGGATATCTGGTCAGCATGGATGGGTTGGGTCAGAGGGTCTGTTTCCATGCTGTACATCTCTATGACTCCATCTTACCCACAACCGAGGTTAGGCTAATCGGTCTGTAGTTTTCTTTCTTTTGCCTTACGCCCTTTTTAAACCGGAATGTCACATTAGCGATTTTCCGTTCCTCTGAGACATTCTCTGATTCCAGCGATTCCTGAAAGATCATCACTAACACCTCTGTTATCTCTTCAGCTATTTTTCCTTAGAACTCTAGTATGTAATCCATCTGGTCCAGATGATTCACCCTCAGGCCATTCAGCTTTTCTGGCATCTTCTGCTTGGTGATGTTCATCATACTCGGCTTTGCTGTCTCTCTTCTTGAATTTTTGTGATATTATTCTTGTCTTCCACCTTGAAGACTGCTGTGAAATAATTATTCAGTTCCTTAGCCATTTTCTTGTTCCTGTCTACTATCTCTTCAGTGTCACTTTCCAGTGGTCTAATGTCCACTTTTGTCCCTCTTTTGCCCTTTACTCATCTAAAGAAAGTCTTACAGTCTTCCCTTATTACTGTCTAGCTTGCCATCCTATTTAATCTTCTCCCTCCTTTTTTTTTCTTGTTGCCCTTTGGTAAGCTTCCCAATCCTCTGGTTTTTCCACTGCCCTTTGCCATATCATATGATTGCATCATCCTTCCCGCACCATGCTTTTTTTTACCTTGGGATGAATCTGTGTCTCCTAAATTACTCCCAGAAACTCCTGCCGTTGCTGTTTGTCTCCTACTAGGCTCCTCTCCCAGTCAATTCTTCGCAGCTCCTCCCTCGTGCATCTGCAGTTGCCTTTATTCAGCTGTAATAACATTTATCTCTGATTCTATCTTCCCCTCTCAAATTGCAGAGTAAGTTCAATCACATAATGGTTGCTGCCATCTCCGGGTTCCTTCACCTTATCAAGTCTGCCTCATTGCACAACACTAAATCCACTATTGTCTGTTCCCTGGTGGACTCCACCACAAGCTGTTCCAAAAAGCCATCTCTTAGACATTTCACAAATTCCTTTTGCAATCCACTACCAATCTGATTTTCCCAGTCTGCCTGCATATTGAAATCCCCGATGATCACTGTATCTTGGCCTTTCCTTCACATAGTCATAGAATAACAGACCCTTTGGTCCAACCCATCATGTCGACCACATCTTTTCTATCTCCTAGTGTATCTTTTGCCCTAGCTCCTGACCATTGTTTGTAGGCCTGTACATAACTCCTACTATGGTTTTTATTACTTTTTGCAGTTCCTCGATTCTACCCATCATCTCACCCTACTTTGTTTCTTACTATTTATTTAATTTCTTTTTTTTTCCCACAAATAAGGCAACACCACCCCTCTCTGCCCACCTGCCTATCTTTTCAATAGGATGTATATCCTTGAATATTCAGCTTCCAGTCCTGATCCCCTTGCAGCCACATCTCCATGATACCCACTGGTGCATACTTGCGATCTGTGCCACAAGCTCATTTACCTTGTTCCTTATGCTGTGTGCATTCAGATATAACACCTTCAGTCCTGTGTTAACCGTCCCTCTTCTCATTGTCATTCGTTTGTCCAGTGTGCTTGAAGTTTGATTGCTAACCCTTTCCATACAGTTTGTCCTGTTTTGTGTTTGCTGGAGATTTTAATAACCTCTCCCGAGTTCTGCACTCTTACCACCTCCTTTAATTTAAATTTCCCCATAAGTGAGTGATCCCATCCCATGAACCCCTTCCGTTATTAGCTCATTTTTTACAAAAGATCAGATTGAAATGAAAAAATGCCTTGGAGCTTACAAGCTTTGAGTGAGCCAAGTGTATTACAACAGTATTAAATCTAACTTGTCAATTCTACATGAGTAAGAAAAACTAAGTGATTTGATTAATTCCCAAAACAAAGCCTTTGTAATATTTTGAGAAAAGTAGGTCATCCCCCTCTTTCCTATTTTGAAGGTGAGTTTTTATTAGATACAATTTCACAGTTGCCAGGAATTTTCCATGACCTTTATCAAGAGGTCATTGAATTTAGTTCCAGTGGGTCTGTGAGTCAATCACTGCAGAAGGTGGGAGAGCATCTTGGAGTGGCTTAACATTTACTGTCCATCTCTAAACTAAGCCACCACTTGTATAAACTTTATAAGTTTGTTTTTAAAGTTGAGGACTTCAGATCAACAAACTTTTTCTAAAGGTTTTGCAAAATTTATTGTTTCAAATGATTTGAGGGATAAAAGAGTGTTGCTAAACATATCCTTTTAAGGCTTGTAAGTGTTCCAACAATGGGAATAAGCTTGAGCTTCATGTGTTTAATTAAACAATCGAACATTCTGAATTAAGGTCTTATTGAGCATTTGCATGTTTTCTAATTTTAGGAGTATGACAGAATCACAAAAGTTTTCCATGAATATCAGAAGAAAAAAAATGTAAGTATCAAAGTGAAACACTTTCTTGGGAAGCTTGTCTGTCGTGAAATTGCATTTGATTTCACCTTGATGAGAAATGTGAATTGATGATGGTGATTGGAAATCCTTATTAATTGAAAAGTTTCAGTCCTGGTGACTTGCCCAAGTCATATCAGATTTTTGTAAGGCATTTCTATCTATATGGGAATAATTTATCATGTTTGTTAAATGTTAATCATTACAAAAAACCTCCCTCTGGACATTCACCAATAATGCTTATGTCTTCCTAATGTTTGGGTTTGAAAGCACGTACATGTATTATGAGCCTTGTCCACCTGATTCAGTTAATCTGATTCAGTAGTGGTCTAAACTTCTATGTTAAAGTGTAGAACGCTTTGGCTTCCTGTGAATAGAGGTGATCATTGGTGAAAAATGGGTCAAACACCAGTTAATACAGGTTTAGAGATTTAGTTGGCTCAGTTGGCTGAATGACTGACTGTTTTGAGATTTAGGGTGGCTGAAGTATCATGAGAGTACTATCTTGACATCTACCCTCAACTGAGACATGATGGCCCTTGTCCCACCATCAGAGTCTAGATTAGTGGTGCTGGAAAAGTACAGCAGGTCAGGCACCATCTGAGGAGCAGGAAAATCTCCCTTCATCAGGAATGATCTGATCTCCAGCATCTGCAGTCCTCACTTTTGCCTTGTCCTACCATCCGTCATCTCTCTGAGAGCACTGACCCATGGTCTCCTGGGACTATGACAGCATTACCTATTATCTAATACAAGTATGATCAATTTGGTCTTCTGGACCATACCACCCAAGGGATTTGAAGAGGAATTTTATTTTTTAAAATTTTTCCCTTTTTCATAAGATTACATGGATGTTGCCTGTGCATAATACTTCATACATCATGAGAATATTCACTAGTGAGAATGGACCTGATATTTTCCTACTCATCGATTGTGCTTTTACAATTCCAAACTTGAAACTGGAAAGCTAAACTGTTAATAGAACCTATTTTTATTGTGTAATGATCCATTCCCAGCTGTGGAACTCCTTGAAGAAACTGACTCCAATACAAAAGGTTATATCCAAACACTGCACTTGTGTCAAAACTGTAACCTTTCCATCTTTCGAAATGGTTCACAATTATGTGTTGAACAAGACTTGAGAAACAATAATTTATAATAGACTTTCAAATGAGCTTTGCACATTTGATAGAGGAAGTGAGGATTGCAGATGCTGGAGATCAGAGTCGAGAGTGTGGTGCTGCAAAAGCACAGCAGGTCAGGCAGCATCCGAGGAGCAGGAGAATCGACGTTTCTGGCATAAGTCCTTCTTGATGAACATTGATTCTTGAGTCCAGCTCCACACACTCGACTTTTTTTAAAAATTTAGTACTTTTGAAGATTATCCAGTGCTGATGCTGTGTTATAATGTAATACTTCCCATTTGTGCAGGATCCCACATTCCTGGAGAAAAAAGAACGCTGTGAATATTTGAAAAACAAACTCTCTCACATCAAACAGAGAATTCAAGAATATGACAAAGTCATGAACTGGAATGCTAACATGTAGAGAGGTTTTGCAAACCTTTTTTCTGCATGTTGTTTTTCATAACTAAATGACAAAACTTGATTTATTGTGCTTTCCATTGTTATATTAAAACAAACACCCTTCTATTTAAACTTTCCTTGAGACCAAACATTAGATTAAGTGGAACAACGAACCAAAGTACATTGGTTTACACTGTTCCCAATTTGAATTAGCCTTTACATATATATGTTCTAAATATTAAATGTTTGTGCAAATTTTGGTATTTATAATGTGTACTAGTTAGAAATATTTTTATACAAACTATTTTGCATATGGTATAAAGTTACCAAGACTTTTCATTCTTCTAATGCCTTATTTGGTCTGTTGAATTTATTGAGTTCTGGATTTTGAGTTTAGCTGAATATATTAAATGCTGCAACTAAGTCTGCTTTTAATAACATACTTATTGCATGACTAGAAGAAAAAGAGTAGACTTTGTGCATATCTCCAGCTGCCTCCTCAAAGTTGGATTTTTTCAAATTCTGCATTTCTGATACAGAATGCTATATTTTATAGCTTCAATGTTTCACTGAAGATAGGTCAGAAGTGGTACAAAGTTTCTTTGCATAGCTGTCTTTTTACTCTAATCTAACATTACCAAATGTAAGCCTTAAATACTCAAGCTCTGGAGATGTTGTTGGGAATAGTCATGAGGTTGATTCTTGGAATCAAATAAGTGTTTAGGTAAGATTTGATGGAAAACAACTGAAATAAATGATCTTGTAGGGGTATATAGATGAAAGAGTGAAGACTAATCTAGATATGCTGGGAGGAATACTAGAAAATGATCAATAGTCTGAAATTGCAGAAAGGAATGTTTGAGCGGAGGTCTGAGGTTGGCCTTCGAGCAAAGCTCCTTAATGCCTGAAATGAGCAACTTGGATTCATGAAGCAAAAAATCTTGGACACTCTCAAGTCAGTTAAATTACAAGATTAAGGGTTGGATGGCTCCTCTCATCAGTATCTTGTGATCTTGCTTTTAAAGTTGGTTTCTATTGTTGCAGTGCAATTTCCATATTCAACTTGTCCAAATGACTTGACAAGCACTTGAAATTTTATATTCGAGCCTATTTGTAAGCTTTGAAACAGTTAAATTCATTTCTACTGACTTGAGCCACATCTTTGCAATTTGTACATTTTTTTTATACAGTTGATGTGAGATAAAGGGATTTTTGTATTTTAGTGATATTTTGTTTTTTGCAAGCTAAATATTATATCTGATTTTATTTTGAATATAGTTTGAGAAGTTGTGCCTCAGACTTTTGGTGCCTTTTCAACAAAGTGCTCCTTCTAATGTATTGAAAAAATACTGGTAACTGTTTGTTATTCATGCCAAACTAACTATTGTTAACTAAAGTACAAGTTTCCATAATAAAGTTTAAAATTTATAAGAATTGTACTGTGACAAACTTGTGTAAATGGAACATTTTTAAATAATTATGTGTAACAATGTAAATAAATCTTAGAAGAATGTTTTGTCTTCTGGTCACTACTTATATCAACCTTTTGTACATCTAGATCACATCTAAGTTTTATGTTGTTTGTCATTGTGCAAGTGAAAACTTGTCTTTGAGGTTCTGCTTTGTCCAAAACTCTCTACATCTGCTTCTGTACAATGGTGTAATCTGCCATTTGCGTATTATCAAATCATCATAATCCAACTCAGGAATTCAAATCTGGACGACTTCCTATTATCTCCTCTTTATTCTCAATTAACCCCTTTATCGTTCAGTTTTTGAAGTACATTTGTTTTGGCCGACACTAACTCTGAGCTCATCACTATTTTCAGTTGAGCTTTTTTAAACTTGTCTTCCCTCTGATATTCTGCTGTCCCAATTCCCTATTTCAACTAGTATAAATACCTCCCTATTTCTCCCTTTTTTTAGCTTTGACAATGGGTCAGTTAGACTCGATGTCAGCTCTTTTCTCTCCTTACAGATGCTGCCAGACCTGTTGAGATTTTCCAGCATTTTCTCTTTTGGTTCCCTATTTCAACCTCTCAGTAATTAACCATTATGCAACTTACCACAGGGCCCATTGAGGCACTCAGTAACAGCAACAAACCAAATTGCCCAATGTCAGGGTCTTGCTCACTATCTGCTGAGTGTCTGCTAATGTTTTCGAGGAGAAAGTGAGGACTGCAGATGCTGGAGATCAGAGCTGAAAATGTGTTGCTGGAAAAGCGCAGCAGGTCAGGCAGCATCCAAGGAGCAGGAGAACTGACGTTTTGGGCATGTACCCTTCAGGATTCCTGAAGAAGGGCTCATGCCCGAAACATCGATTCTCCTGCTCCTTGGATGCTGTCTGACCTGCTGCGCTTTTCCAGCAACACATTTTCAGCTCATTTCTGCTAATGTTGCCACTTTGTTTTTTTCCACTTTTTCTCCCCACTGACACAATAGACTCTGCACTCTGGTTAGTTTTCACAATCTCATAGACCAGCTCCATCCAGAATGTCCATCCATTTGTCAACTAGGTCATTACCATTCGGGAAACTATTGTGATTTTTAAGTTCATGGGATGTTACTGGCCAAGCCCACATTTATTTCTGATCCCTAATTGCATTTAAGAGTCTTATGCTTGCTAGTCTAGGTAAGGATGGCAGGTTTCCATCTCTAGCAGGGGCATTCTGACAACAATCAACAGTGGTTATGTGGTCACCAATAGACTAGTTATATTCCATATTTTCAGTCAATTCAAATTGCACCATCTGCCACACAGATTGGAATGTTTGTTCTCAACATGATCTTGGAGTTCTGGGTTATTAGTCCAGTAAGATTATTGCTATTCTGCCACCCCTCCCATTGCATTGGCAGGCTGTCAATGGAAACCTAGCCTAAAGACTTTCTTCCCAAATGAAACCATTTCATCTGGCTATATTTTCTAGTTCATTCAAATTGTTGCAGTGGTGCTGTGACCATTATCACCTAGATTGCACCTTGGTCCGAATTCATTCCTCTAACATGCACCTCTTGGGCATCTTGTCTTATTTCTAATCCTCATCATTCAAAAACTGTTGTTCACTCAGTTACTATAGTAACCCATAAAAAAACATTTTGGGTTGAATATTCTCACTGTTTTCGTCCTTCAACCTCCATTAAAATTGCTTCCCATCCTATGTGTGATTTCAACCTCCTTTCTTTTCTCTCATCTCACCTCCAAGGTCGCCTGCCCTTCAATTTCCCTAAGCTAATTTGTTTGTACTCTTGACTCCAATGATTACCATCAGTAGCTTTCCCACATCCATGGGAATGGCAGGGTAAACCTTGGACTTGGTTACACATGGAACCCTTGAAAGGATCTATGTAGTCAATGTTCTTGGTGATGATAGACACTCACTCAAAGGGTCCATTAGTCAAACACTGGAATGATGGTATTAGAAAACAGAGCACCTTTCCTGCCAGAGGAAGAGAGTGAAATTCTATTGAGGCACTTCTGGAGCAAGAGGCAAGCTCCTGTATATTATATATTGCCTGTTTTGGATGCCAACTCAGAGGAACCTGACTTGTTGCTCAAGTGCCCAAGGAGGCTCTCCAAGATAAAGGACTGGTCTGTATCTCTGGAGACATGTGGGGTGTGAGTTGTCATGATTGTGTGAGGTCCAGCTGGCTGACCTTGTTACAATGAGTTCCCTGATGGTGACTGTTAATCTGGTCCATTCAAGGAACCCTAGCTCACATAAAACAGGGTGAGTGTCAGAGATACTGACACTCTGGTACCTGATTCCTGTATGAGGTAGTGCTATTGACCAGGATTGTTCCTGTGTAAATAGTGATTTAGTGACAGGATACCAGCCTCTTGGAGTTAATTGATTGACTTTGCTTGATCAACTTGAATTTGTAAAACAGTTGATCTTACCTTCCTCCAATGTGCTGCTAGTCAGCCCGTTGCGCAGGACTGCTCTTTCTTGGTTCAATTTCTTGTATAATTGTAATCAGACTACCACTTGTAATTTTTTTTTTATTTTCCATCATTATAATTTAGCAACCACAGAGGAGTAAAATCCTTGGTGCTGATGTAGAACTGGCTATGGCCAACATGTGTAAACGAAGAGAATGTTGCTGAAGGGAAGATGCAAAGTAGAATAGGATAATAATTCTGTGGGGATGGGGTGCTGCACCAGTAGTAGTGCTGGTTAACGAAGAGATGCCAGTACAGGAGGTGGTCTGTCTTTGAATAGATGATACAAGAACAATCCCACCCATCAGCTAAAAATGGAGAGGTACTGAGGAAGGAACATAATGGGTCAATCATGTCAAAGATTGCAGACCGAACACGGAGCATTAGTTTACCTTTGTGTCAGTCCCGGGCATTTCATTTTGGACTTGCTTCATGGCTATTTTGGGAAGAAATATGATAGGAAGGATTAACGTAGTTCTGAGAAAGGTGGTGTTGCTTTGGCAGGTGATAATATATTCAAGGACTCCAAGGGAAAGGGAGAATAGATATTGGGTCATTGCTTGAAAGAACATGTAGGATTGTTTTTTTTTGCCTGTTTTAAAAAAAAAAGGTTAATGATAGCACCTAACTGGAAAGAACCATTAATAATATTAGTGAATGCATAGGCTAGTGGGAAAAGTTGTTGTGGGCGACCTGTTTGGTGGGACTAGGATTGAAGGAGCAGGAGGTGGATCTCAAAGACAAGCTAAACTCAGAGGGTGTTTTGGAAATTTAAAGAGAATAGGATGAGAGTTTAGGGTAAGATTGAGGCTGGAAACTTTTGAGGAACTTTAACCTGGTGGATAATGGACTGGCAAGGAGGGAATTCACATTCGTATTCGTGGGGAGATGTTAAATGTGAATCATGAGTTGTTTTGGCATTGTGGGAGAGATGGAGATATAATTTGGAGATTTCAGAAATGGGAGTCTCAGGCATATGTTCGAAGACTTTGGAGAGGAAAGGCCGGTTAGAATTTGCCAAGTCAATGAGGTTTAAGAATTTTCATTTGACAGGAGTGATGGAGGTTTTTAAAAATGGGACAAAGATAACACCTTGAGAGAAAACATGAATAATAAAACCAGCTAACACAGGGACTATGTGGGTAAATTGGGTAGTAAGCAGTTTGGTGGGAACAGAAGTTGCAGGTTGTGGACAATCTGACCGTATGTAGAGCAACTAGAGAGAGAGATGAGGTGATTTATTTTTTGGGCAGGGGCCATCTTCAGAGGGAGTCTCTGTCCTAAAGAGAAATCCAAATATGTAAATGGGGGGGGGGGGGGGGGGTGGATGGTGTCCTTGTTCTGGTGCAAATGTAATGCTTGAGAAACTCAGCAACTCTGGTAACAACAAAGGTGGCTTAATGCGTTTGCAGTATTTTGCTTTATTCCCCTAGTTCAGGATTGGCCCACAAAAGGAAATGTCCTTTCCATTCTTGCCTTGTCAGACCGTTATACGCTTCAATCATACCACCAATCTCTTCTAAACTCCAGTGGTAACAGGCTTAGCCTTGTCACAGAATTCACTCATTCCAAGTATCAAGCTAGTAAACCTCTTTAGGACTGCCTCCAATACGTTTACGATCTTCCAAACTAGTTCTACCTCCCTTTCCATTTCCACCTATTGTTCACTCCTATCCCCTCTTTTCCCCTATCCCCTCTTTTCCCCCATCCCACCTCTTCCACAGCATATACCCTGAATACCAACGTTTTCCTAGCTCCAATCAGTTCTGAAGAAGGGTCACTGGACTCAAAAGGTTAACTCTGCATTCTCTCCACAGATGCTGTCAGACCTGTTCAGTTTTTTCAGTTATTTGAATGTGTTTCTCATTATTCCTGTGTTATTGGTCCTACATAACCATGATGTCCACTGCAAGTTTCTTTTCAGCCCTGAGCAGATGTCCTGAACCTTGGCATTATCAGTGAAATAAACCATGTGAAGTCTGTCACTTTGCTGCAAAAAACATTGTCATTACCCTCCCACCCCCCACCTCCCCCCCCCCCCCCCCCCCCCCCCACACACACACACACACACATACCCCTGCTATACTACCACAGTTTATTGTTGAAGTTTGTGGAGAATTTAAGAAGACCTATGATTTGGAAAAATAAACAGAATTATCATTTGGTAGTAGATGGCTTAAAAAGTCTGCCATATTGTTTGAAGTTTGAATATTTGGACACAAGAATAGAGATGAGGGATGTGTTAAGGATTACGCAAGATAAGAGGTAATTGGGATTTATTAGGGACTAATGCATGAAAAGTCGAGGTAATGGTGTGCTTAAACATCACTGGCAAGAGAGTTTCGAAGTCTAGGTATTTGAGATGTTAAAAGTGCAACATTAAGTTGGAGGATGATGTTTACCATGGGTGAAAACAGAAGTTTGTTTTGGGTGTAGAAGGAGGATGCAGGTGGAATATAGTACAGGGAGTGATCATAGATATTCCTGGGAGAGTGATACAAATCAAAGATATGAATTGGAAGCTGGACTAAACACATTCAAATAACTGAAAAAACTGAACAGGTCTGACAGCATCTGTGGAGAGAATGCAGAGTTAACCTTTTGAGTCCAGTGACCCTTCTTCAGAACTGTTCTACCATTTAATACAATCATGGTCAATCTAAGTACTACTGATCCCTGCCCACCTATGTTCAATTCCCCCACCCCCAGCCAGTCACTCAACAAGAATCTATTTAGTTATCCTTTAAAATATATTTGAAGATCCTATTTCCACCACCTTTTGGGGAAGAGAATTCCAAAGAGAGACAATCTACCAAGAGATAACTGTTCCTCATCTTTGCCTTAAGTAAGTGACTCCTTTACGTTTTAAATCGTGACCCCTTAGATTTGGGTCTTAGAATACTGAACATTTGTGGAATACACACGTTTATTTGTATCCTGGCCCGTAAAGAAAGTAAGTAATAATTGCAATTTCGGAATAAGCCATTTGCCCCAACCAATATGTCAGCATATGTATCAAAAAGTATACATTTATCCCTAGGTGAGTTCATCCCTCAAACTTCCTAGCCAGGACCTTATGAAGCAGCATAGAGAAATCAGTAGCAGAAGTAGGATGTATGTTTCCATCAGTTGGAGAGATGGGACCTGAGGGCACAGGTTAGGTGAGGTTAGGAGGGATGTTGGATTGATCAGTGCCATGATGGGATTGTCTAGTTCTGCAGGATTGGCAGTGGCTTGGGAGAGTTTGTCAGCTCTGAGGCAGTTAGATTATTCGAGATTGTTGGGCTTGTATGATTAGATTAGATTACATTACATTACAGTGTGGAAACAGGCCATTCAGCCCAACAAGTCCGCACCGACCTGCCGAAGCGCAACCCACCCATACCACTACATTTGCCCCTTACCTAACACTACGGGCAATTTCCCATGGCCAATTCACCTGACCTGCACATCTTTGGACAGTGGGAGGAAACCGGAGCACCCGGAGGAAACCCACGCAGACATGGGGAGAATGTGCAAACTCCACACAGTCAGTCGCCTGAGGCGGGAACTGAACCCGGGTCTCAGCGCTGTGAGGCAGCAGTGCTAACCACTGTGCCACCGCGTAGGTGTTGCATCCAGGGTTGGGTTCAGGTTGGCAGGGAGGTTTGTTGGGGCTTGGGTCAATGCTGGGTCAGGGAATCAGTCTTATAGTTACCAAGGAGTTAGGACAATCCTCTTAAATTTTGTGGATAACTATTAAGCTTAAGTGAGTTACAAGCTTTCAAATTTTCCAACTCTACCTCGGAGTTGGGAACATTTTCTGAGGGTTTCAAATGCCAATTAATTGTCCTCAAGATATTTAAAATTCCCGGACAATTCCCACAGAGCTGTGCAGTTCTGCATAGTTCCAACCGTGCAACTTAATCTACACTGCTGCTGGGACTAATTCCCAATCAGAATTTCTGAGCCAATATTTCTCTGGATGTCTATTGCTTTTGTCATTGTATGTATCAAAGACCAGATTGAACACAATGAAAGTGTTAAGTTGCAAACCATTTTTGGTGTCAAAGTTAAACGTTCTTGCAATATCTCATTTTCTTTGTTGACTAACCCCGAAGGAAGATGTGTTTAATGAAGGGCTAATGCAGAGGGTGATGCATTGCCTAACAAATGAAGCAAGGACAGATATGAGGTCAAAAAAGCAGTTTGGAAAACTATATATTGGCAACATCAATGAAAAAAGCAGAGTTTAGGATTTGGGGTTGTAAATCCTGAGGTTAGGTGTTAAAAACTGAAACATAACTGACCTGCTATTCTCTGATTTTGTAGTCAGTAGCTTGTTAGATTTTAATGGTTTTATCTGAAGGCAAAATGCTGAACATGAAATGAGAATGACATGAATTTAAATATCCATTTGACCTTGCTTTAATGTTCCAGAGGTAAAACTTTTTTTATCAATACTACTCTCACTAAATCTAGCCACCTCTAAATCTCAGTGAGTTACAGTCAGCTGCCATGAATTGCTCCTGAAGTTCCATACAACATTATTTTCAGATTAATGTCCTGCCAAATGCAGTTGACTGGTCTGACAGTACCGTGAAAGGACCCTTGCTGTTCATTTCCAACATTTGCCGTTTTTAATATTTGAAGAGCAGCTATCAAATTGGCACAGAAATCAATAAAGAAGTATTTGTGTAAAAAACGTTTTGAATTGCAGGTTACATTGATGTAGAATGATGAGTCATTTTTTTATTTTCAGGTGAAATTGCAAGAGGTTTTGGGATCCACCCTTTGAAAAGGAATGTCTTTGTCCAGAGTAACACAACCAGTTTGACAACAGCTCTATAGTTGGCAAAGACAAATGTTGGAAATCTGACTTAAATCAGAAATTATTACACAAATACAACAGGGTCTTAAACAACTACCAGGATATGTGTATAGTTTGGGCAGAAATTTGTCAGAACTGCGACAAGACTATTGTTGAAACTTGTCTTCTGTCTCACAGCCAGTGCACCTTTATGAGACATGCTCATGACATCATCACTATAATCATAGCTTGTGATGGAAGGGTCTGGGAACTGCATGCTCCATCTTAAATCAGATCATTTGGATCATGACATACTATGTGAAGCATGCCATTATGTGTAACCTAATAGCTTGATGTTTAGTGTAAAATGGTAAATAGAAGTTGATGGCACAAATAGAAATAACCAAATATGACTTTTTAGGTAAAATTGAGTCGTGGTTTGTTTTTATTCACTCAAGGAGGGTGGGTGTCACTGCTTACCAGCATTTATTTCCCGACCCTAGTTGCCTTTGAGAAGTGGTGGTGAGCTGCCTTCTTGAACCGATGCATTCCACGTGCTGTAGGTAGAGCTACAATGCCATTCAGGAGGGAATTCCAAGATTTTGACCCAGCAACAGTGAGGGTAAGATGATGTACTTCCAAGATAAAAACAATGACTGCAGATGCTGTTCCAAGTCAGGGTGGTGAGTGTCTTAGAGGGTAACTTGCAGGTGTTTGTATTCCCATGCATCTATTGCCTTTGACTTTCAAGAGGAAAGTGGTTGTGGGTTTGGAAGGTTTTGCCTAAGGATCTTCAGTGAATTTCTACAGTTGGTCTTGTAGTTATTAGACACTGCTGCCACTAAGCGTCAGTGGTGGGGTGACTGGATGTTTGTGGATGTGACACCAAACAAGTGGGCTGCTTTCTCCTGGATGGTGGATTAGTGGTGCTGGAAGAGCACAGCAATTCAGGCAGCATCCGAGGACAGGCAAAATCGACGTTTCGGGCAAAAGCCCTTCATCAGGAATAAAGGCAGAGAGCCTGAAGCATGGAGAGATAAGCTAGAGGAGGGTGGGGGTGGGGAGAGAGTAGCATAGAGTACAATAGGTCAATGGGGAAGGAGATGAAGGTGATAGGTCAGGGAAGCGAGTTTGTTTCAGGACATGGTTGAAGAGCTTCAGGGCTGAGGAAATGACCTGGGAGTTGCAGTGAGAGAGAGACTCCCTGAGATTCTTGTAGAGAGAGGAGGAAAACTTCTTCAAGGCAGGCATCCTTGCAAGAGGATTCGCAGTAGGGTTTAAATCAACGAGGTAAAAACAATGACTGCAGATGCTGGAAACCAGATTCTGGATTAGTGGTGCTGGAAGAGCACAGCAATTCAGGCAGCATCTGAGGACAGGCAAAATCGACGTTTCGGGCAAAAGCCCTTCATCAGGAATAAAGGCAGAGAGCCTGAAGCATGGAGAGATAAGCTAGAGGAGGGTGGGGGTGGGGAGAGAGTAGCATAGAGTACAATAGGTCAGTGGGGATGGTGTCAAGCTTCTTCAGTGCTGTTGGAGCAGCACCATCCAGACAAGTGGGAGTATTCCATCACACCACTGACTTAGTTAAAAATCACACAACACCAGGTTATAGTCCAATAGGTTTAATTGGAAGCTCACTAGCTTTCGGAGCTTTCGGATATCACCTGATGAAGGAGCGTCGCTCCGAAAGCTAGTGTGCTTCCAAATAAACCTGTTGGACTATAACCTGGTGTTGTGGGATTTTTAACTTTGTACAACCCAATCCAACACCGGCATCTCCAAATCATGACCTCTGACTTATGCCTTGTAGATGGTGGATAGGCTTTGGGGAGTAAGGGGGTGAGCTACTCACTGCAGTTTAGCCTCTGACCTGCTCTTGTAGCCACTGTATTTAAAAGATGAGTCCGTTTGAGTCAATGGTAACCTACCAGATATAGATAGCAGGGGTTCACTGATGGTAATACCATAGAATGTCAAGGGGCAGTAGTTAGATTGTTTCTTTTTGGAGATGGTCATTACCTGGCATTTGTGTGCCATTAAAGTCACTTGCCACCCGTGAGCTCATGTCTGGTTATTGTCCATGTCTTGCTGTATTTGAACATGAGTGCTTCAGTCTCTGAGGAGTTGCAAATTGTGCTGAACGTTGTGCAATCATCTGCAAACATCCCCACTTCTGACCTTATGATGGAGGGAAGGTCATTGATGAAGCAGCTGAAGATAGTTACTCTAGGACCCTAACCTGAGGAACTCTTGCAGTGATGTCCTGGAGTTGAGATGACTGACATACAACAACAATGCTGAAGCTGAAAATGTGTTGCTGGAAAAGCGCAGCAGGTCAGGCAGCATCCAAGAAGCAGGAGAATCGACGTTTCGGGTATGAGCCCTTCATACCCGAAACGTCAATTCTCCTGCTCCTTGGATGCTGTCTGACCTGCTGAGCTTTTCCAGCAACACATTTTCAGCTCTGATCTCCAGCATCTGCAGTCCTCACTTTCTCCCCATACAACAACGATGACCACCTTCCTATGTGCCAGATATGACTCCAACCTGTGGAGAGTTTGACCTCAATACAAAGGAACCTCGATTATCTGAATATCAATTATCCGAATGTCAGATTATCCAAAGGAGATCTTGAGATCCCGATAGAAACATTACATCATGGACATGTTTCCGACACTGATCACATCTTTTGTTCACAGTGATTAAAAGTGAATTTGGCTTACTGAAATGCTGCCGAGAACAGTCCTGCACATCGATGGGAGCGCATGCACCAACTCCAAATAACTGACCTCTCGCCCATTCTCTCTCCCCACACACTTTCCCTGGAGTTCTACACAGGGGTGTACCCTCAACCCCCCCTTCCCCATTGTCCTGTACAGGGTAAAGGTGGAACGTGTAAAAATCTGCAGTAAGAAGGTGTGTGTGTGCGTGCGTGAGTATGTATACATCAACCACCAAAAAGCAGTAGCAGCAGTGTCCAGTTTGGCTGCCCCAGCGAGGTGGAGGGTAGTGTTGCATGGGTTTGATGAGGCAGGTGGGGGTGGGGGCGAATGAGGGGGGGTTTTGGACAAGTTTGGGCAAGTTGGGGCGGGGGGACGGCGAAGAATAGGGTTGGGGCGCTGGCAGGGGCGGTGTTGGACTAGGGTGCACGGGGGGGTGGTGCTGGATGGGGTTGGGGGAGGGCAGAGGGCCAGTGTTGGACGGGTTGGGGTGCCCAGGGCAGGGCGGTGTTGGACAGGTGGGGGTGTGGGGGCAGGATGGTGTTGGACGGGTTGGGGTGCAGGGGCTGGGTGGTGTTGGGGTGCGGGAGCAGGGTGGTGTTGGCGTGTGTTGGGGTGCGGGAGCAGGGTGGTGTTGGCGTGGGTTGGGGTGCGGGGGCAGGGCGGTGTTGGCGTGGGTTGGGGTGCGGGGGCTGGGGTGATGTTGGACAGGTTGGGGTGCGGGGGCAGGGTGGTGTTGGCGTGGGTTGGGGTGCGGGGGCTGGGGTGCTGTTGCCGTGGGTTGGGGTGCGGGGGGGCAGGGCGGTGTTGGACGGGTTGGGGGGCAGGGCGGTGTTGGACGGGTTGGGGTGCAGGGGCAGGGTGGTGTTGGAGTGGGTTGGGGTGCGGGGGCAGGGTGGCGTTGGACGGATTGGGGTACAGGGGCAGGGTGGTGTTGGACAGTTTGAGATGCGGGGGGCAGAGCGTGTTGGTGTGGGTTGGGGTGCAGGGGCAGGGTGGTGTTGGACAGGTTGGGGTGCGGGGGGCAGCACGGTGTTGGACGGGTTGGGGTGCGTGTGCAGCGAGGTGTTGCCGTGGGTTGTGGTGCGAGGGCAGGGCGGTGTTGGCGTGGGTTGGGGTGCGGAGGCTTGGGTGGTGTTGGCGTGGGTTGGGGTGTAGGGGCAAGGTGGTTTTGGCGTGGGTTGGGGTGCAGGGTGCAGGACGGTGTTGGATGGGTTGGGGTGCGGGGGCAGGGTGGTGTTGGCGTGGGTTGGGGTGCAGGGGCTGGGGTGGTGTTGCCGTGGGTTGGGGTGCGGGGGGGTAGTGCGTTGTTGGACGGGTTGGGGTGCAGGGTGGTGTTCCGTGGGTTGGAGTGCAGGGGCAGGGTGGTATTGGATGGGTTGAAGTGTGGGGGCAGAGTGGTGTTGGACGGTTTGGCGTGCGGGGGGGCAGGGCATTGTTGGTGTGGGTTGGGGTGCAGGGGCAGGGCGGTGTTGGACAGGTTGGGTTGCGGGGGGCAGAGTGGTGTTGGAAAGGTTGAGGTGCGTGGGCAGGGAGGTGTTGGCGTGGGTTGTGCGGGGGCAGGGCGGTGTTGGATGGGTTGGGATGCGGGGGCAGGCTGGTGTTGGATGGGTTGGTGTGTGGGGGCAGGGTGGTGTTGGCGTGGGTTGTGGTGCGGGGGCAGGGCGGTGTTGGACGGGTTGGGGTGCGGGGGCAGGGTGGTGTTGGCGTGGGTTGGGGTGCGGGGTGCAGGGTGGTGATGGACGGGTTGTGGTGCGGGGGCAGGGCGGTGTTGGACGGGTTGGGGTGCGGGGGCTGGGCGGTGTTGGCGTGGGTTAGGGTGTGGGAGTGCAGGGTGGTGTTGGACGTGTTGGGTTGCGGAGGGGCAGGGTGGTGTTGGCGTGGGTTGGGGTGCGGGTGGCTGCGCGGTGTTGGACAGGTTGGGGTGCGGTGGCAGGGTGTTGGCATGGGTTGGGGTACGGGGGCAGGGTGGTGTTGGATGGGTTGGGGTGCGTGACCGGATGATGTTGGCGTGGGTTGGGGTGTGGAGGCAGGGTAGTGTTGGCATGGTTTGGGGTGCGGGGGGCAGGGTGGTGTTGGCGTGGGTTGGGGTGCAGGGTGCAGGGCGGTGTTGGACAGGCTGGGGTACGGGGGCACAGTGGTATTGGCATGGGTTGAGGTGCGGGGGCAGGTTGGTGTTGGCGTGGGTTGTGGTGCGGGGGCAGGGTGGTGTTTGGATGGGTTGAGGTGCGGGGGCAGGGCGGTGTTGGTCGGGTTGGGGTGCGGGGGCAGGGCTGTGTTGGACAAGTTGGGGTGCGGGGGGCAGGGCAGTGTTGGACGGGTTTGGGTGCGGGGGCAGGGTGATGTTGGCCTGGGTTGGGGTGCGGTGTGCAGGGCGGTGTTGGACAGTTAGTGATGCGGGGGTAGGGCAGTATTGTATGCGTTAGGGTGCGGGGACAGGGTAGTGTTGCCGTGGGTTGGGGTGTGGGGGCAGGGTGGTGTTGGCGTGGGTTGGGGTGCCAGGGCAGGGTGGTGTTGGGGTGCGGGGGCTGAGCGGTGTTGGACGGATTGGGGTGTGGGCGCAGGGTAGGTGTTCACGTGGGTTGGGGTGCGGGGGCAGGGAGGTGTTGGCGTGGGTTGGGGTGCGGGGGCAGGGTGGTATTGTACGGGTTGGAGTGCGGGGGCAGAGTGGTGTTGGACGGTTTGGGGTGCGGGGGTGCAGGGCGTTGTTGGCGTGGGTTGGGTGCGGGGGCAGGGTGGTGTTCGCGTGTGTTGGGGTGCGGGGGCAGGGAGGTATTCGCGTGGGTTGGGGTGCGGGGGCGGGGAGGTGTTGGCGTGGTTTGGGGTGCGGGGGCTGGGCAGTGTTGGATGGGTTGGGGTGCGGGGGCAGGGCAGTGTTGGCGTGTGGGTCGGAGTGCGGGTGCAGGGCGGTGTTGGATGGGTTGGGATGCAGGGGGCAGGATTGTGTTGGATGGGTTGGGGTTGCGGGGGACAGTGTGGCATTGGACGGGTTGGGGTGTGGGGGCAGGGACGTGTTGGACGGGTTGGGGTGCGGGGGCAGGGTGGTGTTGGACGGGTTGGGGTGCGGGGGCAGGGCGGTGTTGGCGTTGTTTGGGGTGCGGTGGCAGGACGGTGTTGGACGGGTTGGGGTGCGGGGGCAGGGCGGTATTGGACGGGCCAGGGTGCGGGGGGCAGGGTGGTGTTGGCGTGGGTTGGGTGGTATTGGCGTGGGTTGGGGTGTGTGGGCTGGGCGGTGTTGGACGGGTTAGGGTGCAGGGGCCAGGGGGTTGTTGGTGTGGGTTGGGGTGAGTGGGCTGGGCGGTGTTCGACAGGTTGGGGTGCGGGGGCAGGGCGCTGTTGGCGTGGGTTGGACTGCGAGAGGGAGGGTGGTGTTGGCATTGGTTGGGGTGCGGGGTTAGGGGGGTGTTGGACGGGTTGGGGTCCGGGGGCAGGGTGGTGTCCTGGGTTGGGGTGCGTGTCAGGGTGGTGTTGGCGTGGGTTGGGGTGCGGGGGCAGGATGGTGTTGGCGCGGGTTGGGGTGCAGGGGCAGGGTGGTGTTGGATGGGTTGGGGTGTAGGGGGCAGGGTGGTGTTGGACAGGTTGGGATGCGGGGGCAGAGTGATGTTGGACGGGTTGTGGTGTGGGGGGCAGGGTGGTGTTGGACAGGCTGTGGTGCGGGGGCAGGGCAGTGATGGACGGGGTGAGGTGCGGGCAAGGGGGAACGGGACAGTGTTGGACTGGGTTAGGGGGCAGGCGGGCGGGGGGATGTGTTGATCGGAGTTGGGGGGGCGGGCCAGGGGCCGGTGTTGGACTGGGTTGGGGTACAGTGGGACAGGGCTGTGTTGGACAAGATTAGGGAGCAGGCAAGCGGGCAGTGTTGAATGGGGTTGGGGGTGGGAGGGGTTCAGTGTTGGATGGGGTTGGGGTGGGAGGGGTTCGGTGTTGGATGGGGTTGGGGGTGGGAGGGTTTCGGTGTTGGATGGGGTTGGGGCGGGAGGGGTTCAGTGTTGGATGGGGTTGGGGGCGAGAGGGGTTCGGTGTTGGATGGGGTTGGGGTGGGAGGGGTTCGGTGATGGATGGGGTTGGGGGCGGGAGGGTTTCGGTGTTGGATGGGTTGGGGGCGGTAGGGGTTCGGTGTTTGATGTTATTGGTGGCGGGAGGGGTTTGGTGTTGGATGGGGTTGGGGGCAGGAGGGGTTCAATGTTGTACGGGGTTGGGGTGGGAGGGGTTCGGTGTTGGATGTTATTGGTAGCGGGAGGGGTTCGGTGTTGGATGGGGTTGGGGGCGGGAGGGGTTCGATGTTGTATGGGGTTGGTGGTGGGAGGGTTTTGGTGTTGGATGGGGTTGGGGGCAGGAGGGGTTCAGTGTTGGATGGGGTTGGGGGCAGGAGAGGTTTGGTGTTGGGTGGGGTTGGGGGCGGGAGGGGTTCGGTGTTGGATGGGGTTGCAGGCGGGAGAGGTTCGGTGTTGGACGGGGCTTGGGCGGGAGGGGTTCAATGTTGTATGGGGTTGGTGGTGGGAGGGGTTTGGTGTTGGATGGGGTTGGGGGCAGGAGGGGTTCGGTGTTCGATGGGGTTGGGGGCAGGAGGGGTTCGGTGTTGGATGGGGTTGGGGGTGGGAGAGGTTCGGTGTTGGATGGGATTGCAGGCGGGAGGGGTTTGGTGTTGGACGGGGCTGGGGGCGGTTGGGGGTCGGTGTTGGTTGGGGTTGGGGTTGGGGGCGCAAGGGGTTCGGTGTTGGACGGGGATGTGGGTGGGAGGAGTTCGTTGTTGGATGGGATTGTGGGTGGGAGGGGTTCGGTGTTGGACGGGGTTGTGGGTGGGAGGGGTTCGGTGTTGGACGGGGTTGTGGGTGGGAGGGGTTTGGTGTTGGACGGGGTTGGGGGCGGGAGGGATTCGGTGTTGGCCTGGGTTGGGGGCGGGAGGGGTTCGTGTTAGCCTGGGTTGGGGGCGGGAGCGGTTCGGTGTTAGACGGTGTTGGGGGCGGGAGGGGGGTCGATGTTGGACTGGGTTGGGGACGGGAGGGGAGTCGGTGTTGGACGGGGTTGGGGCGGGAGGGGGGTCAGTGTTGGACTGGGTTGGGGGCAGTTGGGGGGAGCAGTGTTGGACAGAGTTGGGGGCAGTTGTGGGGTGGTGTTGGACGGGGTTGGAAGCGGTTGGGGGGGCAGTGTTGGACGGGGTTGGGGGCGGTTGTGGGAGCGGTGTTGGACGGGGTTGGGGGCGTGTGGGGGGTCGGTGTTGGATGGGATTGGGGCGGTTGGGGGGGCGATGTTGGACAGGGTTGGGGGTGGTTGGGGGGGACGATGTTGGACAGGGCTGGGGGTGGTTGGGGGTCGGTGTTGGATGGGGTTAGGGGTGGTTGGGGGGGTCGGTGTTGGACGGAGTTGGAGGCAGTTGGGGAGCGATGTTGGACTGGGTTGGGGCGGTTGGGGGGTTGGTGTTGGACGGCATTGGGGGTGGTTGGGGGATTGGTGTTGGACGGCGTTGGGAGCGGTTGGGGGGCAGTGTTGGACGGGGTTGAGGTGGTTGGGGGGTCGGTGTTGGACTGTTGGGGGCAGTTGGGGGGGGTCGGTGTTGGACGGGGTTGGGGCGGTTATGGGGGCGGTGTTGGATGGGGTTGGGGGCGGTTGGGGGGCGGTGCTTGGACGGGGTTGGGGCGGTTGGAGGGTCAGTGCTTGGACGGTGTTGGGGCGGTTGGGGGGGTCGGTGTTGGATTGGGTTGGGAGCGGTTGGGGGGCAGTGTTGGACAGGGTTGGGGCCGGTTGGGGGGTTCAGTGTTGGACTGGGTTGGGGCGGTTGGGGGCGGTTGGGGGGTCGGTGTTGGACGGGGTGGGGGTGGTTGGGGGGGTCAGTGTTGGAGTGGGTTGGGGGCGGTTGGGGGGCGGTGCTTGGACTGGTTTGGGGGCAGTTGGGGGGGGGCGATGTTGGATGGGGTTGGGACGATTAGAGGGAGTGCTTGGACTGGGTTGGATATGGTTGGGGCGGTGCTTGGACTGGGTTGGGGGCGGTGCTTGGACTGGGTTGGGGGCGGTTGGGGGTCAGTACTTGGACTGGGTTGGGGGGGCGGTGCTTGGATGGGGTTGGGGGGTTGGGGGCGGTGTTGGATGGGTGTGGGGGGTGGGGGGCAGTGTTGGATGGGTTTGGGGTTGGGGTGCGGTGTTGGGGGTTAGGGGTCAGTGTTGGACAGGTTTGGGGGTGGGGGGGCAGTGTTGGACGGGGTTGGGGGCGAGTGGGGGGCGCGGTGTTGGACTGGTTTGGGGGTGGGTGGGGGGGGTGGTGTTGGATGGCGTTGGGGATTGGGGGTCGGTGGCTTGTGCACGGTGCGCTGCTGCTGCCTAGTCTCCTGAACGGAAAGCGACTTAACAGGAAACTCCGAGACCCAGAGAAAAGGCATTTAATCAATTAACAGAATAATCACTTATCCGAATGAAATAGTGGCCGCCCATCTCATTCGGATAATCGAGGTTCCTCTGTACTCAGTTTTGCTGGGACTTCCTTGTTGCGCACTCAGTCGAATGTGGCCCTCGTGTCAAGGGCTGTCACTCTTATCTCACCTCTGCAATTTAGCTCTTTTCTCCACGAGCGAATCAAGGCTGAGCACGATCTGCTTGATAGCACTGTTGGTGACACCTTCCATCACTTTACTGATGATCAGGAGTAGACTGATGAGGCAGTAATCGGCCATGTTGGATTTGTCCTGCCTGGAGTCCAAGACATATTTGGGCAATTTCAACATTGTCGGATAGATGCCAGTGTTGTAACTGTAATGGAACAGCTTGTCTAAGGGAGCAGCAAGTTCTGGAGTATAAATCTTCAGTACTTTGGTTGCCAGAATGTTGCCAGGGCCCATAGCCTTTGCAATATCCAGTCCTTTCAACCGTCTCTTGATATCATGTGGAGTGAATTAAATTGGCTGAAGACTGGTATCTATAATGCTGAGCACCAGTGGAGGAGGCTGAGATAGATCACCTACACAGCAATTATGGCTGGAGATTGCTATGAATGCTTTAGCCTTATCTTTTGCAATGATGTGTTGAGCTCTTCTGTCATTGAGAACGGGGATATTTGTGGAGCCACCTCCTCCAGTGAGTTGTTTAATTGTCACTGCCATTCCCAACTGGATGCGGCATGATTGCAGATCTTAGATATGATCCTTTCGTTGTGAAATCACTTAGCTCTGTTTATCACATGTTGGGTCAAAATCCTGGAATTCCCTCCCTAATAGCATTGTGGGTAGCGGTTCAAGGGGCAGCTCACTCACCACCTTTTCAAAGGCAACTAGGAACAGGCAATAAATGCTGGCCAGCCAGTGACACCCACAGCCCACAGATAATTTTTTAAAAAATGCAAATAGTCCTGTTTGGTGACTTCACCAGGTTGACATCTTATTTTTGGGTAACCTGGTGCAGTCGCTGGCATGCCCTCCTGAACTCTCTTGATGGTGATGTTTGAGTGGGGGATATGCCAGGCCATGAGGTTACACATTGTGCTAGAGTATAATTCTCCTTCTTTTAGTGGTCCACTGCAACTTATGGATGCCCAGTCTTGAGTTGCTAGATCTGTTCGAAGTTTGTCCCACTTAGCATCAAGATAGTGCCACACAAATCAATGAAGGGTACTTTCAGGACTTTATCTCCACAAGGACTGTGCAGTGGTCACTCTTACTGATACTGTCATGGACAGATGCATTTGCGGCTGGCAGATTTATAAGGATGAGGTCAAGTATATTTTTCCCTCTTATTGCAGACCCAGTCTAGCAGCTATGTCCTTTAGGATACAACCACTTTGATCAGTAGTGCTGCTGACGAGCCATTCTTGATGATGGACATTGAAATCCCCTGTCCAGGGTACATTTTCCGCCCATGCCACCCTCAGTGCTTGTCCCAAAGTGTTGAGGACTACCTCAGCGGAAGATAGCAGTATGTGGTAATCAACAGAACGTTTCCTTGTCCATGTTCAACCTGATGCTTTGAGACATCAAGGGGTTCAGATTCAATGTTGGGGACTCCAACATTGCAGGCAAAATGGTGGTAAGCCAGGGGATTGGGAATAGTTTAGGAAGCATCAGTGGATGACTGAAAAGCTAATAAAAAGGAAGAAAATTGATTATGAAAGCAAATTTGCAAGAACTATAAAAACAAACTGTATGAGATTCTGCAGGTGTATAAAAAGAGATTATCTAAAGTAAGTGTGGGACTCTTGGAGGGTGCAACTGGGAAATGAATAACGGGGAACAGGGAAGGGACGGCTGACCAGCATTCATTACCTGTCATTGAGAAGATGGTGGTGAGGTGCTTTCTTGAATCGCTGCAGACCCACAATGCCTTAGGGAGAGATTCCAGGATTTTGACCCAGCAACAGTGAAGGAATGGCAGTATATTTCCAGGTTAAGATGGTGAGTGGCTTGATCTGTTGCAAAAATCTTCACAACCCAGCTAAATGCACTCTAGACAACCTTAGTAGCAGTACCTGCATCAATAGCGTTCAATAGCATTATAACTATCTTCAGGTTCATTTGGAAGTCAGTTTTAAGGTCAGCAGTGAGTGCTAGTACATAATCAAATGCTGGCATGGATTGAGGATTGGCTGTCTGACAGAAGGCAGAGAGTTGGGATAAAAGGTTCTTTTTCAGAATGGCAGCCAGTGACAAGTGATGTCCCGCAGGGCTCAGTGTTGGGGCTGTAGCTGTTCACTTTATATATTAATGATCTGAATGAAGGGATTGGGGCATTCTAGCGAAGTTTGCCGACGATATGAAGTCAGGTAGACAGGCAGGTAGTACTGAGGAGGTGGGGAGGCTGCAGAAAGATTTAGACAGTTTCGGAGAGTGGTCCAGGAAATGGCTGATGAAATTCAACATGAGCAAATGCGAGGTCTTACACTTTGGAAAAAAGAATACAGGCATGGACTATTTTCTAAATGGTGAGAAAATTCATTAAACCGAAGTACAAAGGAATCTGGGAGTGCTAGTGCAGGATTCTCTAAAGGTTAACTTGCAGGTTGAGTCTGTGATTAAGAAAGCGAATGCAATGTTGTAATTTATCTCAAGAGGGTTGGAATATAAAAGCATCGATGTGCTTCTGAGACTTTATAAAGCTCTAGTTAGGCCCCATTTAGAATACTGTATCCAGTTTTGGGCTCCACACCTCAGGAAGGACATACTGGCACTGGAGCATGTCCAGCGAAGATTCACACGGATGATCCCTGGAATGGTAGGCCTAACATACGATGAATGGCTGAGGATCCTGGGATTGTATTCATTAGAGTTTAGAAGGTTGAGGGGAGATCTAATAGAAACTTACAAGATAATGCATGGCTTAGAAAGGGTGGACGCTGGGAAGTTGTTTCCGTTAGGTGGGGAGTCTAGGACTTGTGGGCACAGCCTTAGAATTAGAGGGGGTCAAATTCGAATGGAAATGAGGAGACATTTCTTCAGCCAGAGAGTGGTGGGCCTGTGGAATTCATTGCTACAGAACGCAGTGGAGGTTGGGACATTAAATATCTTCATGGCAGAGATTGACAAATTCTTGATCTTGCAAGGAATTAAGGGCTACGGGGAAAGTGTGGGTAAGTGCAGTTGAAATGTCAATCAGCCATAATTAAATGGTGGAGTGGAATTGATGGGCCGAATGGACTTACTTCTACTATTATGTCTTCTGATCTTATGGTCTAAACTGGCTAAAATATAGCAAGACCTTAAAGCACATAATTGTAACTATGTCTATTTATAATATATGTGTGAAACACATGTACAGATTTTGAGGACTATAAAGCTTTTTGTACAAACATCCCTTAAGGCTACTGACACATCTATATCACATGCCTTGGTGCAGCAATCTACAGTTATATGTGACTATGACATAGCAGACTACCTTATCAAACCAGCAACACTGCACCAAATGGGAGGAAAAGATAGCAGGTCTAATTTCACTCATTCCAGTCAGAATTACTGGTGCCTGTTTCGCTATCTTGAGGTAGCTTAAAAATCATCAATAATAAGACCAAGTTGACAGTCAATTGTTGCAAACTGCAAAGGCTCCACTGGAAAAGAAAATAAACTCATCACTTACAACATAAAAGAGGAGTATCTTGCTTTGGGAAATAACTATAGCATTTGGATAAACGTTGAATCCATGATGAGTACCATAATGGCCAAAATTATTTAGGTTTTGATAAGTTGGTTTGCAACTTATGAGTTGCCAGAGATGTTGGTGTCAGATAATGATCCATAGCTATGTGAGGAGAGGTTGAAATATTTGGGTCAGAATGGAATGAAACACACCAATATGACCATACCATTCAGCACTGAAAGATGTTGCAGAAAGAAGTTCTTGTGGATAAATCACCATAAGATACCTTTAATTTGGCTACTTTAGAAGGAATCTCACAGACAATCAAGTACCAAAACAATTAGTTAAACTTTGTTGCTTGTAGCAACCAAAATAAAACGCCTCAAGTAAGCAAGTCAATCCTCACAACTCAACTTGGCTATTACCCAAAGAAAATAAAATCCGAAAGAACTGTGGATGCTGTGAATCAGAAACAAAAAAACCAGAAGTTGCTGGAAAAGCTCAGCAGGTCTGGCAGCATCTCTGAAGAGAAATCAGAGTTATTGTTTGGGTCCAGTAACCCTTCCTCAGAACTGCTGAGCTTTTCCAGTAACTTCTGTTTTTGTTATTGTTGGCGGCTATTAACCAATTAATACATTTAGCTACAATTCCAACAAACAGTCTCTGTATCTGATGTCCAGGGTTTGATCCTGTACAGTGTTGTTCTTCAAATTTCTCCTGATGAAGAGCTCTGATCTTGAATTCTTTTAAAGTTTCTCGTCCTTCGGGTCTATGGTGTAACATTATTAATAATTCTTTAGATTCTTTCATCCAAAATATTGATTTTGGAGTCCTTGAATCTGTAGCTTCTTTCCTTATCAGGCCTAATTCCCTGTTCTATGTTACATTTGGCCTTAACCATCTGTTTGAAGACCCAGTCTGGCTTGCAGTTAACTCCTTAAATTCTTTAGCAGGCAATCAGAGACTACCTACAGTGTGGAAACACACCATTTGGCCCAATGAGTCCACACTGATCCTATGAAGAATATCACACCCAGACCCATGCCCCTATCCTATCACCCTGTATTTCCCAAGGATAATGCACTCAGTCTACACATCCCTGCACACTATGGGCAATTTAGCACAGCCAATTTACCTAATCTGCACATCTTTGGACTGTGGGAGGAAACCAGAGCACCAGGAGGACACCTGCACAGATGCAAGGAGAACGTGCAAACTCCGCACAGTTGCCCAAGGCTGGAATTGAACCTGAGTCTCTAGCACTGCAAGCAGGGCTAACCACTGAGCCACCAGGCCATCCTTTGTCACCTTTGTAAAGCAGCCAGTCATCTAGCAGCTGTCAAAACCGTTTAGTTCATGTTGCCCTATCTCTTTCTTTTCCCAGGTATGGCTAATTGCTTTCAATTTCTTATGTAACAGCTTATCTTTGTCCCTTAACAGCTTATTCCTGACTGAGTTATTGCTGATCCATTTGAGTGTAACAGTTTATCTTTGTTGGTTCATCCAATCCACAAAGAGTTATTGAAGTCCTGAAGTTTATAATATCACAAAGCATACAGATTGTGAAAAGACTTTGCAGAAGTATTTGTGAGGTTTAAATTACATAGTCATTTCCAGGTCTCTGAATAACCCCACAATCTGAAACTGTTTGCTCAATTTATGAGTTATTATTTAAACATACTCTTTAGACACACACTTTAAACAAACTGTGATTGGAGTTGATTTAAAGAGTTCAGATACTTTCATATATCCAGTGAAAACTGGAAAGTCTCAGTGTCTTGCAGATCATTTGTTTGAAAGAGGAAATCTGACAAAAGAGAAGAACAGAAGAAACCTCCTACAATCCACATTCCTTCTGCAAGTGGAAGTCAGCAAATAAATAAAAGTGAAATAGAAACTGAAATTTTGCCAGTAACCCAGAATCCCAGCAAAAGAGCAAAGTAAATCAGGACCTTTGATTACAACAAATCAGTCGATATCACAGTCCTAACCATTAGTTGGAGTTGATAGTCAAATGTTCAGATTCCACAGTCTGAGGATTGAGACACATTATCAAGCTAATGGAAAAGGAACAAGACAACAAAGTGAAAGAAACCAAATAGGTTAGTTGAAAGTATTGTTATGAAGATGTGGGTGTACTGTACCTTTAAGGGAGTTAAAACCAACAGAACTACCTGACAGCACCAAGTGTTCTGAAAAAAAGATTACAATATAACCTTTTGGTCCAGCAGTTAGGGTAGCTGGTTGCCTGGAGACAAAAACAGGTTCGAATTAGGCCAATCAGTTTAAATTGTACCCAAAAAAAATTCCAATCAAGTTTGAATTGAGTATATTGACAATCTTAAAAGCCAATGACACAATCTGATGCTTTGGGGGTATAAGACCAAAGAAAATTAAACAGTTGAGAGGAGAACTGCCAAACCAACATGTAGAAACTGCTTGAAAAATAGCTCTCTTAATGGTACCTTTATTGATCAGTAAGATGTAAAGCAGAATCTCCAAGAAGAAGAAAAGAAGGGAGAAATACAGAGAAGAACCGAAAGATGCTTGGTTTTGAGATAAGAAGTTTTGTTTTGTAAGTCTTAATCGGGGTTTTATCGGACTGGTATTGTAAAAGGGGTAGGTAAAAGATAGGTTAGAGGAAGGTGTTGTAAATAGCTATTAGTTAATTATTCTCTGTTATACTTTAAGAAATAAAGTTGTTAATTTTTACTTTAATTAGTTCTTGGCTTCTCGAATTTTCACTGATTGCTGCATGGGATAAATCTTTTCTGTGTTATTGGTTTAAATTAAGCAGGAGGGTTTACCCCATGTTGTAACAGTATGCAGGAGAGAAGAGAAAGAGTCATTTTTTCTCATTACTTTGCAAATTGCAGAACATGGTTGCGGGCTGATTGTCACATCCTTGCTTTTATATATGTGTGTATGTGTGCGTATAAAGTATGAATGTATATATTATGCTACTTTTTTTTGGAACATGCAACTTATTCTGGTAAATCTTGTCAAGTGTTTTGGTTCCGATTATGTTAAAAAAAATGTAAACCAATCTGCTAGATTTCCAGTATTGTTGATGGTCATTTATCATATTTCATTCTGGGAATCCAAGTGTATTAATTGTAACAGAAAAGAAGTGCAAGTACTAAGTGAGACAGTAATGTCATACATGGCAAGATCTGACCCATATTGCCCTCCTGCTTGACCTCTTCAGGGTGGAGGGCATTAGAAACATCCCAAAGATAACAGAAAATCAAGGCGTTAATGGGAGGAAAGATTTTGTAACAGTCTCTATCACAGGGGACAAAGTATTTGACAAACTAATGGGACCAAAAGGAGACAAAACTCCATGACCTGATGGCCTGCATCCAAGGATTTAGATTAGATTAGATTACATTAGATTAGATTACATTACATTACAGTGTGGAAACAGGCCCTTCGGCCCAACAAGTCCACACCGCCCCGCCGAAGCGCAACCCACCCATACCCCTACATTTACCCCTTACCTAACACTACGGGCAATTTAGCATGGCCAATTCACCTGACCTGCACATCTTTGGACTGTGGGAGGAAACCGGGGCACCCGGAGGAAACCCACGCAGACACGGGGAGAACGTGCAAACTCCACACAGTCAGTCGCCTGAGGCGGGTATTGAACCCGGGTCTCTGGCGCTGTGAGGCAGCAGTGCTAACCACTGTGCCACCGTGCCGCCATTTAAAGTAAGTGGTTGCAGAGAAGATGAAGCCATTAGTCAAAATATTCCAGAACTCACTGGATTGCGGAAAGGTTCCAACAGATTGGAAAACTATTAAAGTGACACCCCTGTTCAAGAAAGGAAGAAGATAGAATGCAGGAACTGTCGGCCAGTATCCTAATATTGGGACAATGCTAGAGTCCATTATTAAGGAAGAAACAGAGTTGGAAAAGGTAAAGCAAGCAAACAGAGTGAACATGGGCATTTGAACATGAAATCATGTTTAACAAGTTTTGGTAGAGTTCTTTGATTATATAACAAATAGAGTTGATAAAAGAGAATTGATAAAGGTAGTTTATTTGGATTTCCAAAGGCATTAGATAAGGTGCCACATAAAAGGTTAGTGTATAAGATCAGAGCTCATGGTATTGGGATAATGCATTAGTATGGATTGAGGATTTTTTAATACTTGAATGACAGAGAGTCATGATGAATGGCTATTTTTCAGGTTGGGAAGATGTAATTGTGGAATGCCATAGGATGAATCCATAGCCCTCAATTATTTAGGGAGAGGGCAAAATGTAACCAATCCAAATTTCCAGATAATACAAAAATAGGTGGGAGGGCATGTTGTGTTGAGAACATAAGGAATCTATAAGGGGATATTGATTGATTGATTGAACAAGCAATAACTTCAGAGATGGAATTTAAAATAGGAAAGAATGAAGTCATACATTTTGGTAGCTTGGATCAAAAGACAGACTACTGTTTAAATGGAGAGAGACTCCAAGATTCTGCAACACAGACAGATCTGGTTGTTATATTTCATGTAATACAAAAAGTGAACACAAAAGGTACAGCAAGTAATTAAGAAGGCACGTTAACTTTGGGCTTTGTTGCTAGGGTTGGAGGCTAAAAATTGGGAAGTCTTGTTACAACTGCACCGTGATCCAGGTTTAGAAACCAGGAGGAGGGTTCAATCAACACTATTTCTAAATAGTGCGAATTAAGAGTAATTAGACTTCAGGCATTCAATAAAGAAAACATGAAAGAAAAACATGCTGGTGAGCCAGAACTTGTCAAGACAATCACATACTGCTGAGGACATAGAAACACTCAACAGCCAACTTCAAAGAATAAACAAAATGCGCTTTAGATAATGACAGAAGACACACAGGAACAGATGAATCTGCAACACCATAAAAGAGGGACAGGCTGCATCATGACACAGTAGGAATGTCCCCGTAGGAATGATCCAACCTTCCAGTTACTGGCTGTTTCAATAATCCACCTTGCTGCCCTTCTCGCATGTCTGTCATTGGCCTGCAACCAAGTTCCAACAAAGCTCAACCCAAGCTGGAGGAACAACACTTCATCTTCTGCCTACAGCCTCTAGGACCCAATTTTGAGTTCCACAAATTCAGTGTATGATCTCCAAGCTCCATTTTCTTAGAACCCCACCCTTCCCCAGGATGGGGAAGTTTGTGTCTAGTTTGTGTCTTATTGGCATTGCTTTCAGCAGGGCAGACCCATTTTCTCCTTTTCAAGGCAACCTTTTACATCTGTTTTACATCTCTAACACTCATTTTTCACTTTATCTTTTGCTCTAGGCACACTTACCATCTGTTCCACTTACTCCTTCCACCCCTCTGTCATGCGCATATTGAGACTTTTCCAGCTCCTCTCAATTCCAAAGAGTCATATTGGACACAAAATGCTAACTGTGTTTCTGTCTCCACCAGAACTGCCAGAACTGCAGAGTTTCTCCAGCACTTTCTGTTTTTATTTCAGATTTCCGGTAAGTGCTGTATTTTCCCTCTACCATGAGGCAGTGGCCTTTCAACTGGTCCTGAGTCTGAATTGAGTCGGTGAGCCAGCCAAACATTGAGGATTATGTGAGTTAAAGCTAAATGTCCCTCAGACAGTTGGAAAAGTCCTGAATGAAACAGAATTTAGGCTTAAAGGACAATACTTTTGTTTTAATTGCAGCTTCAATCAGGTGTTATTGCCACAGCACAAGGATATCACAAAGCAAGGCTGGGAAAAGAGAACTGTGGGGGCCATAAGAGAAACCCCGTATATTCCAGGACATGACAGCTGAGGAAATCACAAAAGAAATTAATTATAGCAGTTAAGATTTGATCAATTTAGAGAAGTACGTTATTCTGGTCTAACATAGAAATGTTCTCGCCAGAGGAAGAGATCACAGCAGGAGTCTTAGCAAGGCTCCAAAGCATGGAAAAGCCTTCATTATAGCAGCAAAGTACTACAGCAGCCATTACTGCAGAATAAAGATCTTTAACGAAAGTAAAATACAGGTAGTTCTGGGATAACACACATTTTGGCAGCCCTATTTGGCTAAAACGTCACTGAAGAATTAGGGAACAGTATTTTCAAGACCGCTTAGCTCTGTTGGCAATAGTGTGATTCCAGCGGGGATCAGTTTGCATGTTCTGTTCTGTGCATGTGCTGATGTGAACACAGAAATCTCTGCCTTTCTGTGTATGCATCAGTGTCTGCGCCGTTCCACACATACGTGATGTCCGTACTAGTCTTCGTGCTGTTCTGTGCATGCACCGATGTCAGCTGCTGACAGAGCAGCTTTCTGTGAGAGGTACTGTACAGAGAGCAGCTTTCTTACATTTTTTAAATGTACTCTGTTAAATTTACTTTTGTTTCAATAATATGATTTCAACCTTCATTGCATTAGGCGTTTAGGTGATTTTTGAGCAATCGTGAGTGATTTTTTTGCTGATCTGCCCCAACCTCACTTTTCCCAGAGGCTCCATTATTTCTTTTAAGCAATTTTCTACTAAGCGCGGTTTCGCTAGAATACAACTACTGTGTTATAAGAGAACTACCTCTACATAATCACATTAGGATGCAAAGACATCAGAAATAGTGAGCTCGGACGGTTTAATTTCTGAAATGAGTCAAGTTGAATACAAAGTCAGACACTGTAGAGAAAACAATTCTTGAGGTATGGAATAGCTTCTGAACTGGATAGTAAGACAGAAGCTAAATAAAGAAATCTGCTTCCATGCACAATTGGAAGTAAAGCAGATGATGTTACAATAAGTCAAAAGAGATAAGTCAAACATCAGACAAATCAGAAAAAGATTTGAAATACTTTGATAGTTATTGCAACCTCAGAACTAATAAAGTTAGAATATTGGGAATATAGTTTAGGGAAGTTGAATGCTCCGCCTGCAGAATGTGGGAGGTAAGGGTCACCACTAGTGTCCCTGCTGACTACATCTGTGGGAAGTGCACCCAACACCAGCTCCTCGAGAACCACGTTAGGGAACTGGAGCTAGAGTTGGATGAACTTCGGATCATTCGGGAGGCAGAGGGGGTTATTGACAGGACTTTCAGCGAGGTAGACACTCCCCAGATAAAAGAAAAAGTCAGATGGGTGACAGTTCGGGGACAGAAAGGGAACCAGCAGGCAGTGCAAGGATCCCCTGTGGCCATTCCCCTCAACAATAAGTATACCTTTTTGGATACAGTTGGGGGGGATGACTTACCAGGGGAAAGCAGTGGGGCACCTGCTGCTCAGAAGGGAAGGGGGAAGAGGAGCAAAGCAGTAGTCATTGGGGACTCGATAGTTAGGGGGACAGATAGGAGGTTCTGTGGGGACAAGAGAGACTCACGGTTGGTGTGTTGCCTCCCGGGTGCCAGGGTTTGTGATGTCTCTGATCGTGTTTTTGGGATCCTTAAGGGGGAGGGGGAGCAGCCCCAAGTTGTGGTCCACATACGCACCAACAACATAGGTAGGAAGAGAGATGGGGATTTAAGGCAGAAATTCAGGGAGCTTGGATGGAAGCTTAGAGCTAGGACAAACAGAGTTGTTGTCTCTGGTTTGCTGCCCGTGCCACGTGCTAGTGAGACAAGGAATAGGGAGAGAAAGGAGTTGAACACGTGGCTACAGGGATGGTGCAGGAGGGAGGGTTTCAGGTTTTTGGATAATTGGAGCTCTTTCTGGGGTAGGTAGGACCTCTACAAGCAGGATTGTCTTCATCTAGACCAGAGGGGGACCAATATCCTGGGTGGGAAATTCCCTAAAACTATTAAGGTGGATTTAAACTAATATAGCAGGGGGATGGGAACCAAAATTGTAGGACAGGTACAGAAGAGGATGAGAGTAGGGAGTTCCAAAATCAAGTATCTGACACTGGCAAGTGAGAACCTGGATTGACGTGTGTGTACTTCAACGCGAGGAGCATCCGAAATAAAGTAGGTGAACTGGCAGCGTGGGTTGGTACCTGGGACTTCGATGTTGTGGCCATTACGGAGACATGGATAGAGCAGGGACAGGAATGGCTGTTGCAGCTTCCGGGATTCAGATATTTCAGTAAGAACAGAGAAGATGGTAAAAGAGGGGGAGGTGTGGCATTGTTGATCAGGGACAATATTACAGTTGTAGAAAGGATATTTGGGAACCATTAACTGAGGTAGTATGGGCTGAAGTTAGAAACAGGAAAGGAGAAGTCACCATGCTGGGAGTTTTCTATGGCCTCCGAATAGTTCCAGAGATGTAGAGGAAAGGATAGCAAAGATGATTCTCGATAGGAGTGAGAGAGGCAGGGTAGTTGTCATGGGGGACTTCAACTATCCAAATATTGACTGGGATCACTACAGTACGAGTACTATAGATGGGTCAGTTTTTGTCTAGTGTGTGCAGGAGGGCTTCCTGACACAGTATGTAGACAGGCCTACAAGGGGCGAAGCCACTTTAGATTTAGTACTGGGTAATGAGCCTGGCCAGGTGTTAGATTTGGAAGTAGGTGAGCACTTTGGAGACAGTGATCACAATTCTGCCAGGTTTACTTTAGTGATGGAAAGGGATAGGTGTACTCCACTGAGCAAGAGTTACAGCTGGGGGAAGGGAAATTATGATGCAATTAGGAAAGATTTAGGAAGCGTAGAATGGGGAAGGAAACTCCAGGGAATGAACACATTAAAAATGTGGAGCTTATTCAAGGAAAAACTCCTGTGTGTCGTAGATAAGTATGTACCTGTCAGGCAGGGAGGAAGATATAGACCGCGTGAGCCGTGGTTTACTAAGGAAGTGGAATCTCTGGTCAAGAAGAAGAAGGCTTATGTTAGGACAAAATGTGAAAACTCAGGGCACTTGAGGGTTACAAGGAAGTCAGGAAAGACCTAAAAAGAGAGCTCAGAAGAGCCAGGAGGAGGCATAAGAAGTTGTCGGCGGATAGGATCAGGGTTAACCCTAAGGCTTTCCATAGGTATGCCAGGAATAAAAGAATGATGAGAGTTAAATTAGGGCCAATCAAGGATAATAATGGAAGTTGTGTGTGGAGTCAGAGGAGATAGGGGAAGCACTAAATAAATATTTTTCGACAGTGTTCACTATAGAAAATGAAAATGTTGGCAAGGAGGATACAGAGATACTTGCATCTAGACTAGAAGAGATTGAGATTCACAAGGAAGAGGTATTAGAAATACTGCAGAGTGTGAAAATAGACAAGTCCCCTGGGCCGGATGGGATCTATCCTAGGATCCTCTGGGAAGCAAGGGAAGAGATTGCCGAGCCTTTGACATTGATCTTCAAATCATCATTGTCTACAGGAATAGTGCCTGAGGACTGGAGGATAGCAAATGTGGTTTCCTTGTTCAAAAAGGGTAGTAGAGGCAACCCTGGTAATTACAGACCAGTGGGTCTCACTTCAGTTGTTGGTAAAGTTTTGGAAAAGGTAATAAGAGATATGATTTATAACCATCTAGAAAAGAATAATCTGATCAGGGACAGTCAGCACGGTTTTATGAAGTGGAGGTTGTGCCTAACGAATCTTATTGAGCTTTTTGACAAAGTGACCAAACAGGTACATGAGAGTAAACCAGTTGATGTGGTGATACACTTTGGATGGAGTAATCGGAATGCAATGTACTGGGCTAATGGTAAGATTCTTGGGAGTGCAGATGAGCAGAGAGATCTCGGTGTCCATGTACACAGATCCCTGAAAGTTGCCACCCAGATTGACAGGGTTGTCAAGAAGGCATACAGTGTTTTGGCCTTTATTAATAGAGGGATTGAGTTCCAGAACCAGGAGGTTATGCTGCAACTGTACAAAGCTCTGGTACAGCCACACTTGGAGTATTGTGTACAGTTCTTGTCACCACATTATAAGAAGGATTTGGAAGCTTTGGAAAAGGTGCAGAGGAGATTTACTAGGATGTTGCCTGGTATGGAAGGAATGTCTTACGAGGAAAGGCTGAGGGCCTTGAGGCTGTTCTCGTTAGATAGAAGAAGGTTGAGAGGTGACTTAATAGAGACATACAAGATAATCAGAGGGTTAGATAGGGTGGACAGGGAGAGCCTTTTTCCAAGTATGGGAATGGCAAACACGAGGGGACAGGGAGAGCCTTTTTCCAAGTATGGGAATGGCAAACACGAGGGGACACAACTTTAAAGTGAGGGGAGATAGGTATAAGACAGATGTCAGAGGTAGTTTCTTTATTCAGAGAGTAGTAAGGGTATGGAATGCCTTGCCTGCAACGGTAGTAGATTTGCCAAGTTTAAGTGCATTTAAGTTGTCATTGGACAGGCAAATGGACGTACATGGAATCGTGTAGATGGGATGGGCTTCAGATTAGTAATGACAGGGCGGCGCAACATCGAGGGCCGAAGGGCCTGTACTGTGCTGTAATGTTCTATGTTCAATGTTCTATGTTAATAAAGTTCTCGAAAGGGCAAGATTCAATTAAAGATTGCAACATCCAGGTGAATTCATTGATGTTTTCATTAATGATCCTGACAGGCTGCGGAGAAATGTAACTATGGTGACTTTAATTCAGAATTCATAATAGACCAATTGTCGATGGCATTACTGATGAATCTCTGTTGGATTGAAAACTGAGACCTCTACCATTTAGAAGGTACCACCTGAAAGTTCCCCTACAAATCGTTTTCTTATTCACTCATAGAATGTGGGTGTCATTGGCTGGGTCAGCATTTATTGTCTGCCTCTAGTTGCCCTTGAGAAGGTGGTGGTGAAGTAGTGAACTTTTCTTGAACCGTTGTAGTTCATGAGCTGTAAGTTGACCCATAATGCCATTAGGAAGGAAATGCTAGGAGTTTGACCCAGTGACCCTGAAGGAACGGTGATACATTTCTAAGTTAGGCTGGTGAGTGACTTGGAGGGGAACTTGCAGGTGGTGTTATTCCCTTATAACTGAGTAATAGAGATTTTATGGCATGGAAAGAAGTCCTTTGACCCATCATTTCCATATTGGTCATCAATCATCCAACTATTCTAATTCCATTTTCCAGTACTTGATCATAGCCTTGTATGCCATGGTGTTTTAAGTGCTCTTTTAAATAGTTCTTAAATGTCTTGAGGGTTCTCTCCTCCACCACCTCTTTTGGCAGTGAGTTCCAGATACCCACAACCTTCTGGGCTTCCTCAAATCCCTGCTAAACCTCCTGCTCCTTACCTTAAAACTATGTCCCCTGGTTATTGACCCTGCAAAGAGGAAAGGTTTCTCTCCAAGTACACTGTCTATGTTCCTCTGAACTTTGTACATCTCAATCAGATACCTCTCAACCTCTCTGCTCTAAAGAAAACCACTCCAGCCTATCTAGTCTCACTTCAGAGCTGAATTACTTCACCGCAGGCAGCATCCTGGTGAATTTCTTCTGCACTGTTTCTGTGCAAGCATATCCTCTTACAGTAAGACAACCAGAACTGCACACAGTACTCCAGCTGTAGCCTAACTAATGTTATATAAAGTTCTATCATAACCTTGTTGTTCTTTAATTCAATGCCTTAACTAATAAAGGCAAGAACTCCATATGCCTCTTAACCACCTTATCTTACTATCCTGCTGCCTTCAAGGATCTGTGGATATGCACACAATGGTCCTGTGATCCTGTGTACTTCTTAGGATCCTACCATTCAATAATTACTCCATTAATTTTTTAATCAACCCAAAATGCATCATCTCACACTTCTCAGGATTAAATTCCATTTGCTACTGTTCAGCTCATCTGACCAGTCCCTCTATATCATCCTGTAGTCTAAGGCTTTCCTCCTTATTAATTACCCCATGATCAATTTTCATGTCTATTGTAAACTTACTGATCACACCTACTGCATATCTAGGTAATTAATGTACACTACAAATAACAAGAGAGTTGGCACCGAACCCTGTGTGACACCACTAGTCACCAGAGCCTTCCAGTCACAAAAATACCCTTTGATCATCACCCTCTACTTCATGCCACAAAGCCAATTTTGGACCCAGTTTACCAAATTGCCCGGAATCCCATGGGCTCTTAACTTCTTAACCAATCTGCCATGCAAGACCTTGTCAAAAGCCTTACAGACATCCATGTCGACTACATCAAATGCACTACCCTCTTCTACACACCCAGTCATCCCCTTGAAAAATTAATCAATGTTTGATCTCCACCTTCCATAACTAACTACCTTAAATTAATCCTCTCGAAGTGGAGATTAATTCTGTCCCTTAGAAATATTTCAATTAGTTTCGATGATAATTTACTTACTACAGATTTTAGACTCATTTGCCCGCATTTTTGTGGCTTATCCCTACCACCTTTCTTGAATTATAGGACCACGTCAGCTGTGTAGAGTCCTCTGGGACCTGTGGCCAGAGACAATTTGAAAATTAATGTCAGCGCCCCTGAAATGTCCTCCCTTGGATCCCTCAGCAGCCTGGGATAAATCCCACCTGAGCCTTGGAATTTATTCAATTTCAAGCTTGCTAAAACCACAATAAATGTTCTCTCTCTCTCTCTCTCTCAAGCATATTACAGTACCACCCTCGTAATGGTAGGCTTAAAAATGATATCTACAAACCAGACCATTAAGGGTTAATCATTAAGGGTTAATTGGATATGACATTGAGCAATTGAAATAAAGTGGAAAAGTACATGGAAAATAGGCTTAAAGCAAAAGCAATCTGTTTTGACTGAAAGGTAACCATGTGACACTAAATTGTCTGTAAGAACTATCATGATGGGCCATTACACGGAGCCACCTGGAAATGTTTTTCTGGAATTATACTAATATCAGGGACTTTGCTCATACATTGGACTTCATCTTGGGCTAAGATTTGCAACTGTGAGAAGGCAGTGAAACTTGTTGTAAACTTATGCTTGTTATTTGCTTCTGGACCTCACCTTGGACCAGAATTCCCAAACGATGTCAGGGACCCTGAGTTCTCCAGATAGGCTTTTGTAAAGTGGTGTCTCCACCATGCAGAAGTATGTGAAATTCTTCACCAATATATATTTACTGCTTTATATTTATATTTACTTCTTCATTTGTATAATTTGGGAAGAGATCACGTTGTTAAGATGGCCGCAGAGTAAGGCTCTTGAGCAGGGAGTTCTCTGCTCTGATCACTTTTTTCTATTCCTCTCTTTTATTATTTTACTTACCTCTTGTCCTGAGCTCAGATGACAGTGGTGATTTCTAAACCAAAACCACCCTTCTCTACAGTGAACACAGATGCAAAACACTCCGATAAAATCTGTCTTCTGGCTCCACACACACGGATTGCAACTTTAGACTTTAATGGGACCTATTCTCGCCCTGATTATTCTCTTGCTCAAATACACTTAGAAAACGCCTTTGGATTTTCTTTAATGTTAACTCCAGTGTTTGTTTTTCATATCTTCTCAACACTCTTCTAATTTCTTTTGAAGAAACTCCCTGCATTTTCTCTAGGGCACCTGTTGTTTTGAGCATTCAGTGTCTACCATATTTTTTTTTTCTTTATCTAGTTAAGTACATCACTTGACATTCAGGGTTCTCTGCACTTTTGGTCCCACCCTTCACCTTTATGGGAACATGTTTGCCCTGCACACTCACTATTACTCTTTTGAATGTCTCCCACTACTCTGATGTGGATTTTCTTGCAAGTAACTGCTCCCAGTCCATTCCTAATGAAGAGCTTATGTCTGAAATGCCGATTCTCCTCCTCAGATGCTGCCTGACCTGGTGAGCTTTTCCAACAACACACTCTCAACTCTGATCTCCAGCATCTGCAGTCCTCACTTTACCCAGTCCATTTTTGCCAGATCTTGTCTTATCTTATTAAAATTGGCCTGCCTCTAGTTCAGAACCTTTACTCCCTCTCCATTGCAGTTCCTATCCATAAATATCTTAAATCTAAATGAATTATGGTAACGATAATCAAAATTCTCTCCCACTGCTACATCTACCACTCACCCTGGCTTCATTCCCTAAAATTAGGTCCAGTACCACTTCCTCTATTGTAGGACCTTTGCACGCTGGCTTAAACTGTACTGGACACATTTTAAGAATTCTGCCTCCTCTCAGCCTTTCACACTTTGCCTATCCCAGTTAATATTGGAGAGATTGAAACCCCCTGTTATTATTACTTTATTTTGTTTACACTTCTCCGATATTTGCCTGGCTTGCTGTGTTCTTCCACCCTCCTGCTTATCCACTTTGAATACCAGCATCTACAGTTCTGTGTCTCCCTGACTATTTGGGGAGTTATAGTGCAACCCGAGCAAAATCATTGCCTCTTTTCTTGTTTTTATGTTCTTACACACGTGGCCATATTGAAAGATACCAATTGAGGGACCCTCTTCTCAGACTGCCTCACTACACCAATTTGAATGAATTCTTCCCAGACCGCCTCACTATGATACTGACTGAGGGAGGCAAGGCAATCTAGTGGTATTATTGGTGGACTGTTAATCCAGAGACCCAGGTAATGTTCTGGAGACCTGGGTTCAAATCCCATCAGGTGACCATGACTCCATTGTTGATTGTTGGAAAAATCCATCTTGTTCATGAATGCCCTTTAGGGAAAGAAACTGTGATCCTTACCTAGTCTAAAGTAGACAAGCAGGAGGCTGGAAGAACACAGCAAGCCAGGCAGCATCAGGAGGTGGAGAAGTGGTCATTTCAGAAATAACCCTTCTTCAGGAATGAGACAACAAACTGCAGATGCTGGAATCCAAATTAGACAAGCAGGAGGCTGGAAGAACACACCAATGGATTCATGGTCACCATTAGATTCTTAATACCAGATTTTTAAAATTGAATTCAAATTCCTGAAGAAGAATTATATCCAAAACATTGACTTCTGCACCTTCTGATACTGCCTGGTTTGCTGTGTTCTTCCAGCCTCCTGCTTATCCACTTTGGATACCAGCATCTACAGTTCTTTTGTCTCTATCCGTACCTGGTCTAGCCTACATGTGAATCATCAGACCCACAGCAATGTGGTTGATCCTCAACTGCCCTCTGAGCATTTAGGGTTGGGCAATAAATGCTGGCCTAGCCAGTAACCGCTCCCATCCTGTGAATGAATTTTTTAAAAGTGGGAAATTCACGGTGGCTCAGTGGTTAGCACTGCTGCCTCACAGCACCAGTGTCCCAGGTTTGATTCCAGCCTTGGGCGACTGTCTGCGTAGAGTTTGTACATTCTCACCGTGTCTGCGTGGGTTTCCTCCAGGTGCTCTGGTTTCCTCCCACAGTCTAAATAATGTGCAGATTGGGTGAATTGGCCATGCCCGTAGTGTTAGGTGCATTAGTCAGAGGGAAATGGGTCTGGGTGGATTACTCTTCGGAGGATTGGTGTGGACTGGTTGGGCCGAAGGGCCTGTTTCCACACTGTAGGGAATCTAATCTACTTCACTGTGGTGCTGACTGCAGGGCTCAGTTCACAGGCCCTTCTAGGTCACATGTCACCCTGACTTGGAATTGTATTGCTGTTTTATCACTGTTGCTGATTCAAAACTCCTGGAACTCTTCCTCACAGCACTGTGGGTGTCTCTATACCCCAAGGACTGCAGCAGTTCAAGAAGGCAGATGACTAGTTTCAATGGAATTAAGAATAGGCAATAAATGCTGGCCTAGCCAGCTGCCTTCTGCTCAGCGTGACTAATCTTATTTCATCTGGTGAACTCCCCCTCCCCACCCTGCACATCCAACAACATCCAAGCTCCTGGTTCCCCAACCCCACATAGCTCACTTTTACCTCCTCTCCATATTCCCCAAATTCCACAAACAGGACTGCCAAGCCAAACCCATTGTTTCTGCCTGTACCTTCCCCACAGAACTCATCTTTTCTGACTACGACTTGACTTTTTCATCCCCTTGCACTGTCCCTTTTCCACTTACATCTGCGACTCTTCAGACACTTTGCGTCAGTTTCATAACTTCCAGTTTCCAGGTTCCAGCTGCCTTCTCTTTACCATGGACTTACAATCCCTTTACACGTCCATCCCCCACCAGGGTGGACTCAGGGCTCTCCACCTGTCCTCATCCATCATCACATTCCTCCGATTAGCTGAGCTCGTTCTCGCTATGGACACTCTTCTCCTTTAACTCTGCCCACGTTCTTCAGGTCATGGGAGTGGCCATGGGTACCCGCCTGGGCCCCAGTTATGTCTGTCTCTTTGTGGGGTAAGTGGAACACAACTCTTTCTCCAGTTCATTGCTGACATCATCAGGGCTGCTTCTCTCTCTTGTTCAGAATTAGAAAAGTTTATCTATTTTGCTTCCAATTTCCATTCTACTCTCACCTTCACCTGGTCTATTTCTGACTCCTCCCTTCCCTTCCTCGACATCTCTGTTTCCATTTCTGGGGATAGGCTAGCCAGCAATATCCACAAAAACTGATCAGCTGCCACAGAACTATACATCCTCACACCCTGCTTCCTGTAAAGACTCCTTCTATTCTAACAGTTACTCCATCTATTTTGCATCTGTTCTCAGCTTCCACAGGGGGATCTCAGAAATGTCCACCTTTTCCTCACCTGTGGATTACTACTACTGTGATTGACAGGACCCTCAGTTGGGTCCAACCTATTACTGCACTATGGCTGTCACCTCTTCTCTTCTCTCTCACAGCAGTAAGGTACCCCTTATCCTCACCTACCATCCCACCAGCATCCACATCCAAAGGATCATTATCTGTCATTTCTGCCACCTCCATCAGGATGCCACCACCAGACACACATTTCACCTTGGTCCCTTTGACACAGGGTAAACCCTCCAGCTTAATTTAAACCAGCAACACAGAAAAGATTTTTCCCGTGCAGTAATCGAGAACTAAAGTAAAAGTAACAACTTTATTTATAAAGTATAACAGAGAATAATTAACAACTATTTACAACTCCTTCATCTAAACTATCTTTTACCTTCCCCTTCTACAATATTAGTCAGATAAAACCGCCCCGATTAAGATTTACCAAAATTCAACTTTTCAAAAACCAGCCAGACATTGAGTCTTCTTTTCCTTTTCTTAGGGATTTCTGCTTCATAGGTTACTGATCAGTAAAGGTACAGTTAAGAGAGCTATTCTCCAGGCAGTCTGCAGATGTTGTTGGCTTGTCAGTTCTCCTTCCAACTGTTCAATTTTCCCCAGTCTTATATCCCCAGAGCATTGGCTTTTGTCATTGGCTTTTAACATTGTCAATATACTAAATTCAAACTTGATTGGAATTTGGTATTTTTCGGGGTATCAACTGCTCGGCTTAATTTGAATTTATTTTGTCATTTCCAGACAACCAGCTAATCTAGCTTTCAACCAAGTGCTACATTGTTACCTTATTCAGAACCCTTGGAGCTGTGTCAGGTAGTTCTGCTAGCTTTTAATTCTCTTAAAGGTACAGTACACCCATATCTTCATAACACCTGCAGGACACCTTGATCCACTTCTCCTCCCCTCCCAATATCTGCTCATACTCCCATGGCACTTTCCCTTGCAATTGCAAAAGGTGTAACACCTGACCATTTACTTCCTTCTCACTATTCCAATATCCCAGTCACACCTTCCAGGTGAAGCAGTGATTTACCTGCAGTTCACTCAATCTAATCTATTGTATTTGCTGCTCACAATATAGTCTCCTCTACATTATGGAGACAAAACAGAGATGGGGGCGGGGTACAGCTGCGTGACGGGACCCCTCTTTCTGTTAACAGAAATGACTCCCAGCTTCGGTTTCCTGCCACTTCAACACACCACTGTGTTCCCCAGTTAACATCTTTCTCTTGGGCTTGCTGCAGTGCTCCAGCAAAGCTCAGTGCGAGCTGGAAAAGCAGTATCTCATTTTACACTTGGGGACCCTGCAGCCTTCTGGGGATTTTCACGTTTGGTAACTTTAGAGCCTGACCACCTTCTTCCATGTCCTTCTTCCACCCCCACACACCAAGCCATGTCATCACATGGGCCGCTTTCAGCACAATCAAACCATTTTTACCAACTAATGGTCTCTATTAGCAGCTTTTCTTTCTCCTAGGCTAACCGTTCTCATTCCCTGTGTGTGCCCAGTTTTCTCTCTGGGTTTATTTCATTGTTTACTCCTTCCGTCCTTCTCCTCACCTTGTCTTCACCATACATATCAACCTAGCTCCAACCCGTTCTGAAGAAGGGACACTGGATCTGAAACCTTGACTCTGCTTTCTCTCCACACTTGCTGAGCTTCTCCAGCTATTTCTGTTTTTGTTTCAGATTTCCAGGATCCATAGTTCTTTTATTTTTGCTTTAAACAAACACCGTTGCTCTGATCAGGGAACACAAAGGTTATTTATAGATGGATGCATTGGCATGATTGAATTATTAAATTAATATTTTGCATATTTCACCAAGGAAGCAGCTGTTCTGAGCAGCTGAGCTTTCTCCATGATGGCACAGGAGAAAGCTCAGTCAGAAGAGGGCTTCAAATTGAAAAGGAAAAGATCTCAGACAAGTTGTTGATGCAAGAAGCAGTTGAAATGCATCCAAGGACATTGAAGGAGATGAGAGTGGAAATTGGACAGGCACTGGCCACAATCTTCCATTTTTCCATGGACTTGTTGTGAGTTGGAAGGGGTGGGCATGGTATTATCAGTGGGCTGGAGGATTGTAAACATTTTTCAGAAAAGATTTGTAAGGAAAGCCCCAGGAATTATAGACCAGTCACTTTACCTTTGGTAGTCAGTAAACTTCTAAAAACAATAATTCAGATAGAATTAATCATCACATAAGAAATAGAAACAGAAGTAGGCCATTCTGCACATTGAATCTGGTATACCATTCAATGAGACCATGGCTGATTTGACAATCGTCAAGTCCACTTTCCTGCCATTTCCCCATAATCCTCTGTTACCTAACTGATTAAAAATCTGTCAACTTCATTCTTAAAAACCCTTAAAATCCTTAAAAATTCTTGACAACCCTCTGTGGTAAATAATTCTACAGATTCACTAAACCCTGAAAGAAGACATACCTTCTCATTTGTGTCTTAAATGAGAGAGCCTCATTGAGGCATTATGCCATCTGGTGTTAGACTGTCTCCCTTGGGGACAAAGCCTTTCCATATCTAGCCTGTCAAGTCCTTTAAGAATTTTGTATGTTTCAATATGGTCATTTTTCATTCTTCTATACTCCAACGTTCATTAGAGAGGCTTGACTTGTTTTTCTGAAGGAGTGACATGTTTAAATAACTTGCTGGTTTTTTAGAAGATGTATCTGAGAGAGTTGATGCACGTTCAGTCTCAGTCCACCACCTTACATTGCTCCGGAAGCAGCTGCACTGGTGAGAAAACTGTCACACATCTCCTTCTGGAATATCCCTTTGCAAAGTAGGTCTGGGAGATGATGCTCCGTGGACTGATCCTCGGGACACATGCTGAGACAAACATTGACTGCACCTGGAAGACCATCAACTCAGTGAAAGATGCTTCTTGGTCTGCCTGAACGTTGTTTGTCTTCTCGTGTAAAGAGTTGATCTTGACCCAGTGTTGCAGACTGGCACATTCTAAGGTCCAGGACTATGTGCTGAGGGACACACTAAGGCTTCGGGCAGCTGTCGACAAGGCGCAAGGGGAGAAAAAACCCACCATTTAAGGTCTTTTTGCCAAAGTATAACGAGAGTCTGTGTAGTTGTTAGACTGAGTATAAATAGATTCCTGCATAATTAGAAAATGTCCTTGCTTTTGCAACTGCAGAGAAGTTCTGAGAAAAGTCAAAATTTCAATATTTTGTTTGTGTTTCTTTCTTTACACTGTACAGAACTGATTTAGAATATTTCTCGTACTTATCGATGATTATTATGAATAAAGTATATTTTTAAATTTTAAAAAGTGTTGATGAGGGTAATGCTATTGATGTAGTATACATGGACTTCTGAAAGGTGTTTGATGATACAGTGGCACACAACAGACTTGTGAGAAAAGTTAGACCTTATGGAACAAAAGGGACAGTAGTAACATTGCTACAAATTTTCTGATTGTTGGAAATAGACAGCAATGAATAATGAATATTTTTCAAGCTGGAGAAAGGTTTGTAATGGAGTTAGCCAGCAGTCAATATTGGGACTTTTGCTTTCCTTAATTTAAATGAATGATTTTGAACATATATTGCAGTGATCGATGTTAAATGTTGTGAAATTGAACAAATTACAACTGTAATTTGGAGATTGAGAGGAGGACAGTGTAGAACTTCAAAAAGACATTGACCAGTTGGTGGAGTGGGTGGATAGGTGGCTGTGTTCAAAATGGAGAAGTGTAAATTATATATTATGGTGAAAAGAACAGAAATAAATGGCATTGAACAAAGGGAACTACTCCAAAGGGTGTTCAGGTGCAGAGAAACCCGAATTTATCTTTCCATAAACTATTAAAGGTGGCAGTATAGGTGCCCAGAGCTTTTCATAAAATGTACAGTATCCTGTGCCTTGTTAATAGGGGCATAGAATGAAAAAGCAGTGAGTTTATGTTGAATTTATATAAGGCACCTCTAGTTAGACCTCTGCTGGAGTGCTGTGTACAGGTGTGTGTGCCAGACTATAGCAAGGACATAGAGTCCTGTCATACATTGGAGATCATGCAGAAGAAATTTAAAAGATTCCAGGGATGAGAAACTTCAGCTATGAAGATAGATTGGAGAAGCTGAAACTGTTTTGCTTGGACAGAGCTAAGAAAAACTTTATTGAAGTTTTCAAAATCATGAGTGGTTCTGGATTAGGTTGACAAGGGTAAACTGTTCCCACTTGTAAAATGATCAATAATGAAATTTACATATGATTTGCAAACTAAATAAATGCACCATGAGAAAACACTTATAATGTGAGGGATACAGTGGAATACATTGGAAGTATGGTGGTGGATGCAGGTTTAATCAGATATTCAAGAGTGCATGAGATGATTATTTAAATTGAAATAATGTGCAGGGGAAATGGTAGAACAATGACATTCCATCATGATGCTCATTTGGAAAGCTGTGCAAACACAAACAGCTAAATGGCCTCTTTCTGCACCATTGCAATTTTGTGATTCTACAAAGTCAAAAATCACACGACACTTGTTATAATCCAACAGGTTTATTTGAAACCACAAGCTTTTAGAGCCACACTCATTCTTCAGGTTAGCTGGTGAGAGAGAACACCTTGGACACAGGATTTATAAGTAAACAATCAAAGGGTCATATAATTGATACAAATATATTGAACAAATCTAAATGGCTGTTAAGGCTTTAATCAGTTAGAATGGAATTACAGGTTTCAATTGATTAATACATAAACCCCAGAATTTCTTTCAAGTCACTGCCCTGAGATAACTTAAGGTTTTATTACTATAAAAGAGGTGACATCTCAGGACAGACAATACGTTTTAGGATTGAGGCCTTGTTTCACGTTTGTCTGTGTCTTAACATGGAGTCAAACTGGCTTTATTTTCAAACTATGAATTTATAAAATGTCACATTGACTGACTGCCTACAGATTGTGTGTTTTTTGAACAAAATAGAATGTATCTGCAAATGCAAATTTGCAAATGCAAATTCACCCCATCGACTTATGTGTGTGAGTGTGTGTGTGAGAGAGAGAGAGAGAGAGAACTGCACGTGCATGTGAGAGAGAGGGAGAGAAAGGTAGTGTGTCTTGTGTGGGTGCGTGTATGTGAGAGAGATTGTGTGTGCTTGAGAAAGAGTGCATATGGGTGTGAGGGAGCATATGTATGTGAGAGAGTGAATGTATGTGCTCACTTGTGCATGCTTGCCTGAGGGTGTGTATGTCTGTGAGAGAGTGTGCTTGTGATTGTGCGTATGTGTGAGTGTATGTGAATGTGTATAGTGTGGTGGGGTCGCATGTGTGACATGAACCCAAGATCCCAGTTGAGGCTGTCCTCATGGATATGGAACTTGGCTAACAACCTCTGCTTGGGGACTCTGCATTGTTGCATATCCTAAAGTCCGCCTTGGAGGACGTTCATCCAAAGATCTGAGGCCGAATGTCCCTGACTGCTGAAGTGTTCCCTGACGGGGAGGGAACATTCTGGATGACGATTGTTGCGCAGTGTCCATTCATCTGTTGTTGTAGCACTTGTATGGTTTTGTCACAATACCATGACTCGGGGCATCCTTGCCTGCAGCGTATGAGATAGACAACATTGGCTGTTGTTGTCCTGACCTCATACTGTCATCCAGTACTTCCCGGGAGTAGAGAAGCTATGCCATGTTCTTTGCAGCCTGCAACACGTTATCAATGACAATGAGCATCTCGTCAAGATCTTCCCAAACCTTCACTTCTCGACTTCAAATAGCCACCAAACTTTAAACAGACCATTGTTTGCAACAAACTACCCTGCCTTCAGGACAACTTCGATCTCTGTTTCCATGCTGTACAGCTCTATGACTATGACTCTATCACACAACTCTATCATGGCAACCACTGCAAGACATGTTAGAGGATCAACATGGATACTTCCATTACACATAGAGACACCACCCACCATGTACAAAGCAGGTACTCATGTGGCTCGGCCAACGTTGTCTATCTCTTACGCTGTATTCCCTCCTTTCTCTTCTTGTTTTGCACAGCCTATACAGTTAGATGCACAGGCCTCTTAAATGCCTTTTGCGTAGCTACAAAATCACAAACAGTTTAACCGACACTCATCCTGTGCATGAACTTCCAGGATGCCTTGTGCCACTTTGACCACCGATTAAAGGAACTGAGCAACCTATTTTATTTGGAGGAAGTGAATAAAGTTAAAGGAGAAGCTTATAAATTCACTTGGGGGTAAAGGAGGGAAGTGGTGCATGAAAACTAACTGAATTGCCCACAGGTCAAGGAAGGTGTCGAGGGACTGCATATCCATTGTGAAATGACAACGGTCGACTTCAGGGAACCAGAAATCTTTAAAATATTTTTCTTTACAGATGCTGCCAAATCTGCTGTGTTTCTCCAGCGTACTGTTGTTGTTTCACATTTCCAGCATCCACGGTTCTTTCTGTTTATTCTGATAATCTTCAATTTCAATTTCCCACCTTTTCCATATAATCCTTGATTCTCTTACCAATTAAAAATCTGTCTGTCTCAGCTTTCAGTATATTTAACAACCCACTCTTGACATCCCTGTGGTAAACAATTCTACAGATTCAATATCCTCTGGGGAAAATCCTCTTCAACCCTGTTTTGAATATATTACCTCTTACTCTGAGATTATGACCACCGTTCCTAGGCTCTCCTCTGAGCGGAAACAACTTTTCCACATATGCCCTGTCAAGTCCTTTAAGATTCTTTTATATTTCAATAAGGTTGCCTCTCATTCTTCTCAACGCCAATGAGTACAGGCCCAGTCTACTCAGCCTGTCCTCATAGGACAGTCCTTCATCCCTGGTATCAGCCCAGTGCTGGGCTGCCTCTAATGTCATTACAACTTTCTTTACAGTATTCCCACGTGATGTTTAACTAGTGCTTTGTACAGTTTTAGCAAAATCTCTCACTTTTATAAACTACACCCTGGCAAATAAAATTCCTGATGATGGGCTTATGCCCGAAATGTCAATTCTCCTGCTCCTTGGATGCTGCCTGACCTGCTGTGCTTTTCCAGCACCACACTCTTGACCCCTTTCAAATAAAAGCCAACAATGCATTTGCCTTCCCTATTACCCACTGAATCTGGATTGAACCTTTTTGTGATTCATGGATTCACTCATGGTCCTGCAGTGCTGGGACCTTCTTGCATTCTTTCTCCATTTAAATAATATTCAGCTCCTCTCTTCCTCCTGCCAGAATGTATAATCTCACATATCCCTCACCGTATTTACAGTCATGATGTGAAGATGCTGGAGTTGGACTGGGGTGGACACAGTCAAATATCAAAAGACACCAGGTTATAGTCCATTAGGGTTATTTGAAATTGCAAGCTTTTGGAGTGTGGCTCCTACATGCCTGAAGAAGGAGTGGAGCTCCAAAAGCTTGCAACTTCAAGTAACCCTAATGGACTATAACCTGCTGTCTTTTGATTTTTGATGTTTACAGTCATAGAGCCATAGAGTTGTACAGAACAGTCCAACTCATCCATGCTGACTGGATATCCTAAATTAATCTAGTCCCATTTGCCCACACTTGGCCCATATGCCTTTAAACCCTTCTTATTCAGATATCCATTCAGATGCCTTTTAAATGTTGTAATTGTACCAGCCTCCACCACTTCCTCTGGCAGCTCATTCCAAACATGTATCACCCTCTGTTTGGAAAAAAACACCCCTTAGAACCCTCTTAAGTCTTTCCCCTCTCACCTTAAACCTAGGCCCTCTAGTTTTGGACTTACACACCTTGGGGAAAAAGTGCCTATTCACACTATCCATGCCCCTCATGATTTAACAAGCCTCTATCAGGTTCAGCCTCGACACTCCAGGGAAAATAGCCCTGACCTATTCAGCCTCTCCCTATAGCTCAAACCCGCCAGCCCTGGCAACATCGTGTATAAATCTTTGCTGAACCCTTTCAAGTTTAACAACATCCTTCCAGTCATATGAATATGTGTCTTCTGACCAGGACCATCCCAATTAATATCCTTGTTGACAGAACGATCGATTTTCATCTTGTACAGGTGGATGTATTGGTTTAACCTTCGCAAGATGGAGATCAATTCGCCCAGCAACAACTTTCCTTTATTTTTTTTTTATCCCCAGCACCCATGGTGTGTGTGCAGGTGTGAGACACAGTGGAAGACACAAAGTGCACGAATCTTTATTCAATTTCCACCACCAGGAAGATAGGAAAACACCCGGGTGGCCAGTGACAAACACTGCCCTTCACATCAAGGGACAGTGCTGTGTGATCAAAACAGTGAAGGGGAGGGTAGGGACTAAATCAAAATAGAATTGGAGGGAGAAATGATGCACTCCACTCCCTGCGGCGCCCACCTCTCCCCGAACAACTCCAGGGTGTTGGTCGACACCGCTTGCTCCTTCTCCAAGGACACTCGGGCCCTAACGTAACCGCGGAAGAGGGGCAGGCAGTCGGCCCTAACGACCCCCTCCACGGCCCGCTGCCTGGACCTGTTGATGGCCAGTTTGGCCAGGCCCAGGAGCAGACCCACGAGGAGGTCTTCAGACCTGCCCTCCTTCCTCCGTACCGGGTGCCCAAAGATCAGGAGCGTGGGACTGAAGTGCAGCCAAAAACAGAGGAGAAGGTTTTTAAGGAAATCAAAAAGGGAGTGCAAACGCCCACACCCAATATATACGTGGTCCACGGACTCCACAGCGCCACAGAACAAGCAGTTGGGCTGGGAGTCCGTGAACCACCGCAATCTGCGGTTGCAGGGGACTGCTGCGTGCAGCACCCTCCACAACTTTCCTTTATTTTTTTTTAAATTTTTTTTTCGTAACGACACTCTTCCCCCATTTATTTATTTATTTATTTATTTTATTTTTTTCTCTTTTTCTCCACACTCCCCTTTTTTCTTTTTAACCCCCACACTACCACCTAAGTGCGGTAGTGCTTATTTTATCCCCAGAACCCATGGTGTGTGTGTGCAGGTGTGAGACACAGTGAAAGACAAAGTGCACGAATCTTTATTCAATTTCCACCACCAAGAAGATAGGAAAACACCCGGGTGGCCAGTGACAAACACTGCCCTTCACATCAAGGGACAGTGCTGTGTGATCAAAACAGTGAAGGGGAGGGGAGGGACGGGACTAAATCAAAATAGAATTGAAGGGAGAAATGATGCACTCCACTCCCTGCGGCGCCCACCTCTCCCTGAACAACTCCAGGGTGTTGGTGGACACCGCATGCTCCTTCTCCAAGGACACCCGGGCTCTAACGTAACCGCGGAAGAGGGGCAGGCAGTCGGCCCTAACGACCCCCTCCACGGCCCGCTGCCTGGACCTGTTGATGGCCAGTTTGGCCAGGCCCAGGAGCAGACCCACGAGGAGGTCTTCAGACCTGCCCTCCTTCCTCCGTACCGGGTGCCCAAAGATCAGGAGCGTGGGACTGAAGTGCAGCCAAAAACAGAGGAGAAGGTTTTTAAGGAAATCAAAAAGGGAGTGCAAACGCCCACACCCAATATATACGTGGTCCACGGACTCCACAGCGCCACAGAACAAGCAGTTGGGCTGGGAGTCCGTGAACCACCGCAATCTGCGGTTGCAGGGGACTGCTGCGTGCAGCACCCTCCACAACTTTCCTTTATAATGGGGTCTATGATTTAGACAAAAGATATTTTTCTCGAGAGTAGGGCATGCGCTAATCACGTGGATTTCCGAGCTTCCTTGTTTCTATTTATAAATAACTCTCCAAAGCATTGAGTCATTGGCATTACACATAGTCTCTGTCTCTTGTGGGGGAAGTACCTATTAATTGCTATACTTGTACTGCAGCCACTTAAAACTTGCGAAATAAATGCTACTTAAAGAGAAATAACAAAATAAGACGAAGGAAACATCAGTTTAAATAACAAGACTGGATGTTTTCTACCCATTTTCCGCCTATCGGAATGACCAATAATGCATCAAACCGATAAAGATATGAATACGGCTGTTAGGTGATTTATAAAGGAAATGCAACAACTTAATTATTTTTGATATCTGATCAGATATCAAATCAACAAAGCCTCCCTACATAGAGACGAATGCCTAACCTCAATCTCCAAGTCGACAATTAGTGATAGCTGATTTTTTTTTACATAAAGGTGGAATTACAAAGTTGCAAGTTTCGAATCAGATAAGGCTCTCAACCAGAATTGTAATATTGTTTGTGTTTGTGTTGGTGTGTAGTGAGGTGAAGGAGGGTGGGGTCTGCCTATGACTGACTTCACCCCCCGGGAGGTGCCGGCGGCTGTGCAGTCTATAGTCAGCAGGAGGTGGACGGGTTGCTTGCTCTCGCTGTGTAGACAGGTCAGGTTTCACACTGAGCAGGTTTCCCGGGCTGAGCAAAAACGGTAAGTCACCAGACGACCCAACTTTTCTACAAACACAGACATTGAGAAGAAGATTTGGTTAATGTTTCAATGTTCTTCAGCCTATCACAGTGTTTGATCGTCGTGGTTTTATAGTCCACTCTTTTCTAAAAAAAATAGACTTGTTATTACTAATTGTTGACTTGGATTTAAAGTTAGGTATTCTTTTGTGTCTCTGTGTCTGTAAATTAGAGGGGGTTCGATCATTTGATTCTGATGCTGTATGTCTGGTGTTTGTTAAGGTTTGAGTGGAATTGGAGTTCGGAGAGATAAGAGTCCGATTACAGAGGATTTAAACCCAACAGCGTCAAAATGTCGGGACGAATGTACGACAGCCCACCTCCTTACCACTCCGGCAGTGAATACAAGTGAGTATCTCCAGTCACAACTCGGCTTTTCTTTGTGAGAATTTCTTTCTGTTCCGTGTAAATTGTAATTCTTAAAATCATCGTCGATTCTACTTTTAAAGGTAGTATAATTCAGACTTTTGAATACAATATTTCAAATGGTTTTCCTTTCCTCATATCCTGAGGGTGTTGGGGTAAGGTACGCTAGATCCTACCGATCTCAACTTTTAGTTTCCACTTGGCTCAACTTTGTGTGAAGAGGTGTAGACAGTGACCACCATTACCTCTGTTTTTGTCTGTTGTATGTGTACGGACAGGTTTCTAGAATGAATTAATGGAAACTTTGGGTGACTGTGTTCCCAGACCTCTCCTTCTCAGGCCACAAAGGCTTTAATGTGTTTGAATTAGGTGTGAATTCAATCTGGAATTTTCCTGGTATGTGTTGCTGAGTTACTCACTACCTCAGGGTTTGTAGTAACATCAATCGAGTAAACCATTGGGAAAGGATAAAGTGAAAAGCAAGGTGGGATGAACTTTAATTCCACCAGCAATTATTAGCAACTCACTAAAACGAATTGCCATAGAAATTTAACTGATAGAGGTATTTAATTATTCTCATTATTAGTAATGAACAATAGTAATAAAATAATTTGACAATATTCTATGTAGTACCTATAGTGCACAGATAATGTACCTGTAACTAATAATAATCCTATTGACTTGATAAAAGTACATAGAACTGAGAGATATGGATAGGGTCTAATGTCGGAGTTTTTTTTTCCCTGGATTGGGGATATTGTTTTTGAGGTGACAGTTTAAAGGAGATGTGAGACCAGACTTTTTAATACAGATGTGTGGAACATGCTGCCATGGAGCGGTGGGGTGGTAGAAGCAGAGACTATAGCAATACTTATGAGGCATTTAGGTGATGCATGATCAGGAAGGGAATAAAGGGATATGGACCATGTGCAAGCAGATGTGATTAGTTTCGAATGGCATCATAGTGCGCTGAAGGGTTTGTTCCTGTACTGTGCTGATCCTCTTATAAGCGTTCAGGAGTTCCTGAAGAAGGGCTTATGCCCAAAACATAGATTCTCCTGTTCTTTGATGCTGCCTGACCTGCTGCGCTTTTCCAGCATCACATTTTTAAGCTCTGTGAAGGTCCCTCCTCAACCTTGTCCCTCACCTGAGGCTTGGTGACGTTCAGGTTAAACCATCACCAGTGATCTTCTCTCTTCCCACAGTAGGCCTATGGACTGCTTAGGCTATGGCAATTTTCTTTTTCTTTTTCTAGTTTATTTTCTACCCAGACGTGTTATCACATGCAACTGTACAACCTTCCCACAAACAAAATCACCGTAACTCTTAAGTAGTTAAAAACAAAACAAAACCGTGGTGGCCAAAGACTCAGTAGTTAACAGCACAAGGGACCCAGGTCCATTTCCAGCCTTGGGCAATTGTTTGTGTGGAGTTTGTATGTTTTCTCCATATCTGTGTGGGTTTCCTCCAAATACTCCGGTTTTGTCCTGTAGTCCAAAGATGTGCAGATTAGGTGGATTGATTGATTGATTATGTTAAATTTCCCAGTGGTGCGAAAACTAGGTTGGTTAACAGTGGTAAATGTGGAGATCGAGTGGGATGCTCAGTTGGCCTCTATCTGTAGTGGAGGAACACTGGGTGCTCCGTTTGCGAGGATGTTGTGAAACTTGAAAGGGTTCAGAAGAGATTTACAAGGATGTTGCCAGGGTTGGAGGATTTGAGCTAGAGGGAGAGGTTGAATAGGCTGGTGCTGTTTTCCCTGGAGCATTGGAGGCTGTGGGGTGACCTTTATAGAGGTTTATAAAATCATGAGGGGCATTGATAGGGAAAATTAGACAAGGTCTTTCCTTGGGGTGGGGATGTCCAGAACTAGAGGGTTTAGTATGAAGGGTGGAAATGTTTAAAAGGGACCTAATGGGCTACTTTTTCACGGTACGTGTATGGAATGAGCTGCCAGAGGAAGTGATGGAGGCTGGTACAGTTGCAAAACTTTAAAAAGCATCTGGATGGGTATGTGAATAGGAAGGGTTTGGAGGGATATGGGCCAGTTGCTGGCAGGTGGGACTAGATTGGCATGGACAGGTTGGACTAAAGGGTCTGTTTCTGTGCTGTACATCTTATGACTTAAGGATACTCCAGCACAAACATAACTGTGGAAGAGGAGGAGATGCACGATGGCGATTTTACCTTTACCACATGATGAACAGCAGCTGTGCAGACTTGAACGTTCCATTTTAAATAATGCACCTCCTGATTCACTAATCCATTGTTAGTTTTTAGAATACTTACAAATGTTGTACTGTGCTGAAATAAACATTTTATAGAAACGCAGTCATTTTGTTGTGAGTATGTACAGATTGCATTGTATTAATTCTTTCTTCCTATTACAATTACAGCCATGGTTCAGTCTACGCACCCAGCAAGGATCTATATGATGGCGAGATACGATCCCAGCCTGCTGGCTCTTATTATCCAGATGAAACACAGTACTTCTACAAATGGACTTCCCCTCCAGGAATTATCAAAATTTTAGCAATTATTATCATTGTGATGAGCGTCGGAATCTTTGCATGTGTGGCATCGACCTTACCCTGGGACATGGACTATTATGGAGGAGGGATGGGGGTAGGAAACGGAATGGGATATGGAGGCTATGGAGGATATGGGGGTGTTGGTACAGGCTATGGATCTGGTACAGGCTATGGGTATGGAGGTGGAGTTGGAGCATATGGATATGGAGGTGGCTACACTGATCCGCGTGCTGCCAAAGGCTTCATGATTGCACTAGCTGCTGTCAGTTTTATAGCACTCTTGGTTGTCTTTATTATACTCGTTTCTAGGGCCAGCTTTTCAAAAACAAGGAAGTTCTATTTAATTCTGATGATTTTGTGTGCAGTCGTTGGCTTTATAATGTTCGTGGCTACGATAGTTTACATCATGGGAGTAAATCCAACCGCACAGGCTGCTGGATCAGTGTTCTACAATCAGTTACTGACTCTCTGCAACCAGTTCTACATCCCATCCACCACTGGTGTCTTCACAAATCAATATCTCTATCACTACTGCGTAGTAGAACCACAAGAGGCAAGTATTTTACGTGTCCCTCATATGTGATTAGTAAATTTGTTTTCTATATTTAAGCTGCAGTTCACACTAGACATTGGGTGTGCATTGAAATATTTTGGAGGCTAAATATATTAAATTATTCTTTGTACTTAGTGAAGTAATCTAGGAAGTTGGGATAGGACCCTTCATTAAGAGCACATAGGATAAATAGTTCTTGTACTGAGGCTGTTAGGAACAAAATCAATTTGTGACCTATAGTTCCCTAAATAGGTAAACAAATTGCTGCTGCAGTGTGTGGAGTTTAGTCAGTTGTGATCCGACAGTGTATCTATTGACTTCAAAATAATATTGGCATTAAATTTTGTTAGCTCTACAAAAATACAAGTCTCAGCATGGTTAATTAGTGAAATAATATAAACTCTGATCTATACTATAAATAATACAAAGCTGACAGAATATGAAAATCGTGTGCATCATTTCCTTTTGAACATTCTGGATTAGAAAGGATACTATTCAATGTATAGAAAATGAAGGTCTTTGAAAACAATTCGTTTTTGGTGGTTTGGACTGTCACGAACACCTTCTCATGTTAGATATTAAGCTGAGCAATGAGAAAAATATTAGCAATGCATACTATGTAAAATTTTGATTTAAAGGTAAATTCACAGCCAGAAAATTCTATATAAAATAGACAACCATTTATAATTGAACTCTGGCCAATGAATCTGAAAGCTGTTCACTATATTTTAAATCATGCAAATGTTTACCCTATGTGTGCTTAGCAATATTTGGCAGTTCTGATCAGAATTCTCTTCAAAATGATTTAGTAATTTCTCAAACAATATTTACATGCAAAATTATGCAGAATATTTTATACTGGTAGTCAAACCACATTTCTGTTGCAACTAATTAAAATGTTTTTTTTCCAAAAAAGTGAACTGCATTTCTATAACATTAACCTTCGTAAAATACTGAAGTTGTTAGTACATAGACTTATTTTTCCATTCTCTTTAATAACATTACAGCAGTGCTAGTTCATAGGGGAGATGATGGCCTAGTGGTATTATTGCTAGACTACTAATCCACAGACCCTGGGGACTTGGGTTCAAATCCTGCCCTTGCAGATGATGGAATTGAATTCATTAAGTACCTGGAATTCAGAAATAACGATTACAAAGCAGCTTTTTTTTTGGGTCAGAAAACCCATCTCGTTCTTTAGTGTTCTTTTGGGAAGAAATCTGCTCACCAACATGTGACCCCAGATCTAATGTGACACTTGACTGCCTTCTGGGCAATTAGGGATGGGTAATAAATGCTGACCTGGCCAGTGACACCCAAATCCTGTGAATGAATTAAAAGAAAAAATGATTTTACTGATGCAGGCTTGTTCATTCTTTAACTTCTTTCTGATTTCTTGCCAGGCCCTTGCAATTGTGATGGGATTCCTGATTATAATAGCTTTAGGATTGATCATCTTCTTTGCCTATAAAACACGAAGCAAGATCACGAGATATGGTAAAGGGAACATTCTGTGGGAGAAGGATCGTATGAATTATGAGTCACCACCTAATGTTGAAGAATGGGTAAGTCCCTCTGCATTTGGTCAAATATTGTACATGTAAAATGTTGGAAATATTCAGTAGATCTGGCAGCATCTCTGGGAAGAAAGAGTTTTGAGTCCAATTACTCTTCTTTTGGGTTCTCTCCAGAGATGCTGCCAGACCTATTGAGGTTTTCCAGTACTTTCTATTTTGTAATTGGGGGAGTGATTGTGTTACAACACACAGATGGGGAGGAGCTGACTGACGTGGCGTATGCCAAGCCCAGCAATTTATTTTTAAGACGGGAGCAAGAAGCCTGAAATCAGTTTTTTGAGTGGATGATCATGCTGGACATGAATGGAGGTGATATTGGTGCTTTGTGTAGCTTTCTGTGGATTCATTTGTAGCACTAATTTGAAAGTGAATTTGCCAAGAAATGTTGACTTCTATAAAGTCATCATCATGACTCTGACACCCTAGGACCTTCCTATTGTTCGACAGGAATGAAAAATGAAGGAGAGAAAAAAGTCTTCTCTAGGCCATAGCTCATAGCATTGTTGGTCAGATAGGAGCAGGCTGAGAAATGAGCCTGGTAGCAATCAGAGCAAAATTGAATTTCAAATCCATGTTTTAACAGCTGTTGGTATTTATCTTGATAATTCTCCCAATGGGAGAGTTTTGGTGCCTCTGGTGACATTGACATGGAGTTGTCAAATTCCATGTTTTTTAAACCAACATCACGGTGAAATTCCGTAACAATCAAAACCCCTGTGTCAATATTATTGTGAGCATTATAAAAATGTGACACACACCTGCAATATTTTAATATTCAGCAGAAATGTTATTGTGTTTTTTTTTGTAGAGTTACTTAATGTTCAGTGATGTTGTATGGTCTAGCAATAATGTCACTAGACGAGTATTCCAAAGGCCTCGGTAATGCTTTGGGGATCTGAGTTTGAATCCCACTTTAGCAGATGGTAGAATGTGTATTCATTAAAAATCTGGAGTTAAGTGTTGAACTGCCATCCTTACCAGGCCTGGCCGACACATTACTCTAAATGCGCAGCCAGGTGGTTTACTTGTACCAGTTGGGGCTATCAATCATGGTGCACTATTACTAGTTAATTTCAAAGGCTTATCTCCAAGATCTTTAAGACTTTCTCTGGTTGCATTGAATGTTTCTATGGTTACTGTGTTGGTTCATTACCATGCACCAACTTAAAGTGAAATTTGTACCGTATATATAAATACCATGCCATACTAATCATCTAAAATGAACCATGACTTCGAGTCTGTGTGATAGCTTGACCTTGTTTTCACTATTGAGGTGAGCAGCAAGAGTTTGGAAAATTGCCCAATCACTAAGCCACCTTGGTAAAAGTATCTGGAATGCATAATGTTTTATTCAGCGATGCAATTGAAAATGTTTCCAGTATTACCCACCATTGAAGAGCATTTGAAATAAACACAGAAAATGTTGGGGAAACTCAGCATATCTGACAGCACCTGTGGAGAGACAAAGAGCTAATGTTTAAAGTCTGCCATGACCACTTCAGACTGAGAGGAAGACCTTCAAGAGCATCTGTCAATTTGTGACTCCCATATTTAGCATCCATTGGGTTTGTTAAACTAAGTTCAAAGTTGAAATAGCCTGCTGTTTGGATTTGCTGCCTGTATGAATCATCTCAATTTTTAACCCAATGTGTTGCAAACTGGCAGGGTGGGGGGCAGTGGTTGTGACTTCTGTATTCATAGCTCCAAAATTCTTAAAGGTCCTGATTCACTAGAAATCCTGCTGTTGTTCTCACTGGAGAAATTACAGGAATGGCACAGCTGAACTCTGGAGTTCGTTAGGGAGAAGAAAATGGAACTGACATTTTAGATTTCTTATCATGTTTGATAAATGCCTGCCAGAATTGTTTGGATGTGAATAACACGCAAGGAGAGAGATAAACTACAAAATATGTTAGCCACAATATATGAAATGTTTCCCTTTTATCCATATGTGGGTGTAGCTGATCAGTTTAGTATTGCCTAACCTATAGTTGCCCTGGAAAGGTTGATGGTGATCCACCTTCTTGAATCACTGCGGTTCATATGGTCTCGGTACATCCACAATACTGTTCGGTAGGGAGTTGCACAATTTTGATCCAGTGGTAATGAAGAAACAGTGAAACTGATCCAGTAAGACTAGTGTGTGTCGGGGGGGAACTTCCAAGTGCTGGTGGTCCCATAGGCCTGAGAAATAGGAAATGCTTAATGTGTTGGTATATCCACAGGGACTTCCAGGATTTTGACTTAGCAACTTGAGGGATGCTGAACCCCTTCATTGTCTCCACACTTGATCTTAATTTTTATAAAATGAAGGACTTCAGTGCAAAACACTCTGGAAAGCTCAGAGGGTCAAATCCATTGGTTTTTGTTTTGCTAAAACAGTAGAATGTGCGTTGGAGGAAATCTCTCTGAAGTTATAATTGGGTCTGATCGGACTACACAAAATGGAAGAAATACAGATAAAAGTCATTTACACATCGGAGAACTGAATTGAGTGCAGACTGAAACAAAAGCTGACTTTCTCCAGTAATTTCTGCAGGTATGCCAGTGGAGTAGGAAACCGTTAATGTTTCGGTTCTAGTGACCCTTCTTCAGAACTTCTCCTCAGATGTTGTCAGACGTGCTGAGTTTCTCCAGCAACTTCTGCTTAAGATTTGAAACAAAAACATTCAGTGCTTTTATCTGAGGCAAGATTGAAACAGATTGGCTTTTTTGGCCCTGGAAAATTGTTAAGAAATGACCTTTTTAAAGAATATATTATACAAAGAATACATTATTGCATGTCGAAACATGACCAGTTGGGCAAAGGGAATGCAGAATGAATCTATCTAAAAGATAGCAGAATGTCTGCAAGTTCTTTATGCTGCTATTCTGTTCCTCGGATGGTGTCTGACCTGCTGCGCTCTTTGAGCGGCACACTTTTCGACTCTGAGCTCCAGCATCTGCAGTCCTCACTTTCCCCTAAAGTAGTGGGGACAAAATCATGGGATATAGAATGGTAATTGGACAGAAAAGATTTATAATGAGGTCCTTCTGAATATTTGTGCCAGCAGACAGCAGACTTCATGGCATAAGTAGAAAACTAATGAAGATAAAGGCCCAGAATCTCTGGTTTCTGTTGGAGAGAGAGTGTCCATGCAAAGAGGAACTAAATTTTCATTTGTCATTTTATGCTGCAGCCTCAAATGTCATACAGCACTTTCCTGCTCTCTTTTCCCCCCCCCCCCCCCCCTCCCCCCAACACTCTTCCACCACCCTCTTCCACCACAAAGGAGGACATAACTGTCAGAGTGAGGGAGGGAGCAAGTCCCTATTGGACAGAAGTCCACTGTCATGGTTTCTGTCCGGAATAGGTCAGGCTTGGCCCACCATCTGTTTATAAGGGAGGAGCAAAGAAACAGGATATTGTTTGATGAAATGAATTTACTTTTTTTCAAACAAGTAAATTTTAGAGTCCTAGAGATGTATAGCATGGAAACAGACCCTTCGGTCCAACCCGTTCATGCCGACCAGATATCCCAACCCAATCTAGTCCCATTTGCCAGCACCCGGCCCATGTCCCGCCAAATCCTTCCTATTCATATACCCATCAAATGCCTCTTAAATGTTGCAATTGTACCAGCCTCCACCACTTCCTCTGGCAGCTCATTCCATACACATACCACCCTCTCTGTGAAAAAGTTGCCCTGTAGGTCTCTTTGCCCCTTCATCCTAACCTGTGCCCTCTAGTTCTGGACTCTCCAACCCCAGGGCAAAGACTTTGTCTATTTATTCCATCCATGTCCCTCATAATTTTATAAATCTCTATAAGTTCACCCTTCAGCCTCTGATGCTCCAGAAGGTAAGAAAAAGCTTACTTTTTTGGTTTGGAATGGAGGGCTGTTAACTCTTGCTTAAGGGTTACATTCCTTGACCAAAATTGCACAAAATGTTTTGATTCTGGAATTATTGCATGGGAGTACTTGGCACATGTAGTTGTGGGTGCTATTTTCATATATTTAACTAATGTGACAATGTTGAAATACAGACACTTGTTTCTGGATGAAATGAATTTTGTGCAATACTGTCTGAACTGGTTTCAGGGAGCCAGTTTCTGGGTGTGGAAGTTTCGAAAGGTGAATCTGTAACCTGACACCAGTGTTTATTTGTGTGATCATTCCTTTATGCCCAAAAGGAATGTGTCCATGCTATCCATAGGAAACTAAAGTCCTTGTATAACTTCCCAATATAAAATTTAATTTACCAGGCTTTTTCTTAATATTTGTTTTGGATGTCTTTTGAAGTCTTTGATAACCACATTACATTTGGAACAGGATGAAATGAACTATAACTTCTCAGTTAACACCTGCCTCTACCTGACTCTGTTCACATGCTAAGTGGTACTAAATTACATAAGCAGAACAGGTTCTTCTGACTGTTTTACAGTCCAGAAAACAGTAGTTGTTGACATAGAATTAATGAGATAGTTTATTTCAACATGAATTCAACTTTTGGTAAATGATGTCATACAATTGAATTACATTTTTCAGACCTTATTAAAAAAAATCTATGGCATTGCCAATACTGAATTGAATCTCTGATCTCCATACCCTGTTCATTACAAAATGAACCCTTCCTCAAACATTGTTATTTCTGCTTCAGTTTCAGCTCATTTGCTGCTACAACCCCAAACCGTACTTTTGTTAACTGCAATCTCAACTGCTTCAATCCTCTTAAGGCCAGCATCCCCTGCCGCACCTTCCATAAACTTGAGCTCATCCAAAATTCTGGTTTCCTCCTCCTGATACCAAATCCCTCTTACCCATCACTCTAGTGCTTGTTTGCTCACATTCCATTACCTCCAGTTTAAAATTCTCACTCTGTTACGCAATTCTTCCATAGAAACAACCACCAACTTCAAGCAATGTAGCCATCTGAGTCACCAGTTCTGGGGAAATAGGCTTCTCCCATTTCATTGCCCCATTCTTGGCTGTTAAGGCCTCAATTGCTGAAGGCATAACCCCTGAGTATCCTTCCTAAATCTTTTTGTGACTTGGCACCTGTAACATTCTCCTTGAAATTGATTTATTTGACCCAGCTTTTGTTGCAGTTCCTAATATTTCTTCCTTTAGTTTAGATTTTTTTTGTATCTGTGCATGCTTCAGGGCTTTTTAACTATAGTATAGGTGGTTGAAAGAGTTATTGATAAATTAGTTACTTGCGAAATATCAGATTTTTTATTATTATCGTTTTCCTACACTGATCTCAATTTCTACATCTTTCAAAAGCTGACTAGGTACAGATGTTTGCAAGTAAAGCGACGACTGGAAAATGCAAAGCCTTCAGAAATGAGATAATGAGAGTCCAGAGACCGTATATTCCTGTTAAGGTGAAAGGCAAGGCTGGTAGGTGTAGGGAATGCTGGATGACTAAAGAAACTGAGGTTTGGGTTAAGAAAAAGAAGAAAGCATATGACATGTATCTGCAGGAGAGATTGGGTGACTCCTTCGAGTATAAAGGCAGTAGGACTATACTTGAGAGAAATCAGGAGGGCAAAGAAGGGACATGAGATAGCTTTGGCAAAGAGGGTTAAGGAGAGTCCAAAGGGTTTTTACAAATACATTAAGGACAAAAGGGTAACTAGGGAGAGAATAGGGCCCCTCAAAGATCAGCAAGGCAGCCTGTGTGTTGAGCCGCAGGTGATGGGGGAGATACTAAACGAGTATTTTGCATCAGTGTTTACTGTGGAGAAGGACATGGGAGGTACAGAATGTGGGGAAATGAATGGTGACCTCTTGAAAAATGTCCATATTACAGAGGAGGAGATGCTGGATGTCTTGAAACACAAAAGTGGATAAATCCTCAGCATGTGATCAGGTGTACCCTAGAACTCTGTGGGAAGCTAGAAGTGATTGCTGCGCCTCTTACTGAAATATTTGTATCATTGATCGTCACAGGTGAGGTGCCGGAAGACTGGAGGTTGGCTAATATGGTGCCACTACTGTATTTAAGAAAGGTGGTAAGGATCTATATGGACTTCAGTAAGGCGTACGACAGTGTTCCCCATGGGAGACTGATTAGCAAGGTTAGATCTCACGGAATACAGGGAGAACTAGCCATTTGGATACAGAACTGGCTCAAAGGTAGAAGGCAGAGGGTGGTGGTGAAGGGTTGTTTTTCAGACTGGAGGCCTGAGGCCAGTGGAGTGCCACAAGGATCGGTGCTGGGTCCTCTACTTTTTTGTCGTTTATATAAGTGATTTGGATGCGAGCATAAGAGGTACAGTTAGTAAGTTTGCAGATGACACCAAAATCGGAGGTGTAGTGGACAGCAAAGAGGGTTACCTCCGATTACAACAGGATCTTGACCAGATGGGCCAATGGGCTGAGAAGTGGCAGATGGAGTTTAATCCAGATAAATGTGAGGTGCTGCATTTTTGGGAAAGTAAATCTTAGCAGTTCTTATACACTTAATGGTAAGATCCCAGGGAGTGTTGCTGAACAAAGAGACCTTGGAGTGCAGGGTCGTAGCTCCTTGAAAGTGGAGTCGCAGGTAGATAGGATAGTGAAGGAGGCATTTGGTATGTTTTCCTTTATTGGTCAGAGTATTGAGTACAGGAGTTGGGAGATCGCGTTGTGGTTGTACAGGGCATTGGTTAGGCCACTGTTGGAATATTGCGTGCAGTTCTGGTCTCCTTCCTATCGGAAAGATGTTGTGAAACTTGAAAGGATTCAGAAAAGATTTACAAGGATTGGAGGATTTGAGCTATAGGGAGAGGCTGAACAGGCTGGGGCTGTTTTCCCTGGAGCATCGGAGGCTGAGGGGTGACCTTATAGAGGTTTACAAAATTGTGGGGCATGGATAGGGTAAATAGACAAAGTCTTTTCCCTGGGGCAGGGGAGTCCAGAAGTAGAGGGCATAGGTTTAGGGTGAGAGGGGAAAGATATAAAAGAGACCAATGGGGCAACTTTTTCACACGGGGTGGTACGTGTATGGAATGAGCTGTCAGAGGATGTGGTGGAGGCTGGTACAATTGTAACATTTAAGAGGCATTTGGATGGGTATATGAATAGGAAGGGTTTAGAGGGATATGGGCCGGGTGCTGGCAGGTGGGACTAGATTGAGTTGGGATATCAGGTTGGCATGGAAGAGTTGGACCGAAGGGTCTGTTTCCATGCTGTACATCTCCCTGACAAGCCAGCGAGCTATAGACCAGTGAGCCTGACAATGGTGCTGGGCAAGTTGTTGGAGGGAATCCTGAGGGACAGGATCTACATGTATTTGGAAAGGCAAGGACTGATCAGGGATACTAAGCATGGCTTTGTGCATGGGAGGTCATGTTTCACGAACTTGATTGAGTTTTTTGAAGAAGTAACAACGAAGATTGATGAGGGCAGAACGGTGGTTTTGATCTATATGGACTTCTCCCTATGGGAGCCTTGTTAGCAAGGTTAGATCTCATGGAGTACAAGGAGAACTATCCCTTTGGATACAGAACTGGCTCAAAGGTAGAAGACAGAAGGTGGTGGTGGAGGATTGCTTTTCAGACTGAAGGCCAGTGACCAGTGGAGTACTACAAAGATCGGTGCTGGGTCCACTATTTTCATCATTTACATAAATGATTTGGATGTGAGCATAAGAGGTATAGTTAATAAGCTTGCCGGTGACACCAAAATTAGAAGTGTACTGGACAGCGAAGAGGGTTACCTCCAATTACAACAGGATCTTGATCAGATGGGCCAATGGGCTGAATAGTGGCAGATGGAGTTTAATTTAGACAAATGCGAGGTGCTGCATTTTGGAAAAGCAAATCTTCTCAGCTGTTATACACTTAATGGTAAGGTCCTAGGGAGTGTTGCTGAACAAAGAGACCTTGGAGTACAGGTTCATAGTTCCTTGAAAGTAGATAGGATCGTGAAGAAGTGTTTTTGTATATTTTCCTTTATTAGTCAGCGCATTGAGTATAGGAGTCGAGTGTGGTGCTGGAAAAGTACAGCAGGTCGGGGAGCAGGAGAATCGACATTTCGGGCAAAAGCCCTTCATCAGGAATCTGCCTTTGTTAGCCATTCCTGATGAAGGGCTTTTGCCCGAAATGTCGATTCTCCTGCTCCCCGGATGCTGCCTGACCTGCTGTGCTTTTCCCGCACCACCTCTCGATTCTAATCTCCAGCATCTGCAGTCCTCACTTTTGACTCATTTGGTACAGGAGTTGGGAGGTCATGCTGTGGCTGCTTTTGGAATATTGTGTGCTATTTTAATCTCTTTCCTATCGGAAGAATGTTGTAAATCTTTTCTGAACCCTTTCAAGTTTCACAAGAATGTTGCCAGAGTTGGAGAATTTTGAGCTGTAGGGAGAGGCTGAATAGGCTGGGGCTGTTTTCCCCAGAGTGTCAGAGGCTGAGGGGTGATCTTGTAGAGGTTTATAAAATCATGAGGTGCATGGATAGGGTCGATAGACAGGGTCTTTTCCCTGGGGTGGGGGAGTCCAGAAATAGAGGCCATAGATTCATGGTAAGGGGGAAAAGATCTAAAAGGGACCTAAAGGGGCAACTTTTCATGTAGAGGGTGGTGTGTGTCTGGAATGAGCTGCCAGAGGAAGTGGGTGGAGGCTGGTACAATTGCAGCATTTAAAAGGCATCTGGAAGGGTTCAGAGCTATATGAGCCAAGTGTTGGCAAATGGGACTAGATTAGGTTAGGATATCTGGGCAGCATGGACGAGTTGGACCGAGGGGGCTGTTTCTGCGTTGTACATCTCTTTGACTATATACTTCAGATTTAAAGACTTATTGACAAAAAGGTCTGTGGAATGTCTCAATAAGGAATTTTTCTGTTGCATTCCCATGCTTGTGGAAATCCTGGGTCATCTATTTTACACATTAAATGCAATGTTTTAAAGGACCTGCATTAACTCAACTCATTGAAACATCTGTTCACATTTCTTGCACTTCCCACTTTCAATTTTATTTTCGTTCTCAACAAGACTTGTGAATATAGTTGAAATGAAGTTGTAAAAGTATAACAAAATACGTCAGCTCATGCAGGCCATGTTTCAGCATAAAACTCATTTTGGTATTTTTGCATCAAACGGTCATATATGTTGAATTGATAATTCAGACAACTTTTTTTTTCCTTGATGGCGTAATCCTAACTCCATCATTATTGCTGAAAATGTGTTGCTGGAAAAGTGCAGCAGGTCAGGCAGCATCCAAGGAGCAGGAGAATCGACGTTTCGGGCACGAGCCCTTCAGGAATGAGGAAAGTGTGTCCAGCAGGCTAAGATAAAAGGTAGGGAGGAGGGAATTGGGGGAGGGGCGTTGGAAATGCGATAGATGGACCTTGACCTCCTTCCACCTATCGCATTTCCAACACCCCTCCCCCAAGTCCCTCCTCCCTACCTTTTATCTTAGCCTGCTGGACACACTTTCCTCATTCCTGAAGAAGAGCTCATGCCCGAAACGTCGATTCTCCTGCTCCTTGAATGCTGCCTGACCTGCTGCGCTTTTCCAGCAACACATTTTCAGCTGATCTCCAGCATCTGCAGTCCTCACTTTCCCCTCCATCATTATTCCTCCCAGTCTACTCCATTTGAATCTTGTTACAGTATTCTGGTTTCTGCAGACTTCCCTCTCTGTCTGTCTGTTATAAATACCGCAATACTATCTTCTGTGAGTGCAATGTAATATTTTGTAATATTCTTTCTTATTTCACTATGGTATTTAATGTAGTCAGTCATGTTATTGTGTTGCCTATTGCTCCTCTGGCTTATGTTGATAGGACTGTCCTTGCATGTGTCCTACAATCTGTGCTTTTCTAGTACATGTGACACACTTTGTAGCCAAAGTTTCACCTTCTCTTCATTTACTGATTTGCATATTGCCCTTGAGCAGCTTTATCTGAACGTATGGAGTAAGTTGATTATCTGTCTGAAGATGATGCACCAGATGAATCACCTCCCTGCAGGGCACACTTACCTCTGTTATCAAACTTTTCTGTCCAGTTGAAGGTGAGGCAGAATGTATTCTGATCAAACACTGAGCAGAATAAAACTTTCTGTTAAATTTTTGTCAAGAATCCCCATTTACCATGTCACTAATTCTAACTTGCTCCTTCAGATAGCAAATGGTCCTGTTTAAAATAAATCCGTCTTGAGATAATGATATCATTGGCAAGATCAGCATTTATTACCCATCTCTGATTGCCCTTGAGAAGGTGGTGATGAGCTGCTACCTTGAACCGCTACAGTTCTTGTGCTATCGGTAGACCCGCAATGCTGATAGAGGGAGATGCAGGATTTTGCGCCAGTGACCGTGAGGAACAGTGATATGTTTTCAAGTCAGGGTGGGGAATGGCTTGGAGGGGAACTTGCAGATAGTGGTGTTCCCATGTATCTGCTTCCCTTGTCCTTCTAAATAGAAGTGGTCATTCATTTGGCAAGGTACTGTCTAAGGATCTTTGAATTTCTGCAGATGAAATTGTAGATGACAGTCTTGTAGATGACAGTCACTACTGTGCATTGGTGATGGAGGGAGTGAATGTTTGTGGATGCGGTACCGATCAAGTGGGTTGCTTTGTCTTGAATCATGTCAAGTGTTTTGAGCATTGTTGGAGCTGCACTCATTTGGGCAAGTGGTGAGTTTCCATCACACTCCTGACTTCAGCCTTGTAGATGGAAGATCGGGTTTGGGGAGTGAGGAGATACTAGCTGCAGGACTCCTTGTCTCTGATCTGCTCTTCTAGACACAGTATTTCTGTGGCCGGTCCATTGCAGTTTTTGGTTGATGGTAACTCCCAGAATGTTGATTTGGGGATTCTGTGATGTAATGCCATTGAATGTCAAGGATTTGCGTTGGTCCGAAGGGTCTGTTTCGATGCTGTACATCTCTGACTCTCTCTGATTGAAGCTCAGATTGTCTCATGCTAGAGATGGATATTGGTCACCCTTGCTAAGACAGAAATCTGTAGTTTGTATTTAGCTCAAAATCTTTGCCCCTTCTATTCATTCCTGTAATTCTTCCCTTCTGTGTATGACCTCGCCCTCATTTTTCACTTCATTTTATTCATTTATCAATGATGGTATTTTGGTCAAAGACAAAATACCATTTCCAATTAACTTGTTATTTTGAAATCATAAATACTTTAAAACAGTAATTATTACGAACCTGATTGAGAAATTTGCAGAACTTGTTAACTAATTCAGACACCAGGTATTAGTCTGAGATGTGGCGCTCGGAAAGCACAGTAGGTCAGACAGTGTCGGAGGAGCAGGAAAGTCAATGATTCAGTTTGAAACTCTTTGTCAAGACCTTGACTTTCCTGCTTTTTGGATATTTTCTGACCTGCTTTGCTTTCCCAGTTGAAACTTTATTGCTGGAACAGCACAGCAGGTCAGGCAGCATCCAGGGAACAGGAGATTCGACGTTTCGGGCACAGGCCCTTCTTCAGGAGCTTTCCCAGCTCCACATCTATTGACTCTGACTTCCAGTATCTGCAGTCCTCACTGTCTCTGTCATTAGTGCGTGAGTTGGAAATGAACCTCTTTTGCTGATTTTTAAGCAAATTAAAAGGCAGAATTAACTTGCCAGCTTCTCCTGTTCCACGTTCTGGTGTGAGAGAGAAGTACTTGGGAGGAAAAGAAATATAATTATCAATCGATGTAAAGTTTTATTTTAATATCCAGTTTCCAGTGTGTCTCCAGCATGTGACAGTGCACACTTCAAGTATTTGTTTGAGTAGACCATTTTAAATTGCTATTTGTTCATGGCAATTTGATGATTGTTTCTTCCCAACAAAGAAGGGCAGGAATTTCCTGCTGATTGAAGCCATTTTAAATTCCCAGCCAACTGCAGATTTAAAACAGATCTGAAATGGCTGCTGATGGCATTTCAAACACTTGGAAGGAAAACTAGAGGAACTGGTTTTGTAGGCTATAGCTGGACACAGTACTAAGGTTTGAAACCAGCTTGTTGAAAGGAAATTTGTAATTGCTAGTGACCCCCATCTGTGCCTGTTTAAGAAATTGCTCTGTACTACTTATTTCTACTCAATTGTATTTGCAAGGAGCTGTAATGTTGCTAAATATGAATTTTATTACATATTTTGCTTAAATACAATCAGAAAATGCATGGTATGCAGCAGTTCAGGAAGTATCTGTGAACACAGGGAGGTAGAGTTAATGTTTCAGGTTTCAAAAGCAACATCCAGATCATTGGAGGCTGGACATGAACCCACGAAGTCCTGACTCCCTGGCTACAAGGTAATTGCCTTGGAAATTGATACTTCTGATGAGCAATTACCCCTCTGTAACTTGTTTCCATCTCCTGGCTTTGAATAAGAGACTTCAAAGGGTTCTGACTGACTTACCTTAGGTAGCTAAGAAAAGATAGAGGGATAAAAAGTTCCTCTTAATCCTGACAAAGTTTAAAGTGCTCCCTCACCCCCCACCCAATCACTCATACTGACCCTCTGATCACTCGCACTGATCCCACACTTGACTTTGATTACACCTGACCCTGCCCACCCATGCACCTGACATTCAACCCCCCCACCCATCCATTAGCCACTTAGCCAGTCTCCATAATGATAGAGACATACAGGACATCCCACTTAGAAGTTTCACCATAAAGATCACTGGCAGGAAAAGTATGTGATGGGATTGCCATGGGTGGATTTGTCCTGATTGAAAAATAATATTTCATATTTTGATTACAGTCTGTGGAGTGGTTTATGCCATTTTAAATGTTTTTTTATAGCTTTCCAAACAATTGATAGCCTTGCTGAATCAATTACATCTTAGAGCCATTGGAAATCCCCTTATGAGGGGAATGTAAAACTGCATTTGCAATGGCTAATGTAACATCTGTTTACAAGGGGAGGGAGGCTGAAACAGGAAATTGCTGGCCATTAAGCCTGACCTTGGTCATTGGTAAGATTTTAGATTTCATTCTTAAGGATTAGATTGCGGAGCAGTTGGAAATGCATGGTTAAATAGGGCTGAGTCAGCATGGCTTCATAAAGGGGAGGTCATGCCTGACAAATCTGTTAGAATTCTTCAAGGTGTTAATGAGCAAGTTAGACATCTCTAGGAAAAATAGGGTTGTTATGGTAGGGGATTTTAACTTTCCAAAATATAGACTGCGACTGCCATAGTGTTAAGGGTTTAGATGGAGAGGCATTTGTTAAGTGTGTACAAGAAAAGTTTCTGATTCAGTTTGTGGATGAATCAGAGAAGGGGCAAAACTTGACCTACTCTTGGGAAATTAAAACCGGGCAGGTGACTGAGGTGTCAGTGGGGGAGCACTTTGGGGCCAGTGACCACAATTCTATTAGATTTAAAACAGTGATGTAAAAGGATAAACCAGATCTAACAATTGTAGTTCTAAATTGGAGGAAGGTTAATTTTGACAGTATTGGGCTAGAACGTTCAAAAACCGATTGAGGGCAAATGTTCGCAGGTAAAGGGATGGCTGGAAAATGGGAAGCCTTCAGAAATGAGATAATGAGAGTCCAGAGACCGCATACTCCTGTTAGGGTGAAAAGGAAGGCTGGTAGGTATAGGGAATGCTGGATGACTAAAGAAATTGAGGGTTTGGTTAAGAAAAAGAAGGAAGCATTTGTCAGGTATAGACAGGATAGATCGGGTGAATCCTTAGAGTATAAAGAAAGTAGGAGTATGCTTAAGAGGGAAATCAGGAATGGGGCACATAGGGTTAAAGAAATCCAAATACATTAAGGACAAAAGGGTAACTAGGGAGAGAACAGGGCCCATCAAAGATCAGCAGGTCAGGCAGCATCCAGGGAACAGGAGAATCAACGTTTCGGGCATAAGCCCTTCTTCAGGAAGGGCTGAAGAAGGGCTTATGCCCGAAACTTCGATTCTCCTGTTCCCTGGATGCTGCCTGACCTGCTGCGCTTCTCCAGCAACACATTTTTAGCTCTGATCTCCAGCATCTGCAGACCTCACTTTTTCCCATCAAAGATCAGCAAGGTGGTCTTTGTGTGGAGCGGCAGGAGATGGGGAGATATTAAATGAGTATTTTGCATCAGTGTTTATTGTGGAGAAGGACATGGAAGATATAGACTGTCGGGAAATAGATATGGACATTTTTCAAGGTGTCACTATTATAGAGGAGGAAGTGCTGGATGCCTTGAAACACAAAAGTGGATATATCCTCAGGACGTGATCAGGTGTACTTAGCTGAGGGGTATGAAAGCATAATACCCCTCACGATAGATGAGTGAATGTGTTGTGAAGAAGACTAGGGATTTGTAGATGAATATAGATTGAGTAACTGGACAAGAGTTTGGCAGATGGAGCATAATGTAGTAAAATTAAAGTTGTTCAACTTGGCAGAAAGAATGAAAATGTAGAACATTACTTAAATGGATAACAACTGCAGAACTGCAAGATAGAGGAAATAAGCAGTTCTGATGCATGAGTCACAGAACATTAGTTTTTGGATACAGTCATAATTGAGCACATATGTCAGTAATATTCTTTATAATGGAAGGGCTTGAATACAAAAATAAGGAGGTTATGCTTCAGTTATATGGGGCATTGTGAGACCACATCTTGAAATACTGTGTCTGTTTCGTCTCCTTATTTAAGCAAGGATGTAAACGCTTCGGTAGTGTTTCAGTGGAGGCTTACCAAATTGACATCTGGAACAACTGGGTTGTTTTATATGGATAGGTTGGACAGGCTAGGCTTGTTTCCACTGGTGTTTAGAAGAGCAAAGGGAAACTCCAAGTGCATAAATGAAATTCTGCATGACCTTGCCAAGTTGAATATGTGAAAGAGTATTTCTTCTAGTGGATCTGTCCAGTGCTCTGGAGCAGTATTTAACATCAGGGCAGAGATGAGAATTTTGTATTCTAATGATTGGTTAACTTTGAAGCTCTCTGGCTTAGAAAACAATGGAAGCAGGATCACTAAATATTTTAAAACATTTTTGTTCAGCAAGGGGGGCAAAGACTATTGCTTGTAGATGGGAATATGGAATTTGAAATAGATGAGCTGTGATTTTGTTAAATGGTTTAGCAGGCTTGAACAGCAAAATGGCTGACTTTTGCCCCTATTTGATGTGTTTGTATTTTTGGCTGTATTATTCTGTCACCAGTCTAAAATGAATTTATTGCTGGTGTCCTTTCTAATATTTATCTCACAATCTTCTCTTGGAATGTAGATGGAATGTTCATTATTGGCATTTTGGGGCACTTGCAGTGTGTGAATTGGCTGCAGTGTTTCCAGTATTACAATAGTAACTACACTTAAGATGCTTTCTTGGCTGTAAAGTATTTAATGTATGTAATGTCCTCGAGTAAAAGATCTTTTGTCCTCACCTAGTCTGCTTTAAATGTGAGTCCAACCCTGTTCAATGTCTTAACTGCCTTCTGAAATGGCCTATCAAATCAAAGGGTAATTAGGAATGGTCAATAGCTGTTGGCTTTGGCAGTGATGCCCACCAATACTCCTGTCAAGTTTTATTTCTTGGCCACTGACCTCCAGGACAATGCACGTGAAACTAGAAGTCACCATCTTGGCACACCAATCACACTGGTGTGTGTAGAACCTCAGAGAAACTATGCTGTTTGAGGATACACTGATGCTCATATCCCATGAAAGAATGAAAACAAATAACTTCTCATTTTCATAAACTTAAGAGAATGAAAACCCAGTCTATCTAATATAGAAAGAATCCTTCCATCCCAGAAATTAGTTTGGTAGACATTTGTTGCATTTCCTCTATGGCCATTGTACCTTTTTGTTGTTAAGTACACCAAGCTTACCAGTCCTGAAAGAGAAGAGGCCTGTAATTTATAAAATGTAAGTGCTCGAGATTACAAACGCACATGGGTATAATGTATGAGTTTCTTATTATGCTTGTACACTGTTGAAACATTAATCATGGATGAATCCTGAAAGAAAATGACTTAAAAATTAAGTCACAAAGCACCGTAAGCTTTTGGAAGGAAGAATTTAAAATGCAATTGACATTCCCTTTGCTACTTCTCTCCATTATGTCTGTGTATCCTGTCCCTTCCACCAACCAGAAAAGAATGGTTACGTTACATGGCATTACCCCAAGCAATTGTACTTGCAGTTCACGTTACTGAAATTCTAATCTCCTGACAGGATGGTATGGAAAAGAGCTTGGTGTCACCTAACCATGAGTTCTCAATTATTTCTCCACATTTTTTTTCAACCCATATCTAAGGAAGGATGTGCTGATCTTGGATGGGGTCCAGGGGAGCTGGGGATGAAGAGCTTGTCATATGAGGAAGGGTTGAGAACTCTGGGTCTGTACACGATAGATGAGGGGGTAGTCTGACTGAAACTTACAGGATAGTGAACAACCTGGATTGAGTGAATGTGGAGAAGATGTTTCCACTAGTAGGAGAGATTAGGAGTTGGTGACCCAGCCTCAGAGTGAAGTCCGAACACTTCGGAACTGACATGAGGAATTTCTTCAGGCAGAGAGTGGTGATTCTCTGCAACTTGTTGCAGAAGGCTGTTGCGGCCAAGTCATTCAGTCTCTTTAAATAGGTTCTTGATTAATAAGGATATTAGGTGTTATGGGGAAGGGCAGAACAATGGAGTTGAGAAACATTTCAGCCATGATTGAATGTCAGAGCAGACTTGATAGACCAAATGACCTCATTCTGCACACACCTCTTCAAGTCTAACCTCTGGTATCCAGTACAATCAAGTTGGCCTTCCAATATGATAGAGTATTCTTGTGAAAGAGATGATTCCCAACTCTGGTTTGAAATCAGGATTGTAGAAAGTTCTGAAGCCCATTGATTGTTTCGGTTGTGTATACATATACACATTTGTGCATTGAAATTAAAAAAAATTATTGAAAACTTTTCTTTACAAAATATTAAAATTACAAAATATGAAAATATAACATTATAACAAAAACATAACTACATTAAACAATAAACCAACTACTGTACTACTGTACAAAAGAACTCTCATCTACACTCCTCACACATCAATAAATAAATAATGCTGCTCAGCATATAAGACCTCAACACTCAACCTTTGAGAGCATCAATTATTAAAGCCACGTTTGCTCAAAATTCTTCATCTCAGGACATTAAGCTTATTAAATCAAACCACCATGGCTGGACAAAAGCCCTAATTAAAATGGCAGACAGACCTGCTTCTAAATAAATCAAAAAGGGCTGCTATGTCTTAAAAGAAATTCTGTTTTCTGGTGCACCGTATTTGTAACAAAGTACAAAGGAGCGATTCTGTGGTGTTTCCTCTGTCAGGGTGGCAGAAGGTAAACACATTCCTTTGTACTTTTTAAAGTTTGTGAGAAGATTTGTAGCTCGTGTGCTCGTTGCTGTGGTTCTGTTCGCCGAGCTGGAAGTTTTTGTTGCAAACGTTTCGTCCCCTGTCTAGGTGACATCCTCAGTGGTTGGGAGCCTCCTGTGAAGTGCTTCTGTGGTGTTTCCTCCGGCATTTATAGTGGCCTGTCCCCGCTGCTTCCAGATATCCTCGCAATTTCATCATCAGATGCCTAAGGGAGAGACAACAGAACGAGGACATGCCGCAACCCAAAGGACTAGCCACACTACCATACATCAAGAACATCTCTGAAATGACAGCCAGACTACTGCGACCACTAGGACTTATAACAGCACACAAACCAACAGCCACTCTCAGACAACAACTCACCAAAACGAAGGACCCGATACCCAGCATGAGCAAAACTAATGTAGTGTACAAAATCCCATGCAAGGACTGCACAAAACACTATATAGGACAAACAGGAAGACAGCTAACGATCCGCATCCACGAACATCAACTAGCCACGAAACGCCACGACCAGCTATCCTTAGTAGCCACACACGCAGACGACAAGCAACATGAATTTGACTGGGACAACACTACCATTATAGGGCAAGCGAAACAAAGAACAGCCAGGGAATTCCTAGAAGCTTGGCACTCATCCACAAACTCCATCAACAAACACATAGACCTGGACCCAATATACCGGCCACTACAGCGGACAGCTGAAACTGACAACCGGAAGCGGCAGGGACAGGCCACTATAAATGCCGGAGGAAACACCACAGAAGCGCTTCACAGGAGGCTCCCAACCACTGAGGATGTCACTTAGACAGGGGACGAAACGTTTGCAACAAAAACTTCCAGCTCGGCGAACAGAACCACAGCAACGAGCACACGAGCTACAAATCTTCTCACAAACTTTAAAAAGTACAAAGGAATGTGTTTACCTTCTGCCACCCTGACAGGGGTTTTTCTGACACCCAGCACATCAGAATGTTCTTCCTTGCACAAAAATTGAGGATGCTAAAAAGTTTTCTCCCACATACATTAAAGGAAGATAATTTTGGCAAACCCAGGAGAAGGGAAACCGGGTCGACCTTGACTTTGGTCCCCAAGACCCTCTCTCTTACTCCTGCCACAGCGCTGCAATATATACGGAGCCCGTGGCAGGGCCACATTCAGTGAATGAGGGTATCTATTTATTTTACATTTGGGGCACATTTAAGTTACACTCTGCTTAAATTTTGCAAGACAATCTGGGGCCAGATGAGCTCTATCAAGAATCTTTAACTGCATAGCATATTGAAATCTTCCTGACACTCTCTCAAATGTCCTCCCAAGTTTCCGGAGTGATCTCCATCCCTGACACACTCTCCCAGACCTCCTGTAATCACTCAATGTCACCCGAGGAACCTCCCCGCAACAAATGATAGAGAGTACTCACTGAAAGAGTGCTCTTCGCCTGAAGCTTAGTCTCTTTTTGGATAAAATCTCTGATTTGAAAAAAAATAGAAGAGGTCCCAGCTCGATAATCCATGCTTAAGTTTTTTGATCAAATGACATTAATGTTTCATCTTCAAACAGGTCACCCAAACGATAGACTCCCCTATCCGCCCAGGACTTAAACCTGGGATTCATTGTCCCTGGCCAGAAACCAGGCATACCGACTATGGCAGTATGGAAAGATATTTTAGACATATTACCCTCCATCTGTCTCATTGCCCTCCCACGCTTTTACAGTGTTAGTAACTATTAGTTGCAGAACATTGCTGCAATCCATCTTCATTTTGTCCAGAAACAACAGGTTAATAAGAGGGCAGTTTGTCTGGGAGACCTCAATGTCCAACCATATCGAAGCAGAGTCCTCACAGGCCCAATCACTCTCAAAAGGTAAAAGGGAGCTCAATTGATATCTTCTGACATCTGGGAGATCCACTCCTCCTAACCTCGGGACATTTGCAATTTTGTAAGCTTGATAAGAGGCTGCTTATGGCACCAAATAGAAGAACTAAACCAATCATTTAATTTCTGAAATGTTTGTCCAGGAAAAAGCAAGGGAAGCATCCGCAGAGGATATAATAAACGAGGAAGAATATTCATTTTAATAGAGCAACTCCGCTGAGCCATGATATTGGAAGGCACCCCCCCGCCCCCCCCTCCCCCATCTTTGAAGGTCTTGGTTAATCTTGTCAAACAAATGAACAAAATTAGGTTTGAATAACTTATCAAAAGTAGAGGTAGCAGAGAGGCCCAAATAAAGAAAGCCTCCCTGTGTCCACTTAAAGGGGAACCCACCTTCAACGTCCGGTATTCCCCTAAAACTCCTATAGGCATAGCCTCTGATTTTGAAAAATTGGATCTTGTAACCTGAGAAAAAGCCAAATGAATTAATACATTGTATCAACTGGGACACCGAAACGGCCGGGCTCAAAAGAAAAATGAGAACATCATCCGCATATAATGTGATCTTATGCATGTTTGACCCTACCTTTGGGACAGCTATATTAGGATTCCAATGAATAGCCTCTGCCAGTGGCTTAATCGCCAAATTGAAGAGCCAAGGTGAGAGGGAACAGCCTTGGCAAACTCCCCTACCAATGTTAAAATTATCAGACCTTAGACCATTAGTGAGAACTGCCGCCAGAGGATCAGTGTAAAGGACCCTTACCCATCTAGTAAACACTTCACCCAGGCCAAACCGCTCTAGGATATAAAAAAAGATACAGCCATAGTTCACTAAGCAGCAGTGATTCCCTCACTACTTCATGCTCTGATAATGGGCACCTCAAAGCAGTTCAATTGCAACAACCTCTCCCAAAACAATTTGCACAGCATGGCAATATTAATCATTCAAAACCAGCTCTGCTAGCCAAGACATGTAAATTGGATATCTGAAACTAGACTCCCAAAGCAACATTTTTGCTGTGAACGTGGTCATGGCACAGTTTCCTCGGAAGACAGCAAAATGCTTTCTGGTGTCCTCAAAGCATCTCTTCTAAAAAGCTAGAGCATACCCACTGAACCATGGGAGACTACCTTGTAACGAACCAAAATAGAAAAGGCTCATCCAGAAAGGTCTCAAATAGATGGAGAGACTTTGTTGGGAATGTGCAGGAGGGGGACACTTTGAGATCTTGGAAGGGGTACGTATACTTCTGAACAATCCATCTGCCAAAGCGGACATTATCAGATCACATCCTGTTTTCTCCATTGGGCTCATTGTTTGGCCCATTCAGTGAACCATCTTCTGGTGTAAGAAGATGATGTATGTGTGCACATTTGTACAGGGGGTACCCAATTTTTGAATCTTGTACTTACATACATGATCCCATTCAGAGGTATAATTTTAAAAATCCCAACATATGAATGTTTCCTGTACTATTTTATATTGTTCTGACTTGCATACAAAGCAACTTGTGAATGGTCTCAAGTATGAAACCCATTTGCAAATCGGAGACTGTCCCTACATAAAGATCTGTTAAATTATCCCAGTTCTTCATTTCAGTGGAGCACAATTTAGTAAAAGTAGAGAATAAAGATGATGAGCTGCATTCTAGGGGCAAACAAGATGTGTCTACTATTTTAAAAGAAAGCATATTTAATTTGTGGTCCACTGAATAATATTGTGGTTGGAGTATGGATAAAAATATTCTGCTTATTTCTCAAATCTGGGCGGTCAGTCATGGCAGGCTACTATAGGTGGTGGGAAGTAAGTGGTGATTATTTGTCCAGCGATGCAGTAGTGGTGCCAAGTGATCAAAAATAAGATGTGATCAAGGAAATACTAAATATAAAAGAACTTAAATGTTGTATAAATGTCAAAATGGTCACATTTTAATTTAACATTTACTTTCCTTTCCATTCAAGGTGAACAATGTGTCTGGGGTTCCTGAAGAATTAGTAGAAGAAGGATACCCTTATAAACCTAATGGTTCACTGAATGGTGCAAACTATGAGCCCAATGGAGATACAAGGGCCTGGTCTGATAATGTCCGACCAGCACAGTAAGTACAGAATGCTTCAGTTTCCTTGGTTAACATTACAATGCAGTGCCTGTAATTTTAGTCCATTCTTTTTACATTATATGTTTACTGGCTTGTTTGTAATTTAAGAGCTCAGAAGTATAAACAAGATGATCTCATCCACTTCTCTCTTGAGTCCTGGTATTGCAAAATTGTGTGTGTGTGTTTTAATAAACTGTTCCTTAAAATTGTCCAAAGACAATTTATTCTTTCTTCCACCATCTCCTGAGTACAATTAACATTGTAGTACAGTTTACTAGTAAGGTCTTGAAGCCTTGATATGGATATAGAATTATTACCCCTTTTGTGAGTCATTTGTTTTCCTGAAGGCAGTGTGCATACAAAATCAAAACAGAAGTGTTGGAAAACCTCAGCAGGTCTGGCAGCAGCTGTGAAGAAATAAACATCGTTCACATTTAGTGTTCGGTGAATCTAATCTGGAACAAATTTTACACTGAGATCATTTTGTCATCAATCTCCGTGGATCCCAAATACAATAGCGTGTTGAATGCTGCAAACCAATCTGCTCAAGGAGGAGAATGCTGGTTGGCGTAGATTTTGACTGGTCTGTCTTGCATCTTTTCCTGCAGTGTCCCTGAAGTTTCAGTTCCGCTCATGCATGAGCAGCCAGGTCAACATTCATCAAGCAGAGAGTCGGATGAAAGTAAACCATCACGAAGGAGGCCGCCTAGGAAGAGGAGGCCAGGAAGAGCAAAAAGACCAGAGAATGAGGACTGTGACACAGACTACACAACTGGAGCAGAATCCTGTGATGAATTGGATGAAGATGATTTGGAAAGGTTTTTAAAAAGTTTTTGATGCCATTTTGCCAATGAAAGAATTTATCTTCATTTCCGTGAAACAGTTGTATTAATTAATATTGAACTTCTTTTGCAGTCAATACCCACCTATCACTTCAGACCAACAGAGACAAGATTACAAGAGGGAGTTTGACAATGATCATCAGCAGTACAAACGCTTACAGGCTGAAATTGATGACGTTAACAAGCAGTTTTCCCAGTTGGACAAGGAGATTGATGAAACTGAGGATGATGAGCAGTACCAGGTATGTTTTGAATCTATGATGGGGCATTGAAAAAAATCCATAGGTACTTGAGATATTCTCTTTTTTTATAATAGTGTGGTACAGCTAAATGTAAAGGAAGTTAATGTGTCCATACCCTCAGAATACACTCCATTTCCTAACCGAGACTAGCATGTAACATGTTCAATACTAATGCACTTTTTGAGCTGTTGCTTAGATGATTTGTGCTTTGACCTTGTGCCTCGGTCTTTATACTCTCGAGTAAGTCTGCTGTTGTACTGTACAAGAAGAGAGTAGTAATTTTCTTGTCAATTCCTGTTGTTCTTGAGAACAAGCCTTTGCTTTGTACCATGATCAGCAAATACTATGAGATAACTTTTAAGTGGAGTCTTCAGAAAGGCTCGTTGGGCTCAATTTATCGAAGCATCAAATTAAGGCACACCTCACAACGTACACAAAACTTTTTAATAAAAAAAAAGTCCAAGTGCTGTTTGTGTGGTTTGTCTTGAGTTTTCCAAACTTGGCACTAAGTTTAGGGTGGCACGATGTCTCCGTGGTTAGCACTGCTGCCTCACAGCGCCAGGGATCCGGGTTCAATTCTTGCCTCGAGCAACTGTTGTGTGGAGTTTGCACATTCTCCCTTTTTCTGCGTGGGTTTCCTCCAGGTACTCCGGTTTCCTCCCACAGTCCAAAGATGTGCAGGTCAGGTGAATTGGTCATGCTAAATTGCCCGTAGTGTTAGTCGGGGCAAATATAGGGTAGGGGAATAGGTTTGGGTGGGTTACTCTTTGGAGGGTTGGTGTGAACTTTTGGGTCAAATGGCCTGTTTCCATACTATGGGAAATCTAATTTAAATGTTGGTGGTATTTTAACTAAATATTTAATTATTTAGGTCCTTGTAAGAGGGAAACTTAGTGGTATATACATAATGTGAACAAAAACTGACAGAAATAGTTAATTCCAGAGAGAGGCAGAGATCTATCTATTTACTACATCTGTGTTTCATCACAAAATATTGACAGAAGGGCTTGTATGTAAATGGAAGCTGTCTAAAGATGCAAATTTATTGGGATACGTGAACATTGAATGCTCAAGTAGCCATTCTTCTTCCATGCTGTTCAGTGATGGACATGGGAGAGAGGGGCATTATTAACCAAATTCAATCATATCCATCCCTGATTTCTTTCAGGAAATGGAGTGTATTCTGAGAGTATGGACACATTAATTTCCTTTAACTTGTTATAGTACTGTTTTTGCTACATAAACCATTGGGGGATCCAGAGAATTCTTATAAATGTTCAATTTTGTGAAACATGAACTTGAGCAGGAGTTTCACGTGGAAATCATGAGTGGAAGCTCACATTTTACACTCCATGGCATAGCACAATAACGTAAGTGTCCCCCTCCTGTCCACCATCTATAAGGCATAAGTCAGGAGTGTGATGGAATACTCCCCACTTGCCTGGATGAGTGCAGCTTCAACAACATTGAAGAAATTTGACACCATCAAGAACAGAACAGCCCACTGATTGGCACCACATCCGTTCCCTCCACCATTGAAGCTTAGTATCAGTAGTTTGTGCCAAGTACAAGATACACTGCAGGAATTCACCAAGGCTCCTTCTATACCTTCCAAACCTATGACCATTTAGAAGAACAAGGAAATAGAAATGGGCAATAAATGCTGGCCTTGTCACGGACACTCGTAAAAGAAAACTTAAGAGCCAATGCCAAAGAGAAATATGAGGAAGAATAAACAGATCATGATAGAAGTGAGCAGATGTACTCATCTAAGAATCAATAAACAGATAAATTAGAATTTAAAAGAGTGAAAGGATAGAACTAAAGGGAATATGTTTGATTGCATGTCACATTCAAAACAAAACTGTGACTGAAAGCATGAATGGAACTGAACATAGTATAATCATTCCAGAGTCATGGCTGCAGGATGACACTGAGTGGGATCTGACTCTTGATGGGTATAGGACATTTAGGAATCACATCCACCCTGATTCCGGTGCATGTTTTCCAGAAGGTTTTGGGAAAATAACAATCAAAACTAGAAAATGATGGAACATTACTTGTTAGTTTATAATAGTATTAGCATAATAGAGAGATGACCTAAGTGGAGGGAATCCAAGATATGGAAACAATTTAGGGAGAAATAAGAAATTATAAATGCACGGGGCCATTCTGGATGTGGTGGCTGGAACCACAAATATAATCACACTGCATACAGTGGAGTATAATGTTAAGAATTATTATTGCTACACCATTTTGAAAAGCTCTAATCACATTGGACAAAGGTGGCTTCTGAGGAATTCATCACATATTTTCAGGATAGTTTCTTAGAACAGCACCTTCTGAAGCTGACCAGAGAGCAGTCTTTACTAAATCTGAAATTGTGCAATGAGATAGGGTGAGTTAATTATTACTGTTTGCTAATGTTGCTTTTCCACCTCTATTTTCAGATCGTTGCTGCTGAATATAATAGACTGAAAGAAGTGAAGAATGTGAGTAGTCTAAAATTTAAATACATTATTACTTTAAATAATTCTATTACGTTGGATTTACTCTTACTCTGTACATAGAATATTCACTCTTGTGGTATTTTACTAGAACAGTATTTTAAGTATTCAGTTAATTTTCCTTGGTAAGCCTCTCCAACAAATGATTAATACATAGAGGAAACTTTGTGAGCTGGTGCTGGGTCCACTACTTTTTGTTATTTAATATAAATGATTAGTATGTGAATATGAAATATGGTCAGTACGTTTACAGATGACACCAAAGTTGATGGTGTAGTGGACAATGAAAAGGTTATCTCACAGTACAACAGGACTTTGATCAGATGGGCAAATGGGCTGAGGAGAGGCAGATGGAGTTTAATTTAGATAAACATGAAGTACTGCATTTTGGTAAGACAAATCAGGACAGGACTTATACACTTAATGGTAAGTCCTAGAGGTGTTGCTGAACAAAGAGACCTTGAAGTGCAGGTTGATAGTTGTTGACAGAGGAGTTGCAGGTAAAAAGATAGAAGAAGGTGTTTAGTATGCTTGCCTTTATTGGTCAATGCATTAAGTATAGAAGTTGGGAGGTCATGTTGCAACTGTACTGGACATTGCTTAGGCCACTTGTAATACTGCATTCAATTTTGATCTTCCTGCTATAGGAAGGACGTTGCCAGAATTAGAGGGTTTGAGCTGTAGGGAGAGGCTGAATAGGTTGGGGCTATTTTCTGGGGACTGTTGGAGGCTGAGGGATGACATTGTAGAGGTTTATAAAATCATGATGGACAAGAATAGGGTGAATAACAAAAGTCTTTTCCCCAAGGTAGGAGAGTCCTGAACTAGAGGGTCTAGGTTTAAGGTGAGAGGGGAAAAATTTAAAAGGGACCTAAGGGGCAAATCTTTCTTGGAGAGGGTGATGCATGTCTGGAATGAACTCCCAGAGGATGTGGTGAAGGCTGCTACAATTACAACATGTAAAAAGCATCTAGATGAGTACATGAATAGGAAGGCTTCAGGAGAATATGGGCCAAATACTGGCAAATTACATTAGATTAATTTAGGTAATTTGGTCGACATGGACAAGTTAGACTAAAGTGTTGTTTCCTTGCTGTACATCTTTATGATTTGAGACCTTATTACCACATTCAGTCCAACTTTATACACTTTGTTTTGAAATCACCTGGGCAATGGAGAAATATTGGTGGCAAGGACGCTTCAAGTTGCTGCTCTGGAACTTTTGAGGCCTTTAACTACCTAATAATAATTATTCTGCCATTTCCTTTATATTACTAGTTGCCTGCTCTTACTAAGCTTGTTGTGTCAATGAAATTATTTCATAGTTAAAGATAGTGAAGATTACTATCTAATGTGAAAATGGCTAGTCATTGCAATCAGAGATGAGGGAGATGTTATTTGTCTGTGTGCCTCTCCTATTGATGCATGTTTTCTTCCAGCTAAATGTAGCAATTAAATTAGAGAGGGTTACGACTTTCTGCTGCTGTGCTTCCTTAGTTCAAAGCTTCCAAAAGCAGCATTCTTGCTACTTTTCTTTTTACACATTGGATTAGAAAAGTAAACAGATGACAAATATATTGGAGAAGTTTTTTAAAATAAAACCATTGTAGCTTTCCATTAGATCTATTATTGAGAATTATGGTAACACAATCTTCAGTAACATCATTCAGTCCAATTGATTTGATATTCAATGATGACCACTGAATATTCTTGCTGCTTAGGGTGAAGAATGTCAATGCTTTTAATAAATTTAACTTCTCTACTTTTTGTATGTCAACAAGAACTACCCAAAGCTTAGGTCAGACATTTTGTTGTCGTCTTCAACAAATTACCTTAACGAGAAATTCTCTAATTTTCCAAGTATGATTGTCAGTTTGGTAGTGGCATAGACTGTTTAGTGTTGCATATTTGCATACAAACTGAGTTGACTGCAAGCAATGAAGAGATCCTATAAGAATGAGCTCAATCTGTGCTAGGCAATTTTCTAACTAACATTGAACTAGATTTTAAGCATTCAGTTCGCCAGTTTATTTGGTTATCTGACTATATATTCTAATCTTAGAATATTCTAAGATTTTTGGAAGATCATGATCATCCTCAGTTAATTTTATTCTAACATGTTTCAGATATTCAGATATTTATTTTTCATTTTTCTTCAGTCTGCTGATTTTAGGGCAAAGAAGAAGCAATGCAAGCAACTTAAGTTGAAGTTGTCTCACATCAAGCTAATGGTCAGCAACTATGATAACCAAAGATCCTGAATGTCAATTTCTGAAGCTACTGTCAATTACTTCATGCAAAATTAAAGCTGAACATTCATTTCCTGAAAGTGTAGCCATTTATTGTATCACATGAAATATAATGCCAATTTTATGGGCCAAAACTAAACCTAATGACATGGTTTCAAATATTTTCCTATGTTTCAAACACTTTTACTGAGGCACAATGAGAGTTTTTAAAGTTGGAACTTGATAAACCTGTGCCATAATTTTGTTTTGTTGTAAGAAATTTTAATGTGAGTTGTAAATAAGGATAAATGTTCTCCTTTTGTAAAAGCTTTTGAAATGATTCTTGATACTTAGTTTTACTAAAGCTTTGTATATTGGCTTAAATAGAACAAGTTATATTTGGATGTTCATTTGTTATATGCTGTGCAATGATTGATTATTTCTTTTTGAGGGATTTGTCTTAATAATTAGGACTTGCTCTCTAACCAGATATCTATTGCTATTTATACATCAAAATAGCATTAATATTGGAATTAAATATGCTGAATTTGGAAAAGTGACATTACCAGTAATGCATCAAACAAGCTGTTCATTTGGGTCATTGAAAGTTGAAGCACAGTTATGGTTTTACATGTATTTTTAAAATCCATGATAATGTTGATGGTCATATGTAAAAATGCTTTAATTTATATTTTAATACAGGATAATGATTCAGGGTCTTTTTTGCAATTATAAGTAGGAGACAGATACTGATGTCACAGCTCTAGTGTTTTTGTTTTGGAAAATAGCCTAATTACATTGTACCTTCTTCATGTTAAATAACTGCAAGCAAATAAAGCTGAAATATGAATGCAATTTTTTTATTGTTTGAGAGATACAATATTTTGTTTCTATAAAATTCACTTTTGTTTTTAATGTTTTCATTAAAACCTTTACTGTATTTAAGATAATTATGGTAAACTGCAAAATGTCTTAAATTAGACCTCCAAATATTAAAAATGCAAATACGCTATTTACATGTACCATTATAAATACTAAAATAAGATTTTTTTTATTGCTAAAATGTTGGTGGCAATGTGTGTTTTTAAAATTTGTATTCCTCTATGGCCATTAAATAAATACAAAAATGGTTTAATCATAACTTTAAATTTATAATTTTCAACATCAGTGCTCATGCAATTTCTAATGAAATGTCTTTATTAGTACACAATAGTTTGTATTGTACACAGAGTACCTTCAATTTTCCAAAATCTAAGCTATTTGACAGTAAGGAGCTAAATGCTAAGTAGTGGAAAGTTACAAGATAATTACAGAGCTTGATTAGAATGAATAGTTTTGTAAAGGCGGAGAAGGCAGCATAAAAGCTAAGGAGTTTTGGAGAGCGAATTGGAGTAAAGATGAGTTCAGTAAAAAGTCAAAGTGAAAGGAGTAGAGCATCTTCAACAAAAAAAAATTTTGCAAGTTGTAGGAATTTGCAAACATGGATGACAAGTGAGTTGCGTGGTATGTAGGGGTGATGATCAAAGTCAAACACATGTCAGGAAATCACCTGTAGTCTGCACTTTACAATAGATGTAAGATTGGACTTAGTGGAAGAGTTGAAGATTTGTAGAGGGCGGAACCTGGAAGCAAGTTGAAACCAGGCTGCAAATAATGACTGATTTCAGCTGTGGTAGGCACAATGAAACTTGTGAAGCATTTTCTAATTTTTCTGTGTCCCAATGCTCACGGTCACCAAACTCTTGGGATATATCATATTCTCACAGGTAATGTCATCTGGCAGCTGTTGGCAAAGCCTTGAATTTCCACATAAATTATGAACATGTTCAGAGAGAGGAAAGAAGCTGTGCACCACAGCTGTGAAAATTCCTTTCATATTTAAATCCAATTTTGATTTCATTGAAATGATTTGGACAGCAATGCAAGGTTTTCTCATCAACGCCTACATGGCTACTATTGCATCCTGAATAAATAGGATAATTTGTACATGATTGCTATCCAACCTCTGAAAGCATTTTCTTGTGAGGCCTGAACATTATGTTGCAACACAATAAAAATCTAGAATAAAATGTCTTTCATTCTGCTTTAGTTTTGCAATACCACACAATGCTGTTAACTTTTTTCACTAATCACTGTTGCAGAAGCAGAAAGACACCCCTCAAATGTCTTGCCCTCCATCTCAACTTAAGAAATGAAGCTTGACATTTGACTTTTAAGAGTAATTCAGGTTCTTTTTATAGAGGGAATTTGGGGAATAGTCATTTGTCACACAAAGGTTCTATTGTTAATAAGTAATTGAGAGACCAATAAACTTTGATACAAATGTGGCCTGGGATATAGTTCTAATGATTGGTTAGGACATACCTAGTCTAGAAATCAAGATGTACTTGCTAATTTTTTTCGATGCAAAGATATATTAAGGTTTTTGATTTATAATTTGTGCATGTCCCTCAGGAGCTGCATGGTGCTGATATTCACCAATTAGTTTCATTGTAGCTCCGGTTTCCTCCCACAATCCAAAGATGTGCAGGTCAGGTGAAATGGCCATGCTAAATTGCCCGTAGTGTTAGGTAAGGGGTAAATGCAGGGGTATGGGTGGGTTGCGCTTCGGCGGGTCGGTGTGGACTTGTTGGGCCGAAGGGCCTGTTTCCACACTAAGTAATCTAATCTAAAAGGCTCCAGGTAGGAAAATTACAAAAGGTCTAAAAAAATGTAAATAGATTATGGTTGGTCAATTATTATGTGGGAAAATTTGCATTTTGGAGGAAGAGTAAAGAAACAGAATATTATATCAATGGACAAAGTCTGCAAAACTCTGATAAAGAGGGATCTGAGTGTACTGGCACATCAATCTCTCAAGATTTGTATTCAGGTACAACAAATGATCGTGAAGGAAGATGGAATGTATACATTTATTCTCCAAGGAATAAAAGTATGTACATGCTGCTGCAGATGCCTAGGACTTTGGTGAGACTCTGGAATACTGTAAAAGAGTCTCCTTATATTCTAATATTAATCCATTAGAATCAGTTCAGAGAAAACCCACTCAAATGATCCATGGAATGAAGGACTTCTCTTCCAAAGAAAGGTTGGACCTCAGCCATTGGGAGTTTTGAAGAGTGGTTTGTGTGGTTAGCATTTCTGAAAGATTTCTACTACTGAGATTAAACTGACGTGTCATTGTTGGGTTTAGTCCTCCACCGGTTTTTGAACACAAGTGAGATTCTTGCAATTCTCAAATCATCTGGCACCAACTCTGTACCTAGGAGTGGGAGGACGATTATAGCCACTACATTCATAATTTTCTCCCTTCACAGTATCCTTAGATGCATCCCTTCTAAAATAGCCTTGAAGCACAACCAACCTCTATAAACTTATACATTTTTAAGTTCTGAAGCCCATCTAGTATCTCAACCAGCTCTGTTCTTATCTGGTAGTATCATCTTCCTTTGTAATGAGATATGTGAACTACATATTTAAATACTTGAGTAATACTCTCTGCTCCAATGCAAATATACTTTTTTAGTCTCAATCTACCCAGTTTTCTTTACTACTCTTACTATATATGCTGATTAAGGAATTTGTGACTCCCTTTTATGTTTACTACCAGTCTCATTTTACATTGCCTCTTCTGTTTCTTAGAGTCATAGCTCCTTGAAAGTGGAGTCACAGGTAGATATAAACCTGCACCCCAAGGTCTCTGTTCAGCAACACTCTCTAGGACCTTACCATTAAGTGTATAAATCCTGCTAAGATTTCCTTTCCCAAAATGCAGCACCTCTCATTTATCTGGATTAAACTCCATCTGCCACTTCTCAGCCCATTGGCCCATCTGGTCCAGATCCTGTTGTAATCTGAGGTAACCCTCTTCACTGTCCACTACACCTCCAATTTTGGTGTCATCTGCAAACTTACTAACTGTACCTCTTATGCTCGCATCCAAATCATTTATATAAATGACAAAAAGTAGAGGACCCAGCACCGATCCTTGTGGCACTCCACTGGTCACAGGCCTCCAGTCTGAAAAACAACCCTCCACCACCACCACCCTCTCTCTTCTACCTTTGAGCCAGTTCTGTATCCAAATGGCTAGTTCACTTTCCCCTGAACGTTCTATGTCTCAAACCTTCCAGTCTCTGTAACATTCCAACCCTCTTCCTACAGCATGGTGACCAGAATTGCACGCAGTACTCCAAATATGGCCTTGTACAGCTATAACCTGATGTCCCAACCCCTGTACTCAATGCTCTGACAGATTAAGGCAAGCATGTCAAACACCTTTTTTCACTACCCCGTCAACCTGTGATGCCACGTCCAAGGAACCATGTACCTGCATCCCCAGGTCTCTCTGTTTGACAAACTCCCACAGGCCCAACCATTAACTGGTTTGTCTTACCAAACTGCAGCACCTCGCATTTATCTAAATTAAACTCCATCTGCCATTCCTTGACCCACTGGTAGTTCAAAATGATATACAGATCTGTGCTGGTATACTAATGACAACTGGACAAACTGTTTCAACAACATAAACATTTTCAGAAGTCCATCCCAGTGCCATATTAACATTTGATATGGATAATGCCAATGCTTGGAACATTGAACCTGAAACAAGTATTTAGCTTACCATGTGTGGATTCCTGAGTATATTTCATGTAAGTTAGTTAATGGGATGTTACTTGTACATGTATCAGTGTTAGTTTAGCAGATAATTCATGTTGTTACTCCTCATTCTGAGAGTGTCCATATATTGTGCCAAATTGACCAAATGTACTCTTTGGGGCCTATAACTATTTGACAACCTCTTAGACTTCCTTGAAATGTTTACATGCCACAGATGGAACTTTAGAAAAGTTTTTTCACATGTTCCTTGGTTGACTCTTCCTCATATACTGCTGTGGAGCATGATGGGTTTCTCTGGGCGTTTGAACTTCTTGCATATTTTAGACCAATTTTCCAGTGTAGAACCTACTTTTGTATCTCATGAAATTACATTACTTACAGTGTGGAAACAGGCCCTTCAGCCCAACAAGTCCACACCGACCCGCTGAAGCACACCCAACCAGACCCATTCCCCTACATTTACCCCTGCACCTAGCACTACAGGCAATTTAGCATGGTCAATTCACCTAACCTGCACATTTTTGCACTGTGGGAGGAAACCCACGCAGACACGGGGAGAATGTGCAAACTCCACACAGTCAGTTGCCTGAGGTGGGAATTTAACCCAGGTCTCTATCGCTATGAGGCAGCAGTACTAACCACTGTGCCACAGTGCCACCCATTGGATATGAAATATTGTATACAAGCTTGGCATGTTAGACAAGTCACATTTAATACAAAATTTTAATGTTTTATTTACCTTTTTGATGGCTGCAATAGCTAAAATCCATAAAACCATAAGAAAAAGGACAGGAGTAGGCTGTTCAGAGCCTGCTCCGCCATTCAATAGGATCATGGCTGATCCCACATTTTTCATTTCTATTTTCCTGCATTTTCTTGTAACTCTTGATTTCCCTACTGATTAAGAACCTATCTATCTTGACCTTAAACATACACGAAACTCTGTCCCTAGCTCTCTGTGGCAAGAAATTCCATAGACTTTCAACTCAGAGAAGAAATTCTTCCTCATGTCAGTCTCAAATTGGCACCCTTTATTCTGAGACTATGCCCTCTGAACCTTGACTCTCCCAAGAGGGGAAACAAGCTCTCAGCATTTACCCTGTCAAGTCTCTGAATAATTTTATATGTTTCCATGAGATCACCTCCCATTCTTTTAAACTCCACTGAACAGAATCCCAACCTGGTTAGCCTTTGCTCATAAGACAATTATTTCATAGTAAGGATCATTCTTGTAAACCTTCTCTGACCTGCTTCCAATTAAAATGATATCCCTCATTAAAGAAGGGAAACAAAACTGCTCTCAGTATTCCAGATGTGGTATCACCAACACCTTATACAGTTGCAGTAAGACTTCCCAGCACTATACTCCAAACTCTATGAAATAAGGACCAACATTCCACTAGCTGTCCTGATTACCTGCTGCACCTGACCACTAACTTTCTGTATTTTGTACAGAAGTACCTCCAAGTCTCCAAGCTGTCAGTTTTTCTTCATTTAAATAATACTGTTCCTTTTTTCTCTCTTCCAAAATAAACAACTTCAAACAAACTTCATATTATACTCCATTTGCCAACTTTTTGCCCATTTACTTCACTTACCATTCCTCTATTTAAACTATATCCCTCCTGTAACTTACCTTTTCACCTATCTTTGTGTCATCTGCAAATTTGGCTACTGTACATTCACTTTCTTTCTCCAAATTATGAATGTATATCATCAACCATTGTGGTGCCAGCATTGATTGTTTGCCCTCATAATTTATTTTCTCTGGCTTTATTATCTCTTTAGTACTCCTTTGCTGAAATCTGCATTTATCCCAGTCTTTGCACGCATTATCTGCTTTTCTTTTTCAACTTAATACTTTCCTTAACTTTCTTAGTTGGCCATGGATAGTTTATTCCTCCTTTAGAATCTCTTCTTCTTACAGTGATGTATTTTGCTGAGAGTCATGAGTTACCTCCTTAAATGCTTGCCATTGCTGGAAAAGCTCCGTAGGTCGGATATCATCTGTGGAAAGTTAAACAGAGTTAATGTTTCGAGTCCAATGTGACTTCTTCAGAACTTACTGTTCTCCACCAATGCTTTCAGATCTGCTGAGTTTCTCCAGTGTTCTGTATATTTCAGATTTAAAGAATCTATATATTCTGTCCTTATTACAATAATTGTTTGTAATTCCTTTGTCTTGTGTTTGAGTTTATGGAAGTTGTGATGTGTCTAATCATTGAAATGTAGAACATAGAAAAGAGGAGCAGGTGTAGGCTATTTGCCTATTCTGCCAATCTATGTGATTATGGCTGATCATCCAACTCAGTATGCTGTTTCCACTTTGTCTCCATACCGTTTGATTCCTTTAGAATTAAGAACTGTATCGTTCTTAAAAACATTCCCTGTTTTGGCCTCAACTGCTTTCTGTGGTAGAAAATGCAACAGGCTCACTACACTCTGGGTGAGGAAATTTCTCTTCAGCTCAATTTAGTCACAACAGATATCAGGGAAAGTTTCCAGAATAGGAAAGGTGTGAATTATGCAGCTGGCTTTGACTTGCAGGAAGTTCTGGAGAGTACCAATAATTCATGTCATGTGATTATAGAAGTCATTTTAAGAATCTGGCAGTTTTCACAAAAAATTTAAAAAGGAAATCGTAATGAAAATATAATCTTACCAAATATTATGATTTGGAGATGCCGGTGTTGGACTGGGGTGTACAAAGTTAAAAATCACACAGCACCAGGTTATAGTTCAACAGGTTTAATTGGAAGCACTAGCTTTCAGAGCGCCGCTCCTTCATCAGGTGGAAGGAACGGTGCTCCGAAAGCTAGTGCTTCTAATTAAACCTGTTGGACTATAACCTGGTGCTGTGTGATTTTCAAAAATTATGAGTTCTCTTCATTTCCTACTGGGCATTACATTAGTGTCAAACCAGTAAAGTTTTAACTGCATAAATGCAAGGGTATGATATCTCTGCTCCAAGAGAATACCTTTCTGTGACACTTGAATGTGGATAAAAGTCAAGGGTTTAACATTGATTGAATAGATTGCAAAGATTGGCACTGTTCAACTGCTCGAGAATATTTAATAGAGGTTTTCAAAACCATGAGTAGTCTGGCTAAAGTAAATAGGGAGAAGCTATTCCCATTCTAAAAAAAGGAACAAGAGGGCGAAGATTGAAAGTGTTAGGCAAAATATGCAAGAGTTATGCGAGGAAAAAAAAACTTTTCACAACGAATTGTTAGGGTATGGAATACACTGCCTGAAAATGTGCTGGAGTCAGGTTCAATTGGATAGGTGCAGACATGATGGGCTGAATAGTCTTCTGCAAATTAATATTTCTGCTATTAAGATGTTTATCTATTTGAATCGTTTGCAATAGTTTAAGTGAGAAATGGTCTGGTATTTTTAGAGTTTCCTCATGCATTTATACCTCCTGAGTATTGCTCGTGAAATATTGAAGTTACACACATCCTCCATGCAAAAACATTTCTACACCTTTTCCCTCGTATATTTGTTATTTGCTGAATAGAAGCATACATTTTCAGAGAAATTTACGTCCTGTGTGTGATCTGCAAATTTATTTTTTAAAAAAATGTATCTGTTTGCATCCCCGTTGGGATTATTTCAGACCTGCAGCTGATCACTCCCTCTGGCGGTGATCTGCCCACATCCAGGCGGAACCTTCGGCTTGTTCCCGTAGGGCAGGGCGGGTATGATTGTGTGTTACGCAGAGAGCTTCTAGTTGGTGTCACCTTAAACTCGGTTCGGGCTGGGGGGTGAATGCTAAAATATAGTCCGTTGCGCGAAATCAAGGTGAGCAGATGAAAGGGATTTGGTCAGAGTTAGGGAACAAGACTGTGATTTCAGTCAGGGATAGAGGAGAATGGGGCGGGGGTAGGTAGGTGTGAGGCTGTGGGGATCTGTGATAGTTCTGGTGAGGCACGGGGTGGGTGGGGACAATGTGAGGCTGTGGGGATGGGACCATGGTGGTGGGAGGGGGAAAATAGTGAGAAAACCAACTGGGCTTTGAGGGTGTGGGGGATGATTTGGGTCAGAACCAACTGTGCTAAAAGTAACAAGTGAAGTAATTATCTTGTGATGACGACAGAGTGGATTGGGAAAGGATTGTAACAGAAAAGACTGTGTGCAAACATGTAAGAGAATAATTCATAACTTGCAGCAAATATGATGATGAAGTGATTCTAGAAAGGGGTTAAAACACCATGGTTAACCAAGCAAGTTAAAAATATTATTATATTGAAAGACAAAAACTCATGTTATGTGGCAGTGATTAGTGGGAAACCATAGGATTCACAGAATCGTACAGCACAGAAGATGCCCTTTGTCTCATTGTGCACTGACAAAGCACCTACTCGGATCCCACTTTCCAGTGCTTGGCCCATAGCCTTGAATATTATGACACTTCAAGTACTCATCCAAGCACTTTTTAAAGGTTGTGGGCTCTTCCGTCTCCACTATCTTCCCAGGCAGTACGTTCTAGATTCCCATCACCTTCTGGGTGAAAATCGTTTTCTTTAAATCCTGTCTAAACATGATCCTGTTCACCTTAAAGTCATGTCCCTTTGTTATTGATCCTTCAACTAAGGGAACGAAGTTGGATTTCTATCTAACTTGTCTATGCCCCTCATAATCTTATACACCTCTCTGTCTTCTCTGCTCCAACAAATATAACCCAAGCTTATCCAGCCTCTCTTCATCGATAAATTGCTCCATCTCGGGATTGGAAAACTTTTAAATGCCAAAAGACAATGACCCAAAATATGAAGAGGGAGAAAATAAACTATGAGGGCAAACTAGCAAGTAATGCAAAAAATGCAAGTGCAAAAACAGACAGTAAAAGTTTCTTTATATTAAATGTAAGAGAAAAGCAAAGGTAAACATGGGCACCCTACAAAATGAGGCTGGCAAAATAATAATGGGGAATCAGAAAATGGAAATAAGTACTTGAGTCAGTGTTCATGGGCAGACACTGAAAGCGTTCTAAAATGTTAAATAATAAAAGAGCTAAAGAGGTGGAAGGAAATAAATGCATTAACCTCACCAGAGGAAAATGTGCGAGGGAAACTAATGGAGATCAAGGAGACTGCCAAAGAAAAAGTGCTAGTAGTCATTTTCCAAGTATCCTTAGATTCTGATAAAGTCCAGGAGGATTGAAGAACTGCCGATGTTACTCCCTTATTCAAAAAGGAGACAAAAACCAGTAACGATAGGCCAAGTCACTGAGAAATGTTAACAGTTTATTATAAAGGATGTAACAGCAGAGCATTAGGAAATACAGAAGATAATCAAACATCATCAACATGGCTTCATGAAAGGAAACTCATGCCAGAGTTATTAGTTATGTAAGGAGGTCAGGGTAAATAAAGGAGAAGTTGGGAATGTACTATGTTTGGCTTTTCAGAAGGCATGAGTTGGCTATGATAGATTGGGGGATGTTGCTTGAATGGATGATAATTAAAAGTCAATGGAAAACATTCAAAGAATGCAGGGGTGAACTGCAACAATCATTCCTTCGTGTTTGGTGCAAAAGTAAAACTGGAAAGGTGACTAAACCATGGCTTGCAAGAGAAATTAGAGACATTATTAGATCCAAGGAAGAAGTGTACAAATTAGTCAAAAAAGCAACAGACCTGAGAAGTGAGATTGGCTTAGAATTCAGAGAAAGGGGGCAAAGGGATTGATTAAGAAAGGGAAAATAGAGTATGTTTGCAGGGGATGTAAAAATTGACTATAAATATTTCTTTAGGTGCATGAAGATAATAAGTTTGGTGAAGGCAAATGTTGATTCCTTATTGTTAGAAATGAGAATTTATAATGCAGAACAAAGAAATGACTGACTAACTCAACCTACTTGGGTTCTGTATTCACAAAGGATGAAACATGTGGTATGTGGGATTTAGTGAGAGAGAGGAATGATAGAAAATCAGTGTTAGAAGGAAATGGTGTTGGGGAAATTGATGGGATTGAAGGCAGATAAATACCCAAGGCCAGTTAACCTACATCCCAGGGTATGCAAGGAAGTAGAAATAGTGAATGCATTGATGGTCGGCTTCCAAGATTTTTTAGATGCTTGAACAGTTTCTACAAATTGGGGATAATGTAACCCCTTTATTTAAAAAGGGAAACAGAGAGAAAATTGAGAATTATAGACCAGTCATCTGCTGATAGTGGGGAAATTGCTAGAGCCCGTTACATAAGATTTAATAGCTGAATACCTGGAAAACAATACCTAATTGAAACATATAATGTTCTTGGGGAGGCTTGTCAGGTTAGATGGGGAGAGGTGTCCCTCTTGTTGGAAAGTCTAGGACTTGAGGGCCCCTCAGATTAAAGGGTCAGGAGGAACAACTTCTCAGAGACTAGTGAATCTGTGGAACTGTTTACTGCAGAGGGCTATTGAGGCAGGGTTGTTAAGTACATTCAAGGCTAAAATAGTAAGATCTTTAACCAGTAAGGGAATCAAAGGTTATGGGGTAAAGACAGGAGAATGAATTTGAGGACTATCAGATCATCCATGATTTAATTGAACGACAGAAAAGACTCTGCGCTGAATGGTTTATTTCTATTGCTCTTGTGGGTGAGGGGTGGGGGTTATGAGAGATTTGGGATCATGTATGATGGTTTCAGGGAGCAGTATGGGCTACGGAGTAAACAGCTTGTGGATCTTGAGAGCTGTCTATGGAGTACGAGACAAATTCTGAGTCATTAAAGGCAGACACTACAACTCCTCTATAAGCAGTGAAAGCCATATGATCAATTTGCTGTATAACCATATCTGCTTTCATTCTTCTTTGACAATCTCTGCCCTGATTTTGCCTCTTTGATTTCTGTATTGAAATCACCAACTCCTTGAGGGAATACACAAAACAAAGAAAATTACAGCACAAAAATAGGTACTTTGGTCCACCAAGATTGCACTGACACATCATGCCTTCCTAAACTAAAAACCTTTTGCCTCTATGCGCTCCATATCCCTCTAATTCCTGCCTATTCATTTATCTGATAAGATGCCTCTTAAATGTTGCTATTGCATCTGCCTCCACTGCCACCACTGATGGCACATTCCAGACACTTTCTCAAAAAACTTGCAATTCACATTTCCTTTAAACTTACTCCCTTTTACCTTAAACCTATATCTCTAATAATTGACATTTCTACTCTGGGAGATAGACTCTGAATATCTATTCTATCCATGCCTCTATATAATTTTGTAAATTTCTATCAGGTCCCCCCTCATCCTTCGACGTTCAACTGAAAATAAACCAAGTTTATCAAGTCTCTCCTCATAGCTCATATCCTCCAAACCAGGCAATATCCTGGTAAGCTGTTTCTCTACCCTCTGTGAAGCCTCCACATCCTTTTAGTAATGTCACAACCAGAACTGTATACACTATTCCAAATGTAGCATAATTAAAGTTGTATAGAGCTGCAACGTGGCTAGCCAATTTTTATACTCTGTGCCCCGACTAATAAAGGCAGGCATGTCATATATCTTCTTAACTACTGTATCCTGCAGTCCTTCCACATCCAGCAGACAATTTCCTGTAATCCTTCCACATCTGGCAGAGATTTTCCTGCACCTTCACGCCTGGAGGAAGAACACCTCATCTTTTGTCTTGACTTCCTCCAATCACACGGGATTAATGTTGATTTCACCAGTTTTCTCATCTCCCCTCCCTCCACCTTGTCCCAGATCCAGCCCTCCAACTTGGCACCAACCTGTTGACCTGTGCTACTAGTCCATCTTCTTTCCCACTTATCTGCTCCGCCCTCTGCTCCGACTTATTACGATCACTCCCCATGTCGACTGTCCTGCTCCTCAGGTGCTGCTCGACTGGCTGTGCTTTTCCAGCATGACATGTTTTGACTCTGATCTCCAGAATCTGCAGTCCATGCTTTCTCCTTCCTTATCCACTTGCATTGTCACTTTCAGGGAACTGTGGACCTGTATGCCTACATGTCTTTGTATAGATTCTGCCATTTACTGTATAGTGCAAAGCCTGTCCACCTTTTGGTAGTTCTCTAATACTTGGCTATTACTGATTTATAGATATGAGCTGTGAGTGATGGCAGGGATACACATTTGGTTTTGGAGTATAATGACTAATCTGTGATGTATAGGACTTTTCTACCAGGCCTTTAGCTGGCTCTAAATTTAAGTAAATCAGCACAAACCTATAACTTGTGGCTAAGCTATTAGATGAATTTCTTGGATGAGAATTTTGTTTTTTCAGGAAGATCACACCAATATTGATTATAAATCCTGCTCTTAAAATTTCTCTAATGTTCATATGTCCGGAGAAGCATGAGGCTAGGCCACAGACTGAGCAGTTGGAAATTTAGACTTGTGTTATTATCTGCATTTTTTTTGAGGTACTTGATGGGAAATGGGAGTGCATTTTTAGATCTAGAGTAATAGAGTGAGCATGATGATTATTCTTTGTGAGCAATAAATAGAAAATGCAATGTTTTGTAATTACTTGTTATTTTAAAGTTTAGAGCTATCAAAGAAACTCACAGGAAAAAATGTATGACGAAGCAGAAAAAACCAAACGTTGGGAAGGAGGCTATGAACGCACTTGGTATGTATTCTAGTTTTACTCAAGATTGAACATTTCTGTGCTGTTTTGAATATTGCTCCATGATGTTTAAATCAAAGCTTGGTGGGCAGATGTGGGCTCCATTTAATGCCTCATCTGAAAAATGGCACCTTGGGGATATTAGTCAAAATTAGGGCTACTTTACATGGGTGTGAATGTGGTAAATAAGTTTGATGAGTAACAGGTGCAGATTGCCATGTGAAAATGTGATGTAGCTGTAACAGAAACTTGGCTCAAAGAAGTGCAGGGTTTAATTTTAAATATTTACAGAGACGAGGGCGTTCAAGAAAGATCAGAAAATGGGAAGGGATAGCATCAATCATTAATTGTAGCATTGCAGTGCTGAAGAGAGAGCATGTTCCAGGGATGTCTAGTTCAAAATCTGGTTGGTTGGAGCTAAGGAACGCAAGAGGTGCATATGCTTTGCGTGCTGTTGTCTTTGGTCATCAACTGGGGAAGAAATATAAGAACAAATTTTCAAGGAAATTAAAGATGTTCAAGAATTGTAGAATGGATTATAATAGGAGAGTTCGATTATCCAAAAATAGACTGGGTAGAAAGGGGCAAGAGTTCCTTGAATGCCCTCAGCAAAACTTCCTACAGCATTATGCTTCCAAGTGCAGTACTGACTCCTTTTCAGTGGACCTGGTTCTTGGGAATAAGATGAGCCAAGTGGATCAAGTGCCAGTCAAGAACCATTCAGGGGACAGTGATCATTTATATAATAAGGTTTAGGTTTGCCAAGGAAAAGAACAATGAATGATGAACACATAAGGAATTATCTGAGAGAAAGCCATCTTTAATGGGGTAAGAAAGGATCTGACCCAGATTAATTAGAGTGAATTGTGGCAAGCAAAACAGTATCTGAACAATGGGCTGCTTTTAGAGAAGACTGAATATAGCACTGTAATGTGTATGGAAGCAAAAGGAAACAAATCCAGATTTCAGATCTCCAGCATCTACAAAGAAATCCAGAGCTCTCTGAAAGACAAACCAGACTAAGATGAAGAGGCAAAGTGTGTTTAAGACACATCAATTGGAGAATCAGGCTGAATATATCAAGGTTCAGTAGGTAAGTGAAAAATCATTTAAGATCAGCAAATGGTATGAAAAGCGACAAGTAGCTGAGACAATCATGAAGTGTTTGAAAAAGCATTTAAATAATAAAAACATGGTAAATGGAGGAGTAGGGCCCATGAGGCCTCCAAAAGGGATTTACGCATTGAGGCAATGGGCATGGGTGAGCTATTAAGTTAATAGAATTATCGAATCCCTACAGTGTGGAAACAGGCCCTTCGGCCCAACAACTCCACACTGGCCCTCCGAAGAGTAACCCACCCAGACTCATTTCCTCTATCCTATTACCCTATATTTACCCCTGGGTTCCTGAAGAAGGGCTTATGCCCGAAACGTCGATTCTCCTGTTCCCTGGATGCTGCCTGACCTGCTGCGCTTTTCCAGCAACACATTTCCAGCTCTGATCTCCAGCATCTGCAGACCTCACTTTCTCCCCTGACTAATGCACCTGATCTACACATCCCTGAACACTATGGGCAATTTTTCATGGTCAATTCATCTGACCTGCACATCTTTGGAAACCAGAAAACACCTGGAGGAAACCCATGCAGACACTGGGAGAACGTACAAACTCCACACAGATCAGTTGCCTGGGGCTGGAATTGAACCCGGGTCCACTAGGTCATTGTGCCGTCTCATAATTCTTTATGAACAAGATGCTACACAGATCATGGTATAACAGGAAGTAAGGCAGACACGTTTAAGGGTGGAAAAGGCAGGACTGGATGTAATCCATTAAAGCATACTGAAGAAAGTGCGTAAATTGTAGAGACCATAATTTTCAAGTCTTCCTTGGATTCCTGAGTAGTACCATGTTGGTAGGTTATGTAGATTGATTGGAAAAGTTGGGCCTGTTTGTCTTGGAGAAGAAAAAGCTTGAAAGGGGATTTGATAGGGATATTCAAAATCTTGAGGGGTCTAGTCAGAGTAGTTAGGAAAGAATGTTCTCACTTGCAGGAGGATCAAGAACAACTGGGTATAGATTTATGGGAAATCACAATAAGATACAATGGTGACATGAGGAAACCTTATTCACGCAGTGAGTGGTTAGGATGTATTTCTCAAGCATGTGGTGGAGGCAGATTTAATCAAAGTGTTCAGGAGGAAGTTGCATTTTTACTTACCTGAAAGGCAGGAAAGTGCTGGGTAATAGGCGGAGCTAGGGGAATGGCACAAGCTACATTGCTTCCAAGGAGAGCCAGCGTAGACGTGGCAGATCAGATGGCCTTTGTCCTTGCTGCAATTTAAGAATATGCCATTGCCTCATTTTTGAATTGAACTGCCAATTAGTATTCTATACTTGAGTTTATACTGAATCTGTGTTCATTGATGTGGGAATCGCTGACCAAGCCAGCAGTTATTACTCGTCTAATTGCTCAGAGGACAGTTAAGAGTCAACCACATTGGATTTGAAACAAAACATTCATGGGATGTGGCCATCACTGGCCTGCCAGCATTTATTGCCTGTCTCTAATTGCCTTTGAGAAGGTAATAGTGAGCTGCCTTCTCGAAGCACTGCAATCCATAAGCTTTGGGTTGATCCACAATGCCCTTAGAGAGGGATTCCCCAGTGACAGTGAAGGAACGGTGATATGTTCCCAAGTCAGGATTGTGAGTGTCTTGGAGGGAAACTTGCAGGTAGTAGTGTTGCTATCTATCTGGTGCTCTTGTCTTGTTAGATGGAAGTAGTTGTAAGTTTGGAAGGTGCTGTTTGAGGATCTTTGGTGAATTTCTGCAGTGCATTTTGAGGTAGTACACACTGCTGCTTCTAAGCATCAGTGCTGGAGTGAGTGGATGCTTGTGAATGTGACGTCAGTCTAGAGAACTGCTTTGTCTTGGATATAGTCAAGCTTTTTGAATTTTGTTGGGGCTGCACCCATCCAGGCAAGTGGGTATATTCCATCACACTCCTCACTTGTGCCTTGTAGATGGTGCATAAGCTTTGGGGAGTGAGGAGGTGAGTTGCTCGCAGTATTCCTAGCCTCTTATCTGCTATTGTAGTCATGTGTTTATGTTGAGTTTCTCTCCATGATAACCCATGAATATTGATAGTGGGGGCTCAGTAATGGTAGCACCATTGAATGTCAAGGAGCAGTTGTTATATTGCCTGTTACTGGAGATGGTCATTACTGGGCATTTGTGTGGCATGAATGTTACTTACCACTTGTCAGCCCAAGCCTGGATATTGTGTATATCTTGTTGCATATGAGTGTCGACTGCTTCGGTATCTGAGGAGTTGCGAGTAGTGCTGAACATTGTGCAATAATCGGCGAACATCGGCAACCTTATGATGGACAGAAAGTCATTGATGAAACAGCTGAAGATGGTGGGGCTTAGGACTCAATCCTGAGGAATTCATGCAGAATTCATGTTCTGGAACTGAAATAACTCAACTCCATCAGCCACGACTATCTTCCTGTGTGCCAGGTATGACTCCAAGCAGCAGAAAGTTTGCCCTCTGATACCCATTGGTTCAGGTTTTGCTCTGGCTCTTTGATACACGCTTGGTCAAATGAAGCCTTGACATTAAGAGCTGTCACTCTTTCCTCACCTCTGGAATTCAGCTTTTTTTTTTGCAGCCATGGTTCAAACAGGGACAATGAGGTCAGGAGCTGAGTGGCCCTAGCAGAACACAACCTAGGTGTCAGTGAGCAGATTATTAATGACATTGAGTCATAGAGCTATAATGTGTGTAGAAACAGACCCTTTGGTCCACCTCGTCCATACCAGCTAGATATTCTAAACTAATCAAGTCCCATTGACCAGCACTTGGCCCATATCCCTCTAAACTCTTTTTATTCATGTACCCATCCAGATACCTTAAATGTTGTTAATTGTACCTGCCTCTGCCATCTATTCTGGCATACTAGGGGATACTAGTGAGAGAGGGTCATGTCTTGGGTCTCACAAGTATCCTTACATACAGATAAGGAAGGACACTGCTTCGACTGGGACAACACTTCCATCCTAGGACAAGCCAAACAGAGTCACACACGAGAATTCCTAGAAGCATGGCATTTCAACCGGAACTCTATCAACAAACACATTGAGTTAAAAGAACTGGAAATGACATCACTACAGGAAATGACCTCACCGACCCAAAGAAGCCCAAACATATAAATAGAAAGCAGGAATCATCAGCAGTACTTTGCCTGGAGGCCCACTGAAGATGTTACCGAGTAGTTACTGAAATGTCTGCAAATGGACCTTCTAGCTTAGCGAGCAAACCTACATCCAGAACTTCAACTTGAGCTACAAATCTTCTCAAAACCCACTAAGTGATTGATACAACTGAGTGGTTTGGGGTCTGGAGTTATATATAGACCAGATCAGGTGAGGATGGCAGATTTTCTTCCCTGAATGATGTTGGTGAGCCAGGTGACAATTGACAATGGTCATCAGAAGATTTTTAATTCCCAATATTTTTGTTGAATTCAAATCCCACCATCTGCCTTTAGCTCAGTTTCTGGATTAATAGTCTAGCAAAAATACCACTAAGTACAATTGCAACATTTAAGAGACATTTGGATGGGTATACGAATAGGAAGGGTTTGGAGGGATATGGGCCAGGTGCTGGCAGGTGGGACTAGACTTGGTTGGGATATCTGGTCGGCATGGATGGATTGGACCGAAGAGTCTGTTTCCGTGCTGTACATCTCTATGACTCTATTATCACCTTCCCAGTGGATTTGTATGTGGACCAGATGAGGTCAGGGTGTCAGTTTTGTTTTCTAAAGAACATTATTTAACAAAATATATTTTTTCTCCTCCTGACAATCGACAACATGGTCATCATTAGACTCTTGATATTATATTCAGTATTGATTTAAAATTCCATCATTCATCAAGGTGGGATTCAAATGCAGAACATTACCTGAGTCTCTGGATTAGTAGCCTAGTGATAATATCATTAGGCCATTGCCTCGCCATGTTAATCTTCAACTCGATCCTGAACACAGCATTTAAATGCTTTGTCTTTGCATAGAATGTCTTACTTGAATATGAGAAATTTATTCCAACTATCTGTTACTTTTCTTTGCAGGGAAGTCCTGAAAGAAGATGAGACTGGTTCCCTTAAAGCTACTATTGATGACCTTCTCTCCAAAGAAAAACGGAAAAGGTAATATAGGGTCCAAGTTATTTTACTTCTATTTATTGAAGGACAGCAGCATGAAAATTAATTTTATGCATTGTGGAACTGAGTATTGTCTGTCTATAGTAATAAACCACTCGCATGCTTCCACCATGTAGATAATATTTTTGTTATATTTGATTTCACAGATACATCTGAGCATTTCCAATGCCTCTCAGACTCAGTTGAGGCAAACAAGAGGGTGTCGGTTTTTTTTTGGATTGTGAAATTTTGGAATTTTGGGAAAAGGCAGGAAATTGGCAGTAGAGCATAGAGCCGGCGTGGATACGATGGGCCGATGACATCGTTCTGTGCTGGCGAGGCAATGGCCTAATGATATTATCACTAGGCTACTAATTCTGTGGATTCTGTGATCTTAATAGAAACTTAAATTAATCTTTTAAGAGGAACAGCAGTTCTATTTCTTCCATGTACAAGTTGAGAAATCTGCCAGGGGGTTTTGTACTATTATCTGCAACAAGTCTACATTCTTTGGTCAATATGTGCTAGGATTTCACAATCCTGTGTGTTACAAGATGATGCTTATCAATGATCTTGTAAATAGGGGTCCAGTGTTACTCGGGACACATTTTGAATTGATCTAGGCTTGCAGTATGATTCATTTGCTCTGCTCGATACCACATTTCATCATACACTGCGCCCTGTTCTTCATAGCTAAAAGGAATTTGTCAACTTTTTTTTCTGTTAAGACAGCCAATTCCTGCTGTATCCCCAAAGCAAAGGCCTGACAAATCAGGTTTGAAATTAATCAGTTAACAAAGACTCCTAACAATTCCTGCTGCATATGCTAACCTTTCCTCACCCAATCAGAAATACTGACAACACTATTAGAAGAACCAAAGACACAAACAACAGACACCGCCAACTTCATCAGCAAAGATAACATCATCAAACGAATAGACCTGTGCCTCCCTACCTATTTCAGTTTCAATAACAAGACCTACAAGCAAATCAACGGAACACCCATAAGATCTCCGATATCAGGGTTCCTAGCAGAAGCAGTAATGCAGAGACTTGAATAAACAGCTCTTCCAACCATCCAACCCAAACTTTGGGTCCACTACGTGGATAACTCCTTTGTCATCACTAAACAAAACAAATTAGATGAAACCTTCAAGACTACTGATAATATCCTTACTGGCATAAAATGCACAAATGAGGAAGAAAACAACAACAAACTGCCATTCCTAGATGTCACGGTAGAGTGAACAATCCGTGGGGGAACTTCAAACCAGTGTCTACAAGAAAACGACACATACAGACTAAATACTCAACTACAGAAGCAAATGAAGCTGCATTGGAACATTATTTCAATGAGCCACCATACCCTGCAGCACCGAGGAACTACGAAGAGCAGAAGAAAATCACTTATACAGCATTTTCAAGAAGGACAGGTACCCAATAAACACGGTCCACCGATTTCTCAGCAACAAACCCAAACAAGCAGACAGAATGTGCCCAGAAAAGCTAGCCACTTTATCCTACATCAAAGACATCTCTGAAATGACTGCCAGACTACTCAGACATCTTGGCATCATGTTAACCCACAAACACAATTAAACTGCAGCTAGTTAACTTAAAAGACCCGATACAGACAGCAAGCAAAATGAACATCATTTATACAATACCTTGCAAGGACTGTAGCAAGCACTACATTGGACAAACAGGCAGAATACTAGCCACTAGGATACGTAAAAATCAACTAGCTACAAAAAGTCATGACCCCTATCACTAGTACCCTTACTTACAGATGATGAAGGACACCACATCCTAGGACAAGTCAAACAGAGGCATGAGAATTCCGAGAAGGAACTCTATCAACAAATGCATCGATTTGGACCCCATCCACCATCCTCTGAGAAAAAGAACCAGAAATGACATCACCAAACACCGAAAGAAACCTAAAAACACAAATAGAAAGCAGGACATAACACTAGCGCTTCACCGGAGCTCACTGATGATGTTACGTCATATAGTGATGAAAAGTCTGAAACCAAACCTTCCAGCTCAGTGAGCAAACTCCCATCCAGAACAAAAGTAAAAGATTTAATCAAACAACTCAAAGTCCACAGTTTGTCTGTCTGACGGATGGACTCAGATAACGGAAAACAAATTTCTTAACATCAACTATTTGTTATAAATAAATCGATTCAAATGAGAGGTAAACACAAAATTTGAATTGTAAGCATATAATTCTACAATTTGAAACGCTAGCCCCCATTTAAACCCTATACACATACAGACAGATACAGACAAAAAAACAAACATGGATATTATATGAATGAGAGGGAAACGTATTGGGAAAACCCAGTTCAAAAGCATCAGTAGACAAGATACAATGAGATGACCTTTTATTTCTTCCAAGTTCTTTGATCTTCACATCCAAGTCTTTTCAGTTTTTTTGCTGAAGACACATGGCAGGGGATTGCCATGTTAATTGTTTAGTTTCTTCGTCACTGATTAGAGGTACCAACCTAAAGCGAATGGTTGCAGAAATTAGCTGTCTTTCAGTTCTTGGTTACTTCACTACGGAGAGAGAAAAGAGAGTTGCTGCCTCTTGAAGTTTAGAGACTTGCTGCCTGTGTATTGTTCACATGTAAGCTACTTGCCTTCCCAGAAGCCAGTCAGAGAGTTGGTGTCATTATGATGTCTCCTCACCTCCACAAGTGGTCCGAATCGAAAAATAAAAATCAGTGGTTTGTTTCTGGATGAAGTGTTCCTTGAACACATACCTATCCATGTTGCTGCTCAGTCTCAAACAACTTCCCCCAGTACCTGAGCCAGTTAGTAATAATTACCATAGTCCCAGAGGACTATAGGGCTGCTCTCTCAATAGAGACACACCCCACTCCTCCATTTACCATTGATGAAATGTGCTTTTAGAAGACTTTATGATTTCTTCTTACATTAGCTGCTGTTTTTTTGTCATTATCCCTTGTTGTTTCTCAAATTTGTTTTTTCACCTCCCTGAACATTCTGTACTTGGTTCACAACTGTATTTACTATCAGACACTTGTAAAAAGAATCCTTTTTTAAAAACGTAATTTCTATCTCTTTTATCATCAAGGGAGCTATGGATTTATTTGTCCTACCTTTCCATTTTGAGGGAATATACCTTGACTGTGACCAAACCATTTCTTCGATGCAATGATCACTGTCCCCTAATGTTCCTGCACTGTCACTTGATTTATTTGGTCTTCCTCATTCTCATGCACCAGGTCTAGCAGAGTCTCCTTTCTTGTTAGATGGACACACACTGTGTAAGAAATACAATCTAGCAATGCTTTTCCCGTTCTGCCTATACTACTACCACTGTCCCAGTCAACATACGAATAGTTAAAGCCCCATTATAACACCATATGATGTTTACACCTCTCTGTAATTTCTTTGCAGATTTGTTTCTCTGTATTCTTCCCACTAGGTTGTGGTCTATAAATTATATCAAGCAATGTAATTGCACCCTTCCTATTCCTTAGCACTCGCCAAACTGATTCAGTCCTTGAACTCTCTGAAACATCCTCTTTCTCAGCACTGTAATGCTCTCCTTAACCAAAATTACCACCTTTCTTTCCTTTCCTATATTTTTTGAATACCTTGTAACCAGGAATATTGAACACTTAGATCTGCCCTTCCTTAAATTAGGGCTCCTAATCACTGCAACGTCATAATCTCACAAGGCAATCGGGGCCTGTAACTCCCAGTCTTATCTGACTGAACAGAGTACAGCTAATATATGCAGTGCAACTGTGATTTAGACTTCATTACTTTCTCCCTTATTCTGAGTCCACCTATTACTTATTATTATGTATTTTAGTGCTATCTGCCTCTCCCAGTGTTCCGTGCACCCTGATGTTACTGTTTAGTATTATTTTATTATATTCACTCCTGGTTTCTCCACCCCGACTGAGTTAATTTAAACCCTCCCACACAGCACCAGCAAAACTCCCCCAAGAAACTCAGTCCTTGGCTCTATTTAGAAGTAACTGGATTATTTTTGTATATAAGTGCCATTTTCCCCAGAGCCAATCCCGGTGTCCCAGGAAATTAAAGCCCAGAAACAGGGACGCAGAATTCATCATAATTTTTCAAAGTAGATGAATCTTTGATAACGAGAAAGAAAATGAATTTGGGGAAAAGGCATGGGAATGGAACAGTATGGATCACCATTTTGTGTGACTTTCTAATCTTTCAAGACCATCCTCTGCTTCGATTCTCCAACAATCAGAGTTTGTTTATGACTCTTCGGGCTGCCTGTTAATCCTTTCATAATTTAAAAATGACTCTGTTTAATCAATGTGCTTGTGGATGATCCTGATTTTGATTTGTGATCCTGATTTTGATTTGTTGATGTTTCCCCTTACTTATTCTGCATCTCCTTGTAGGGTATTTGAGCACCATGGACAAGTTAGACTTGGAATGGTAAGTGATTTGCAGGTGATCTCTAATTTTTTTGCAGACATCAGAATGACAATTAAATAGCTTGTCACCAGTTTTTCTGCAAAATAGAATTTTATTAAACTCATTGCATTCATGCATATGCAAGCTGCATAATTGCTGAAATCCACTGTACCTCTGCATACCTGCTTACTGAAACCCCCCTGACTGTCTATTAGCTCTCAACTGGACCAATCCAATGCATCCCTGGCCAGTCTTCCATGTTCTACCGTTTATAAATATGAATGATCTGATCTTCATTGTCTTCTGGTTAAGTGATACCTGTATTTTCCAACTCTTCTCCTTGCTTTTGAATCCTTTCATAGCCTCAATCCTCCCTATCTCTAATCACATCAAGCTTTACTACTCTGAGATATCGGCATTCATCCAATTCTGCCCTCTTTCATATCTCTAACCTTAATTACTCTACCATTAGGTGGCCATGCCTTCAGCTATGAAGACCCTAAAATTTCCGAACTAAATCTCTCTGCTACTGTAAATCATTTATGATGGTTGATAAACTTAACTCTCTACCCAAGGTTTTCGTCAGCTGTCCTAATATCATCTTGTGGACCTTGACAAATTTATTTTAGTAATGCTCTTAGATAGCACCTTGGCATATTTCATTATGCTAATGGTGCTGTATTAAATAAAAATTATCGTTATTACACAAATAGGGAATGTTGGAGAAACTCAGTAGGTCTGACATCATCTGTGGAGAGAGAAACAAAGTTAACATTTTGAGTTAAAACTATACTCAAACTTGAAATCTGTTTCTGTCTCCTAACTCAGTTTCTTTCTCCACTGATACTATCAGACCTGCTGATTTTCTCCAGCATTCTCTGTATTTGTTTCAGGTTTCCAGCAGCCACAGTACTTTGCATCTATGTTTATGTTGTTCATGTTACAATACTCTGAATGTTGTCCTTGGATTGATCTTCTAACTTACAGATGCGACACTTGTATGTGATAATAGACATGTCAAGATCAATGGAAGATCAGGATTTGAAACCGAACCGACTTACCTCAACATTAAAGGTAAGTAAAGTGCACGTTGGAAGGCCTCCCGACATTTTAACCTTGACAATTCAGAAAGTTTTTCTTAAATTAATTTCACAAATATGAAAACAGTGCAATAATTTGTTGAATTCTTGAACAATCTAGCCAAGTTCCTACCTAACTTGTCATCAGAGCATGAACCTCTACACAGACTCACTACTAAGCATGTACATTGGTGCATAAAGCACAGAACGAGAAACCATTTTCTCTAGAATGAAGCATTTAATGTTGACAATGTCATTGCTGAGATACTACAACAGCAACAATGAAATCACCTTGCAGTGACTTGGATGCAACTCCACTGTAGCGGGAAAAAACAGTTGCATTTGCAAGTAGGGCGTTAACACATACTAAACAAGTCTATGCTCAGTTTGAGGAAAAAGTGCCTAACTGTTATCATTGCTGCTAAGTATTTTAATCACCTGTTTGGGAGAGACAATGACCAGAAACTGCTTCAAAGTATAATCCTGGACCTGCCTGTCTATGTTCCAAAGCATCTGCAAAGAATATTCCTTCACTTGCAGAGATATCATGTGGATGTGACATACAAACAGAGGAAACAAATATCAGCAATGTACGTAGAGTTGAGCACAGGACTCCTCCATATGAAGAAAGTTGAGATGCTAAGACAGAGCATGAAATCTTCCACTTCTAATGAGAAGAACGTTTTTATATGCTCTGGAAGTCATCAACCCATCAGAGACATGGAATCTGGAAGGCAAACAACATGCTTAAATTAACCAAACTATTTTACACGATACAATTCTCTAAGTAGTCCAGCATGAAAGAATAGCTCAAAAGCAACATGGGTACACCTGCTGCTACAAGACAGTATTGGGCATACAGAAATTAAATGACAAATCAAGATGGATTCTTGTATAAATCAAATGAAGTTGTCACCTATAGGGAGATAAGTAAAGAGATGCTGAAGTGCATCAATGCAATACATCAAGGAATTGAGTCAAGTCTGAGGATGGCAAGATAAATACTCAGTTGGCCAAACATGAACAATGAAACGTAAGGACCACACCAGTGGTCAAATACCAAGCTAAGCAAGCTGAAGAGCCATTTTTGATGCAAACATTCCAGATAGACCATGGGTGAAAATTAACATAGACTTCCCACCCATACCCATTCCCCTACCCTATATTTCCCATGACTAACCAACATAGCCTGCACATCCCTGAACACTATGGACAATTGAGCATGATAGTTTCTCAAGAGTGGAACCCGGGTCCCTGGCACTGTGAGGCAGCAGTGCTAACCACTGAGCCACCGTGCTGCCCAAATATCTTTGAAGTGTGGAAGCAGGCCATTGGCCCGTTGAGTCCACACCGACCCTCCAAAGAACTATCCCACCCGCACCGATCCTCCCTACCCTATCACTGTAATCCTGCGTTTCGCACGGCTAATCCCTCTAGGCTGGACATGAGAGGGCAATTTAGCATGGCCCATCCACCTAACCTGCACATCTTTGGAGTGGCAGAGAAATCAGAGCACGTGGAGGAAATCCACATCGACATGGGGGGAATATATAAACTCCACACAGACAGTTGTGTGGGATTGGAATTAGAGCTGGGTCGCTGGCACTGTGAGGTAGCAGTGCTAATCAGTGTGCCACCGTGCCACCCCAATTGAATAAAGTGGCCTCACCAATGTCTGTCTTGAGTATAGCTCTGTCATTTCAATCTGGAGTTGTATCTTCTTTCCTGCATTTGTCAACATAACAGTTTATATGCTGTTATCAGGAGTTTGCGATGAGGCTGAGTAACATTACTATTAATGGACATGCCTTTTTACTGGATTATACTGTTTGTGCACATTATTACAGTTTAGGAAGCAAACAACCTAAATCATAAATAACAGAAAATGCTAGAAATGCTCAACAACAGGTAAGGCAACATCTGTGAATCGAGCAACAAAGTTAATATTTCAGTTAAGGGCCATTTATTGGAATATAAATTTATGAAAGGTCATCAACCTGAAACTTTAATTCTGTTTTTCTGAGCATATAGTTTCCTTTCAGACTTTCACTTATAATATTTTGATTTGTTTTTTTATTCTCTGTTTTTTACAGTTGCTGGAATACTTTGTAGAAGAATATTTTGATCAAAATCCTATTAGTCAGGTATGAACACAAACATTTGTACATCAGAACAAGTCTACTCTTTGTCAGGCTAGTTTCTTTCCTATCTTTTCATTTCATTTCTGATTTGATCTTGTCCATGTGATAATTTTTTTCTGCCTTGCTCCATTTGCATTAAAATATTGATACATGTGCTAGTTGCATTGTAAATGGTTCCCCCTCCCCATACAATGCCCATCTCACATGTAAAATTTGTCATCCAAATTTCTCTTCAAAGAAAGCATACTCAAATACATTTGTCTTTGCAGCTCAACTCCCAAATGTGCCTTTTCTCTCAAATCCTTGAATGGGTTTTTGCCTACTTAATTTGTGCTTGCCTTTGTTCCAACATTGGAGCAAGAATAGGCGAGTCAGTTTTTTGAGCCCATGCTATTTGATCATGCCTTATCTTTACCTCATTTCTATTGTGCTTTTGTGACATATCCTTCAACAGCCTTCTGTTAAAAGAAACTTATCAATCTCATTCTTGGAAATAACAGTTCACCTAACATTCACAACCTTTGAGAAGAGAGTTCAAGATTTTCAAAGCATTCATATGAACAAGCACTTCTTAATTTGACTCCTAAATTTGTCCACCTTACTTTTAAATTTCTGTCCTCTTTTCTGTATTTCCCTAGTAGACAAAATACTTTTAGGAGATTAAAACATTGGTTAGGCCACTGTTGGAATATTGCGTGCAATTCTGGTCTCCTTCCTATCAGAAAGATGTTGTGAAACTTGAAAGGGTTCAGAAAAGTTTTCCAAGGATGTTGCCAGGGTTGAAGGATTTGAGCTATAGGGAGAGACTGAACAGGCTGGGGCTGTTTTCCATGGAGTATCGGAGGCTGAGGGGTGACGTTATAAAGATTTACAAAATTATGAGGGGCATGGATAGGATAAATAGGCAAAGTCTTTTCCCTGGGGTGGGGGAGTCCAGAACTAGAGGGCATAGGTTTAGGGTGAGAGGGAAAAGATATAAAGAGACCTCAGGGGCAACTTCTTCACGCAGAGGGTGGTATGTGTATGGAATGAGCTGCCAGAGGAAGTGGTGGAGGCTGGTACAATTGCAACATTTAAGAGGCATTTGGTTGAGCATATGAATAGGAAGGATTTGGAGGGATATGGGCCGGGTGCTGGCAGGTAGAACTAGATTGGGTTGGGATATCTGGTCAGCATGGACAGGTTGGACCGAAGGGTCTGTTTCCATGCTGTACATCTCTATGACTCTAAGACAACCATATGATGTAGGAGAACAAGGAGTCCATTCAGCTCATCAAATCTGCTGCACCATTCAGTGAGATTATGTCTTATCTGATATGTTTTTCCCCATAACTCTTGATTCCCTTACTGATTAGAAATCTGTCTATCTCAGTCTTGAAAGTACTCCTCCTCAACAGCCCTTTGTGTGAAAGAATTCCGAAGATTCTGTATCCTCTGAGAGGAAAAAAAAAATTCTCCTTGTCTGTGTCTTAAATGTGCACCCCTTATTCTGAAATTATGTCCACTGGTCCTAGACTCGCCCACAAGGGGACATTAACCTGTCCACATCTACCTGTTAAGTCCTCAAAGACTCTTCTGGGTTTCAATAAGGTTGGCTCTTATTCTTCTGTATTCCAATGAAGGCAAAAGTGAGGACTGCAAATGATGGAGATCAGAGTCTAGATTAGAGTGGTGCTGGAAAAGCAGCAGGTCAGACAGCATCTGAGGAGCAGAAAAATCAACATTTTGGGCAAAAGCCCTTCATCAGGAATTCCAATGAAAACAGTCCAATCAACTTGACCTCTCCTCATAAGAAAGTCTGTACATATCTGGTATCAGCCTAGCAAACCTTCTCTGGACTGCCTCCGGTGCCAGTATATCTTTCCTTAGATAAGAGACCCAGTCTCCCAACTATAGTTACACTAGTGCCTTGTATAGTTTTGGCAAAGGCCCCCCTTTTTTATGCACCATTCCTTTTGAAATAAATGCCGACATTCTATCTACTTTCCCTATTGCTTGCTAAACTTGGATGCTAGCTTTTTGCAATTTAAGCATGTGGACTCCTAAATACCTTTGTTCTGTATCTTTCTGCAGTCTTTCTCCATTTAAATGATATTTAGTTCCTCTATTTTTCCTGCCAAAGTGCAAAACTTTAAAATTCTTCACTTTATATTTGATCTGCCAAATTTTTGCCCCCTTGCTTAACCTGTCTATATCACTGTGGACTCTGTTATTCTCACCATTTGCTTTCACACTTATTCTTGCGTCATCTGCAAACTTGGTATAGTACATTCGCTTTTCCCTTCTGAGACATTCCTATATTTTGTAAATATTTGTGGTCCTAGTAATGATCCCTGTGGCACACCACTAGTTACAGTTTGCCATCCTGAAAATGCATCCCCTTATCCCAACTCTGTCTTCTACTCGTTAGCCAATCCTCTAGCCATGCAGATATGTTAACGTCTGATACAAGAGCTCTGATCTTATTAATTAACTTAATGTGTAATGAACACCTTTTTTAAAAAAAACATATTGCATCCACTACTACTTCTCAGCCTTTTGAATTTCATGGAATACTATTCAAGCTTCTGCAACCTGCCTTTTTAATTTAACCCTAGCCCTGGTATAATCTTGGTGAATGTGTGCACTGGGGGTAGTGTTTCGCATATTTTAATCATGCTTAGTGTGAAAAGATTTTATAACCTTGCCCTTGATTTAATCCCTCTCTTTGGCCACCACATCAGGTTAAATCACATTAGTTGCAATCTTGGTGCTCATTCAAAGTCCAGTGTTCTTATGGTCAGCCTGCCATCTTTCATCTTCCATAAAAGAAAAATGAACAGAATACTTAATCCTTGGCCAAAGACTCACAGGGAAAACAAATCACCATTGGATGCAATGTAAGGCGGAAAGAGAAGTTACTTAAGTCCCATGAAACAAAATTCAAAGTTATACATATTTTTACATGAATTGTACTCTGTTGGAATTCACAAGAAAAATTATAGTAATAGTCCAATGTACATTTATTTGAATGACAACAGGAATAAGAGAATATGTTTTTTAGATTTATTCAAATACTGCTGCCTGTATTCTGGTCCACACAAAATTTATATTCACTCATCATACCTGTGTGTTGTCTTCCATTAGCTTCTGGACCCTATATATCTTGAGATTAAAATGTTCATCCTTCTGTTTAAATGGTTTTAATGCTTTTTCATATATCTGTTTGTATAATAATCCTCCAACCTTCCTTGTACTTTGCATTCTTTCAAGTTTAGCTTTGTGTATTTCTCACTCCCTTGATTCTGTTATTTCCATCTGTATCTCAAATTGTCTAGACCCAAAGCTGTGGAGTTCTTTAACTTTGTACTTATTGTACTAATTTAAGTCATGCCCTAATCAATTAAAATAATCTGCTGTGTATATTCTGTGCTGGTATTCCAACAGAGTACAATTTATGTAACAATATGTATGATTTTTTGAATTTTGTTTTATGAGACTTGTATACGACCAGAATTACATGTTGGGGTAGACTTGAGGGGCAGCAAGGTGGCTCAGTGGTTAACACTGCTGCCTTGCAGTGCCAGGACCAGGGTTGAATCCCCACCTCGGGCAACTGTCTGCGTGGAGTTTGCACATCCCCCCCCCCCCCCCCCCCCCCCGCCGTGTCTGCGTGGGTTTCCTCTGGGCGCTCCGGTTTCCTCCCACAGTCCAAAGATGTGCAGGTCAGGTGAATTGGCCATGCTAAATTGCCTGTAGTGTTAGGTGAAGGGGTAAATGTAGGGGAATGGATCTGGGTGGCTTGCTGTTTGGAGGGTTGGTGTGGACTTGTTGGGCTGAAGGGCCTGTTTCCACACTGTAGGGAATCTAATCTAACCTTAATTATTTTCTCTTTCTGCCTTACATTGAGTCAAATGGTAGTTTGTTTTAGCTATGAGTCTTGGGTCAAGGAGTAAATCTGTTGATTTATTTTTCACAGCAGCTAAATATTGTCTGTTGCTAATTATCTTTTATTTTTATTTTAGATTGGTATTGTTACTACAAAAAACAAAAGGGCAGAAAAGCTTACTGAACTTGCTGGTAATATAACTTTATGCCACATATGTTTCATATTTTAAGACTACATTGAAGTAATTGTATGAGATATAAAATCAGCTGTGTAGCACTGCATTCAGTAAGAAACTGTTGAGCAGCATGGTCAGCTCCACTCTCCAGATTTTCTTTTGCCAGCTTGCATGCCAATGGTTGTGCTCTATTCTGTTCCCGGATCATTTTCCCAGAGGCAAGAGCAGTGGGGTTACCTGCCTGCAAGTGGCATATCTAGCCAGTTTAAGGTAATTAAAGGCCTGGTGAAGCTGATTGAGAATTTTTGGATTGCTGTTTGAGCTGCACACTGGAGTTCAGCCCACAAGAAAATCTTGCCGATTGTTAAAATGAGATTAAAAAGGCTTGCTAAGGACTCAAAAGAACTGGAACCTACTTCTACTCTTGAGCATATTTCTGTATTCCTGCTTGCATTGTGAAACAAATATTGTAATGAATCTCTGTAATGGATATTATCAGTGGATTACATAGCATTCAACTGACTTTGTAACAGTACACTATTTGAAGAAGATCTATGTACAAATCAATCATCTCTGTTTGCATTCTCAGAGTCATGTTTTCCACTGTGTCTTCAAATTTGATTGGTAGTGTGTAATGTATTTGCATGCTGTGAAAATGAAATTAAGAAAAAATACATAGAATGGTATTGTGAAGACCTTTGACCCAGAAGCAGTACAACACAAAGAAAATTTGTAATTTCTTTAAATTGTCTGTGGTATTTGTAGTTATTTTCAAGAAGACTTGTTTGAAATTAACTTTTAAGATTTTGTCTCAATTGTAAAGGAATTAATAGGATTTTCTTGCATAAGAAATTCTAATTCATGTTACCTGTCACTCCTTGGCCTGGAAACAGTGCAATTAAAAGAAATTAAGACAGAGGCCACATGGCTAGACATGAAGAAAAAGTAGAAGCAGGAAACTGGAATGTAAAAGCCATCAGCATGCAGTTGCAAGTACAAAGAGAAAGCTAACAGAAAGAGAAAGAGAAACACCGAATTTGTGTAAAGATAAGTCAGAAAAGCTCTATGATTTCTGTTTGGCAGTAAGAAAAATTGATTTCCAGAATTTTTTGGGGAAGTGATGAATGAGTATGCTAAAAGGAACCAATCCTAAAAGGTAGTATGCAGAAGGCAACATGCAGAAGGGTTGAGGGTTTATATTAGAGCATCAGATTGTGAACCATGTGTTGTTGATTGGCAAGTAAAAAGGAACTCTGGAAAGACATACCACGGAGACTGACATCACCCAAGTGAGAGGGTTGGCATATGTTCACTGGTTAATTCTAATGAGATAGGCTAGGTCAGTGAGAATCATGGGCTCAGTTGATTGAGTTTTAAAGACTGAGATTGTGCATGGTGCCATATTTGTTGAACAGTGATGTTTACAACTTTTATTTGAAATATCATTGCCTGTTAATTATTGTTTCATTTTCATTGGTTCTAATTTATTTTACAAAGAGTGAAATCATCTTGATAATTTCTCCTTCTGGAGGCAGTATGATAAATTTGGTTTACTAGTATCAGTGTTTGTTATTTTGGACACAGTGGACACTTGCATCATTGGAAAAAAAAAGATTTGATTGAGCAGTTTATTTCCATTATGTTCCTTTTTTTAATCCCACAAGAACTCTGCTTTGGTCTGGCATCACTGTTTAGTCTAATTGGATTGGATATTGAATATGCAATATCAATATGAATACCATTTGGTTTTCATAACAACTTGTAATAAATGCAGTATGCAAATTCTACGATTTCATTTATTGAAACACAGACTTTCTATTCCTTTGCATAGAGCCTGTTTGTAATTTCTAATTGAGACTGGTATTGTCATTGTTTCTGTGATAGGAAATCCAAAAAAACATAAAGAAGCCTTAAAGAAAGCTGTAGGTTTGTCATGCAGTGGAGAGCCTTCACTTTACAATTCACTCAGCTTGGCCATGGAGACTTTGAAGTAAGTATTTTTGGATTGGTTCTAACAATTTTCCACCAATCTCCCCACTGAAACCCAGCCTGCCCCATCCTTTTGTTTGTTTGGTTTTGTTTCTGTTTGTATTTTTGTTTAGTTTTCCATCTGAGATGATTTGAGCTGTATTTTACCAGATTTTGGACTAGATCAGTACAGATGACAATCTTTGTTCTGATTCTTCTCCCCAAAAGGCATATGCCTGGACACACCAGCCGTGAAATACTTGTCATTTTTAGCAGTCTTACAACATGCGACCCATCCAACATTAATGACCTTATGAAGGTAAATGCTTCAAATGCTTTGATCCTATCAGATAAAAATAACACGTGTACCTACCTGGTATATGTGTGCACATGTCTGTACCTATTCTAGAGAAGTTATTATCTGGATTGGACATTTGGCAACTGAATAGGAAGAATATTGGAGGGTGATGTGAATTGAGCTATTTTTCCACATCTCCCACAAAATCTGGTACTCTACTCTCAGCCTAAGGCCACTTGCTGTAATTTTGTGCTGTGGGAAAGGGCTAGGGAATGAGATTATGTGGAAGGATAATGCACAGAAATATAGAAAATAGGTGCAGGAGTAGGCCCACCATTCAATATGATCCTGGCAGATCATCCAATTTCAGTATATTACACCGCTTTCTTCCCTTTAGCTGCAAAGGCCACCGCCTGCTCCTTCTCGAATGTATCTAACAAACTGGCCCCAACAGCTTTCTGTGCTGTTTTAGATTTGGCAGAAATATAGTTGCAATATTTATCATCATTTATGATTTCTTCAATAACTGGAATTTTCAAGAGACTTTATTGCTTGCTTCATGCTGAATTGATGATCATATCTGGGGTGATTGAAGAGAATAATACTTTTGACTTGAGAGCTCAGGGTCAGGAGGAGAAAATCGAGCAAGGTTTCTACTTCTAACACTATTTGACATGTGCTGCAAGTTGTAAATATGGATATTGAGGAAGTACTGTTGGTTTAACTGTTATGGACTCTGTAGTTGATTAGCTTGTTGCTTTTGTACATGAATAAGAATCATGATGGTGAGGTACTGGATGGAAGATGGAAGAAAGAATAATAACTGGCAGAAAACTGGGGAAGGAAAAATATTTAATTCTAATTTTGTTACAACTTTGTTTTGGTGTTCTAAAAGTTTTGGGACAGTTATACTAATCTGTCTGTTTTTACTTTGCTTTCTGAAGTGCTTAAAAGCTGCTAAAATCAGAGTATCTGTGATTGGCCTATCAGCAGAAGTTCGAGTTTGTACTGTTCTCACCCGCGAGACTGGTGGTAGGTAATCTAAGCTATATAACTCATCCTGTTCATGTTAGTGAAGAAAATGGAAAATGTTTTTTCCTAAGTGTTTGCTTTAAATCTCACTTAATCAATGGACTTAAGGCAGTGAGTAACTGAACAGTGTAGACCAAAAGACACATAGGTTTGACTTTTGGTCTGTGCTGACTTGTAGCTGAGACAGTGTACATAGAACATTACAGCGCAGTACAGACCCTTCGGCCCTCGATGTTGCGCCGACCTGTGAGTCCAATCTGAAGCCCATCTAATCTACACAATTCTATTATCATCCATATATTTTATCCAATGACCATTTAAATGCCCTTAAAGTTAGTGAGTCTACTACTGTTACAGGCAGTGCATTCCACACTCTTACTACTCTGATGAAAGAATCTATCTCTGACATCTGTCCTATATCTATCACCCCTCAGTTTAAAGCTATGTCCCCTCATGTTAGCCATCACCATCCAAGGTAAAAGGGTCTCACTGTCCACCCTATCTAATCCTCTGGTCATCTTGTATGTCTCTATTAAGAAACCTCTTAACCTTCTTCTCTCTAACGAAAACAGCCTTTCTTAAGAAAACAGCCTTCCCTCCATACCAAGTAACATCCTGGTAAATCTCCTCTGCATCCTTTCCAATGCTTCCACGTCCTTCCTATAATGTGGCGACCAGAACAGTATGTGATACTCCAAGTGCGGCCGCACCAGAGTTTTGGTCAGCTGCGACGTGACCTCATGGCTCCGAAACTCAGTCCTTCCAGCAATAAAAGCTAACACACCGTATGCCTTCTTAACAACCTTATCAACCTAAGTGGCAACTTTCAGGGATCTATGCACATGGACACCAGATCTCTTTGCTCATCCACACTACCAATAATCTTATCTTTAGCCCAACACTGTGCATTCCTGTTACTCCTTCCAAAGTGAATCACTTCACACTTTTCCGCATTAACTCCATTTGCCACCTCTCAGCCCAGCTCTGCAGCTTATCTATGTCCCTCTGTAACCTGCAACATCCTTCTGCACTGTCCACAACTCCAACGACCTTAGTGTCATCCACAAATTTACTAACCAATCCTTCTATGCCCTCATCCAGGTCATTTATAAAAATGACAAACAGCAGTGGCTCCAAAACAGATCCTTGCAGTACACCACTAGTAACTGAACTCCAGGATGAACATTTCCCATCAACCACCACCCTCTGTTTTCTTTCAGCTGCCCAATTTCTGATCCATACTGCTAAAACTCCCTCAATCCCATGCCTCTGTATGTTCTACAATAGCCTACAATGGGAAACCTTATAAAAAACTTTACTGAAATCCATATTCACCACATCAACTGCTTTATCCTCATCTACCTGTGTGGTCACCTTCTCAAAGAACTCAATAAGGTTTGTGAGGCACAACCTACCCTACACAAAACTGTGCTGACTATCCCTAATCAAATTATTCCTTTCTAGATGATTATAAATCCTATCTCTTACAATCCTTTCCAACACTTTACCTACAACCGAAGTAAGGCTCACTGGTCTATAATTATCAGGATTGTCTCTACTTCCCTTCTTGAACAAGGGAACAACATTTGCAATTCTCAAGCCTTCTGGCACTATTCCTGTAGACAATAATGATGTAAAGATCAAAGCTAAAGATTTTGCAATCTCGTCCCTGGCTTCCCAGAGAATCCTAGGATAAATCCCATCTGGCCCAGGGGATTTATGTATTTTCACATTTCCCAGAATTGCTAACACCTCCTCCTTATGAACCTCAATCCCATCTTGTCTAATAGCCTGCATCTCTGTACTTTCCTCAACAACACTGTCTTTTTCCTGTGTGAATACTTACAAAAAATATTCATTTAGCGCCACTCCTATCTCTTGGGACTTCACGCACAACTTCTCACTAGTGTCCTTGACAGGCCCTAATCTTACTGCTGTCATTCTTTTATTCCTGACATCCCTATTGAAAACTTTAGGGTTTTCCTTGATCCTACCTGTCTCTACTACAATTATTGTTTATGCTCTGGATTAAGAAAGGGAAATATGGGATGTTTTCCTTTTGGTTGCAATGTAGAACTCTCAGTTAAAAGTGTGCATCTTAATGTTGAATAATTGGAGAATTAGACTCTGGTATATATGCTCAGCCTGCCAAACCTGGAAGGTGAATGATACCCAAATCCCAGCAATAAATTAGTCTTTTAGAAGAAGGGATCATCTTTTCTTATGAATATGAAACATAGGAAAATAGAAACAAGCAGCAGCTGTAGGCCATTCAGCCCTTGACCCTTCTTTGCCTGTTTTATAAAATCGTGGCTGATTTTATTGTAACTTCAAATTTGCATTCCCCCTGATCCTGATATTCCTTCACCCCCTGACTGAGAATCTATGCACTTCTACCTTAAGCATAGTCAAGAAATAGACAATAAAACTTCCTTAAATTTTTTTTCTGGGAGAAATTCTTAATCCGAATATCACCATCGGCTTTAATTTTGTGCGAGACAAAATGGAACCACTGTCATTAGTGGCTTTTTGTGACCAGTTGTCTGTACTGTAAGAGGCTACATAGTTTTCTTTTTGGGATGCATTGTTGCTTTCTGAAGCAATGAGGGGGAGAGCACTAGACTGAATTTGAGTGTTATAGCTGTACTGAAGTGGCTAAACTAGGGGCATGGCTAGTTCTGGAGCACTTGTCTTCACCATTATTACTGGAATATTGTCAGCCTTATTCCCCTTTCAGTTTCCAGTATTTTCAATCATATATATCACATAGAGTGAATCAAATGGATTGAAGACTGGTATCTGTAATGCTGGTGATCTCAGGCAGAGGTCAAGATTATCATCTATTAAACTTCTGGCACGGTGGTTAGCACTGCTGCCTCACAGTGCCAGAGACCCGGGTTCAATTCCCGCCTCAGGTGACTGACTGTGGAGTTTGCACATTCTCCCCGTGTCTGCGTGGGTTTCCTCCGGGTGCTCCGGTTTCCTCCCACAGTCCAAAAATGTGCAGGTTAGGTGAATTGACCATGCTAAATTGCCTGTAGTGTTAGGTGAAGGAGTAAATGTCGGGGAATGAGTCTGGATGGGTTGCGCTTTGGCGAGTCGGTGTGGACTTGTTGGGCCGAAGGGCCTGTTTCCACACTATAAGTAATCTAAATCTAAATGCGTCACTCTTGACCTTTACACTGATGTGCTGGACTCCCCATTGTTCAGGTATCTGAGGAATTGTGATGGGTGCTCAATATTGTGTAACCATCAACGAACATCTCCACTTCTGACTTTGTTTCAATGGAAGCATGATCATTGATGAAACAACTGATCTGGCAGGACTACAAAAGCTCTGATCTAATCCATTTGGTTGTGTAAAATCCATTGTTATGAAAAATGATTGGATTTTTAAGGCTCAGTCAATTTCACTTTACACTAAATTGACTTTGACTTTTACATGAGTACATACTGTATCAAACCCAAAACGCAGCAACATGTGTACTTTGTAAATGTTGTATTGGGATTTGACTGCTACTTTAGTCATTTATCTCTTGGCAGAGTTTGTGTGAGAGAGTGAAGTCATCCCTGTGAACATTTTGCTAACTAATTCTTAGTGGCAGTGACAAACGTTTGGTCACAACAGTTTTTGATCAATAATACTTTCACACCAACATGAAGTGTATTGCTATACCATGCCAGATGCCACCTTGACAGACAGCTGAGCTTGTATCCTGTGAGAAGAAAAACAGTGGTCACAACAGTGACACAAGAATATAAAGGTTAAAAATGAAATGATCAAGTTCACAAAATAATAGCATTTTAAATGTGATTTTATTTTCTTGTGGGCCCTTTTATAGGTACATACCATGTTATTTTAGATGAGAGCCATTTTAAAGAGTTGCTTAATTATCATGTGAGCCCACAACCTGCCAGTTCCAATACAGAGTGCTCTCTCATTCGTATGGGTAAGTACGTTTTTAGTCAGTTATTGTTTGAGTATGTGATACTCTTTATGTTCTTTCTTTTTGGAATATAAAGATGGATTTTTAGCATGCAATAATTATGAAGTAATTTTCTCAGTTGAATTCAGACTACTTAACAAGGAATGTACTAAATACTGGGTAATTTGTTTTTCCTCAATAATACTTTCACACCAACATGAAGTTTATTGCTGTACCATGGAGGGCATTGCCAGATGCCATCTTGACAGACAGCTGAGGTTGTATTCTGTGAGAAGAAAAACATTCTGAGGATAGTGGTCATCTGCTGTAGGTTGAGAACAATTATATTCAAATATTTTTATTTCTAAGAGTTTAAATGTTAAATATCCTACCACGTGATTTCACTTTCACTTGATGTTCAGCGACAATAAGAATTTCGGATAAGAACCAGAAGTGGAAGCTGTCCTTATTCTTACTCACTATCCAATGATGTTGAAACCTTTTACAGTGACTCCACTAACACCCCTTGCTAAATTTGTGAAATCTGCTAAAACAGGGCAATGAACCTGAGATGTTCATAACCTGGAGAAAGTGAGGACTGCAGATGCTGGAGGTCAGAGTTGAAAAGTGTGGTGCTGGAAAAGCACAGCAGGTCAGGCAACATCCAAGGAGCAGGAGAGTCGACATTTGGAGCATAAGGTCTTCGTCAGGAATGAGGCTTGTGGCCCAAGAGGGCTGAGAGATAAATGGAAGGGGGGGGGTGGGGCTGAGGGGAAGGTAGCTGAAATGCGATAGGTAAATGGACGTGGGGGGGTGATGGTGATAGGTCAGAAAGGTGGGTGGAGTGGATAGGTAGAAGGAAGATGGATAGGTAAGACACTTCAAGAGGGTGGTGCTGAGTTGGAAGATTGACTCTGGGATAAGTAGGGGTAGCAGAAATAAAAAAAACTGAGAAAATCTACATTGATACCATGTGTTGAAGGGTCCTAAGGTGGAAGATGAGATGTTCTCCCTCCAGGCGTCAGGTGCCTAGAATTTGGCGATGGAGGAGTCCAGGCGTCGGGTAGCTAGAATTTTCCAGGCATCATGTGGCTAGAGTTTTTCAGCTCCCTTGGGCCAACCTCTCATTGCTAATGAAGAGTTTATGCTCGAAATGTCGACTTGCCTGCTCCTCAGATGCTGCCTGACTAGCTGTCCTTTTCCAGCACCACACTTTTCAACTATGTTCATAACTTGTATGCTTCAACTGTTTACCAGATAAGTGATATGAATCAGAGGACGTATTCCAGTTTATCAGTTTTGTTATAACATTAGCTGAGTAAAATCTTAAAACATTTGTCCAGCTAAACCTGTAACTCTTAAATGAAATATAAAATGCTACCAAACCTGACACCCTGTGAAAGTTGATTAACAACAATACAACAAAGCTTTGAATTTGGGGCATGAAAAATGAAATGGTCCAAATCTAAAAGAGCTATGTGGATGTTGGTCTGTATATCCAGTTTGCTTAAGATAATGCCCTTCTACCTGTATTCGATTTTGTCTTTATGAGAAAGAATTTATGCTTTTTCATTTAATATTGCAGATATTCTATTAAGGTACTTATCAGTTGCACTAGCATCAGTATTGATGATCATACGGGTTTCTTGATAAATTTATTCAGTTTTAAAATTATTTTAATGTTAAGTAATGAAATATTTTGATTATGAAATCGAAATGCTCATTTTCTTTCTGTTGTAAGGTTTCCCCCAGCACACAATGGTATCCTTATCAGATCAGGACGCAAAACCATGTTTCAGCATGGCGTAAGTATATTAAATGATAATTAATGCAAACTGTTAGTTTGGTAATAAGCTGACCAGAGCATTTTGGTTAGATAGACTGAAAACAACAAATGCTGGAGATCATTGCAGGTCCGACAGCATCTATGGAGCGAGAGAGAGAGAAAGCTAGCGTTTTGAGACTAGATGACTCCTCATCAGAGCTGAAGCGAAATGTGGAGGGACAGCATTTATAACATAATTAGGGGGGCGGTGGGTAATGGGTGTAGGGTGCTGGTGGAGAAAAGGTGTTGATACTTCAGATTATGTGATCAGAATGTGAAAATGCCAGACTTGAAAGGAGAGAGAAAGGACATAACAAGCTAAAAGAAAGAGAAGAAATGACTTACAATTTGAAGGTGTCAAATTCAATATTAATTTGGAACATCAAGCCATTATTACCAGGACTTTCACCAACCTCATTTACCTCTGGAGATCTTCCTCCGCTACTGCCTCCAATCTAGTAGTCACCCAACCTCAGACAGCCCACTTCGACCTCTCTCCTTTCCAAAATCCACAAATCAGACTATCCCAGTAGGTCCATCATATCCTATTGAGCTCGTTCCTGCCCTATTGAGCTTGTTTTCTCCTATCTTGACTCCATTCTCTCTCCATTTATCCAGACCTGCCCACCAACATCCGTGATTCTTTTGATGCCCTCCACTTGTATTAACATTTTCCAGTTACTGGGCCTAACTGCATTCTGTTCACTATGGATGTCCAATCCCTCTATACCTCCATTCCCCAACAGGATGGTCTGAGAGCCTCCGGCTTCTTCCTTAATCAGAGGCCTGAACAATCCCCATCCAGCACCACTCTCCTCCGCCTGGCTGAACTTGTTCTGTCGCTGAAAAATTTCTCCCTTAATTCATCTCATTTCTGCCAAGTCAAATGAGTGGTTATGGGCACCCACATGGGTCCCAGTTATGCCTGCCTCTTTACGGATGTGGAACGATACTTGTTCCAGTCTTACACTGGCCCCCTCCCATCACTCTTTTTCTGGTACATCAACAAATGCTTCGGTGACACTTCATTCTCCTGCCAGGACCTTGAAAACATTATTAATTCTGCCTCCAATTTCCACCCCTCTATAACTTTCACATCATGCACTTCCAACAGTTCACTTCCTTTCCTTGACCATCCTGTCTCCATTTCAGGGAATAAACTGTCCACTGCCATCCATTGCAAAGCACTGACTCACATAAATACCTTCAATACAGCTTGTCATGTCCCACATCCTGCAAGGATTCTATCCCATTCTCCCAGTTCTTTCACCTACTGTGCATCTGTTTGGATGATGCCACCTTCCAAAATAATGCCGCTGACATGCTTGCTTCTTCCACGACCATTGTTTCTTACCCACTGCAGTTGACAAAGCCCTCAAACGCATCCGACCTATCACTTGTGCTTCCACTCTTGCCTCTTCCCATCATTCAAAGCAGCGTGATCTGGTTCCTCTTGTCCTTGCTTTTTATCCCATCAGCCTCCACATTCAAAGGATCATTCTCCGCCATTTCAGACAACTCCACAGAGCGCCACCATCTTCCCCTGTTTGCATTTCGCAGGGATTGTTCCCTCTGGGACACCCTAGTCCATTCCACCACCACCAACTCCAGCACTTTCCCATGTAACTGCAGGAAAATAGAAAGATGTGGTCTTTACAATTGCCAACATCCTGCTTTTTCACAGTACTGCTGCACATTGTTTCTATGTAAATAATTTTCCAGTGCCCTGTTGAATGCCTCAATTGAGTCTGCCCCCCACCAGCTTCAAGGCAGTGCATTCTGGATTCTAACTATTGGATGTTTGTGTTTGCTGCTTTTTGTAAAACACTTCAAAACTGTGCCTGCTGGTTTGAGAGCTGTTTGAGTGGGAACGGTTTTGCCCTATTCACTCTCTGTAGTAGGGTCAGAAGCCCATAACTCATTCAATAGGGGTCTGGAGATACATCTCGAATGCTGTAACGTGGACCAAATTCTGGAAAGAACAATTGGACTGGGTGGCTCAGCTTTGGTTGGCATAGACATGTTGAGCTATAAGGTCTCTTCTATGATTGTTATTTGATTTCTAATTGCCTAGCAATTCCTGCCACTGAAGTTTTAATACCAGATCAAATTTTCTCATTGCTTTTCCTTTCTGGAACTTGTTGCTATGTTCTGTCTGTGTAACATTTTAGATTGGGAACTCAAACATAGAGTGAAGTGTCAGTCTTTACCCATCCTTACTCGATACTGGTATTTGTAAATTCCCTTTAGGGTTTTATGAATTTACAAAGTTTATGATGTAAATTAAATGTAATCATGCAAGTAAATTAATTTAAATTTTCTGTGTTAATTTCTTGTATTTTTAGACATTTAGATAGTAATAGTGGGCCAACCTTAACACTTGATGGATATTATTGTCCTCAGTGCAGAGCCAAATATACTGAACTGCCCGTGGAGTGCAAAGTATGTGGTGAGTACTTTCAGTTTCAAACTTAGAGGTGTGGTTGCAAAAAAAATCAGATTCTTTGATATGTCTGAAGTTAGAGTAGTAAATAGTGGGGTGAACTATAGATGTCAGTCATTGTGCTTTAGATTATAGGATAGAAGAAATCGGAAATGGTCAGTAATCTTGGGGTCAAATGTGTAGAGGATGGGGGTAGAACCTCAGGCTGGAGTAAATCACTCCGAGGGAGCTTGCATATATACACAAGCTAATCCTGCACTTGTAGATGACATTGATCATAAGAAACAACAAATGGGAGAGAACCAAGTATGGAAAGCTGCAGTACTCGGGAGATAATCATTTTGGGATGGGAGAATGTATTGTTTATTGTACACATTTACTGTGCTGGCACATGATGATCAAACTTTGAGGAAAGCAATGTCCTGGAGGAGTGACAGCAAAGAAACTTGATGTGGTCAATATTGGCAATGATGCTAAAAAGAGCAGTAAATCATAGTCAAGAGCAGTAGTATCTTTGAGGTTAATTTTGGTGCTGAGGATAGTTTGAATACTGGAGTGGATGGATCTGAAAATGAAGCAATTAATAAGGAACACAGTTTTAAAAATCCCAAGTAACAAACTGTTTCTGTTTGGCATCACTATTTGACTTTGCCAGGCATTTTGTTAGCCAGATAAGCTTCATGGATTGCATTGTGGACACCTTTTGCAATATGTAGTAAAATCCTAATTTCTTGGAAATGTTAAGGATAGATTTCAGAAAAGGTAGTTCTACATTAGTCTGTATCCTACTGTATTTTAAGAGGATGTGCACAAAAATCCAGTGTATGAGGACTTGCCTCATGCAGTTGGAAGTCCTTCCTGATGAATAATATAGATTTGCTGTTTGGTTTTGTGTTCTTGTGTGTTCCCTTGTCTTTACTGCATGATAATATTTTGAAAAATAAGTGAACGTTACACACATGGCTTAAATTGTTTTTGACGTTTAATAAATCTATCTTTGTAGAGAGACATTGTGTATCTGAAGGGAGGATCCTATCTATAACTGGAAGTTGTTTTCATTTCTTTTAGGTCTTACCTTAGTGTCTGCACCACACTTGGCCAGGTCTTACCACCACTTGTTCCCATTAGATGCATTTAGGGAAAGTTCCTTGGAGGAGATTCAGGGAGAAAGGTATGTCAAGGACCAAGACTGCACTATTGGAAAAACATGGTTTGTTCAGTAAAAAGCAGTGGCTAATATTGTTTTCTTCTTAAACACAGTCCTCATTTATCTGAAAATGTTCTTTAAACAGCTTTAATATTTACCACGGTAAGAGAGAAATTGTGTCAATGTGGCTCTGTTAGTGCATCTCAGTAGCATTCTCACCTCTGAATCAGGAGGATGTAGGGTTGAATCCTAATGGAGATTTGAGCACATCGACTAGACTGTTGCTTCAACCTATCACTGAGACGCTGCTGCACTGTCAGAACTACAGTCTTTAATGCAATGTTAAACCATAGCTCTGGTTTCCTGTTGAGGTTCATTTAAGTATTCCCAAGGCACGTTTTGAAGAAGATCCAGCATTTCTTCCACAAATAATATCTTAAAAAAAAAACTGATCACAACATAATAAGGCATGATATAAGCACTTTGTGGCATGCAGTAGGTTTTATTTTGTATGCAATAAAGAATCATTAACAAAGTAACTGAAATTAAATTGAGAAAAGTGCAAGCTTATGTTTTTTCTAGATCCTCTATAGACTGCACATAATGTTTGTTCTTTCTTTCTGCTATTATCCACATAGTTACAAAAGTTGTATATTGTGTGCAATCTGCAATTTGTTTATGTATGCTCTAGTTTAGTAGTACATTAACGAATGTATATTCAAAGAATGGAATTTTACTCTACTAATGACTAAAAAAAAGTTTATCCTTTCTTATGAGCCAAACAGATAAGAAGATCCTAGCTGTGATTACTGGCTCAAGTAGAGTAAGCAACATAATTAGCGTCAGTACCCTTGGTTTAGGAAAAAGGAAACAAACCGATGTTGATGCATCTCCGTTTTTTTGTACCTCCACTGGATTCTACGCATTGGTGGGGGGTGGGGGGTGGGGGGCGGTGGCAGATAGAAATATATTAGGCTACGATATATTACATATTTTAATACTTTGTCAATGCTAATAAATGAGGCTTACACATGAGAAGTGGCATTTGGGAGAAGAATTTGAAGTCCTCCACACCATATCTCAAAAAGGAATCCATGTTTCAGGACAGGAATAGAAAGAAAACAAAATTGCCAGAGGGAAAAAAAAAATTTTTTCTTTTTTTGTTAGGTATTGTCAAGGTTGCCAGGGAGAGTTGAAGGATACGAATGTAAGTATTACTTGTGGAAAATTATTGTAGATTCAAAAATTGTAAATGTGTTGAACACTGTCAATGTTGCAGCCATGTCTAATATTAGGGCTGAAGAAATTGCCCTCTGTAGGACACTTTTATACTGTTTCAGTAATGATACTGACTTGTGTTTTAATATGAAATTCATACAGAGGAACCTCGATTATCTGAATGAGATGGGCGGGCACTATTTCATTCAGATAATCAATTATTCAGTTAATTGATTCAATGCCTTTCCTCTGGAGCTCAGAGTTTTTAAAGTCTGCTCCCCGTTCAGGAGACTGCAGAAGCACACAGCGTGTGAGCCGCCACCCCCAACACCGCCCTGTGCCCACCACACCGCGTGCCCCCAGCCCAACGAGACCGCCCCCTCCACCCCCAACCCCGTCCAACACCGACCTCCCCCCCGATGCTGTCCAAGACCGCCCCCCCAACACCATCCAACACCGCCTCCCCCCATCTTCGTCCAGTACTGCTCCCAACCCCACCTCCATCCAGCACTTGCCCCCACCCCCTCTGAACTGGACACCAGCAGTAAGACTGCTTCTGCTGCCTTTGTGGGGTAAATCTCCAAATAGCGCGTACACACACAGCCACACACACAATTTATTTTACTGCAACTCTTTGACAGGTTCCACCTCAGCACTGTACAGGACAATGTTGGTCAGATTATCTGGGGAAGTGGGGAGGCGTTTAGGGTTACACCCCTCTATAGAACTCAAGGGAAAATATGGGGAGAGAGAGAGTGCGGGAGTTCAGTCATTTGGAGACGGTGCCTGTTTCATCACTGTAAACAAAAGACGCAAAGTCTGTTGAAAATACGTCTTTGATGTAGTGTTTCTATCGGGACCTCAAAATCTCCTGGCCGGCATAGTGGCACAGTGGTTAGCACTGCTGCCTCACAGCGCCACAGACCTGGGTTCAATTCCCGCCTCGGGCAACTGTGTGGAGTTTGCACATTCTCCACACTGTCTGTGTGGAGTTTGCACATTCTCCACGTGTCTGCGTGGGTTTCCTCCAGGTGCTCCGGTTTCCTCCCACAGTCCAAAAATGTGCAGGTTAGGTGACTTGGCCATGCTAAATTGCCTGTAGTGTTAGGTGAAGGGGTAAATGTAGGGGAATGGGTCTGGGTGGGTTGCTCTTCGAAGGGTTGGTGTGGACTTGTTGGGCCGAAGGGCCTGTTTCCACACTGTAAGTAATCTAATCACAATTGAGGTTCCTCTATATTGGATTATGTGGGTGACTTGGCAGTTTATTCAAACAAATGCAACTTTTCCATGAGGGTACCTATTTAATTTTAATTAATTAAGTAGATTGTTGCATTTGAGGAACTTATTATGTCCTGTGATTCATTAAGTCCAGTCCAGTACTGAACTTTTGAATCTTAATTTTGAATATTAGGACATTAGTTGTCGTTTGACATTGTGACATGCTGAAGAAGACAGCCCTACCAAATAAATCATGTGCCTAGATGTTTACCATTTGGTTGATCTATTTACGTTAGATTTCCAGAATATGGTTATGGAAAAGCCAGTGAGCCTGACATTGGTGGTGGGCAAGTTGTTGGAGGGAATCCTGAGGAACAGGATTTATGTGCATTTGGAAAGGCATGGACTGATTAGGGATAGTCAAGATGGCTTTGTGCGTGGGAAATCATGTCTCACAAACTTGTTTGAGTTTTTTGAAGAAGTAACAAAGAGGATTGATGAGGGCAGAGCAGCGGATGTGATCTATATGGATTTCAAAAAGGCATTCAACAAGCTTCCTCACGGTAGACTGATTAGCAAGGTTAGATCTTACGGAGTAAAGGGAGAAGTAGCCATTTGGATACAGAACTGGCTTGAAAGTAGAAGACAGAGTGGCGGTCGAGTGTTGCTTTTCAGACTGGAGGCCTGTGACCAGTGGAGTACCACAAGGATCGGTGCTGGGTCCACTGCTTTTTGACATTTATATAAATGACTTGATGAGAACATAGGAGATATGGTTAGTAAGTTTGCAGATGACACCAAAATTGGAGGTGTAATAGACAGCAAAGAAGGTTACCTCAGATTACAAGGCGATCTTGATCAGGTGGGCCAATGGACTGAGGAGTGGCAGATGGAGTTTAATTTAGATAAAAGTGAGAAGCTGCATTTTCGAAAGGCAAAGCAGAGCAGGACTTGTACATTTAATGGTAAGGTCCTAGGGAGTGTTGCTGAACAAAGAGACCTTGGAGTGCAGGTTCATAGCTCCTTGAAAGTGGAGTCGCTGGTAGATAGGATAGTGAAGAAGGTGTTTAGTATGCTTTCCTTTATTGGACAGAGCATTGAGTATAGGAGTTGGGAGCTGAAAATGTGTTGCTGGAAAAGCGCAGCAGGTCAGGCAGCATCCAGGGAACAGGAGAATCGACGTTTCGGGCATAAGCCCTTCTTCAGGAATCCTGAAGAAGGGCTTATGCCCGAGACGTCGATTCTCCTTTCCCTGGATGCTGCCTGACCTGCTGCGCTTTTCCAGCAACGCATTTTCAGCTCTGATCTCCAGCATCTGCAGACCTCACTTTCTCCCTATAGGATTTGGGAGGTCATGTTGCGGCTGTACAGGGCATTGGTTAGGCTACTTTTGTAATATTGTGTGCAGTTGTGTTCTCCCTCCTATTGGAAGGATGTTATGAAACTTGAAAGGGTTCAGAAAAGATTTACAAGGATGTTGCCAGGGTTGGAGAATTTGAGCTATAGGGAGAGGCTGAATAGGCTGGGCTGGTTTCCCTGGAGTTTCGGAGGCTGAGGGCTGACTTTTACAGAGGTTTATAAAATAATGAGGGGTGTGGATAGGGTAAATAGACAAGGTCTTTTCTCTTGGGTGGGGAATCCAGAACTAGACAGCATGGGTTTAGGGTGAGAGAGGAAAGATGTAAAAGGGACCTAAGAGGCAACTTTTTCACACATAGGGTGGTGCATGTATGAAATGAGCTGCCAGAGGAAATGATGGAGGCTGGTACAATTACAGCATTTAAAAGGCATCTGGTTGGGGATATAAATAAGCAGGGTTTGGAGGGATATGGGCCAAGTGCTGGCAAATGGCACTTGATTAGGTTAGGATATTTGGTTGGCCTGGACGAGTCGGACCAAAGGGTCTGTTTCAGTGCTGTATACCTCTGTGACTAAGTCCAAAAACACTATTTAATCAAAACATATAGATTAATCTCATGTAGGCAATGGTTGGCTGCTACAGTTACTTCTGTAACACTTGGTTCTTTGGGGGCAAAAGTCACCAGGAACCTGTTTCTAGTCAGTGTTCAGTATTCCCGACAGGAAAAGTGTTGTGATTGTTGGATGATGGAAGGAGCGAACTCTGCTGTGATGCCCTCCATAGTTTTTCATCCTTAATTAAATGTATTATTGTCCTGCAATGTATCATCGGCCATGTGGAAGGGGACTGAGAGATACATAGGAGGGGGTGAGCCTGGGGGGAAGGTAGCTGGGAAGGTGATCGGTGGATGCAGGTGGGGAGAGGTAGATACCAGCTACCTTCCCCCCTCCAGTCCCAGCCTCCCTCCTATTTATCTCAGCCCCCTTTTCCCACTCTCCCCCCACATTCCTGATGAAGGGTTTATGTCTGAAATGTTGACTCTCCTACTCCTTGGATGCTGCCTGACCTGCTGTGCTTTTCCAGCACTACACTCTTTGACTCTGATCTCCAGCATCTGCAGTCCTCACTTTCTCCTGAGCAGTATTGCTGACAAACTTGATAGAATCCTCTACATGCTCTTTCATTTTCCACATGGGTGTATGATATTGGGGAAAGAATGCATTAGAGCTGAAAATGTGTTGCTGGAAACGCGCAGCAGGTCAGGCAGCATCCAAGGAGCAGGAGAATCGACGTTTCAGGGATGAGCCCTTCTTCAGGAATGCATTAGCCAATATGTTTTCACTGTTTTATGATTACTATCTGACACTATCCTTGTTTATTTGCAGGTATACATATGCAATGCATGCCAGAACATCTATTGTGTGGAGTGTGATATATTTATTCACGATACCTTGCATTGTTGTCCTGGATGTATTCACAATCAATCCAGTCCTTAGTAACCGTCAAATACATGTTTTAACTTATTAAAGGAATATCACCTGTACCCATTGCTAAGAGCCTCATTTACTGAAATGTACTTTGTATCTACAACAGCTGACCTGAGAAATGTATTTCTGACAGGAAGCTTTATATTTACTGTTTTTATTCAAAATAAATAATTTTGCAATTCATCAATTATATAAGTAAATTGGTCTGGTTACACTGTCATTCACATATGCTTTCTGCATGTTAAGGTGCTTTGTTTTTAGTTTTTATTAGTTTTCATTCATAATTTTATAAATTTATTTTGTTTTGTTTAACTCAATTTTCAATAATAGATGTTGGGTCAGTTGGTCAATACTTCACAATGTTCCCCTGAACATTATATCAATTATGATCAAATGGCGAAGCAAACTCGAAGGGCCAAATGGCCTAATTCTTCTGATATATACATCTTATGAACTATAGGACCAATAATGTTTCTCTACTGTTGAATCAGCTAATTTTAGTTGGATCAGCTTTATGAACAACTAAAGGATTTTAGAAATGGCTTCTGTGTTCCTTGGAAATAAGATCAGCTAGTCTTTCTACTCGATGAGTTCGGCGTGAATTTACATGCACTGAGCTTGCTCAGAACTGGAATTGGCTTTCATGCTCCATAATTGCAAGGGATCAGTAGCCATTGGGAGGAGATGGTGGTATAATGGTGATGTCACTGGACCAATAATCCAGACATATAAGTAAGTGCTCTGGGGTCAATAGGTTCAATTCTCACCATTGCAGCTAGTGGAACTTGTATTCAATTAATGAACTTAGAATTGACAGCCAGTTTCATTAATGATGAACTTGAGACTGTCTGTCATAAAAAGCCATTTGGTTCACTCACGTCCTTTAGGGAAGGAAATCTGCTGTCCTTACAGACCTATAAACTCTCAGCAATATGGTTAACTAACAATTGTCCTCTGAAATGGCTGAGCAAGCCACTCAGTTCACAGACTATTGAGGATAGGCAAAAAGTACTGACCTCACCAGCAAGGCTCAAATCCCATGAATAAAGATAAAATGATCTGGGAAGGAAAAACAAAATCCTTGCATTTAAGCAGCCTGGCCTGAGTCCCCTGGTAAAGGACTTTTGCCCGAAACATTGATTTTCCTGCTCCTTGGATGCTGCCTGACCTGTGCTTTTCGAGCACCACACACTCGACGCAAAATATCAGAGTCAGACTAATTTATCTGTACTTGTCAGCTGCATTATTCACCACTAACATTGAAGAGTAAACAATATATCCTTGTGGTAGTCCTATTTTCTAATTTTTAAAATAAGAAAGTTATCCAATGACAAAGTCATGCAAGACATTTTTTGTTGAAATTCTTCATTAGTTTCACCGAGAAATGGAAAACTTAATTTCACGGTTAAGAGCAATGAATAGCAGTCTGAATGAAAGCCATTGTGAAATTCCTCCAGTCTTAGTGCCCACGACCAATTTGTAGCACTTGTAACTTAGCAATTTTTGAGAAGGTTTGTAGCTCAGGTTGCAAACTTACAACTGAACCTCTAACTTAGATTGGTTAAATTGACAGATTACTAATTAAATCTGAGAACCTCTTATATCTGTGCTTTGCTATTATACAAGGTAGTGCCTTTATCCACAAGAAAATCAGGAATTAATGCTTTCTGAAATTTAAAACATTTTTGGGAAATAAAAATTATAATTAATAGGTATTAAAAATTTAATACCATAAAATCCATATTTGTTTTGAGAAAAGTTGGTTACAATTGCTACTTTTACACGTGGTTCCTTTTTTAAAAGTATAATTTGACACCCATTTTATTAAGCACTCTTGCACTGTAATCTTCCAAAGTCCTTCATCATTCCAGAGATTATAAAGAAAACAGTATTTGTTTTCTTGTTTCAACACATTGGAGTTCATGCAATCTTACAGTAGTACTGCTTTAACACTTGAAAAATATTAATGACTGGTAATATCAATAAGTTACGGTGTGTAATGACCTCTACTTGTGTACTTTATTCTTTGTCCTACAGCAGTGTTTGAAAATTTGAATAAGCAGCGCACAATTGGCATGATGAACAGGAAGGAGAAAATGTAATTTACTGATCAAGAGTCATCAAAATCACTTTTGTGACATAATTGTAAATGTTTTCAAAATCTAAGTGTATTTTTGATAAAGTTTTGACATAGCTGTTATCCACAGATGTTAATGTAGATTAGGTTTGTGCAGAAATAAGATTTATTTGACAAATGTTAGAAATTAATATTTTGTATTCTACCATTCCATACACTTTAATGAACACATGTTTTGTGGTAGACCATTCAAGTCTGAACTGTATAATCTTTGAGAAGATTGGTTGTTGTAAAGTTTATAAGTAGATGTTCCACATAAGTTGAAAAATGTCGTGCTGGAGAAACACAGCAGGCCAGGCAGCATCCAAGGAGCAGGAGAATCGACGTTTCGGGCATAAGCCCTTCTTCAGGAATGAGGCTGGTGTGCCAAGCGGGCGGAGATAAAAGGTAGGGGGGAGGGAATTTGGGGAAGGGGCGCTGGGAATACGATAGGTGGAAGGAGGTGAGGGTGATAGGCGGGAGAGGGGGTGGGGGCAGAGAGGTTGGGAAGAAGATTGCAGGTCCAGAGGGCGGTGCTGAATCCGGGGGCTGGGACTGAGATAAGGTGGGGGGAGGGGAAATGATGAAGCTGGAGAAATCTACATTCATCCTGTGTGGTTGGAGGGTTCCAAGGTGGAAGATGAGGCGCTCTTCCTCATTGTCCGCCTAGGAACCCTCCAACCACACTCATCTTCCGCCTAGGAACCCTCCAACCACACTCATCTTCCGCCTAGGAACCCTCTAACCACAGGAAGAGTGCCTCATCTTCTGCCTAGGAACCCTCCAACCACACGGGATGAATGTAGATTTCTCCAGCTTCCTCATTTCCCCTCCCCCCACCTTATCTCAGTCCTAACCCCCGGATTCAGCACCGCCCTCTTGACCTGCAATCTTCTTCCCGATCTCTCCGCCCCCACCCCCTCTCCCGCCTATCACCCTCACCTCCTTCCACCTATCGTATTCCCAGTGCCCCTCCCTCAAATTCCCTCCCCCCTACCTTTTATCTCAGCCCGCTTGGCACACCAGCCTCATTCTTGAAGAAGGACTTATGCCCGAAACGTCGATTCTCCTGCTCCTCGGATGCTGCCTGGCCTGCTGTGTTTTTCCAGCACTACATTTTTCAACTCTGGAACTCCAACATCTGCAGTCCTCACTTTCTCCTAGATATTCCACATAACTCAATTTGTTGGAAGTTGATCCCATCTTTCTTTTTAAAGAAATATTAAAGCATTTAATATTTATTAGGAGTAGTTTGTTTCCTAATGTAATTGAGAATGGTTTATTTTATTTTCAAGAGATTATTTGTAAGGTTGCTAAGTATTATGTTTGGTAATACTCTGTAAATTGTGACAAAATTGCCTTCCTGAACCAACCTAAGTTTTTTAAAACTAATGTATCCAAGACAGTTTGTATTTTTATTACATGACTTAGAAGCAAAGTGAACATCTGGTGTTTTTTGTAATCTTTCTAAAAGTAAATGTTTATTTATAATTACATCAATTGTTCTGTTTTTCTGAGCCAACAGTGGACAATATTAATCTTAAGATGGCCTGTCATTTTAATTCTGTATCTTGCTCTCACACTTACATTTCTGTAATGAAAAGCAGAAATTGCTGGATAAACACAGCAGGTTTGGCAACATTAATGGAGAGAAAGCAAAGTTAACATTTTGGGTTCAGTAACCCTTCTTCAGAACTGACCTTGCCTATTGCATCATTTAAAATGAGACTTAACATGATCTTCAGGAACAGCACCTCATCTTTCACTTAGGCAATGTCTTCTGGATTGAATATTGAGTTCAACAATTTCTTGCTGTAAATGGTGTTCTTTTTCTTTGTTAACAGCATACCTACTCTCGACACATTTGTTTCTAGACTTGCTCAATCTCCATTACCACTGGCCCTGGAGAACTAGGTTTTCAGTCGGTCAAGTCTTCTTTCTTCTGCTGTTTGATCTTGGCCCATTCTTCCCTTGCTCAATATCTATTACATCTCCAAGATTTCTCCGTGCTGATGGAAGTTATTGGCCTGAAAATGTTAGTTTTGATTCTCTTCACACATATGCTGCCTGACCTTTTTTTTCCCCAGGAGCTTTTTATGCTCAGTTTTTCTTTTAAAAATTGTGTGTTAAATCACAGACTGCCAGCCAAATCAAACCAGTCCCCCATTCCTATATTCTCAACACTATAATTAAAATTCACTTATCCTCAAAATTGAACCCAATGGTTTCAAACGAGATTTTCTGAATAACCAGTCCCAGACACCAGGTTTATACCTTAAGCAAAATATTTTGCAATTTATTAACAGTTTTAGCGGGGCAAATGTAAACAAGGTAATCCAATTAATATCTGACTTAAACTTAATCTTTTTAAAATTCTACCTTTCATTCTAAAAGACAAACAGACACTGTTAAGGGATAAAATCAAAGAGGGGAACAAAGATACAACAGATACTTAAGCAGTCTCTACAATCCATAATCTCATAGGCATATGGGATTGTATCTTGCTTAGCTTTTGATGATACCAATGCATTCAAATAGTTTCTAGTAGGTTTTGAGGTCTTGACACTTATAACTAAGATTATAGCCTCCAAAATTTCAATTAGTTGACAATGGAAGGTCAGACAGGAAGCAATCTAACTTCCAATCTATCACAATTCTTCTGACTGAAACACAGTTCAAACTTTGGTTTCTCTTTATTAGGCTAGTTGCCTCCCTTTGAGGCCCCATTTAACATTCAACATCTGCCATCTGAATATAATGTATCTTCAGATTTGAAACAGAGTGTTCTTTGAACAAAAATCAACAACAATAGTCACCCATCGCCCTGTTTTATTGCTATAATCACCGTTCTTCCACTGCTGCTGGGTCAAAGTCCAGGAAATCCCTACTAACAGCTTTGTTTTTTTTTCAGAACAGGGCATCTATAGAAACCTATAAAGTTCTAACATGACCAGACAAGAAAAATGTTCTCTATGACTGGGAGTCTAAAACTAGAGGTCAAATCAAAGGGTACATGGTAGGCAATTTACTACTGAGATAAGGAGAAATTTCTTCATCCAGAGAGTGGTGAGCCTACATAATTCTCTGCCACAAAAAGTACCTGAGGGTAAAATATTGAATGTTTTCAAAAAGGAGTTGAATATACTTCTTAGGGTTAAAGGGATAAATGTGTATGAGGAGAAAGAGTAGGGTACTGAGTTGGATGATCAGCTGATCATATCAAATGGTGCAGCAGGCTCGAAGGTCCTAATGTCCTACTCTAGCTACTTTCTATGCTTACCACAAGGAATGTAGCAATTCAAGAAAGCAGCTCACCATCACCTTCTCAATGGCTATTGGGGGTTGGGAGAAACAGAAAATGACAACCTGAATGAATGAATTAACAAAGAAGTAAAAACAAATCTATATCTCCAGTATCGTACTAATGTGGTTGTTTCTGACATGGCCTAGTAAATTGTGTTACGATGCTGCCCCTTTAACAAGGTTATGACATCCTTGGCTTTTTAAAAGAGAGGTTGTAGAGGCAGAGGTGTCGATTAGTCTGGAAATGGCTACTTGGAACAATGGCAGGCGAGTGGCCAGTTCTCCCAGTTCAGGTTTTTTTCTAGTTTTGTTTAATATTTTGGCAAGCAATAAAAAAACTGTTGACCAAGAGAAGTAGCTACAATGAAAAGAGGTTCCATGCTTCGACAGAAGTCTTTGCTGAACTTTCTTACTGAAATTTCTCTGCCTGTAAGAACCTGTGTTGAATTTACCTTTTACCGAGAGGTGTGTTTATGGGATGTTGCAGGAACTAAAACAACAACTCTGTTAAGTTGCAACAGATTCAATTATGTTATCAAATAAGTTGTTATTCTAAATTCTGTTTTCTTTTGTTTATGTTCCATTCTCAATTCTAAAATAAATTCTGTTTTGTTTAAAGCCGAGTGGTTTAACCAGCTGCACCACTCCTGGAATATCCACTTTACATCTGCCTTAAAAAAAAAGTTAGGATCTGGGCTATCTTCTTAAAACGTTTTGAGGGGTTCTGGCCTGGACCATAACAATTGCCTTGTGTATTAAATTGCTATGAATAATTCAATAAGTCTGTTTCCACCTAGGCATTTAATTAGGATACAAGGGATGTTTGATTTTTAATTGAATCTCTTGAATCTAAAACCTATGACCACTGAGCCAATGCTAATAGGTGTTAAACAGAAAGCATTATTCAGTGCAACGTCAATTACACCCACGAGAGAAGTGCAAGTAGAAGGTTGGATGAGCTGGAATTCATAATGGGTAGGAAATAGCTTAGTCAGGTTAGCACTTGATGAGTGAATATTAGAGTTGGGCAAGCAATTGATGATCGCTTCCATGATAATTGTTAAGCTTCATTATACTAATAAATAGTATATATAACCAGTGATATCCTGTCACTTGGAACTCTTTGGAACTAGGGAGTCAGTAAGGTTCTATGAATTCTCTCTTTAGCCTAATTATCTGAACACAGTTGTTAAAAGACTTATTCATAGAGATGTACAGCACAGAAACAGACCTCTCGTTCCAAATCGTCCATGCTGACCAGATATCCTAAATGAATCTAGTCCCATTTGCTAGCACTTGGCCCATATCCCTCTAAATTCTTCCTATTCATATGCCCACCCTTTTGAATGTTGTAATTGTACCAGCCTTCACCATTCCCTCTCGAAGTTCATTCCATACACGCACCACCCTCTACGTGAAAAGTTACCCCTTAAGTCCCTTTTAAATCATTCCCCCTCACCCAAAACCTATTCCCTCTACTTCTGGACTCCCCTAACCCAAGGAAAAGGCCTTGTCTATTTACCCTATCCATGCCTCTCATGACTTTATAAACCTCTATAAGGTCACCCCTCAGCCTCCGAAGCTTCAGGGAATTCTGTTTACCTGAATGAAAACTGACTGATGTCTTTCTTCACAACATTAATATGACCTCACAACATGACAATGATAAAAATTTAAGAAAGCATTATTCAGTGCAACGTCAATTACACCCATGATAAAGGCAAAAAATTAAAACAAAGGTGACCAGCTTAAACTAAGCTACTGCACTGAAGCTTACCTTTTATCTTAAACTGTTTGGCACACCTTCCTCATTCCTGAAGAAGGGCTTATGCCCGAAACATCGATTCTCCTGCTCCTTGTATGCTGCCTGACCTGCTGCGCTTTTCCAGCAACACATTTTTCAGCTCTGATCTCCAGCCCTCACTTTCTCCTTGCTCAAGATACTTTCAAATCATAACGTGACATTAGGGCATAAATATCTGGTACTCAATTTTACCCTGACATTACTTGAAGCATGCCCCTCTGTAGTCAACCTGTTGCTTAATAGTCACCGAGACGCTTATCTGCTTCTGAATGTAATAGATGTACATAATAGTAGGTTTAATAAACGTTTGTTGGATTTTATACTAACCACAATAGATTTAGAAGTCACCTGGGATAACATTAAGTAGTGCCACACCAAATGAAACACCCTGCTGCTGGCAAACTGCTATTACAGTGTCTTAGGGAAAGGAAACGTGATTATTTGTGAATCAGGGACAGTAGTAAATGGAGTGGAGTTTCACCACCAAAAAAACATCAAACCATAGAAAGAGGGTCTACACCCTGGAGGGAACAGGGATGCCATGTCCCAAACATCAGGTCGCCTGATGATGACGTAGGCAGTCCTTTGGGCCTATCAGCAGCGGACTGGTCGTAGTTTGATGAGGTGGCTGGTGCGCCGTGTGCGGGTGTTGGGCGCTGATCATGGGGGAGGACAGTCAAGTGGGAGATGTGGTGTTCAGGCGTGGCTGCGGACAGGTAATAGCGGCCTTGGCCCGAGCCCGAGCCCGAGCTAACGGCGAGGAACCGATGTGGGGATGGGTCTCCGGGGGGCGGCGGGGATTTCCTGTCCTCCTCCTCCCTCCCCCGGTCCAGCCGGCCGCTCACTATGTCCTTTTCCTCATTTCAGAGCGACGACTCGGACATCTGGGACGACACGGCGCTGATAAAAGCATACGACAAGGCGGTGACCTCCTTCAAAGTAAGTCGGCTTCATGCACCGAAGTCACGGGGGGATAGGTTTAAAAATAAAACAAAAATGACCCGAAGAAATCACAAGTTGCTGGGGAAACTCAGCAGGTCTGGCAGCATCCGTGCAGAGAGAAAGCAGAGTTAATGTTTCGGGTCCCCGGACCCTTCCTCAGAGCGGATCACACGTTCTCTGATTCAGTTCTGAAGTTCTGTCTTTATCATGATATAGGAAAAAGTCAACACGTAGCGGTTTGTCGCTAGTGTCTTCAATTGAAGATTGGAAGATATTTTTGAGGAAGAGATCGTGGGTTACCTTCTATAGACCTGATTCGGAGATGCCGGTGTTGGACTGGGGTGTACAAAGTTAAAAATCACACAACACCAGGTTACAGTCCAACAGGTTTAATTGGAAGCACACTAGCTTTCGGAGCGATCACCTGATGAAGGAGCGACGCTCCGAAAGCTAGTGTGCTTCCAATTAAACCTGTTGGACTATAACCTGGTGTTGTGTGATTTTTAACCTTCAATAGACCGTGCGTTTATCGTAACGTGAATTCCGAAAATTTGCAGCGTATGGGATGGAGAGAAAAAGTTAAGGTTTCAAGTGGATGACCTCTCTGCTACTGTCCTTTTTAAATGTTAATGAAATTTTATAATATTATGTGGAAACATGGGTTTGAAAGTAGAGGCAAATGGATTTTTGATTTTCAGCTCTGTGAAGGTGACTTTTTTTCCTAAAACATCAAAGTTGTTTTTTTTTAAGCAGACTCAAAATAGCATTTAACTAACTACATAAAGTATCTGATTAGATAATTGCTGAGGTGTTTATTAAGTTGAGCTTTTGTGACATATAGAAGGTCATCGAGTCATAGAGATGTACATCATGGAAACAGACCCTTCGGTCCAACCTGTCCATGCCGACCAGATATCCCAACCCAATCTAGTCCCACCTGCCAGCACCCGGCCCATATCCCTCCAAACCCTTCCTATTCATATACCTATCCAAATGCCTCTTAAATGTTGCAATTGTACCAGCCTCCACCATATCCTCTGGCAGCTCATTCCACACATACCACCCTCTGTGAAAACGTTGCCCCTTAGGGCATCTGCCACTTCTCAGCCCATTGGTCCATCTGGTTCAGATCCTGTTGTAATCTGAGGTAACCCTCTTCGCTGGCCACTACACCTCCAATTTTGGTGTCATCTGCAAACTTACTACCTGTACCTCTTATGCTCGCATCCAAATCGTTTATGTAAATGACAAAAAGTAGAGGACCCAGCACTGATCCTTGTGGCACTCCACTGGTCACCTGAAAAACAACCCTTCGACCTTTGAACCAATTCTGTATTCAAATGGCTAGTTCTCCCTGTATTCCATGAGATCTAACCTTGCTAATCAGTCTCCCATGGGGAGCCTTATCGAACGCCTTACTGAAGTCCATATAGATCACATCTACTGCTCTGCCCTCATCAAACTTCTTTGTAACTTCTTTGTTACTTCAAAAATATCAATCAAGTTTGTGAGACATGATTTCCCACGCATAAAGCCATGTTGAGTATCCCTAATCAGTCCTTGTCTTTCCGAATACATATACATCCTGTCCCTCAGGATTCCCTCCAACAATTTGCCCACCACCGAGGTCAGGCTCACCGGTCTATAGTTCTCTGGCTTGTCTTTACCACCCTTCTTAAACAGTAGCACCATGTTTGCCAACCTCCAGTCTTCCGGCACCTCACGTGTGACTATCGATGATACAAATATCTCAGCAAGAAGCCCAGCAATCACTTCTCTAGCTTCCCACAGAGTTCTCGGGTACACCTGATCAGATCCTGGGGATTTATCCACCTTTAATCATTTCAAGACATCCAGCACTTCCTCCTCTGTAATCTGGACATTTTGCAAGATGTCACCATCTATTTCCCTACAGTCTATATCTTCCATATCCTTTTCCACAGTAAATACTGATGCAAAATATTCATTTAGTATCTCCCCCATTTTCGGTGGCTCCACACAAAGGTTGCCTTACTGATCTTTGAGGGGCCCTATTCTCTCCCTAGTTATCCTTTTGTCCTTAATATATTTGTAAAAACCCTTTGGATTCTCCTTAATTCTGTTTACCAAAACTATCTCATGTCCCTTTTTTACCCTCCTGATTTCCCTCTTAAATATACTCCTATTTCCTTTATACTCTTCTAAGGATTCACTCGATCTATCCTGTCTACACCTGACATATGCTTCCTTCTTTTTGTTAACCAAACCCTCAATTTCTTTAGTCATCCAGCATTCCCTATACCTACCAGCCTTCCCTTTCACCCTGACAGGAATATACTTTGTCTGGATTCTTGTTATCTCATTTCTGAAGGCTTCCCATTTTCCAGCCGTCCCTTTACCTGCGAACATCTGCCTCCTATCAGCTTTCGAACGTTCTGGCCTAATACCGTCAAAATTGGCCTTTCTCCAATTTAGAACTTCAACTTTTACATCTGGTCTATCCTTTTCCATCACTATTTTAAAACGAATAGAATTATGGTTGCTGGCCCCAAAGTGCTCCCCCACTGACACTTCAGTCACCTGCCCTGCCTTATTTCCCAAGAGTAGGTCAAGTTTTGCACCTTCTCTAGTAGATACATGCACATACTGAATCAGAAAATTGTCTTGTACACACTTAAGAAATTCCTCTCCATCTAAGCCTTTAACACCATGGCAGTCCCAGTCTATGTTTGGAAAGTTAAAATCCCCTACCATAACTACCCTATTATTCTTACAGGTAGCTGAGATCTCCTTACAAGTTTGTTTTTCAATTTCCCTCTGACTATTGGTTGTTTATAATACAATCCCAAATGCCCAGAATCCAGAAGCAGGTTGAATTCAGAAGAAAAGAACTGGACAGAATATGTGCTGTTAACAACCTCCGACTCAATGAATTAGCCTGAGAGCCAGAGAGTTGCAGATGACACAAAGATAGGTGAAGGGACAGGTAGTGTTGAGGAAGTGAGAAAGCTACAGAAGGATTTAGACATGCTAGGCAAGTGGGCAAAGAAATGGTAGATGGAATACAATGTGGTAAAGTATGAGATTATACATTTTGGTAGGAAGAGTGGAGTTAGAGCCTATTTTTTAAACAGGAAAGGTTTAGGAAATATGAAGCACAAAGGAACTTGGGACTCCAAGTGTAGGATTCTCTTAAAGTTAACATGTAGGTTCACTTGGTAGTTAGGACGACAAATGCAATGTTGGCATTCATTTCAAGAGGGTTAGAATACAACAGCAGAGATGTAAAGGAGAATCTATATAAGGGCTGGGAACAGCTTTAGGTCCTGTAACTAGAGAAAGATTTACTGGTTTTGGGGGTTCAGAGGTGGTTTACAGAATAATCTCTTTGATTGAAGGGGCTTGTCATGTGAAGAGGACTCTGGGTCTGTATGTGGTGATGTTTAGAAGGATGAAGGGTGTTCACCTTAAACTTACAAGATAAAGAGAGGCCTAAGTAGAGTAGACCTGGAGAAGATGTTTCCATTAGTGGAGAGACTAGGACCAGAGGGCACAGCCTTAGAGTGAACCTTAGATGATCCATCCAGAGGTGGTGGCTCTATGGAACGCATTGCCACAGAGGGCTGAGGAAGCCAAGTCATTGAGCCCATTTGAGACAGAGATGGGTTGATTCTTGATTAGTAAGGGGATTCAGGTTTACTGGGAGAAGACAGGAGAATGGGGTTGAAAAACATATCAGCTCTAATTGAATGGTGGGACAGACTTAGGCTGAATTCATGCTCCCATATACTATGGTTTTAAGGAATCGCATGTAGTGAATGTGCAGAAAGAATCCAAAAAATGCATGCAATCTCACTAATTGAGTAGTAAATTCGAATGAAGCTAATAGTAATACTTCACTGGTAATGAGTGTCTGTGAAGGATGTTGCTGGAGAAAGGAATTGAATTTTTATTTTTGCTGTTTGTAATGAGATCTTTGCAAGTTGTCTTGTATAGCTTTCTTTTCTTTGTAAGGAACGTTATTAAAAGTACATTGGCAGCCTCTTGTTCAGCGACCGTGTTGAACAAATTGCAAAATAAAACTTAAGGTCTGTTAAGCCATGTTTCTATCTGGTATATGACTTGTTCAGTATTACCATCAGTTGGGATCACAAACACCTTTTTAGATTCTCAGGGTGTCCTAAAGATTCTGATGGGGAGTTATTACATTGAAGAACAGTTATGTTGTCTTGGACATAAATATGAAAGTTGATTTGTACAAAATAAGGACTGGGACACAGTCGGAAGGTGATTGGCTAGTTGATCTGCTTTTGGCTGACTGTTGAATGGCACATCTAACTGGATAGGTAGATGAGTGGAAGGCGAAGTTTAAGCAAATGATTTTACTTTTGGAATTTAAGAAACGTAATAACATGAGGGAGAAATAGAAGTAACAATAGTGAAATCCAAGGACAGGATTTATAACCAATAATTGAAATGAGTGATTTTTGTAGGAATGATTGCACGTTTTCCGTCCACATGGAATGTGTTCCTGTTGCCTTAGTGTCTTTAGTTTATGGAATATTTTGTGCAGTAAATTGACTGACTGTTAAATCAAACTGGAAGCGGATTAATTTATGATCCAGATTTGAAAAATTTGGCTTGTGCTAGAAGAACATTTTTCAAAGTTTGGAACCTGGAGGGAAAATTCCCTGAAAGAAAGGGTATTCTATTTTATTTAAGATTGATACTTGCACTGTTCAGTAACCATAAGGGGCCAAATTTTACCTAATGGTCAAGTCCAATAAACAGCAAAAGTGATTTAGTAAGCAGTTAGTCTGATTTTGATGGCATTATTTGTGGAAAAAGTTTGGAATGACTTGTTTTTGTGTTAGTACAATCACATTTTAGGTGTCTGTTCAGAGTATGGTCAATCATCATTTCGCATGATCTCTTCAACAGTAGATTGAATTGGAGAGAATAACTGATCTAGTTTGCACTGTTGAATTTTAAGTTTTGCTTGATTGGTTCCTGTACACACTAATTTTCAAAGATCATGGGCAGTTTGGGGCTTTAGATTGCTGTGGCAAGCTAGACAAAGACAAGTGCTTCAAATTTCTCTCCTGCCTCAGATATTCTATTAACAACATTCCTAACCACTCCAGAGGTCCTGCGTTTAAAAAATGTGCCTGATATCTAAACATATTGTAGAATCACCAGGGGCTTAACGGAGAAAAATCCTTTTAGATGAGAGTAGTATAATACTTATTTTGTGTATCCTGTTTGTTATTCTAAGATTGACAAATATCAGAGACAAGATCCTCTCTGAAGATATGCCATGCCATCTCAGTTAGCTGACTTAACTTTGTCTGGTCAGCCTTCTGAAATGGACTGGTGTGACATTTGTTACAGGTTTCTCCTGTTATAGGCTAGACTTTCCTAGATGAAGATGACTGTCAAAGTCATCATATCTCATTTTTCTCTGTCTCGGTCACTCTGAGTTTTAGTGTTCATTGTTTGGCAGTATGTTTTGCACTTTAAAAAAAATTGTTATTTTCAGAAGAGTGCCAATCCTGATTACTGGAACTTAGATGAAATCTCTGACACTGACTATGGAATTCTGAATCCAGTAGGAAAATAGAGCTTGGGAAACAGAGATCAGTGCCTGAGACCTGTTTCTCTTGTTTTACATTTTCTTCGCTCCCAACTACCCCCCGGGAAGTGTCTTGTTTCTGCTTTGTTCTGTGAGGAGGCAGAAAATATTTAAGATATAACAAGGATCTAATACCCTGAGCTCAGATGTCTGTGAAAGTTTAATCTTAAAGGACTGAAAAGAAGTAGGTAATTCTCCAATCAAGTCTGCTCTGGCATTCAGTGAGGCCATGGCTATTTTAATAATCTACAATGGCACCTTCCTGCTTTATCCCAAAAGCCTTGATTCCCTTATAGCTCCTAATTAAAAAATTGTCTTCTTTTTTTCCTGGGGCATAAAGATTTGTATCAATATTTCCTGGAATATTTTTTGATAATGATGATCTCCTTTTCCTTCAGAGTGCCCTGAAGAATGGTGAATATATTCAGCCATTTACCAAGGACTCCAGTAGGACTGGAACAAAACAAAAACAGAAGAAAAACAAAAACAGAAAGAAGAGTCACGTGCATCCAGAGAGAAAGGTATAATAATACTTCTTGTTTATATCCTAAAAATTAAAACTGCTGGGTATTTTTGGTGAGAATGTAGAAGAAAAAGACAGATGTGACTCAGGCTTGGTATGTTGCAATTGCAGAGTTGAAAGTGTGGTATTGGAAAAGTACAGTAGGTCAGGCAGCATCTGAAGAACAGGAGCATCGACATTTCGGGCAAAAGCGCTTATCATCCATTCCTGATGAAGGGGTTTTGTCCGAAACGTCAACTGTCCTGCCCCTTGGATGTTGCCTGACCACTACACTCTTGATTCTAATCTCCAGCATCTGCAGTCCTCACTTTCACCCAGTTGCAATTACAGAGCTTTCTGAAAGAGAGGTGAATATCCAAGAGGCAAATATAGAAAGACGAATTAGAACCTGGAGATGAAAACCTGGCTAGAGCCAGGGTGCAGGACAGAGGGCTTTGGAACTGGTTCCATATTTGGTGAGACCTGTATAAGAAGGCAGGGTTAGGCATAAATCAAGAATTTCTAAACCATGGCTTGAAAGCCCCCCACCCCCTGAGGGTGGGACATGAAATGGTTTTCCCAAACATTTGATCATTTGATTGCTGGATGTAAATTTGATAAGTGACTAGTAACAGATAGAATGCCAAAACAAGTGAGGGTGACTAGATTAGATTACTTACAGTGTGGAAACAGGCCCTTCGGCCCAACAAGTCCACACCGCCCTGCCGAAGCGCAACCCACCCATACCCCTTACCAAACACTACGGGCAATTTAGCATGGCCAATTCACCTGACCTGCACATCTTTCGGACTGTGGGAGGAAACCGGAGCACCCGGAGGAAACCCACGCAGACACGGGGAGAACGTGCAAACTCCACACAGTCAGTCGACTGAAGCGGGAATTGAACCCGGGTCTCTGGCGCTGTGAGGCAGCAGTGCTAACCACTGTGCCACCGTGCCGCCCATACTGTACAGTAGTCCTTAACTACTGTTAAGGACTTATCCTGAAGTATCAAAGGATTATGGCGAAGCGTTTACCTTCTCTTAGAGTTGATAAAATGTGGAGCTAGAAAACGTACAGCAGATCAAGCAGTATTGGAGAAGCAGGAGAGTCGACATTTTGGGCAAGACCCTTCATCAAGACTGGGGAGGGGGGAAGGGGTCTGAGAAATTTCCAGCATCTGCAGTCCTCACTATCTCCAACTTTTAGACCCAGTTTGAATCTGTACTCGAGTGCTTAATTGTTCATTTGAGACTTTGATAGTTCAAGTAGTAGGATATTTTAGTGGCCACAGATGTGATTCAGGGATGGTAAGTTGCAGCTGCAGACCTCTTTGAGGGAGCAGGGTAACTGAAGAGGTTGTGATGCATGAATAGAAAGAGATGATGATATTGCTGAGGAAATCTTTATTAAGTAATTAAAAATACTGTGCTAGGACCAGTGTCCTGCAGAATCAAATAATTTGGGTAATGGAAAGGGCTTTAAACTAATTAGAGGGGGCCCTAAAGAGGATTTCATAGGGTATACAGCACCAAAACAGACCATATAATGTAGCCTCGCCAGCATGTACAGTCCATTCAAACTGTCATCTGCTTTCCTCATCTAAATATACCATTGTAACTTCTATTCACTTCTTCCTTCTAGTTTCTCCTTAATAATTCTGAAATAATTTGTGAATCTGCTGCTTGCTGTGATGGATGAAAGCCAGGATGAATGTTTTGACCGAAACTTTTCACAAACTAAGCTATGGATGAGGAAATACATTCAGGCTAAAAATTGGTCATTAATTTCATATCAATCTATATGGATATGATTTTTAAGGTATATAACGATATTATTAGTTTTAAGGTATATAAGGCTATTATTAGTCCAGCTTGGTAAAATCTTTGAACTATCAAATGATGGAAATGTTCAGCAGGTGTGGTAACATATGGAAAGTGGAATAGAGTTGATGATTTGAGACGAGTACACTCTTAAGATGTCTTACTCAAATACAAATGCTAACTCTATTTTTCTTTTCACAGATGCTGCCAGACTGGCTGAGTTTTTCCGGTACTTGATAGTTTTTGTCACCTTTCCAGCATTTGCTTTACCTTGAAAATATTTGTTACTTTCAAGCTTTACATTGGAATTCATATTTCTCTACACGACTGTGCATAAACAGTATCAATGTCAACAGTGAAGTTATGCAATAGACAATGCTGATTACAACATGTAAGTGTATGCCAATCTTGAATTAGTGGGTTTGAGGACTTCTTCCTTATTCATTTTCAGGTCTTTTCATATTGTTCTTTATGTTAATGACTGCTTAAGCCAGACATTGATAGCTTGTGAATGAATTTAATCATTTTAGATTTTGTTTTATCTTCAAATGCATAAAGGACATCTTCCTCTGAATGAGAATGTGATAGATTTGGTGCAGTATTTTGTTGTATAGATAGCATCCGAGGATCAGGAGGGTCAACATTTCTGGCATAAGCCCCTTATCTGCCTGACCTGCTGTGCTTTTCCAGTGCCACATTTTTTTATCTGATCTCTAGTGTGTGCAGTCCTCACTTTCTCCGAATTGAAATTTAAACAATTTGATTTCTCTCTTGAAGAAGAAGGGCCTGTGCCCGAAACGTCGAATCTCCTGTTCCCTGGATGCTGCCTGACCTGCTGTGCTGTTCCAGCAATAAAGTTTCAACTTTGATCTCCAGCATCTGCAGACTCACTTTCTTCTCTCTTGTCCCAACACAGTGGCGAGTTGGTGATGCCTGTCATGCAGTGTGGTCTGAAGATGGCAACATGTACTCGGCTACGATTAAGTCTGTTAATGAAAAACGTGGAACATGTGTAGTGATGTATACTGGTTATGGCAATGAAGAGGAGCAGAATCTAGCAGAGCTGGTTCCAGCTGACAGCTCTGAGGCAGACAATGAGAGTTCTAAACAGGTGAGCAATAATAATTTGTGCTTTTGCTACGTAAAATATCTGTCCTACCACAATCTGGTAAGCCTATTTAACAGCTATTTTTTTCTTTGTACTTAGAAAAATGGGCTCAGCCAGCAATCAACAGATGAAAGTGATGCCATTTCACCTGTCTATAAATCTCGCCAATCAAATGAAACCAAATTAAAAACACCATTGGATCAGTTTACCTGGAATCACTGTCTTCCCCCTCAACCACCACAAATGCCAGGATTTGGCTTTGTAAGTGCCTGAATAGAAATGCCTAGTGAAATTTTATTATTTATTTTTAAATTACATAAACACAAAATATATATTAATTTTTTTGTCTTGTCTACTATAAGTATACTTTTAAAAGCATGTTTCTTTTATGTAATTAACTCTGTTGAGAATTTTTGCGAAGTTGAAGAGTCAGTGCTTTCTGGCCAGCATGTGTGCATCTACTTTGTCTTGAAATTAAAGGATTATTACCAGATTTTTAATGCTTTTTGCTGTCCTTTTTTCTTTTGAGTTACTTTGCTCATCATGATCTCCTGATACTTTTTGCTCTCATTTTCTTACTCTGCACTGTCTTTTAGCCAAATCTTTCTCTTGTATCCTGTTTATTCTTCCATCCCACACCCCCGTCTCCTTTATGCCTCATGCTGTATTTTTCTTTTGAGTTTTTTGCAGATTTTGAGCACTTCATACCCCAGGCATTTTTTTTCTGAACAATGCGTGTACTGTAGTGGGAATAGAAGTTGACTACCTTGTGTGTGCTGATGCTATAATAACTGTTATTGAACTACATTTAAATGATTCTGTTCAATTCTGATTGTTTAGTAAATACAATATACAGTTCTTTTTATTCTTCTTTGTAAAATATTCATTTCTGTGAATGTCAGGATTTTCCCAATACAATTGAGTGGTAAGGAGTCTCTTTTCTGCAATGCATCCATATGAGGCAGGTACACTCACAGTGCTGTTAGGAGGGGAATTCTAGTATCTTGATGCCATGACATTGAAGAAGTAGCAATATAATTGCAAGTCAGGATAGTATGTGCCTTTCATGGGATCTTGTGGCTACTGCTTTTGTTCTAGATGGTAAAGGTCATCGTTTTGGGAAGTTTGGTGTGTTTCTGCAATACATCTTGTAGATGATGCACCCTTCCGCCATTGTATACCAGTGGTGGATGGAGTGTATGTTGAAGGTGGCAGGTTGAATGCTAATCAATCAGGTTAATTTGTCTTCAATGGGATGATCAGCTTTGATGGTTTAGAAGCTGTTCTTATCTCGGCAAGTGGGGAGTATTCCATCACACTGTGTAATGTGTAGAAGAGTCACATTCGACTCAATACATTAATTGTGTTTCTCTTTCCACAGATGCTGCCAGCCATGCTGAGTATTTCCAGCACTTTCTTTTTTTTATTTCCGTATTCCATCACGCTCCTGACTTGTGCCTTCTAGATGGTGGACAGGCTTTGAGAAGTCAGGAGGTGAGTTACTTGCCTTGGAATTCAAAGCCTTTTACCAACTCTTGTAGCCGCAATATTTATATAGATAGGTTCAGATCAGTTTCTTGACAGTGTAACTTCCCCTGGAAAGTTGTCAGTGGAAGATTCTATGATGGTAATGCAGATGAATGTCAGGGGAGGATAGAATCATAGAGATGTACGACACGGAAACAGACCCTTCGGTCCAACCCGTCCATGCCGACCAGATATCCCAACCCAAATCTAGTCCCACCTGCCAGCACCTGGCCCATATCCCTCCAAACCCTTCCTATTCATATACCCATCCAAATGACTTTTAAATGTTGCAATTGTATCAGCTTCCACCACTTCCTCTGGCAGCTCTTCCATACATGTACCACCCTCTGCGTGAAAAAGTTGCCCGTTAGGTCTCTTTTATATCTTTCCCCTCTCACCCTAAACCTATGTCCTCTAGTTCTGGACTCCCCCACCTGTTTGATTCTCTTTTGTTTGAAATGGTAATTGCCTTGTAATTGTGTTGCATGACTCGTTACTTAATGGTACAAAGCATACTATTGTTTAGGCTTCACTCCATACTGGCACAGATTGATTTTGTACTGGAGGTGTTGAGTGGTATTAAGCATTGTCAAATCCTCCGTGAATGTACCCACATTTGTGATGGAGGGAAAGTCACTACTGAAGCAGGTGATGGTGTTTGAGCCAGGACTTTACCCTAAGGAAATCTTTTGGGACTGTGATGGTTGACCTGTAATAACCATAATCTTCCTTAAGTGCAAGTACTATTCCAAGCAGAAAAATATAAGAAATGCTCCATTAGTAAAGTGCTCCATTAGTAAAGATAAACCTTAGTTCCTTTATGCTAAGTTGCTTTAAGTTGAGGGCTTTGTTTGTGTACAAATTGCGGGAAGCATACGAAAGAAGTTGAGATCAAAATAGAGAATTGAATATGAATAACAAAAATGATGCTGTCTGATTTTAATTAATTTATTGACCAGTTGGGACGGAGAAAAAATTGGAATTTTTAATGTGTATGTGTTTAGAAGAATTTGCTTGCATGGAGGGTATAGGTTAATATGGACTTGTTGGATTGAATAATCTGTTTCTCTTGTTTTGTCTATGTATTTTTATATTATAAATTAATCTTTTTTGTTCTGTACAGCCTGGTGCAAAATTTCACGGTCCGCCGCCTTTCTTACCTGGATGGTTACCGACTGTTCCAGCAGGACCACCAGTGAGTGAATTTCTTGTTATGCAGTACCAAAAATTGCAGGTAGATTTCTTAGGCTGGCTGCTGTGTGCTGTTAGTTGTAGTATTGTAGTGGAGCTGATAAATACTCTTAAACAAAATCAGAAATTGATGGAAAATCACAGCAAGTTAGGCAGCAGAGTTAATGTTTTGGGTCCAATTACCCTTCTTCAGAACTTTGTATGTGAGTTGGAGAAGAGGTGGGGAGAGAGGAAAGGAGTAAATCTCAGGTGACAATGGAGCCCAGAGAGAGGGAAAAATAGTTGGCAGATAAAGGAGTGAATAAAGGTCAGCTTGAGAGAATGAGTAGCTGCTAACTGGGATCACTAGTAGCTGATAATGGGTTGTATGTACTAGCAGCCTATGTGATGACCAGGCTTAGTATGTGGGGGGTTGGGGTAAGCACACAGGAAAAGGTGTTCAAGCCCTGAAATTATAGAACTCTATACTGGGTCCAAACAGTTGTAGGGTTCCCAAGCAGAAAATGAGGTATTGTTCTTCCAGCTTGCACTGAGCGGCACTGGATGTTTACTTCTGTTACTTTGGTTTGTATATGCAGCATCTTAATGCCTAAATGAATGGGATTTTTGAGTAAGTAGCTGAATTTTTGAGCAATGGTGTGTTGCTATTTTGAGGTTGAATAACGTGAAATTTGGATAGACTTGTTTTCTGTGTTTTTGCGATCACAAATTAATTTGTGCTTTGGTATCTCCTCACTGCTTTGCTCATGAACATTTAATGAGTTGAATTTAGAAACACTTTATTTGTAAAATGTTGCAATATGTCTTTAACTTCATTTGTTATATTGGAAATTGTCAAAATGCAAAATTATATGCTTGAACTATTTCTTCAATTTAAGTTCTTAACTGATTTACTTAACAAATTGTGAAATGTATTAGCGTCAACTTTTTTTTTCGCACTGCCCATGTTGCTTGAGTGTTTTTCTTGGGCCACAGTTCAAGTAGAAAAGGGTATCTGCATATTTTTTTTAAATTGAGGTACATGGATGGGCAGACTGGAGAAATCTGGCCAGCTTTCAGTTTTTCATTCTTTTTTTATAAAACATTACCTCATTGAATCCCTACAGTGTGGAAACAGGCTCTTCGGCCTGACAAACCCACACTGACCCTCCGAAGAGTAACATTTCTATGACACCAAAACCCATTCCCCTATGTTTAACCCCTGACTAATGCACCCAACCTACACTGGACAATTTAGCACGGCCAATTCACCAAACCCACATGTCTTTGGATCGTGAGAGGAAACCGGAGCACCCGAAGGAAACCGATGCGGACACTGCAGAATGTGCATACTCCTCACAGACAGTTGCCTGAGGCTGGAATCAAACCCATGGTCCCTGGTGCTGTGAGGCAGCAGTACTAAACACTGAGCCCCATGCCGACCTTTTTGAGTATTTTGTATTTGTATTTTGTTTAAAGAAAAAAAACTTCAAATGGATTTGAGGCTGGTTACTCTGAAATTTGTTTCTAAATTCTGAAATGAGACAGGAATACTTTTTACCTTTTTTGGAAATTTTGAAACATTTCTTTACTGAACTTTACTTCATCCCAATGTAGTTAATTCCCCCTCCACCTCCGATGGGGCCAGATTCAACTGATGAGGACGAGGAAGCTTTAGGAAGCATGCTAATAGCATGGTACATGAGTGGCTATCACACTGGTTATTATTTGGTAAGTACTTACAATGTGAAAGTAAACTTTTGTAAAGCTGTTACAGGCTTCAATTACATGTTAGTTGTGTACAAGGACTGTATTTGGTTCAAAAAGGTGATCTTGATTTGTGTTTGTGCATTTTATTTTTGTCCAGCTTGATTTTTTAAATTTGGTTCTTGTAATCTTGAATTTTTAATGTCCATGCTGCTTAACCTAGAATTTTTAGAAAAATGTCCCAGGCACACTCAAAGTATGTACAATGAATAATGGATATACACATCAGGAAAATCATAAATTTAGTTCCCCAAAGTGACTTGCAGTACGGAAACAGTAAGAGCTTTGCTACATCAGTGTTCAGAGGGTGAAAATTATCCAGAGCTATTGCCTTGTGTGGTGATCCAGTTTTCCCTAGAACTGTCTGTGGATAGAAAATGTAGAGAGGATTGAGTTTGTTTCCATTTCTTTCTGGCCACTCAGTTAACAAATAGGAGCAGGAGTTGAAAACTGTGGTGCCGATAAAGCACAGCAGGTCAGGCATACGAGGAGCAGGAGAGTCAACGATTCGGGCATAAGCCCTTCATTAGGATTGTCTGATGAAGGGCTTATTCCTGAAATGCCAACAGTCCTCCTCCTTGGATTGGGCCTGACCTACTGTGCTTTTCCTGCGCCATATTTTTCGATTCTGACTCTCCAGCATCTGCAGTACTCACTTTCTCCAAATAAGAGCTGGAGTGGGCCAATCCGCCCCCTAGCCTGCTCTGTCAACTAATGATCTTCTGCTTCACTACTTTCCTGCACTATGCCAGTGTCCCTATGGGAGGAAAGAAAAGTTTTCCAATATCAAATTGTTTTGAGAAAAAAAGTTTTTCTATGAGTTTTTATAGGGCAAGCGAAACAAAGAACAGCCAGGGAATTCCTAGAAGCATGGCACTTATCCACAAACTCCATCAACAAACACATCGACCTGGACCCAATATACCAACCACTACAGCGGACAGCTGAAACTGACAACTGGAAGCGGCAGGGACAGACCACTATAAACACCGGAGGAAACATCAAAGAAGCACTTCGCAGGGGGCTCCCAAGCACTGATGATGTCGCCTAGCCAGGGGACGAAACGTTTGCAACAAAAACTTCCAACTCGGCGAACAGAACCACAACAGTTTTTCTATGACATATGTTCAATGAGTAGGTTCAGTTGAGGCATTCAAGATGGCATTGGATGGAAATAGTGTGCAGGGTTATGGGGAAAGGTAGGAGAATAGCACTAGGTAATGACACTCATTTGAAGAGCTGGTGCAGGCATGATGGGCCGAATAGTCAACTTTGCGCTGGAACAATTGTTTTTTTTTGTAATTTTAATATTTAGCAAGGTTCCATCTTTATCTTAATATAGAAACCGGGAATAGAGGGAAAGTAAATGTAGAATTGCTTTAGTCTGACCGGACCATAGGGCTGCTCATTAAAGTGAGTTGAATGGTGGGGAGGGAGGTTGAGAAGCAGAGTCCATCATGGTAACCTCAGCTGCTATGAGAACTGAACCCACATGTTGATCATCACAAACCAGCCACCTGGCCAAATGAGTTAACTGAACCCTCCCCCTTTGAAATTTATAGATTCCAAACTACAGTGAATATGGTCTGAACTGATCCAATAATCTCAGGAATCAATCTGATAAACCTTTGTTGCCCTCCATACTCTACCTGGACCAAGACCCCAAACAGTCCTGTGGGAATGGTCTCACCAAAGCCCTGTGCAATTGCAGCAAGACATCCCTCTTCCTGTACTCATCCTTTTGCTGTGAAGGCCAGAATACCATTTGCCACTTTCACTGCCTGCTGCACATCATCATACAGCATGGAAACAGACCCTTCAGTCCAATCAATCCATGCCTAACATAATCCCAAACTAAACTAGTCTCATCTGCCTGCTCCTGGCCCATATCCCTCTAAACCTTTCCTATTCATGTATTTATCCAAATGTCCTTGTATGTTTACTTTCAGCCACTGGTGTAATAGTACTTGTTGCACCTCTCCCTTTCCCAGTCTATCACCTTTCAGATAATCTGCCTTTGTGTCTTTGCTACCAAAGAGAGAACCTCACATTTATCCTGATTATACTCCTCCTGCCATGCATTTGCTCAAAAACTCATGTAGTCTAAATCACAAGCATCTCTGCATCCTCCTCACAGTTCATCTTCCCATCCAGCTTTATGTTGCCTGCGAATTTAGAAATCCTGCTTTTTTTTTTCCCCTCATGTATTGTGAATAGCTGTAGTACCCCATTAGTCGCTGGCTGCCAATTGGAAAATGACTTACTTTTTCCTAATCTTCATTTTCCATCTGCCAACTAGATCTGTATTTGCGCCTGTTAACTATCCCCAATCTGAGCACTTCAATATTACATGCTAATGTCTTATGTGAGACATTATCAAAGCCTTCTGAAAGTCCAAGTAAACCACATCCACTGGTTTACCACTCATCAACTGTTGAGTTACATCCTTGATGAAGAATTCCAATAGATTTTTAAGCATGATATTACTTTCGTAAATCTGTGCCGACTGTCCAATCCTGCCACAGTTTTCCAAGTGCTCTGCTATTAATTTTTTTTTTAGTGGTCTCTAGCACTACTGATGTCAGATTAACCAGTCTAAAATTTTTCTCTTTTTTTTTTGTAAATAGTTGGGTTACATTAGCTATCTTCCAATCCATTGGAACGTTTAAGATCTATAGCATCTTGAAAGCTGACCACTGAAGCATCACTGTTTCCGAGCCACTTTTTGAGGACTCTGGGAAGTGGATTTATCAACCTTTAATCTCATCAATTTCCTCAGCACCATTTCCCTCCTAATACTGATTTTCCTTCAGTTCCTCTGTCTCAATAAGCCCTGTGTAACCCAACATAGTTAGTGTTGTGTGATTTTCTGGATTCCATACTATAAGATGGGTGTGATAACACTGGTTGAAACTTTATTGCTGGAACAGCACAGCAGGTCAGGCAGCATCCAGGGAACAGGAGATTCGACGTTTCGGGCACAGGCCCTTCTTCAGGAATGAGAGGTAGAGAGCTTCTTCAAGGAAGGCATCCTTGTAAGAGGATTCGCAGATAACACTGGAGATGGTGCACAGGGGATTTACTAGAATTTGACCTGGACTGGAGAGTTTTAGTTGTGAAGAGAGATTGGAGTTGTTTTCCTTGGAGCAATGGAGACTGAGGTGTGTACGTCATTGAGACATGTATAAATGAGGGGCATAGATACGGTAGACCGAGAGGCAGTTTTCCCCTTGGTGGAGGGATCAGTGAGCAGAGTGCACAGACTTAAAATAACCGACAGGACATTTAGAGGAAATGTGAGGACATTTTTTTTTAAAACCCAGAGCATGGTGGGAATCTAGAACTCATTGCCTCTGAGCGTGGTAGAAGCATTTAAGAAAGTATTTAATGTGTACTTGCAATGTCAAGGCCTATGGCCCTTATGCTGGAAAATGGGATTAGAGTAGTTAAATGTGTGCTTTTGATTACTGCGGACTCAGTGGGCCAAAGGACCTTTTTTGTGCTGTAACCTCTGTGTTGCACTTTAAATCTATTTTCACCAGAATACTGGTCATCTTACCGAATATTTTCTATTTTGTTTTATGATGCCCCACTGAATCATTTTGAGATGTTTATTAGGTGCCAAAAAAAATGTTGGATAAAGACAAGCTTACCATTGGTACTCATTATGTTTTTCCCTGTAGGGTCTCAAGCAAGGTCGACTGGAAGCAGGCATGGGGAAGACTCCTCGTTCTTAGTTTGTTAGAAAAGTAAGCTTACTTATTTTCATCAGTTCCTGAAGGTGCTTGTACCTGCATGTTTGCAGTTTCAGAGATTATCTAGGTTAATAATCATCTAGGTTAATACTCTGAAGAGAATCAGCGTTAACGTTTCAGGTTGAGTGACCCTTCAGCACAGATGCTGCCCGACCTGCTGCACCTTTCCTGCAATTTCTATTTTTGTCCATGTATTAACCTAGATGGTTAGTAATCTAGAGAATCTCCAAGTTATTTAACTGGGGAGGGAATTGAAATCAAACTGATTCTGTTTTGTCCAAGGTTCACGTGCAGCTGGGGGACATTGAATGACAAACTCTTGCTATCTCTTTATTGCTTCTCCCTAGTTCAGGGGCACAAAAGCAGTTGTAGAGTCCACTTTAGTGTTCAGACTTGCAAATGAAGCTGATTTCTTTTTTCTGGGTGATATCCGTGAATGACCCACAACAAGTCATACCTGACTAAGATCTTTTTTTCCTTTATTCTTGTGGGATGTGGTGATCAGTGGCAAGGCCAGTATTTATTGCTCATCCCTGATTTCCCTTGAACTGAAAGCCATCTAGGCCATTTCAGAAGGCAGTTAAGAGCCAGACATGTTACTGTGGGTCACATGTAGACGTGACCATTTATTCTTTTTACTAAAATGGGCAATTCTCCATCTTCCCACATTATACCCCATTTGTTAGATGTTTGCCTAATCACTTGACATATTTATAACCATTTTTAGGTGCCTTCTGTCTTCTACACAACTGACTTTCAGCTCTACCTCTACCTAACAAGCCTGCGGTCTCTTAATTTAAATCACTTAGATAAATTGTAAAGAGTTGAGGCCTCAGCACTAACTCCTGAGACACATCACTTTTCGTATTTATCTTTCCATAAGTAGTATTATGCTGACAAGATTTGAAACTGACTATGGAAACTGTGTTTGATGGGTACAAAGTCCATTGGGAATTACCCATCGTGCATACTGTGCTTCTGTGCTTGAACTGGGAAAAAAGACTGATTCTTTTTTTTCTCTCTGCAGGTGAACGTTTCTCTCCCAAGGAGAGGAGTGCATCATTTTGCAATGGATTATGTTCAAATGTTATTGGTTTCTGTATGAATAAGCCATTGTTTGGGGATCGTTGGGATTGAGTATCTGCTTTGTATCGAATAGTGAATAAAATATTTTGGTTTCAATTACTTTTGTTTGTTATAAGGCAATAAGTGCACTGATTTGGATGCTGCATAACTGAAAAATTTCCTGAAATTAACTGTTTTTAAACAAATCGTCAACATGCAATGGGTTGTGGATATTCTTTATACCTTAAGCTTTTGATATGTGGTTCTATGGAAAGGGAAGGTATGATCAGAAATAAAGAACAAAAGACTGGCAAGACAGATTTGTCAACATCAGTAAAGGGGAAAAAAAATCATTTGACGTTCGGGGTGTGGAATCTGAATCAATTCTGAACCCTTTCTTTATATCCTAAATTCTGATCAATGTCTGCCAAGATTAAGAACAAGTCTCTGTCTTGAATGGTGCCAGGAAGGGGAATGTTATTGATAGTGAAACATAAGTGTAACTCTACTAGTTACTGACTCATGTACAGAACTACTACCATTAGCAACAACCATATGAAATCGATAACTAATTCATGATCCAGCCCAAATGCTGCTAATGCCATAGTACTATTGGGGAAGACCAGCACAGGTTAAAAACAAACCAGCAATACACTATCAGTGAAGTGGGTAAAACAGTTGAATAAAAAATGGTTATTCTTTGGTTAATTTCTTGACTCCTCAAAACTTTTCCATTATCTTCAATGACATATGTTCAAAGTAATGGAAGACTCATTGCTTGATTTTTTAAAAAAAAAACTCAGCCATGGCTGTGGGAATGCTGATTGAGCCAGCATTTATTGCCCATCCCTGACTGTCCTTGTGAATGTGGTGACCTGCCTTGAATCCTTGGGTGCAGGTAATCCTACAGTAGCATTATGAAGGGAGTGCCAGGATTTTAACCCAGTCATCGTCAGCAGTCCCTTGCAGATGAGGATAACTCCCTTCAACTCTCAGGGTGAGGCCGTAGGTAGCTGTACAGACCGATGTGGCTACCACAGGCAGGTACACTTGTGGCAGGTGGTGGTCATAGGAAGGGGTGGGTAGGGCATCAATGTGACAGGCAAAAGCAGCAGAAGGGTTGCACTATTTTTTTCCTGATGGCAAGTCTCAAGGTGTTCGATGCCTTTCCAGATGCTGCTCTTTCGCTTTGGACAATCTTGGGCCAATGATTCCCAGGTGTCTTTGGGAATGCCACAATTCGCCAGTGAGAACTCAAGACTAGTAACAATAAAGGAATGGCGATTACATTCTAGTAAGAAAGTCATGTTCTTGGAGGGCAACTAGGGGTGGTTGTGTTCCCAAACATTTATTGGTCTTTGAAGTGGTAGAGATGATGAGTCTAGGTGAGTTGCTACAGTGCATCTTGCGATTAGTATGCCCTGCTACCACTGTGCATTTCTGTTTAAGACTGTGAATGTGGTAGATTATTAGTCAATTAGACTTGCCGGGAGGGTGTTGAGCTTCTTGACTTGAACTTCATTTCAATCAAGTAACATCTTACTCATGACTTCTGCCTTGTAGATGATTCAGAGGTGAGTTAGCCTTTTACCTGCTCTTGCATTCACACATTTTATAAGGCCAGTCCAGTTCAGTTTGTGCTGAGTCAAAACCTCCTGTACGTTGACAGTGAGAAATTCAGTGATAGTAATAATGTTCAATTTTAAGAGAGGGTGGGGTGATTGGATTTTGAAGAATGGTTAATTGACTTGAAACCTTAACTCTGTTTCTCCAAATATGCTGCCCAACCTGCTGAGATTTTCCAGCACTTTTATGACTTTCTAGATGTTGAAGAGCTGAAATAGTTTTTAAATTTTGGCTAGATTGTCTGTTTGAGAGAATCATTGCCTGACACTTGGGTGGCATGCAAGTTACTTGCCAATAATCAGGTCGAGCCTGGATATTATCCAGCATTTGGGTACAAACTATTTCGGTACCTGAGGAGTCCCAAATGATTCTGAATATTGTGCGTCATCAACAAATATACCCATTTCTGACTTTATCATAGAGGGAAAATCATTGAAGCAGCTGTACTGATCCATAAATCTTCACATGGTTAGGTCGAGAAAGCTACCACAAGAAACTTCTGCAGAAATTTCCTGGGACTGAGATGACTGACCTCTAATGGTCTCGCTATCTTCCTTTGATTTTGGTATGACTTTAACTAGCGGAGAGTTGTTCCCTAGTTCTCATTAGGGAGCTTTTACCAAGCTCATGTTAATGACATAATTGATCAAATGCTGCTTTAGTATCCAAGACAGTCTCCTTAGAGATCTCTATGAACACAATTGCAAATATGCACAAAATTATCCACAACTTTCTGTAAGTGGTTCACTTAACCAATATTCCTGGCTCTGGTCTCTGTCTGTCTCTTCCACTACTGACAAACTGTAGTAGCCATGTGTACTAATCACAAGATCTTAGAATGTGGATTTTGCTGGTTGGGCCAGATTTTATGATCCATCACATTGCTCATTCTAATTACCCTTCTGAAACTAAAAGTGAGCTATTATTTGAACCACTGCAGTTCATTTAGTATAGATGCCTCCAAACTTCTTTTAGGAAGGGAATTCCAGAAATTTGACCTAGTGACACTGAAGGAATGGTAATATATTTTCAGGTGTGGATGGTGAGTGACTTGGAGGGCAACGTATAGGTAGTTGTGTTCCCATTTTTCTCTTCAGAAGAGTCGACGTTTCAGGCATGAGCCTTCATCGGGAAGTCCCGATGAAGGCCTTATGCCCAAAACATCGACTCTCCAGCTTCTCGGATGTTGCTTAACCGGCTATGCTTTTCTAGCACCACACTGTTCGACTCTGATGTCCAGCATCTGCAGTCCTCAGTTTCTCCTGAGCAGTATTACTGACATGATGGAATGCTCTACTTGTCCCCTATCTGGAAAATGGGAGGGCAAGTGCCGGAGCCCAAGGCATTCCGAACCCATGCTGGTCTGGGAGATTAGTTGTGGACCAGAACCTGGACCGGGAGGAAGTCTGAGCCCTGGCCACCCTGGAGACCGTCCTGGACTGGAGGCCAGCACACGGAGGCAGTGAAGCCTGGTGCACACAGACTCAGTGAAAGGGACTATAATAGAGTACTTTTAGACATATACTTTTTATTCTTATTCTGGACATGAGTAATTTGAGTACTTTTAAAAACTTTGTATTTCTATTGTAGACTATTTTTCTTACTCTTTTAATTCTGTTACAAACACTGAAAGACGCTGTACCTAGGCACTCTGCACTAAAAATGGTGCCAGAGGTGACATTACAAACTTTTCACTACACTCATTTGAGTGCATGTCACAGGAAAGGCTATTCTACTATTTAATTTTGAGGAAGTGAGGTACAAACTATGTTATATCCTGTATACCAAGTCCCCAGAGTTCATTTCATGTTCCCAAAGTGTTTACCTTAGAGGGAAACAAGGCTTTCAAAGTTAAATTTTAATGGGGTGACACTTTTAAGAATTGGTATTTCTCCCTAGATTTATGTGGATTTGCGACTCTTACTAGTAGCGGCTATTGACACAAGTCGGCCAAAACAAAGACTGAACTCAAAAAAAGCTCGGCAAGCTTATCAGCATCTGTAAAAAGTAAAACATAATTAACATAGTCTTTCATCTGAAACGCAACATGCCCCTAACTTGCTGTTGCAATACACTGCAATACCTGAAGCCCGGTGCATGTTGGGAAATGTGTTTGGCTACAACGTGCCGGACTACAACTCCCGTGAAGCATTGCGGGCCCAGTTGTCTGATGGTATAGCGGAGGAGTGTCAGGCTGCGGGGGAAGAGGATGGGTGACTGAGTTGAGTCTTGGGTCGGGGGTTGTGTGAGTACTCGGGAGTCGGAGACAGCACGTGCCAGGTGGAGTGACAGGGAGGTGCGCATAACGCCGGCAGCAGCAGCCGCCGTGGGTCTGTTAGGCCCATCCCTGCTCTGAGAGGTGAGTAATCGGGGGAAGCGGGGCACGGCTGGCCGCTGGAAAAGGCCCCGAACGGGTTCCACGCCTCAGTGTAAAACTTTGACCCTGACAGGTCCCCGCCGGCAGCAGCAGCAGCAGCACCGGCTTGTGTGACCCCCGTGTACCAGCTTCCAGCGTGAGGACTTATAAACATCCACAAAACAGGTGCCCACGCCAAAACCTAGAACATTTAAAACATAGACTTCCTATGATTTAATCAATTCCTAATTGTTTTTATATGCATCTTCGATGAAGGTGAAGTTACGGTTCAGTGGTAGCACTGCGGCCTCTGAGCAAGTCCCATTCGTGAGGTTTTAACGCATAAATTTTGTTGACACTTCCATTCAATTACTGAGTGTATTGCCTTTTCGATATTAAAAGAAGTCTCTCTCTCTGCCTATTCAAGAGCAATAAAATGCTGTTTTGAAGAAAGCCAGTGGTATTTTCATGTTTTGATAAATGTGTTTGAAATGGTTATTTATCACTACCATTTGTAAACCTTCACATTAGTCCATATGTTTCACTAGGTTACAACAGTAGCAACATTTCCAGAGTGCACAATTTATTTGAACGTTACATTATCTATTAGCAGGTGAGAGTTTTGCTGGCTAGTCCAGTATTTATTGTCTGTTCATAATTGTCCTTCTTGAACTGCTCCACTCCATGAAGAGTAAGTGCATGCATAGGGCTGTAGGAAGCGATTCAGAATTTTGATGCAGTGACAGTGAAGGAACAGTGATGTCCAAGTCAGGATGCTGTGTGACTTAGAGGGGATCCTGCAGGTGGTAAAGTTCCTATGTATCTGCAGCTGTTGTACTTCAAGGTACAAATTTGAAAGACACTGTAGAGTCATAGAGATGTACAGCACAGAAACAGATTCTATGGTCCAACTTGTCCATGCTGACTAGATATCCTGAATTAATCGAGACCCATTTGCCAGCACTTAACCAATATCCCTCTAAACCTTTCTTATTCATATACCCATCCAAATCCCTTTTAAATGTTGTAATTGTGTCAACCTCCACCATTTCCTGTTGCAGCTCATTCCATACATGCACCACTCTTTGCATGAAAAAATTACCCCTAAGTCCCTTTTAATCTTTCCCTCTCACCCTAAACCTGTGCCTTCAAGTTTTGAACTCCTCCATCCCAGGGAAAATACCTTGTCTATTTACCCTATCCATGCCCCTCATAGTTTTATAAAGCTCTGTAAAGTCACCCCTCAGCCTTCGATGCTCCAGGGAAAACAACCCCAGCCTTTTCAGCCTCTCTCTATAGTTCAAATCCTCCAACCCTGGCAACATTCTTATAAATCTTTTCTGAACCCTTTCAAGTTTCACAGCATCCTTCCGGGAGGGGGAGACCAGAATTGCACACAATGTTCCAAAAGTGCCCTAACCAATGCCCTGTAAAACTGCAACATGACCTTCTAACTGCTATACTCGATGCTCTGACCAATAGAGGAAAGCATACCAAATGCTGCCTTCAATATCCTGTCGTCCTGCAACTCCACTTTCAAGGAGCTATGAACCTGCACCCCAAGGTCTCTTTGTTCAGCAACACTCCCAGGACCTTAATATTAAGATGTAATTCCTGCCCTGATTTGCCTTCCCAAAATGCAGCACCTCACATTTATCTAAATTAAACTCCATCTGCCACTTGAAGGAGCAAGAGTGAGTTTCTGCAGTAAATCTTGTAAATGCTATACACTGCATTTCTTCTGTGTTGAGTGTGATGAGTGAATGTTGAAGGTGCTAGATCAAACAAGCTGTCCTGAATGATGATAAGCTTGAAGAAAGTGAGGACTGCAGGTGCTGGTGAGTCAGTCAGAAAGTATGACACTGGAAAAGCACAGCCAGTGAAGCAGCATCTGAGGAGCAGAAGAGTTTTGAACATAAGCTGTTCATCAGGAATGTTAAGCTTGTTGAGTATTTTGGAACTGCAGTCTACCAGGGAGGTATGGATTCCATCAGGTTGGAGACTTGTGTGCTGTAAATGGTGTGTAGGTTATGAGGAATCAGGAGATGGGTGACTTGCAGCCTCTGACCTGCTGTTGTAGCTCCAGTATTTGTATGGACTATCCAGTTCAACTTCTGTTAAGGAGTAATCCTTAGTTATTTAATTGTGCGAATTCACTGCATGGCCTCTGTTTCTGTTCTCATTACAGCCTTGGTTCAAACATGAACAAAATACCTTCTTTGTAATCTCATCCATTATGTCAATTGTACTCTCACTGTTGGTATCCATCCAACTGACGCTCAGTCCCCTACCATCTAGAAGCACGTGGACAGCAGATATATGGAAACATATCACTTGCCAATTTCTCTCCAAGTCACTCACCATTCTGACTTAGAAATATATTGCCGTTCCTTCGCAATTGCTATTTCAAAATCCTCTCTCATAACATAATGTGTGTACCTACATCAAATCATAGAATCCCTACAGTATGGAAGCAGGCCATTTGACCCATTGAGTCCACACACACCCTCTAACATCTCCTGCAGATCCACTCCCCTGTCCTATCCCTGTAACTCTGCCTTGCCTTAGCCTGCACATTCCCTGGGCAGGTGAGCACAGCCAATCCACCTAACCTGCACATTTTTGGAATGTGGGAGAAAACTGGAGCACCTGGAGGAAAATCGCACAGACTGTCACCCAAGGGTGGAATCAAACCCAGGTCCCTGGTGCTGTGAAGCAGCAGCGTTGACCACTGTGCTGTCCTACAAGTGGACTACAATAATGAAGAATGCTGCTTCCCATCACAACCAGAAGAACAATTTGGGATGGGTAATAAAAGTGAACTGAGCCACTATAACCCTCATCTCACAAATAAATTAATAAAAACATTCTGGATGAACCCACATGAGGAAGTGTCATGTCCAGCTTATCAAAACCATTCAGGATCTTAAAATCTTCGAGAAAGATATTAGTCACTCTTCTAAACTCTGAAGAGAACCAGCCCTGTCTGTTGTATGTATCTGCATAAGACAATCCACATATTTCAAATATCATGTAGTAAACTCCTCAGAGCTGCCCGAATGTGTTTATTTCCTAAAATAAGGAGACCAAAACTGCACACCAAATGAGATGTAATCTCGTTAATAACTTGAACTGAACCAAAACATTCTTTCATATTCAGTTGCTCTTATAATAAAGTAGACAATCCTATTAATTTTCTTAACTGCTGTACCAGCATACTGCCTTTTTCAATTCATGCACTATAACACCAAGATCCCTTTGCACTTGGGAATTCTGCAGTCATGCTCCAATTAAGTAGTACACTACATTTTAATTATTCCTATGAAAGTGACCATTTTTCCAATATTAGATTTTTTTTGTTACCTCACTCAACCTATCTACATCTGTAACACCCTTACATCATCTTTGTATCACTTTAGTGTGTGTCATGGTGATGCCTGTGAATTTAACTGCCATGCCTGAGATGTAAATTGTAGAAGGTTGAGGCCCAGCACAGACTACTGTGGGAGTCCACTCACCAGATGCTGGTAATCAGAGAAGTACCCATTTAAGCATATTTTATTTTATGCCAGCGAGTCAATCTTCTCTCCACACTAATATGTTACCGTCTACACGATGAGCTTTTGTTATTTGCAATAATCTTTGTTATGCCATCTTATCAAATGCTTTGTGGAAATGCAGATATAGTATGCTGATATAAACTCTTCTTTATCCACAGCACGTGTTGCATCTGCAATGAATTCCAATAAATTGGTTAATAATGATATCCCTTTATTATAACCATGTTGACAACCCAATTATGTTGAAATTTTTAAAATGATCACCTTGAATCCCTTTATCAATCAATTCTAAAACATTCTCTATGACAGATGATGAATAAACTATTCAACTTTCCTGTTTTATGCCTCCCTCACTTCTTAAATAGAGGGGCTTCACTCACTGCTTTCCAGTCTGTTGGAATCTTTTCTGAATTTAAGGAAATTTGGAAAATTTAACGCCATTTGACATATTACCTCATTGGCTCCCACTCAAAACCCCCCTAAGATGAAGTCCATTTGATGTAGAGATCTGTCCACAGCTGTTTGCTTAGTACCAGTTCCCTTGTGATTGGTACTTTCACTAAATTCCTCTCTCCGTCCACCTGGTTCATTGCTATTACTGTGTTTCACTTTGTATTTTCTATAATGAAGACAGAAGCAAAATATTTGTTTGTTACATCCATCATTTCCTTACCTCCTATTAACTCCCCATTTTCATTGTCCAGAAGAACAACACTCACTTCACTCTTTTTCTTTTTGAAAACCTGTAGAAACTCCTGTTATCCAATTTTTACATTTCTGTGTAGCTTCATCTCACACTCGAATTTCTTCCTCCAATTAACTTTTTAGTCATTTGCTGCTGTCCTTTACATTGGGAGCAGCCATCTGACCTGCCAGTCATCTTGGTGCAGCAGTGTACTTAGGTTTGATGCTTTCCCTTGAGAATTTTTCTTTATAGTAGAAATATGTATATTCTGAGTTCTGAAATATCCCAATAAATGCCTAGAATAGTTGTTCACTTCAGCTGGCTCAGCTTTCATGCCCACATATGCCATTATTTAGGCTTAAAATAAAGTCTTAGCCCCAATCTTCTCCCTTTCAAACTGGGTGTAAAATTTAATGATGTTGTGTCACAGCTACCAATGCCAGCCTTAATTGTAAAGTCTTTAATTAATCTTATCACATTGCACAAAACCATATCTAATATAATCTGTTCTTAGGTTGCTTCTAAAACATTGTGCTCTAAGAAGCTATCTTGAAAGCATTCTATGAACTCCACATTTAGGCTACTACTGCAAACCTGATTTTCCAGTTTATATGTAGACTTAAGTTACCCATGATTATTATCATCCCTTTATTTCAAACACCCGATATTTTTTATTGTATTTTAAACGACAGTGCTAACTCCTCCACCTTTACTTCCCGTTTTTCTCTAATGTCCTGTACCCCTCTTCAGAACACAATGTTTGTCATCCTGAAGCCTGTCTCCAGATTGACTCTCCTATCCCTATTTATTTATTTCACTGTGCACTGTATTGATTAGATTAGACTACTTACAGTGTGGAAACAGGCCCTTCGGCCCAGCAAGTCCACATCGACCTGCCTAAGCGCAACCCACCCAGACCCATTTCCCTACATTTACCCCTTCACCTAACACTACGGGCAATTTAGCATGGCCAATTCACCTAACCTGCACATTTTTGGACTGTGGGAGGAAACCGGAGCACCCGGAGCAAACCCACGCAGACACGGGGAGAATGTACAAACTCCACACAGTTGCCTGAGGCGGGAATTGAACCCAGGTCTCTGGCGCTGTGAGGCAGCAGTGCTAACTACTGTGCCACCGTGCCACCCACAAAAGCATTGTGGAGAATGTGGGCATCGATCCCACTACCTCTCTCATACTAAGCCAGTGATCTACCATTTGAGCTAATTCCCCGACAGCATGCAAAGATATTGAGGGGGCACCCTTTGCAAGACAAAGCTTTTCACTGTGCCTCAGTACAGGTGACAAAAATTCAATTCACTACCAGTTCATTTGCTTTATAAATACTTGATACACATTTTCATTTATTTGTTTCATCTAGCCTTGATTGGTATATTCCTAGGTTTATTTCTTTCTGCCCCTTTTGGCCATTCTCTGACCCTCCTTTTCTATATTACTATTTTCCTTTGTTGTGGTTCTGTTCGCCGAGCTGGAAATTTTTGTTGCAAACGTTTCGTCCCCTGTCTAGGTGACATCCTCAGTGCTTGGGAGCCTCCTGTGAAGCGCTTCTGTGGTGTTTCCTCCAGCATTTATAGTGGTCTGTCCCTGCTGCTTCCGGTTGTCAGTTTCAGCTGTCCGCTGTAGTGGCCGGTATATTGGGTCCAGGTCGATGTGTTTGTTGATGGAGTTTGTGGATAAGTGCCATGCTTCTAGGAATTCCCTGGCTGTTCTTTGTTTCACTTGCCCTATAATGGTAGTGTTGTCCCAGTCGAATTCATGTTGCTTGTCGTCTGCGTGTGTGGCTACTAAGGATAGCTGGTCGTGGCGTTTCGTGGCTAGTTGATGTTCATGGATGCGGATCGTTAGCTGTCTTTCTGTTTGTCCTATACAGTGTTTTGTGCAGTCCTTGCATGGGATTTTGTACACTACATTAGTTTTGCTCATGCTGGGTATCGGGTCCTTCGTTCTGGTGAGTTGTTGTCTGAGGGTGGCTATTGGTTTGTGTGCTGTTATAAGTCCTAGTGGTCGCAGTAGTCTGGCTGTCATTTCAGAGATGTTCTTGATGTATGGTAGTGTGGCTAGTCCTTTGGGTTGCGGCATGTCCTCGTTCCGTTGTCTTTCTCTTAGGCATCTGTTGATGGAATTGCGTGGGTATCCGTTTTTGGCGAATACCTTATACAGGTGTTCCTCTTCCTCTTTTTGCAGTTCTGGTGTACTGCAGTGTGTTGTGACCCTTTTGAATAGTGTCTTGATGCAACTTCTTTTGTGTGCGTTGGGGTGGTTGCTTTCATAGTTCAGGACTTGGTCTGTGTGTGTGGCTTTCCTGTATACCTTTGTGGTGAATTCTCCACAAAGAGAATTCTGCGCAAAACACTATATAGGACAAACAGGAAGACAGCTAACGATCCGCATCCATGAACATCAACTAGCCACGAAACGCCACGATCAGCTATCCTTAGTAGCCACACACGCAGACGACAAGCAACATGAATTCGACTGGGACAACACTACCATTATAGGGCAAGTGAAACAAAGAACAGCCAGGGAATTCCTAGAAGCATGGCACTCATCCACAAACTCCATCAACAAACACTTCGACCTGGACCCAATATACCGGCCACTACAGTGGACAGCTGAAACTGACAACCGGAAGCGGCAGGGACAGGCCACTATAAATGCCGGAGGAAACACCACAGAAGCGCTTCACAGGAGGCTCCCAAGCACTGAGGATGTCACCTAGACAGGGGACGAAACGTCTGCAACACAAATTCCCAGCTCAGCGAACAGAACCACAACAACGAGCACCCGAGCTACAAATCTTCACCCAAACTTTGAACTATTTTCCTTTCTTACCTTGTTTCTGTTCTTTGATATACTGGATTTTTCCACATTTGATCCCTTGCCTCATTATTTAGTTTAAAATCCTCTCTACGTTACAGGTTTTGGGGTGTACAAGAGCTCTGGTCTCAGCATGGTTTGTGAGTAGACCATTCCAAAGGTATAGCATCACTTATACCAAACTACTGCCAGTGGCCCACTAATTGAAACTCTTCTCCCACACCAGTCTTTGCACTATGCATTCATTTCTCAGATTTTATGTACGTTATGCCAATTTGCACATGACTCAGATGATAATCCAGATGTTCTAACTTCTGAGGTACCATGTTTTTAGTGCCTAGTTCCTCAATTGCTATATACAGAAACACTTTAATTGTTCTTCCCATGTTGTTGATATCTATATGGACTGTGACCATTGGATTACTAACCCCTAGAATATGGAAAGTAGGACTTTGCAGAGTCAAAGGTCTGAATCTGCTCTGCATTCTGCTCATGAAGTCACCTCTTGCTCTGCCACTCTGTTCATATGGTCGATCCCACCCATCACCCTACACCTGCAGCTCTCCCCCACCTGGCTATTCTGCTCATGCAACCTTGCCACTCCATTCTCACAGACTTTCATCCTACCTGAACACTCTGCTCATCGACTTTCCTCTTGTCAGTCTGCTCACAAAGCCCTTCCCTCTCATTCCACCTCAGTGTCCACACACCACTTTCTGCCCCACTACAAAGATCACTTAGTGCTTATCTGAGACATTGCCACTCTGCTCACTGCTGCCTCCCTACCACTTCACTCCACTGCTCTGGTCTTGCACCCTTTCCTCCACTTTGCTATTCCATTCCTTAATCACTTAGCTTGCCGTGCCACTCTGCTCTCAAACCCTTCCCCTCCACCAATCTGATCCTATGATCCTTCCAATTTTCATTCTGGTGGAGCAAAGTCAGACGCTGGAAATTCTGTGTTGAGTAACTCGTCTCCTGATTGGTTAAAGCTGGTCCTGCATCTGCAAAGCATAGCAGTCTGATGGAATACCCTCCAGTTGCTAAATAATGCAGCTCAAGCAGCTTGGCACTGTGCGGGGTAAAGCTTGATTGGCAGCCCATCTAACATCTTCAATATTCACACCCTCCACCATTAATACCATCTGCACTACCACCTGCAGAGTCCCTTGGAAGTCACACATCGTCTTGATATTGTTGTTCCTTCAGTGTTGCTGGGTTAAAATTCCACAACTCCCTAACACTATTGTGGATGGGCCCTCACCACATGATCTGCAGTAATCCAAGAAGGCTGATTACCACTGCCCCCTCAAAGTATTCTGGTTGCAGTAATAGTGCTTACCTAGCCAATGCTGTCTCCATTCCGCAAATGACAAAATCTCCTTATGTTCTAGTCAACCTCTTTTAAGTTTTGATTTGTCTTCCTCTGATCCATTTCCCCACATGAAATTCCATTTGTTACAATTTGTCCACTAATTTAATTTTTTTTGCCATTTTGTTGATCCTGTTGACATCTACACAATGTAAGAGCCTCATAATGTAGTGTTATATACAGCTCTTTCTTCTTCCACAAGTTTTTAAAATTCACTTTCAGCACATGGGCATTGCTGGTTGGGCCAGCATTTATTGCCTATCCTAATTGCCTTGTGAAGTGATGAACTGCTTTCTGGAACTGTTGCAGTCCATTTGGTGCAGGTATAACCACAACACTGGTAGGTCATGAATTCTACAACTTTGACCCAGTGACATTGAAGGAACAATGATATATTTCCAAATCTGGAATGTGAGTGGTTGAGAGAGGACTTGCAGTTGGTGGTGTTCCCATATACTGCTTGCCTTGGCCTTCCAGTTGGTAATGGTGCTGCGTTTGGAAAGTGCTCTCAAAGAAATGTTAATGCATTTCTGATGAGCATCAATGATGAAGAAATTGTAGTTTACATTCTGAAGATATGCTGGGATGGTGAGTGATCATACCCAGCTTTATCTCTTTGGAGTAGAGTTTAAGGAAGGTGGAAAGAAAGGTAGTGATGGAGTTTGGGCTGTATACTATAAAAGTATGGCCACAAGTAGTATAATGGAAGAAAATGGGGATTAAAAAAGGCCAGAAATGTAGAGTTCTTGGAGTATTTTGAGCAAGAGGAGATTTCAGAATTAGGAGGGGTAAGGCCCACACTTGGAAGAAAGTGTTAAAATCAAGGCATTTATTGACCCGTAACTATTATAGGTGGCTGAGGAAAGGAATGATGGTTGAATGGGATATGGCTGGCCATATTAGAAGCTGAAGTTTACAGTTGGCTGAAGACAGGAAACCCACTGGGAGAACATTGGAATAATCAAATCTAGAGGTAACTGAGGAAAGGATCGGGGTTTCAGCAGTAGATGGGCTGATGCAGGACAGAAATGGCTGATGATGTCAGCTACTTAACTGGTTAGAATTCTGTCTTTGTCACTTTGTTACCATTTTGGAGTGCTGCAAGTGTCCACATTATTGCTGCTCCAGTAATAGCTTATTAAGAAGCAAAGTGGAAAATGTGCCCCCTTCTGGGTTCAGCTCAGTATGGGAGGTGATAGCCTAGTGGTATTGAGGCTGGACTGTTAATCCAGAGATTCAGATAATGTTCTGGGGACCTGGGTTCGAGTCCCTCCATGGCAGATGGTGGAATTTGGATTCCATACATCTGGAATTAAGAATCTAATGATGACAATGAATTGATTGTCAGAAAAACCCATCTGGTTCAGTAATACCCTTTAGAGAAGGAAACTGCCATCCTTACCTGGTCTGGCCTACATGTGTCTCCAGACTCTCAGCGTTGTGGTTGACTCGTAACTACCCTCTGGGCAATTAGGGATGGGCAATAAATGCTGCCTAGCCAGCGATGCCCACATCCCATGAATGAATAAAGAAAAAAAAATGTCACAGTTGGATGCTTTACGCAGGTGAACTTTTGGGCAGAAATGTCAACACGTGAACGGATTAGTCAGAAAAACTTGCTGGTTCACCTAGCTTAATCTTCTGCATCACGATTAATATTCCTGGCCCATTATATGCTAAGTAATCTAATGGAAGAGATGAGAAACTAGATGTTTTTTGGGGAAAAAACCCTATCTGGGAGAAGCAAATCTAGTAAAATTAACCAGTTGGACAGTGCTTGGCTGTTGGATCCTTTTGATAAGTTTTTGGATCCTGTTGAAATAGTTTGAAACTGTTATAATCTGTACCAAAATGGATTGCAAAGCACCTGTACAGGTTAAATTATCGACTGCTTGTTTTGTAACATACCTAAAATCATGAATGATGTGAGATACGTGTAAGTGATTAATTTGAAGATTTTTGGTGCTAATAAATGCTGCTTTATGATATTTGTCTTCCTGTATCTTGCAGAATGTTTCGCCGCTCAAGACTCAGCATAAAACCTAATGTGAAACCTGGTGGAAGAGGCTCATCACAGACAAGCAAGGAAGATGACAAGGACCATACCTCCGTCCAGCAATCAAGTCCTGAAAGAAACACTTCCAATGAAAATGATGCTTCTGAGTCTCAAGTTGTGATATCAGTTCCGCCAGTGCCACCGCCTAATGCAAGCAGAGAACAGGAAGAAAGAGATGACCCAGATGAGCAGCAGGAGAATGTTCCAATTAATAAGTTAGTATTGAATTCATTTGAACACTGGTCTAAGCTATCATAATCTTAATCATCAACTTCCTGTTCTAATATTTTCCGTCTATGCACCAGCTGCAGTTTTTAACTGCCTCATAAGAATATAAAAATAGGAATGGGAGTAGGCCATTTCAGCTCCTTGAGCCTGCCATGCCATTCTAGAAGATTGCAGCTGATGTGTCCCAGGCCTAAACTCCTCTGATGTCAGCTACTCAGAGCCCTCAACTTTTGATATTTCAAAAATTCTGTCTACCTCCTCTTTAAGTGCTTTCAGTGATCTAACTTCTACAGCTCTCAGGGATAGAGAATTCTGCAAATTCTGTGCACTCTGAGATAAGAAATTCCTTTGTATCTGAGTTTTAAATGACTGCCTCCCTTATTCTGTAACTGTGTCCCCAGTCTGAGTTACCGCCATGAGCGGAAGCATCTGCCCTCTCAAGCCCCTCAGAATCTTGTATGTTTCAGGAAGATCAACCTTCATTCTTCTGAAGACTTAAGCTGTTTAGTTGCTTTCGATAACATAACCACTTCATCCGAGGAATAAATCTAGTTAATCTGTTTGAATTGCTCCTACTGCAATATATTCTTTATTTAATACGGGGACCAAACATATACACAAGTGTGCCATCACCAGCACCCTGCACATTTGAAGGAAGACTTTATTTTTTAAAATTCAAACCATCTTGTAATGAAGGGCAAAATTGTATTTACTTTCTCAATTACATCTGCATCTGCGTAATAGCTTCTTGGGTTTCATGCGAGAACACCCAGAAATCTATATGCTGTAGCTTTTTGGAATTTTTTCAATATAAATAATATTCTAACTTTTGATTCTTCCTACCTTATAATTTCCTGCAATAAACTCCATTTGCCAAGTTGTTGCCCACTAACTCAATATACCTATATGCCCTTGTTGATTTCTCATGTCATCAGCGCGAAATGCCCTCCTATGTATTTTTGTGTCATCAGCAAATTTGGATAGATTACACTCTACCCCCTCCTCCAAATTATTATAAATAATAAATAATTGAGGCCCTAGGACTGATCCTTATGGCTCTCCACATCTTCCTAACCTCAAGAGAACCCATTAATCTATTTTGTGCAATGATCCTTTACGTGCCATCTTATTGAATGCCTTCTTGAAATCTGAATGCATTATCAAAGAACTCAAGCAAATTTATCAAACATGATTTCCTTTTCACAAAATCATGTTGTCTCTGTTTGATTGCATCAGGTTTTTCTAAATTTCTTGTTGCTTCTTTCTTAATAAGGGACTCCCAATGACAAATGGAAGGCTAATTGTCCTGTAGTTTTCTGTCTTCCGTCTCTGTCCCTTTTTGAATGTCATATTGCCATTTTCTCAATCTGCTAGAACCCTCCTGAAGTTCATTGAGTTCTGGAATATATTGACCAATGCCTTCACTACCTTTGCAGTCAGTTCCTCCAAAACCCTTGGATGAAGATTGTCAGGTCCTTGTGACCTATCTGTCTTTAATTCCAATAGTTTGTGAAATACCTTGTCCTTTATCCACCAGAAAAACTCTGTCAAAAGAACTTTGTTCTCTTAGCACCTTGTTTATCTGACACCTTTGGGATGTTTATGGTTTCCTCCACCGTGAAGACTGACGCAAAATATTGCTTTAAATTATCTGCTATTTTCCTGTTTCCTGTTGTCAATTCCTCAGTTGTATTCTATCAGGATTCTACACTCACTCTATCTACTTTGTTACATATCTGTAGAAGCTTTTACTATTTATTTTAGAACATAGAACAATACAGCGCAGAACAGGCCTTTCGGTCCTCGATGTTGCGCTGACCTGTGAACTATTCTCAGCTCGTTCCTGTACACTATCCCAAAATCATCCATTGCTTACCTAAGGATTGTTTAAATCTCCCTAATGTGGTTGAGTTGACTACATTAGCAGGTAGGGCATTCCACGCCCTTACCACTCTCTGCGTAAAGAACCTGCCTCTCACATCTGTCTTAAATCTATCATCCCTCAATTTGTAGTTATGCCCCCTCGTACAAGCTGACGTCATCATCCTAGGAAAAAGACTTTCACTGTCTACCCTATCTAATCCTTTGATCATCTTATATGTCTCTATCAAATCCCCTCTTACTCTTCTTCTTGCCAATGAGAACAGACCCAAGTCGCTCAGCCTTTCCTCATAAGACCTTCCCTCCAGACCAGGCAACATCCTGGTACATCTCCTCTGCACCTTTTCCAATGTTTCCACATCCTTCCCGAAATATGGGGACCAGAACTGTACACAATATTCCAAGTGCGGCCGCACCAGCGTTTTTGTATAGTTGCAGCATGATATTGCGGCTCCGGAACTCAATCCTTCTACTAATGAAACCGAACACACCGTATGCCGCCTTAACAGCACTAGCCACCTGGGTGGCAACTTTTAGGGATCTATGTACATGGACTCCAAGATCCTTTGCACATCCACACTACCAAAAATCTTTCCATTGACCCAGTACACTGCCTTCCTGTTATTCTTCCCAAAGTGCATCACCTCAAATTTAGCTATACTGAACTTCATTTGCCACCTCTCAGCCCAATTCTGCAGTTTATCCAAATTCCCCTGCAACCTGTAACATTCTTTCACACTGTCTGCTACTCCACTGACTTTAGTGTCATCTGCAAATTTACTAATCCATCCACCTATGCCTGCGTCTAGGTCATTTATAAAAATGACAAACAGCAGTGGTCCCTAAACAGATCCTTGTGGTACACCACTAGTAACCGGACTCCAGACTGAATATTTTCCATCAACCACCACTCACTGTCTTTTTTCAGAAAGCTAGTTTCTAATCCAAACTGTTAAATCGCCCTCCATTCCATGCCTTTGCAATTTCCCCAATAACCTACCATGTGGAACCTTATCAAAAGCTTTACTGAAGTCCATGTATACCATATCAACCGCCCTACCCTTGTCTACATGCTGGGTCACCTTCTCAAAAATCTCAATGAGATTTGTGAGATATGACCTGCCCTTGACAAACCATGTTGACTATCTGAAATCAAATTGTTGCTTGCTAGATGATTATAAATCTTATCTCTTATAATGCTTTCAAAAGCCTTTCCTACAATAGAAGTAAAGCTCACTTGTCTATAATTACCTGGGTCATTTCTACTGCCCTTCTTGAACAAGGGCACAACATTTGCAATCCTCCAGTCCTCTGGTCCCAAACCTGTAGACAATGACGACTTAAATATCAAAGCCAAAGGCTCTGCCATCTCCTCCCTATTTGCTAAATTGTTTTCATAGTGTATTTCCTCTCTTGTGAGCCTTTTGGTCATCTGCTGCTGATTTCATAGTATTATAGAATTGCGTTAGTGTAGTTAGAGGCCATTCAGCCCATTGGATCTGTACCAACCCTCCAAAGCACATTCCACTGACCCCAAACCCATTGCCCATTTAATCTTGTTAATTCCCCTGAATCTATGCTCCTGTGTTGTAGTATGTTCTCCAGTTGGGGCTATACTCAATAGCTTTCTTTGGCTGGGAATGCGAGTGCATGGGTAGCATAACCTGAATACTGTCCTTTATGTTCATTGACAAACGTGTGTATTTCAGGGTTGATTCTTTATCCTGGCAAATTCACCTAACTTGCCCATGCCTGGAAACTATGGGCAATTCAGCATGGTCAATACATATCTTTTGTGGGAGGAAACTGGAGCATCCAGTGGAAACCCCTGCAGACATAGGGAGAATGTGGAAACTCGAAGCAGACAATCACTCAAGGCCTGCAACACACCTGGGTCCCTGGTGCTGTGAGGCAGCAGTCCTAGGCACCTACCCTACCTCCTTTTCCTTTTGGCTTATTTATACAATACATTGACTCCCTTTGATTATTCAATTCCCAGTCTCAGACTTATAGTACTTGACAACTACACCATTATATTACAATTTAATACAGGTGATTTGATCGTATTGTCTCTGTCCATCCTTTTACCAGTAAAAGTGTGACCAATTCAGCATAGAAGAGCATTCTAGAAATTTGATTATGTTGTACTGAGATTTTATCTTGGACTAATTGCCAGTCAAATCTTAGATTGACTGGTTTGTGGCACCTTGCTGAATGCCTTTGCAGTGTCACAGCAATGGGTACTCGTCTCAATGTGTTGTTAAGTATAAACAGAGAGTGAATCATACATAATTGCTGAACGCCTACATAAGTTTGCCAAACAATTGGTGAGACCAAGCACTTGAAACTTGAAAGACTTTCACTGCTGAAATGACAAAATCTCAGTAATAAAATCTTTTAAATTCACAGGTTTAGCTTCTGGAGTGCAAATCAATTCAGTGATGGTGTGAAATAGCTGGGTTTAGATCAGCCAGAGCTATATATTCTTTTGAATTTGCTTTTACGTTAATCAACAGAAAGAAAATTGGGTATTTGCTCCTCACTATTTCCCATTTCTGAAGTTAAATTTCCCTTTAGTTTTTTAAAAATGTTTGCTTATGATAAGTTTAAAACAAAACACTGCTTTGTGTAGATTATTGTTGGGGTGAAGAGTCAAAATAGACTTCTGTTATGGACTCGGCCAGACCACTCAAAACATTCTTAAGCAGGCAGGCCCAGAGCATTACTTTGCAATTTGTTTCTGTAAATGTACAGTGAAAATTATCAAGTAGGTTAGCTAGGTTGATTTTAAAACACAAAAAATTATTCACAGAATCACACAATGAAACACAAAGAACTGAATAAAGAACCCCTACAGAACTCAACCCATCCAACTAGACTAAATTATGCTGTTCCAAATATACAAACAGTCCTAATAAGCAAACTTCCTTTAAAAACCAGTAAAAATGGAACACATGATTTCAGGTTGAAGTTGAAGGGCAGAAAGCGAGAGAGAGAGTTTCCACACAGTTCCCTGTTGAACTTCCAACCAGTTCTAGACTGAACTAAAACTGCTCAGCTCAGCTAGAAAGGTGAGCACTCCCCTTTCATTATACAGGTCACTTCTAAAACATGACCACTTTGGTCTGAAGTCTCATCTGTTTACCTATAAACAAAAGGCCTCTCAAAATCCTTTTTATCTCTGTACCAAACCAGACTGATTGGAGCCTGGCCTGGTTTATTGCCCATCTGAATAAAATCAAGGACAGAGTCTACTTGAGCCCAGGAACAGCTTTTAGGAAAAAAAGGGATTAGCTTTGTGACACTTAAAGTAAAATAATTATTTTTAGTCCATATGTAGTCTATTGGATTAGAAATTATCAGGCATGTTGTGAAGGAATAGTTCAAACTACTAAGTACAATAAATCAATGGAGGCATTAAAATCCACTTGTGAAAATGTTAGTAAGAAATACTAATTTCCTACATTTTTCAAAGGGTCTAAGTAATTCTGGTCCAAAATCATTGCATGCTGATGAGTCTTTTTGACTTGTGTCCAAGAGACAAACAAACAAAATGGTGGTGTAATGTTAATGTCACTGAACTAGTAATTTTGAACTCCTCCAGGTTCATATTTTGGAGACATAGCATATGGTATAATTTGAATTTGTAAAAAATTGGGATAAAATGCTAGCCTAATGGTGATCATGTAACCACTTTGATTGTTGTAAAATAGCTGATCTAGTTCACTGCAGTCATTTAGGGAAGGGAATCTGCTGTCCTTACCTGGTCTGGTCTTTGTGATTTCATACCCACAGCAATGTGGTTGATACTTAACTGGCCTCTGGGCAATTAGCCATGGGCAAAAAATGCTGGCCTAGCCAGCGATGTCCACATCCTGTGAACAAATTTTTAAAAGATTAGTTGTACTGAAAAGTTTTTGGCTAATGAGCCATAACAATAAAACAGAATTATTTTTTACCTTTAACCTGGACATTTTGAGAAATAAATGGATTGAATGATGTGAGGACCACATAGACCATAAATATTTCAGTCTGCACCCAAGTCTTTCTGGGTAATTTCAGACAAAATGGTCATAGGGATGTTATAGGAGGCCTCAGTGTTCTAGGATAACAAACATATAGCTTTTATCTTTGATCTCTTTCTTTTGCCCTTAATTGTTTTCTGGTGATTGCCTCTCCTTTCTGCTGAATGTGTGTTTGAGTAGAGCAATGAAAAATTGGCGATGATATTTCTTAAAGATAACTTGTCCACTGATGTTCACTTATCATTCACATTCTGAGTTGGAAATTAGCCATTCATTTAGGAACCTGCAGTCATGAAAACTCACCACACTTTAATATCAGTCATGACGTTTGATGTAAAGGAATGAAAATTGGAGCATTTTTATTGTCAAATTTCTTGGAGCAGTCTGAGCTCTGGATACAAACTAAGATACAGTGATGCAGCAGGAAATGTGGCAGACTTGGGTATTTACATCTTTAATCTTTAGTTCCTGGTTTCCATTACCATCTTCTTTTGCCTTGTGCTTCCATGCTTTTTGTCACTGACTTTGTCTTTTTACTGGCCTTCCCCTTATTTTCTTCTTCCCTCCCACTACCCCTCTTTTCCTGATCTCTGCTAACACTAATACTCTCTACCATTTGCTAGTTCTGATAAAGTGTAATCAATCTGAAAGATTAATTCTCAGATAGTTGCCTAACCTTTTTATTCATTCATGGGATGTGGGCTTTGCTGGCTGGGCAGTATTTATTGTCTACCTCGAATTGTCCTTGATAAGGTGGTGGTGAGCTGCATTATTGAATAGCTGCAGTCCATTTTATTTAGATATACCCACAATGCTGTTACAAAGGGTGTTCAGTTCATATTCTGGTCAATGATAATACCCCTAGGATGTTAATAATTAGGAATTCAGGAAGGGTAATGCTGGAAGTCAAGGGTGACAGTTAGATTATATCTTATGGGAGATGGTAATTGCTTGACATTCATGTGGTGCATATGTTACTTACTGTTACTCAGCTCAAGTCTGGAGTTTATCCTTGCCTGGAGTTTGTGGCATGGACTATTTCATTATTTCAGGAGTTGTAAATGGTGCTGAATATTGTGTAATTATCAATGAACATCTCCACTTCTGATCTTACAATGGAATGTCATTGATGAAGCAGCTGATGATGGTTGGGCCTGAGACACTGCCTGAGGAACTGAGCCCTGTTGTGGTGCAGTGGCAGTGTGCCTACCACTGAGCTGGGAGGCCTGGGTTCAAGTTCCACCTGCTTCAGAGCTGTACAATAACATTGCTAAACAGTATGATTAGAAAAATAAGGTACCCTGTGGAACTCCTGTAGTAATGTCCTGCCTTGAGGTGCAACTGACTGCAACAACCTCAACCATATTCCTGAACGCTAGGTATGATGTAACCCAGTGGAGAGTTTTCCCTCTGATTCCCTTTGACTCTAATTTTGCTTAGAGTCTGCAGTCGGTCAGAGCAGTTACTCTAGCTTCCGCTCTGGGGTTTGGCTGTTCTGTTCATATTTTAACCAAGCCTAGAGGTGAACAGGAGTAAAGCAGCCCTCGTGGACCACAAACTGAGCATCAATGAGCAGGTTATTGCTAAGCAATTGCTCCTTGATAACAATATTGATGATGTCTCCTATGATCTTTACTAATAATTGAGAGTAGACTGGAGAGTTGGTAATTGACCAGGGTTGGATTTGTCCTGCCTTTCGTGCCAGGACATGGCTGGGCACTTTTTATATGTTAGTATCTGTCCTGAAACAGCTTGTTTAGAGGAACACGTCTGTACACGTCTTCTGTAATATTACTAGGATATTATTAGGGCACATATCATTGCAGTATTCAGTGCCTTCATTATTTCTTCATATCACAGAATGAATCAATTTAATTGAAGCCTGACATCTGTGATACTCAGGATTTCTGGAGAGGCTGAGGTGGTCATCCAACACTTCTAGCTGAAGGTTGTCACAAATACCTTTTATACTGACATGTTGGGCTCCATTGTTATTGAGGGGGAGAGGAGATTCACCAGCAATTTAGTGCAATTCAGCTATGAAAAGAGACGAAATAGATTGGTGTTGTTTTACTTAGAGCAGAGAAGGCTGAAAAGGGAACTGATTAAGTTGTACAAAGTTCTGAGAGATGTAGAGTGAGAAATATTCCTATCTGGTAGACCAGTCAATTACCAGGTGGCACAGTTTTAAGTTGGATACAAGAAAGTTAGATGCCTAAAAGGATAGTAGAGGTGGGAGTCCTCAAGACATTTAAGAACTGTTTAGATGAGCACTTTGAATGCCATAACATGCATGGCCTTAAGTCAAGTCCTGGAAAGTGTGGTCAGCAAATATAGATGCTTGATGACCAGAGTGGGCACAGTATACCAAAGGCCTTCATTTTATATTGTGAAAGCTCTGAATGCTCATTGAGGATAAGGATATTTGTCGAGCCTTCTCCTTCAGTGAGTTGTTTAATTGTCTGCAACCATTTAAGAGCGTATGTGGCAAGAATGCAGAGCTAAGATCTCATCTGCTGATTGTGGAATCACTTAGCTTTGTTAGAGGAGAAGCCACCTGAGGAGAAATATCTTCACCCAGAGAATGGTGAGTCTGTGGAATTCTCTGTCACAAAAAGTGACTGAGGTGGAAACATTGAATGTTTTCTCAAGATGATTAAATATAGTTCTTAAGGCTAAAGAGGTTGAAGGGTATGGGACGAAAGTGAAAACAGAGTACTGAATTGGGTTCTCAACCATGATCATATTCAATGGCGGACCAGACTTGAAGGGCTGATGGCCTACTATTTTCTATGTTTTCATTTTTCTATCAATTGCTACTAATGCTGTTTGGCACATCACTAGTCCTTTACCAGTTTGACACCTTATTTTTAATAGCTGATCCTGTTCCTGGCAAGTCCTTCTGCCTCTTCATTGAAATGGTGTTGATCCCCCTAGCATGATAGTAAGGAGAGAATGAGGGATCTGCTGGGTCAGAGTATGAGGTTGCAGAATGTGTTGGTGAGTACAATTCTGCTGCTGGTAGTCCATTGTCCCTGATGAATACCCAATCTGAGTTACTAGATTTGTTTGAAGTCTGTCTCATTTCACAAGGTGGTAGCAGGACACAACACAATGTCAGGTGTGAAGACCGGACTTGGTCTCTGCAAGGACTTTGTGATGGTCACTCCTATGGATGCTGTAATGGACTGATGCATCTCTAGCTAATAGATTGATGAGGATGAGGTCAATGATGTTTTACCACTTGTTGGTTGCCCCACTATCAACCCCCACCAGGTCCAGATCAGCTGCTCTATCCTTTAGGATTTGACCATTTCATCACTAGTGGTGCTTCAGAACCATTCTTGGTGATGGACATTGAAACCTCTCATCCAGAGTACTTTCTGTGTCTTTGCCACCTTCGTTGCTTTTTCCAAATGATGTTCAACATGGATGAGTACTGATTTACCTCCCGAACAAGGGCAACATATTGTAATAAGCAGGAAGAGCATTGTTGATTAGAATAGTTACTTTTAATTGATTTTCAGCCTTTTGGTGGTCTTCTGCTAGGTGATGTGTTTGGCTGTGGCTGTTTATTTGGAATGACTATTTTCTTTTAAAATCAGATTGCGAAGTTATTTACTATTTCAAACAAAACAATATCAAACCAATTCAGATGATTACACAGTAAATGTTATTTACGTTATATGCACTTTTAATCAATTTTTGAAGTGACTGGACTTCGAATGAAAGAAGAGTTAAACTGACCTTGAAATGTTAGTTTTGTATCTTCACCGCAGATGCTGCCAGGTCTAATAATTTTCTCCAGCATTTTCTGTCTTCATTTTCAATTTCTAGCATCCGCAGCAGTTTTCTTTTTTTTTTGGGGTACATTTAGATATTTTATGTTTATAAATAAACTAAACACCAACCTCTCCTTGGCAATCACAACGTATAGCAGACTGAGATAAACGTTCTCATACAGGTCTTTTTCTTTTGCATCTCATTGTTAACTTAGGTCATCTGATTCCTCAGTTAGTTAAACCAATGAATGGGCTGGGAAGCCATTCTGTTTCCATTGAGTGTCAAAACATAAATAGCATGGGTTGTTATATTATGTGATGTTAAATAAGTGACATTAATTTGATTATTTTTTGATAACATTTTGGGCTTTTCTTTATTTGCATTTTTCTAAGTGATACTAAATAAATTTAAAACATTATTATAACCAGCAAACTTTTTTTTAAGGAATGACAAGAATGATAAGACTGGAGAACCTGGTGTCAATAGTAAACTCTCTGTGGCACTTTTGCAAAGGAGGAAGCGTTTCTCTACCATGCCAAATTTAGCCAAACCCAGATCTACGTCTACATCTGCATCTACACAACCATCAAGCAGCATAACATCAAAAACTCTTGCTCAACAACAAACTTCATTAACGTCTGGAGCCAATACTGCATCTGTTCAAGGTAAAGCCTCTCCATCGCAGACCTCTGCTACTGACAAACTGCTTCCAAAATCACTGGACAAACGCAAGCCCACTTCAGGACAACTTAATAAATTGCCAGAAAAGAAAACCCCAATTCCTCAAGTACCTCAGTTTTCTCCAGTTAAAAGTCCTGTGCACAAAGATCCAGCTATTGGCACCAATACTATTCGCTCACCTATGACACGGAAGACTCTGTCCTCACCACTCAAGGAGAGGGTTATGACAAGCAGCCCACCTACGAAAGGAATTGTACCATCCCCAAATCACTCACCTGTACGCCCTAAATCAGCAAAAATTCCATCTGACCTTGAACGACTGAGGAAAGCTCGAAAACTGCGTGAAATGCTAAAAGAAGAGTTGAGGAAAGAGAAGGCAAGTTTTAAATATGTGTTTTGAGGTTTTTGTTGGCAATTACTTTCAATAGGAGCCAATTTTGTTGCCATATAGCAATGAAACATTACTAATAGCTGATTCGATATATTTAACCTATTTTAAAGTTATAATAATATTAACTTGTTATTTGCAAATATGTGATATAAATTAGGACTAATGACTAACGCTCTAGGTACTTAACAGATGTGATTCTAAATTTATATCCATTCAACATGGTATTCTTCCCACAATATAAAAAGCAAGTATTAACTTCCTAGACATCACAATATTTAAATTGGCACAGCAACAAACATAAGTTGGCAATAAATGTTTTTCGAAAAAAATCGTAACACTTCGATACACAAAAATCCATCACCATAAGCACCATGCTTTCTGTTGACTGGGGAAGTCACTGTTAAACTGTTGTTTGTTGTCTATAATACAATCACTGCACCAAAAGCAATTGAAAGTACATGAGAGTTTCTGAGTTGTGGTAATGCATAAATGTAAGTGTTTATGAAATTAAAATGTTTAAATTAAATTATACACTTGACATAGTTGTCATTACAACATCATCTACTACATTTCCCCCCAAATAGTAGTCTCTGAAATTATGCAGCTTTAATTGAGGAACCCTGCATTAGTTTGCAAGAAATTCATTACCTGACTTTTCCTGATACAAGTTAAATGAATATTCCTTTGCTGAACAGTGTTTTTTTCCCTTTCGAAGATCCTGTCTCTACTTCTGTTCTTGTCTTCCATGGAGTGCTACAGCACCACTCCCCTTTTGTGGCACCACCTTTACAGCCCTGCTATTGATCTGTGGCCTCACATCTAGCCCTGCACCAGCACTTTGCTCTGCAACCTCACTCCTTGGTCCACTTCAGTGTTTCTGTTTCTGCTTCTCCTTCCCAGGCCTCACTGGCCATGCTTGCCAGTACCACTTTCATTGCTCCTTCAAATTCTAGGTGATTCTCTCCCATATTTGGCACTGATAAATTCCCTATGAACCTATCAGCGATAATCATAGGCCAAAATCACTCTGTGATTTGGAGGAGTAGCTACTCGCCATTTCCTTTCATTCTACTTAGCATTTTTATCTGCTTGAATTCACAAAGTGAAATTTTCTGCGTGATTTAGAGATTTTCAGGGTGAATTTGCCTGCTGGCCCTGTATATTTTTGAGCACTGGCCCTGATTTTAATGGACTGTGATGAAAGAAGGATTGTGCTGTTCTCTACATTGACAGGTCAGTTTAATCAGGTTGTAGAGAAACCTGCTCCAATCTGATGTCTCACAAATACAGCATCTTCTAAAAGGGATCTATGGAATTTCAGAGCTAAGAATGAATCTGGGACACACTTCAAATTAGATTGAGGAATCATCATTGAGACATGGAATCTAAAACAGCATGTATAAAATGGAAATTAAATTTAAATGATTCACAGGAAGCAAAATAAAGGTTGGGAAACACAGATAATAGAACATAGAACATAGAAGAATACAGCGCAGTACAGGCCCTTTGGCCCTCGATGTTGCGCCGATCCAAGACCACCTAACCTATACTAACCCACTATCCTCCATATACCTATCCAATGCCCGCTTAAATGCCCATAAAGAGGGAGAGTCCACCACTGCTACTGGCAGGGCATTCCATGAACTTACGACTCACTGAGTGAAGAACCTACCCCTAACTTCAGTCCTATATCTACCCCCCCTTAATTTAAAGCTATGCCCCCTTGTAATACCCAACTCCATACGCGGGAAAAGGTTCACACTGTCAACCCTATCTAACCCCCTAATTGACAGTGGAATAATAAGGAAAAGGCACAAAAGAGAAAAAGTGAAACACAAATTAAAACATTTAATATTAATTAACTTATGAAGGAATGAAACATCAACTTGTAAAGTTAATTCTTCAGTACCAAGTAGGTTATCTAGTAATAATTAGCAACCATTTTTGTTCACTTGTGGGATGTGTAGATGCTCGTGGGGATGTGGTGAGAATCAGTTGAGCTGCTTTGTTCTAGATGGTGTCAAGTCTTTTGAGTATTGTTGGATTTGGACTTATCTAGGTAATTGGGAGTATTCCATCACACTCCTGACTTGTGCCATATAGAGAGTGGATAGTGTTTGGGAAGCCAGGAGGTGACTTATTTGCTGCAGTATTCATCGCCTCTGACCTGCTCTTGTGATAATGTGATGAGTCTAGTTGAGTTTCTGGTCAGTGGCAACTCCAAGGATGTTGACAGTGGGGGATTCAGTGATGGTAACACCATTGATTGTCAAGGGGCAGTGATTAAATTGTCTCTTATTGGAGATGGTCATAGCCTGACATTTGTGTGACATGAATGTTACTTGCTACTTGTCAGCCCAAGAATGGATATTGTCCATACCTAGTTGCATTTGAACATGGACTACTTAAGTATCTGAGGAGTCATGAATGGTGCTGAACAGTGTGCGTTCTTCGGTGAACATCTGCATTTCTGACCTTGTATTAGAGCAAAGGTCATTGATGAAACAGCTAAAGATAGTTGGACTTCAGACTCTACCCTAAGGAACTCCTGCAGCAATGTCCTGGAGCTGTGATGACTGACCGCTAACAACTGCAATTATCTTCCTATGGATTTGTCCCGCTTTTTATGTAGAGGACACACCTAGGCCATATTTCACACTGTTGGATAGATGCCAGTGTTGTAACTACTGGAAGAGCTTGGCTAGGAGAATGAGATGTTCTGGAGCATAAGTCTTCAGTACTGTTGCTGGAATTTTGTCAGGGCCCAAAGCCTTTGCAGTATCCAGTGCTTCCAACCACTTCTCGATATCGTGTGGAGTGATTTGAATTGGCTGAAGCCTCATTCCTGTTTTGCTGGGAAACTCTGGAAGAGGCCAAGATGGATTATCCACTGACACCTCTGGCTGAAGGTTGTGAATGCTTCAGCTTTATCTTTTGCACTTAGGTATTAGGCAGTTACATTGTTGAAGGTTGGGATATTTGTGAAGCCTCCTCTCCAGTGAATTGTTTCATTGTCCACCACTTTTCACGACAAGATGTGGCAGGACTTGAGAGTTTAGTTCTGACCGATTGGTTAAGGGATTGCTTATGCTGTTTGACATGCAATTGTTGCATTAAAAATGCTAATTGGTGCACTAGCCCTAATGCTTTTGATACCTTTAGTTGTAAACAGTTAGAGAAATACTGCATTGTCATGCCTTGCATTGATATCTGTGATTATTGTTGCAGCACAACCTGTGGAGGAGAAGAATATCTCTAGCATAAGTTCTAGATTTCCCCATTTAAACGTTTATTCCAATACTCAGAGGCTGCTGCCTGATTTATGCAGCTGTAATGCTGAAGCCTGCCAGCCTCTTTACTGCTACCCATGCAAGATATGGGCCTTTATATATTAAGTAATTGAAGCACCACACCACAGAGGTGCTGATGTAGTACAGTGGTGGATCCAAATGTTCATATATTAGATGACCCCATGCACTATAACTAAAAGATGTGCAGGTCAGGTCAATTGGCCATGCTAAATTGCCCGTAGTGTTAGGTAAGGGGTAAATGTAGGGGAATGGGTCTGGGTGGGTTGCGCTTCGGCGGGGCGGTGTGGACTTGTTGGGCCGAAGGGCCTGTTTCCATACTTTAAGCAATCTAATCTAATCTAAATGTACTATCACAGCAGGGCACATTTTGGTGTTCTGTTTATTCTTTTCTCTGTGCGTCCTGATTGATGTATTGCACACTGATATTGTTTCTTTAACTATTTTCTGCATGTGATGCATTTTTACACAACTTTTCTTCTTTTGTTGCAGAAAGCTCGCAGAGAAACAATTCCAGTTTGGGAAACTGGTAATCCCCCAGAACGTACTAAAATGACAATGAGAGATTTTATCTACTACTTGCCTGATACAAATCCAATGCTGTACGTGACCTGGTGATGTTCTAAGTAATATTAATTGTCTAATGCTCCTGATGGAATGCATTTAAAGAATGGGATTAGCCTTTTCAGATTAAATTCATTTTTCAGTAGAAGTAATATCATGTTTTCTTATTATTTGAAAACCTTTACAGATCTTCATTTGAAGAAGAAAAAAGACCATCTTTTCCAGTTTTAACCAAAGAGTGAGTATATTTTCAAACATTTCCAATAAAACAGGCTGCATCTTTAATATTTCTAGAAATTAGTCGATAGATTTGTGATTTTCACAAAGTTTATATTTGTGAAGTTTTACCAAAGGATTTTAAAATGAATAATAAAACACTTTTTGATAATGTAAGTTTAATTTACTGTCGGATCTGTGATTCAAATTAAAAATAAATATATTTATATTATTACTTATGATTTAAGGATAGAAGATGAGGGCATTTCTCAGTCATCACCACATTTATTATAGTATAAATGATTCCTAAAGATTCCTAACCCCTCAAGATAAAAGAAATCCTGTTGTAAAAGAAAATTTCTTTGGATATTTAACAAAAAGCTTGAATAAACTTTTCATTGTCATTTTTGATTATGTTACCAAAGAGGTTAGGCTCTGAAATTCACAATGTGCCTTCTTATTCTATATTATAGGCCTGAAGTGGGAACAATTAATCCACCAGCTAATGAGGATGAAGATGAAGAATCGGATGATGCGGTTTTGGGTCCACGTGTCAAAGTGGCTGAAGATGGCTCTATTATTATTGATGAAGAAAGGTGTGCCCACAATATTAAAACATTTCTGCTTTAAGCACTTTACCTTTTATTAGTTGATCATTAATCAATTTAGATGCTTACACTATTACTGAACACCATTTATTTATTGCAAAGGAGTTCAGTACTTTAGTCTAGGTGCTATATACTTGTGTCCAAAAGTGATCAGCTTTAAGCTACAATTTGATTTATGCTGCAGCTCTGAAGATTTAAGGGACTTTAAATTGGGTTCACCATCCCGGTGATGGGAAGGCCCTTTGAAACTATAATCTGGCAGAAAAATTAGCCATCACTTACATAAATGTGGACTATTTAGGGAAAGTCAGAACGTATTTGTTGAAGTAAATCATGTTGAATCTCTTCTGAAGAAGAATCAAATTTGGCTCAAAACACTTCACTCATTTTCCTTATTCCAGGTGTGCTGCTTTCCAGCACTTGTTTTTATTCCACATTTTCAACATCCACAACATTTTGTTTTTGTTTTCATGTTTACTTAACTTGATTTTAAGTAAGTTGCAGAGAACATTGATGAGTGTGTTGTAGTTGATTTGTATATGGACTTTCAAAAAGCGCATGATAAAGCAGCCTATATTAGATTTGTCAGCAAATTGAAACCTATGGCATAAAAGGGAAGTTACTGTTTCAGTGAAATGTGGCAGTAGGAATGGGCTGTTCAGTCCATTCCAGTCTACTCAACCACTCATTTTGATATGAGTTCTCTATGTCTCAACTCCATTTCTCCATCGTTAATCAATAATCCCTGGCTACCCTAATCATAAAACTCTACTTACCTTGAACATTTCACTTGTCTCAACATCGACAGCTAGTTTCCGAAGAGAGAATCAGATTTCCACTACTCATTGATAGCACACTTAAATGTCTTGGGTCTAATTTTAAGATTATACCGTATGGTTCAAATTCACCTACCTGTAACTATCCTATAGAACATGTGATTATTTAGATCACCCCTCAATAATGGAACACAAGGAAATACAAACCAAGTTTATACTGCCTGTAAGTTTTATTTGAACCCTTCAGCCAGAGGGTGGTGAATCTGTGAGACTCATCGCGACAAAAGGCTGTGGAGGCCAGGTCATTGAGTGCATTTAATGTAGAGATAAGTTCTTGATTAATAAACAGATCAAGGACTATGGGGAAAAGGCAGGGGAATTGGATTGAGCAACATAATCATCTATGATTGAATGACAGAGCAGATTTGATGTGACAAATGGCCTACTCTGCTCATATCTTTAATGGTATTGGTATCAAATTGATACTTTATTTTTGCTAGACATCTTCGAAGGGCAGTTTATATTTCATGAGACTTAATGCTCGAAACTGAGTGCAGTACTCCAGGTAAGGTTTAATCAGTAGCTTGTACTCTATCATAACTTGCTCAGTTCTGGATTCTAACTGATATATTTAATCTTTAAAGCTGGGACTATGGTATATGAGAGAATGTACAATGATTTGTTCAGGGCAGAACAAAACAGGTTGTGCTTTATAATGAAGGAAGTTCACACAGCATTACTTTAAGTTGCAAAAATTTTATGGTGAATTCACATATACTTATGTTTTTTAAACAAAAACATAGTTTAACGGTTGAGGTTTTGAGGAAGAAAGGACCGATTGTTGAAGAAAACGATCCCATTTTTGAACGCGGTTCTCAAACGACTTATTCCAGTTTTAGGAAGAGCACACACACAAAGCCATGGTCTAATAAAGGTATGTATGAGACAGGTTTAATGGCTTATTTTAAAAAAAAACTTTTTGCTTTAGATGTTTAAGTTGTAAGAAGCAAAACCACTGAAATTAATGCTTCAAATTTGTACTCCTGTATTGTTTTACTTTTTCTGCTTTTTAAAAAAAATTGCCAAAAATAACTACTAGTGTGCTCCATTTCAACTTAATTGAACTTTACAAGAATCAAATGTATTTATTCTTTCACTGAGATATAGGTGTTACTGACTACGCCAATATTTATTGCTCATCCTTAATGCATTTTATACATTTTGAAGCACATTTCAATGTTCATATCTAAAACTAGTAGCAAAACAGAGGGATGATCTAAGTTTAGGAAACCAGGATGTAGACGCAGTTTGAGTAAAAACAAGAAATTATACAGGCACAAAGTCACTTGTCAGAGTTATGTTCAGGTAGGAGAAAGTGAGGACTGCAGATGCTGGAGACCAGAGTTGAAAAATGTGGTGCTGGAAAAACACAGCAGGCCAGGCAGCATCCGAGGTGCAGGAGAATCGATGTTTCGGGCATAAGCCCTTCTTCAATCCTGAAGAAGGGCTTATGCCCGAAATGTCGATTCTCCTGCTCCTCGGATGCTGCCTGGCCTGCTGTGTTTTTCCAGCACCACATTTTTCAACCCCAGAGTTATGTTCAGGCCTTGTAACAGCAATTACGCGGTAGGATGGAGTATAAAGGAAGAAAAAAGGTTTGTCAGAAAGCTGTGGCAATAACAATTGGAATTTTAATCTACATGTGGAGTTGAAAAATCAGATAGACAAAAGTAGCCTAGGTGAGAAGTTAATGGAAATGTTCAGCATAGTTTTTTCAAACATCATGTTCTAGACAAACCTGGTATTGTCCAATAAATTGGGATTAATTAATGACCTTAGATGAAGCTGCCCCTGGCAGCAACAATCAGAAAGTGATTGAATTTTACATTCATTGAGGAAGAAAGGATTGGATTCAAGGCTAATATTTTAAATTTAAAGATGAGCAATTGTGAGGGCATTGAAGCTGAGCTAACTAAAGTGAATTGTCAAATTTGGATGATGGGTAGGTCAATAGAGTTGCAGCGGCAGATACTTAAGAGGGTAGGGTAATTTAGATTACACAATGGATGCAATTTTTCTTCCTTGTTGGAGTGTAAGGGGCAGTCCCACTACCTGTGTTTAATTAAAAAGCTTAAAGATAATGGAAAATCTGAAGAAAAGACATATAATTGTGCATATTTAGGTGGCAGGTAATGAAATAAGATGGAACGTTAAAAAAAGATTTAATTGATTAATAAGAAGGGAAGATTAGACTGCAAGATAAATGTAACTTGAAATATAAATTCTGGTACTATTTTGATGATCATCTGGACAAGCCAGGTTCTCAAGTGAAACCTGACTTGATAAATCAAAAGTTTAATTTTTGTGATGGTTACTGTGGTGGCCAGTCACTAGACATATTTGCATGAGACTGCCCATGTTCTTTAACACAAGGAAACAAGTTTATTAAACCAACGAAAAGCAACAACGTTTTCCTATATACATACACATACATACATGTAGGACAGTTTAGAAAAATCTAACATTATTAAAGTTTCAACCTTTTTTCTCAGCAATATTCTTTTTTAGTTCTCATCTTTGGACTACTGAGATGGATTTGCAATTTCTTTCCTGGTCTCCTGGCTTAAACCTCTTTATAGTTCTAACAACTTGAAAACATCTAATAAAGTCTGGCAGCAGGAGACTTCACAAACTACATCTCCTGCTGGATGAAAAGCTGTTCTTCTGAAATAAAGTCAAACTAAACTTATGGCCCCGAGTTGTTGGTTGTGACTTTCGTAAACACAGCAAAATAAACGTTTTTTTAGTTCGCACCAGAGGTATTCTGTGAGGCACTTAACTGAATCCCATTCATTCTTGGAAACTATATATTTAGGTCACAATTCCAAATGACTTTCTAACCTTTTTTTAAAAAAAAGTTACAATCACAGGCCTGAATCCAAAACCCATCTGCCTCAACTTTAAAAATCCAAATTCTTGAACAGCAATAATATTATACACCTTTCTCACAGTATTAAAAATTTCTATAGATCTGTAAAAAGGAAAGGAGTTAATAAAGTGAACATTGGTCCTATAGGCAGTGATTTTGGGAATTCATATTGGAAAATAATAACTTGATAGATGAGATAAACTGGTACTTTGTACACATTAGGCAAAGGTGAAGACTGCAGATGCTGGAGATCAGAGTTAAGATTAGAGTGGTGCTGGAAAAGCACAGCAGGTCAGTCAGCCCTTTCCTGCTGAAGGGCTGCTGCCCGAAACGTCGATTTCCCTGCTCCTCGGATGCTGCCTGACCTGTTGTGCTTTTCCAGCAACACTCATTATGTAAAATTCATCATGTTATCATTTTTGCAAGGGAATTTGTTATAGTGGAATCATTAATTAATCCTGTTGTAATTAATGGTACAATTAATTGGTAATCTAAATTAGCTTGTTCCCAGGTTGGTTCCACACTATATTGTTCTAAGAAATTGTCATAATACGTTCCATGAAACTGTCTTTAAACTGCTATTGGTTTGCTTTATCTATGTAAGGATTACATTAATCCATTATTATTATTGTAGTGCCTTCCTTACCAGTCCCACTGTTTCTCCAGTGTTGGGTAGTTGTAAATTACTCTCACTGATGAGTTCTTTTCTTTGCTACATTTAATCTGTGCCCGCACTGATTTTATGTCTTGATATTTGACACTATGATAATCATATCTATTAACAGACCCACCCAACCTCCTTTGTGAAATAAAAGCAAAGTAGTGGAGAAACTTAGCAGATCTGGCAGCATTAGTGGAGCAAGCAACAGCGAGTTAACTTCATGTTCCAAAGAAAAGTAATACTGCACTTAAAACATTAACTCTGCATCTTACTTTACAAATGCTGCCAGGTCTGCTGAGTTTCTCCAAACATTATTGTATTTCATGTCTTTAGCATCTGCAGTACTTTGCTTCTGTTTGTATGTTTAATCCATTTCCTCTTGATCTGTTTTTCTAAGTTGCTAAGCATGTCAATATATTCCGTTCACAGTATTGGTCGCATCATACTGGATTGATACTCTCTCCTAACACTTGGTCCTTTCTAATTTTCTAACTTGTCTTTCTCTCACAACCCTTCACGTACTCATGCAAATGCATCCCCTGTTCCCTTCTTTCCCTCTTGTTTACACTCTCATGCTCTCTTTCACACACATGCACAAACACACACACTCTCTCAAACTATTACTTTGTTTGCCTAACATTTTCCTCTTTCTGACTCTATCCTTTTCTCTTTCTCTCTCTTTCCCTCTCTCTGGGCTCCGTCTCCACTTATCTGCTCATGGCCCCCTCCCCCCATTTTAAATATGACTTTTTCCTGAGTGTCTCCAGCAATTTTTGCTTTTGTTTCTGACTTCCAGCACTTGTAGTTCTTTGTTATAAGATGCACAGCAACAACTCACTAAGCTTCCCTCAAAAGAACGTTCCAAATCCTTTGCAACTTAAAAAAAAATTCAAGGAACAGCCACATGGGAATCTGTAAATTCTCCAAAAAGCCACTTTATATCTTGACTTGGAGCTATATTGCCTATTCTCATGTTGCTGATCGAAAACCTTGAATACGCTTCATAATAGCTCTGTGGGTGGAACTCCTCCGTGAGATCACAGTTCAAGAAGGCAGCTCACTACCACCTAGAGGATCATTCGAGATGAACAATAAATGTTGGTCTTGACTGCAACACCTGCAACCGAGAAACAAGGGGGAAATAAAAGGTTGAAAAATGGCTGACACAATTGTTTTAAGACTTTGGCACAGCAGCCCACACAGCCTGTATGCATAAAAGGATGCCAGTAACTCATTCGAAGTTTTGTACGCCTGCTTTGTTTTGTTTTGTATTGCATAATTTTTTGTTGATTTTTTACAATTCTTCTTGTCTAAGAATTTGTTGGTTTTATTTGTACTATGTTTGTTGTTTGAAGTAAATTTTAATTCTTTTCAGAAACAGACATGTTCTTTCTAGCAATCAGTATGGTTGGGACAGATTTCTCTATGATTGGTCAGTTATTCCCCAACAGGACAAGAATAGAAATAAAGGTAATTTCAATTGTCTTTAGAACAATTTTCTGTATTCATCTAGTTGTTTATAGACTCAGAAAGATGAGTCAACCCATTGTAATTGCATTTTTTGGTATTCCATTAGCTGCAACAGGGTATTGACCTGTACATAAAAATGAATCCATGTTGCTCAGTTGCATATTGGAACAAGATTAAGCATACTTATCATTATCAACATGATACATGAGAAATGGCAGACACTAATTAAAAAAAACCTTAAACAATCGCTTTTACATAAGTGAAAAATATTTTTTATTAACAGTTCTTTTTCCACAGAACAAATTTAAACGTGAAGAAAAGTTGAATTCATGGAGGATTGACAAAGCATTCAGTGAGTATGGTAGTATTTAAATCGGCTCAAGGTTCTTGTTTCGGGGTGATTTCGATATTATTGCACATTGATTAAAAAGTGTAAATATGAGGCAAACAATTTGAATGTGAACAGCATACCTGGAGAGCAGCAGGATGTTCCAGAAGCAAAGAAATCTTCTGGGGCAGTGGTAACCTCTCTAGGCTTGAGCCAGAATCTCTGGGTTCAAGTTCCACCTCAGGATTTGATGGTGCAGAAGATGTGCTGTAATGCTACTAAGTAGTTTGATTTTCAATCTGTAAATCCTTCTGATATGCCCAAGGTAAATAGGAGTTGCCTGGTTGGTCAGAATTGTATAGTAGCTACAGTACAACAACCGTCTGATGTTAAAATACTTCACACGCAGGTTCTTATCATGAGTGAGTATCTTCCTTGGTTTGCGAGATAGTTACCCTACCTCAAAAGCAAACATAGTGATATTTTAATTATTGAGGATTTGGGAAAATGATCAGTAAACACTCGTGCTAACTTTAGAGAAGGCTTACTGTTGGGCTGGTTTTCCGATTTTGTTTGCTTTGTGTGGTCTATAGATTCCCATGTGATCCACTTACTTTATTGGCCTAGTGTTTCTTTTAATTACAATGAACAGTTTTTACTTTGGTTTTCCTTTGCTTGATACTGGAAGTTCAATCTGATTATTTTGTAACCTGTAGTTGTCTGATTCTTATTGATGGTATTTTACTCAGGTCCCTTTTAATCTTTTTTTGCATAGAGGAGAAGAAACCTCTCGACCTGGATTTTTTTGGAGAGTTACTAACCCGAGTTTTAGAAGCAGAGTCAAAGAGAAAGAAAGAAAAGGATGAGAAAACAAAAACTCAAGCTCCAAGAAAGCCATCTAAGAGCAAACGGAACAGGAAAGGTAGCATAGTTTAAAAATACTTCATTATCATTTTGCAAAGGCCGTTTTGCAGTGAACTAACAAAGATGATAAATTCTTTACGCTGCTATGTAATATGGATTCTATATTTTAAAATCAACATATGATTAAATATCATTCATAATTGTATATCTTTGAACTTTTTGACACCTTTTGCCTTGAACCAAAATTTAAAGTTAAGAGCTAAACAACAAAAGTTTAAATGTTTTCTACTTGTTTGTTTCAGATAAGAAGGGCTGTTAATATAATGTGAGATAGAGACTTTGTTTCCTTCTCTGAGTAACAGCATTATCTGGATTATTGTTAATGATTAAACAAGGCTGAATTATCCAGCAAAGACCTAATTAAAAGTGTACTTTGAAGTTAGGATTATGGGCACTGTGAAACTGTATTAATGTGGTATTCCAACAATATATTAGAATAGCATCCATTTGCTTTTAGAAAATTAACCATTTCAGATAATCTTGTCAAAATGAGGGCTGTCAAAAGCTCTTATGTTACAACTAAGCTGAAATATGTTATTAAAGAAAACTTCTCTGTGAAATGAATCATGAAGTTTGAAAACTTTAAAGAACAAATTTACTGAATATCATGCTTCCTCCTTCTGTCATTTTTCTCCCTCTTACCTCTACACATTCTGAAGGTTTTAGTACCATTCTTCTGAAGGTTATGGTACCATTCTTCAGTATGGTTTCCATCCAGTACTTGGTCTAAATGACCATAGTGCTAACCAAGTGAGTGAAAGCCAGCTTTTAGCTATGTGAACATTTGAGCAAACTTGCAACTTTCTTAGCAGATGTAACCGCATATAGTACACACTACCCGCAGGGGTTGCTGAACAGTTACTAGGAACAGTAACCTAATCGATTTTCTCCTTACTTCTCCATGAATTCTAGGCAACTTCTCATATCTCAGCTGTTTCCTTGTTTGAGGTCAGCACAAAGCAACATGCAAACTTAGAAACTGGCATATTTACAAATCTGTTGCTCCTTACGCAGTTAAGTGTTAGATGAAGCCCATACAAGCATCTTTAAATAGAATGTTTATGGTGTCTATTCACAGTTGTGGACTATGTAATGTCCACACCTAATACTGCATTCTGCATCAACATGATATGAGAGTTGGTATTTGCATTAGCTTTTGAGAGGCGTATATCCATCTATATAACACTAATGCAATCTTTAAACTGAACCTTTGGTGACAATGATGAATGGAAAAATCTCTGTATTCACTGAAAAGGATAATACACAGACACATATTCCTGTTGCTAAGTTTTGGAGCTTTTTTTAGAGAGTCATTCTTTTTCACTTACTGTGAAGCACTAACTCTGACATCCACTACTCTTAGCAGTAAAGTATGGTTTAAATAAACCGGGCAGAAGAACATTCTCATGACAGTTGTGGGAGCTTTGACTACCTCTGACTATTATGCCTGATTCATTTCTGAAGTATGATTCTTTTTGAATTGACTTTTAATGGTGTGCATTTGCTGTGTTGCATAATTGCTTGTAAACTTAGAAATATTGTACACATGGATAGATTCCACAACAGCAAATGTTTGTTATCGTGTGTCTTCTTACTTGCCTTGTGCATTTAGGCAAAAATGTGACGGAACCAGAAAGTGATCCTGATGACCCTGATCCAGTCGAATTTGCTGACACTGAATTAACTGAAGTTGATTCCAATTCTGTAGTGGATGGAACTGAAGCATCTTGCAGTGTAGAAGGTCAGGAAGATGCACAGAAAAAAGAAAGTACGTCAAAGCCCCATCCAACTAAACGCAAACGAAAACGGAAAAAAAAACTTACTGCAGAGCCAGCAGAGCAAGAAACGACTAAAGAGCCACCTCATGAAGGAAGTAGTTCTCAGGAATCAAAGCAGGAAGTGCAGGAGTGCAAGATCGGTAAGAATTGTTGTAGCTCTCTCTCATATAGTATTTGCGACTGTGGATTGTTTTGTTGAGTTTTATCATTCATCTCTTCATCCAGCCATTCATTTAAGCTAATTATGTGTAGTTTTAAAGAAAACCTAAGATGTCACCAGTCCTCTGCTATAGGTATTCTTGTCCAGTTGCTGGGAAGTATGAGAGTTCCCTTGTTTCTTATTCCCTTTACATGGGCAAGTGCCTGGTTAGTAGTTGTTTTCAAAAATGCTGCAACTGGAAATAAAGACTCACTGTCTTGAGAACCACCTGATGAAGGAGCAGCTCTCCGAAAGCTAGTGCTTTCAATTAAACCTGTTGGACTATAACCTGGTTTTGTGTGATTTTTAATTTTGTACACCCTAGTCCAACACATGCCTTGAGAATTGTAAGCTTGACCTCATTCTGATAAGGTTGGAGCATTTCTGTCTGTTCTGCCTTGGTTTTGTTATTCATTTGGTAATAATTGACTTAAAATGCCAAATTAATTTACAGAAAACAACTCAAGATGCTGAAGTAAAATATAGCCTAGAGAGCAGATGATTACTTCAAATTTAAAGTAATCGGGGAGACATGAATGTGTAATTGCACTCGATTGAAACTGTTTGCCTGCTTGCTTTGGTAACTGTGTCTGAGGTGCAGTTAGTGACCAATGACCAATTAATCAGTGAATTTGAATTACGTCCTGGATTTCTGTTAGACTCTGGCATTATTGCAGTGTGCTAGACTTTTTGTAGACTCCAGGAACTAAGGTCACTATCCTGAGGAATTGTTGCAGACTTATGCTGGAGCTGAGATGTCTGACCTTCAACAACTGCAACCATCCAAGATATTGCTGTGGTATTGAAACAAGCAAAATATCTGGAGTAACTATTAGGTTTGTAGCTCAAATATTGGAAGTCCACAAGTTCCAAGTCTGTGTCAAATTAGTTGATTGGATTTGAACAATGGTAAGGTCCTAGGGAGTGTTGCTGAACAAAGAGACCTTGGAGTGCAGGTTCATAGCTCCTTGAAAGTGGAATTGCAGGTAGGTAGAATAGTGAAGAAGGCGTTTGGTGTGCTTTCCTTTATTGGTCAGAGTATTGAGTACAGGAGTTGGGAGGTCATGTTGCGGCTGTACAGGACATTGGTTAGACCACTGTTGGAATATTGCATGCAGTTCTGGTCTCCTTCCTATCCGAAAGACGTTGTGAAAGTTGAAAGGGTTTAGAAAATATTTGCAAGGGTTAGAGGATCTGAGCTACAGGGAGAGGCTGAACAGGCTGGGGCTGTTTTCCCTGGAGCGTCGGAGGCTGAGGGGTGACTTTACAGAGGTTAACAAAATTATGAGGGGCATGGATAGGATAAATAGACAAAATCTTTTCCCTGGGGTCGGGGAGTCCAGAACTAGAGGGCACAGGTTTAGGGTGAGAGGGGAAAGATATAGAAGAGACCTAAGCGGCAACCTTTTCACGCAGAGGGTGGTATGCGTATGGAATGACCTGCCAGAGCAAGTGGTGGAGGCTGGTTCAATTGCAACATCCAAAAGGCATTCGGATGGTATATGAATAGGAAGGGTTTGGAGGGATATGGGCTGGGTGCTAGCAGGTGGGAGTAGATTAGTTTGGGATGTCTAGTCGACAATTCGGGTTGGACCGAAGGGTCTGTTTCCGTGCTGTACATCTCTATGATTCTATGACTAATTGTTGACATTCTGCATTTGATTATCATTTTTCTGGATTAGGAGTGTAAAAATTGTTAAAAGTCCCTGCTACTGTTTGCTAACAGGTTTTATTTTCTCAAAGTGTGTCTGTAAAAATACAAGTTTAGGACAGGATTATGATCTATAGTTGTACCTGCAAACAATGAGCTTGCAAATACATTCAAGTCATTTTGGCAAAACAGATTATTTTTGAATTGTTATAGCCAAGGCTGGAGATGCCCACTGTTTCTAGTCCTGCTACTCCATGGGTTGCATCATAAAAATGAAAATACTTTATCCATTTACTGAGATGACCAAATAAGTGCCTTCCCTATATTAGATTTTAAACAAAAAGATCTATTATCTAGGTTTCTTAGTAAACACAATTACTAAGGTTTATTATCAAAACAAAAGTTGTTCAGTAAAGGAACGATAATTGGTTAGCTTATACAGTCAGAAAGATAGAAGAATAAATGCTTATCTCTCTCAGTTTCCCAAAACATGTGCAAACAAAAGCGTGCACACTTTTTCACTTTGAGGAAAAGAGAAGGATAGATTTCTCTTCAGAACTTGGCTTTACAGAGAAAACTAAGACTTTGGCCAATGGATTATTCTTGAATGCAAAATGATAAAGTGTTGGTTACTCAGTCTGAGTAAGACTGGAATCAGTGCGAAATGAGTGAGAAATCTACTAGTAGAAGTTATATCTGGCACAAAATAATGATGGTTGTGGTTGTTGAAGGTCATGCATCTTAGCTGCTGCACATCTGCAGGAGTTCCTCAGGATAATGTCCTACACCCTGCCACTTTCAGCTGCTTCTTTAATGACCATCCCTCTGTCATAAGATCAGAAGCATGGATGTTTGCCAGTGATTGCAAAGGTGGTTTTAAAGAAACTTGTTTCTGCATAACTCCTCAAAATTCAAGTCATCCAAGTAACATTAAATATAAAGCGTCTTTAGAACAGAGCCAAGTATTGGAGGCTATCTACTTCCTGAGAGATTCTAAGTCATTAAGGAAGCAACATTTCTATAATAATAAGTAACGTAATAAAAACATGTTGTCCCCAATAAAGCAGTAAATGTTTGAACTCAACCCACTGCAACAAACAGGTTTTTAGAGCTGTACTTATTGGTTGAAAGGAAAACTACGCATGTGAATTTGACATACAGATTTTATAAGCATTATATTATTTTTCATCTGGCTCCAAATGCCACAGCTGCAAACATATTTTTGGTAAACAATTTGAATAGGAACTCAAAAATCTTCAGATTTGCTTTCTGCTGAAGAAGACAATGTTGGAGACCAGATTGCAGAAGGTGAAGATGAATGCCACATAGTGAATGGTGAAATATCGCTTGAGCAAGGGATCGCTGAAAATAAACAGCCTTCCGAAACAAAGAAAAAAGTGAATCACAATGTTGAAAGTCATTCTGTGAGGTAACCTATGTTTATATAATGATTTTAATGTAATGGAGAAAAATCTTAAAAACACATGAGGGGCAAATTTCTTGCACAGAGAGCCATTCATGAGTGGAATGAACTTCCAGAAGATGTTGTGAGTGTGGGTACAGTTACAGCGTTTAAAAGACATGTGGATGAGTATGTGAATAAGAAATGTTTGGCGGGATATGGGCCAAGTGATGGCAGGTGAGACTAGTTTAGTTTGGGATTATGTTCGGCCATGACTGGTTTGACCGAAGGATCTATTTCCGTGCTGGATGACCCTATGATTCTATGACTACAGAGCTGGAGTCTCCTAGCTCCAGTCCAATGCAGGATGGCCTCCCATCCTGCATTACCCATGGCTAGCAAAGCTAGCCTGTATATCCCTGGACACTATGGGCAATTTAGCATAACCAATCCACCTAACCTGCATATCTTTGGACTGTTGGAGAAAAGTGGAGCACCTGGAGGAAACCCACGCAGACACGGGGAGATTGTGCCAACTCCACACAGACAGTTGCCTGAGAATGGAATCAAACCTGTATCCCTAGTGCTGTAGGCAACAGTGCTGACCATTGTGCCACCGTGCAACCCTAAAAATATCGCCCAGAGACTTGAACCCGGGCCCCTCAGATTAAAAGCCTGATGTGTTACCGACTGAAGTACTTGGGCTCATATGCAAGCTATTAAACTCAACTTTTGACTTGGCTGAGTTTTATGCTGGGAAGAATGTAAAAGTAGAGAAATGCAGGACTTTTATGAAATGAAGGTTAAAAAGTAGCAAAAGATTGACAAGCATTTATTGCCCATCCCGGAACAGTTAAGTGTAAACCGTGTGTAGCTGTGGATCTGGAGTCACATGTAGGCCAGATCAGGAGAGGATGGGAAAGACCTTAACCACTGTCAATTGGCTAAAGAATCATTTATGCTAAAACAAAACAAGGAATTGCAGATGATGGAGATCAGAAACAAAAACAGAAATTGTGGGCAAAATTCAGCAGGGTCTGAGGGTAGAAAGCAGAGTTGAACTTTCAAGCCCGGTGACTCTTCACCAGAATGGCATGGTGAAATTTAAACCAATGTCTTCCGAACCTTAGCGTGGAGCTTTGGATTGCTAGTCCAGTCACAATACCATTATGCCACCATGTCGTAGAATTTCCCATGCAGACTTCCAACGGTGTTTGCCAAACAATGTGAGATGGTAAGTACATCAGACAATTATATTGTTAAATCATTTGAATTCAAATTAGCAGGAGCTGAACAATAATCTGGTTAGGATCCACCTGGGTTACTTGATTCTTTTCTTGTTGGCACAGTACAAGTTAAGGCCTTGCACAGTATAAACTAAGCAAGACAATAAATACTCAGTATAAAACTGAAAATCCATGACAAACCGTTTGATAAGCGGAGGTTCTTAACCTTGTATCGTAATGCCTCTGCGACAAACTTAGTTATGTTGAATAACTAATGGAATGTAATAAACCTAAAAATGTAATATCAGGTTTCTTGTTAAAGAGAAAACAAAATCTAAACAATATATTCTGAGCACAAAATTAATCAAAAATTCATGGATTAAAACTTTTCCAAAAAAGGTGTTTTTTCCTAGGAGTTGCAAAAATATCATGCAATTAAGGAAGATGAGTGGAAATACCCTTGTGACTGTTGCATTAACTAACTGATGAAATGGTGATACCTTTGAATAGCATAATTGTTCAGCAGGGTTTGTCCATTAATTTTGTTTCAAGAATTTGGGTACTATAGCAGATCATAATGGTCTGATAAAATGTGCTCTTCTCTGGTTGAGGTTTAATCATCTAGATTATTTCAAACTTTATTTTCATGAGTGTAATTGAAAACTCTCCACTTCCCTGCATGGGTTCAGTTTTGAGTTCCTCAGGGTAATGCCCTATGCCCAACCATCTTCAGCTGCCAAATCATATGCCCTTCCTTCCATCATAAGGTCAAAAATGGGAATATTTGCTGATGATTGATTACACAATGTTTAGCACCATTCGTAATTCCTCAAATACTGAAGCAGTCCAATTCCAAATGCAGCAGGACCAGGACATTATGCAGGCTTGAGTTGATGAGAGACGTGTATAATATTAAAATCATTGAAATGCCAGGATTGACCATCTCCAATAAGAGACAATCCAACCATTGCCCCATGACTTGAATAGCATTGCCATTGCTAAACTCCCCAACTTCCTTTATCCTTGAGGTTACCATTGAACAGAAACTTAGATGAACTAGCCTTGTAATTACTGTTGCTACAAGAGCAGATCAGAGGCTGGGCATTCTGTAACAAGTAACTCACCACCTGCCTTCTCAAAGTCTGTCCACCGTTTAGAAGTCACAATCATGAGTGTGATGGAATACTCACCACTTCCCTGCATGGGTTTAGCTCCAAAGTTTAAGACTCTTAATACGATTCAAGATATGCAGTTCACTTTGTTGGCATCCCATCTAGTCCTCCAACATTTATTCCCTTCATCATCAGCACACAGTGGCAACAGGTTGCAATGTTTACAAGATACACTCCAACAACTCATTTTGATAGAACCTTTCAAACTTACCGTTTCTGTACCTTAAAAAGACCATGACTGCAGCAGTTCAATTAGCAGCTTACTACCATCTTCTCCAGGGAAACTAGGAAGGGATAATAAATGCATTCCTGACCAGTGATAACTGCATATCGTGACAACATTTTAAAATGGTGGTGTGTTGTTAACCTTGAAATGTAGAATGCATTTGAATTTATTTTTGAAATTGTTCTATTGCCTAAATGTTTATTTCAGTGATCATGAAAGTGAAGCACCATCAAAAACAACTCCACCAGTTACAACAAAAACTTCTAAGAAATCTCAATATGTTCGTGTTCAAAAACTTAAACCCAACTTAAAAGCAAACAGAACAAAAAGAGTAGGAGGAAAAGATGACGATAAAACTGCCTCACAAGCTATTAGATTTAGTGATGGTGACAACAAGGAAGGCAAGAGTGAAGAAGTGCAAGAATCATCTGTACAGCATGAGGATGCTCCCAATTGTGATCCCCCTGAGATCATGAATAATGAAGCATCAGAAAAGGTATATGTATAATGTGTGCTGTCATTTTAGTGTACGGCAAAACCTACAAATAACAGGCACTTTGCATTAACTGTCATCTTTTGTTGGTTCAGAATCTTATTTTCAAAATGGTAATTGTCTGCATTGTAAAATGTTTCCCAGCAATCTTGGAAAAAACAGTGGAGATTATGATTTGCACCTAATTAGTACAGTAATGCTAAGGAATCTCCCCGCCATTGCTGATCTGGTTTTACAGTTTCAATTCCCATTCAAACTGCTTGCAGCAGCATATAATTTCAATTCTACTTGGTAAAATTAAGGTACTCTCAGAACAAGGGAAAGGAGTACTGTGATGACGAGTTTTACTGGTGCTATTAGGGCCATGTTATCCAGAATTGTCATGCACCTAGCAATCAACGGGAGTAGGTTTCCTTGTTCTGGCAACTGATTATTTGGTTGCTTCTCTCTCCTTCCAATCAAACCTCATTTATGGTATTTGAGTGGTCCTGGCCAAAACCAGTGCATTCATGTGACCCAGCATCTCCATTTCCCGTTTGTGCCCAATAACAGGGAGTTTATTGTATATTGATATTTCTGAAAGCAACCATTGAAATGGATAAAGATTAAATTTGTTTTGTATATGATCCCTAAACGACATTTAAAATAACAACATAAATAATCATCTGGAAGTGTTGCCAAAAGAGAGAGCTGCAGGAATGACCAAATTTAGGCAATGATTTTGACATCAGGAAAGGGTTTGTGAACTTGTATTGGTTTATTTTCTCATCAGCAAAATTATGATTTTTTTTCTAATTGGCAGTGCTTTTGCCATATTTGGTGTAATTTTGAACTGGTTTTATTTTTTATAGGAAATCAACAGTGTCACAGCTGATAAAACCAAGAAAATATTGGAAAGTAAAGCACAAGGTTCTGACACTGAATCATGGTAATAAATTACATTTTCTTGTACCTTTTGGTTTTTATCAGCAAAGTGCACTATTCAACCATTCACTGGACAGACAGACAGTTAATCGGCTCTCAGGTTGCTTTCAGTATTGTTATGTGACCAATTGTTAAGTAAATTTGAGAGTGACTGTTGACACCTCCTAGTTTTTCAATCTCTGCACTCTTAAAATACTGTTATGCCAATTGTTGTACTATTCCTGGCTCTTATGAGTAAGAAATATAAAAACAAACAATTGCAAGACTTGATAACTACCAAGAAGGTTTTTTTAAAAGACTTCTTTGTGAAGAACCAAGATTTGTGGAGGAAGTTAACTTTTCATTGAGAATGAAAGCTGCCCAGCTTAATTTTATCAAGAGCTAGCTTTTGATTTTTGGGAGCAAGGTTTTCATTTTCACATAACTATAGGATTTTTCCTTCTTTCTTTTTGAACTAAGAGTTTACTGTCAGAGTTGTCTCATATTTGACGCAATGAAACAGAAATCAGACAGATGTAATAAGCAGTTAATGTTGATTTGTAACCAACGAATTAATTTCTGCATGGGTGATCATGATAATGGGTATCACATTTCTGGAGGGCCACTTGTGGCTAATGAGGCTTAAAACCTGTGAATGATGGATTTCTGTTGCTAAATTAATTGTAGACTACAGATATGTAATTTGAGAAAAAGAATATGTAATCAGAAAAATAATAAGCACAGGTGATGTGAATAAAGTTAGTTACAACTGGGATGGATTACTTACAGATGCTTGTTCATTAATTGTGAAATTACTATACCGATGCTTCACTGCATATGCCAAAGGGGCTTGTATTCTTCGATCAGCTTCCTGTTTGTCATGTGTATTTGCTTGCTGTTATATTTATAGTTCCAGCTTCAGAGGGGCATTTAAAATCATGAAGGGTTTTGATCAAGTAAATTAGTAGAATTTGTTTTTAAAAGAGTCAGTCAACGGAGGACAGATTTAAGGTAGAAAAAGACAGAAAAAATACATAAGTAATGACCTGGAAGGATACTGGAAGCAGAAAATTACTTTCAAAAGGATACATAATAAATTAAAAATGTTATTGTGGTTATAGGGAAAAAGCATGGGTGTAGGACTAATTAGATAGCTCTTCCAAGGAGCTAGAAAAGTTCAATGTGACAAATAGCTAAGCTGTATTAAAATATGAAGCTTCTTTTTACCCTCGATAGCTGTCAAGGTAGCAGCAACCGTTTTGTTGATTAATTTGAATTTTCGTGAGTTATTTGTCAGATTTAAGGGTGATCTTACTTGCTGTTATAGTGCGTTCTAAAGTCTGGTCTGTAGTGTACAGTCTCCAAGACTGGGTAGGTTAAATAAATACTTTGGTTTAAAGATGCCAGATTTTGATTTTTTTTTGCTGTTTCAGGCCTATGGAGAAACAAGAGGAATCAAGGGCCAAACCAAACTCTGCAGTAAGGAGACGATTCCAGAAGCCTAAGCCAAACTTGGGAAAAGCAGTTGTGTTAATTGATGAAAAAAAGATTGCTTCAGAACAAGACAAAGTTATTACAACCGAAGAGGATCTAGATTTCAGTCCAAATATCCCTGTTACTGAAGTTTGTGAAGTCATTGAGAGGACTGGATCTGATCCTTATTTTGCTTCAGACGTACAAACTGTGGATACTTTAATAACCAATAACAAGCAGGTACAGCAGGATGCTGTGCAGGTTTCATCAGGAGCCAGTGAATCAATAGTCCCAGTATCTCAGGTATACCTGAAAGCTAGTGTCTTTCATTTCTGATATCATTTTGATGAATCTATAATTTGTACTCTTTGCTTTTAATATTATTTTTACAATGATACCTGGAATTGAATGCAGCAATCTTCAGTATGGTCTACCTATTATTTCTCCAAATTTAACATTCTCCTTTTGTGCTTTTGTGGCTCTATCTACTGCTCAGACTTTCATTAAGTGATCGTCTGCCATACACTTCAGTGTTTTTCCATTCACTTTATACCCTCGTTTTCTTTTTTTATCAAAGTACACTGCAGCACAATAAATTTTATGTTCCATTCATCTGTATGTTTTGTAAGCCAGTCTGTGCTTACTGAAGTTTTCACAACCTTTACAAGTTTTTCTTTTGTGCATGACGATTTTACTTCTGTATTCACTCTATTAATATCCAATTTATTTTTTGTAACTTTAACTGCATTATAGCAGATATTCAGTACTAACTACTTGCCTGTGACACACTTCATATTTTGCCTCATTCTCGTTCAGATGAGATGCCCTTACCTGCTCCTTTTGCTCAAAATCTTTTGAGGTCACATGCCCTTGGTTGGAGATGTACCCTGCATGTTTGGATTAAGTGCCGGTATCTCTCAATGTAGGCTTCATCTCTGCCTCCTATATTCTAGTCCCTTCAAATGTGAAAGTCGAGCATTAACATAATTATTTAAAGAGTCTTATAAATGCCCAGTTACATTTCAATACTAACCTCTCTGTTAGGTGGACTCATACATTTTTCTGCTGTGTGGTACACTTGGTGTACAGAATAATCCTTTGCAGGTAAATTGAATTAGTGTACTTCCACAATAAAAGCCTCTGTCTTCAAGGACCGCAATTTCCCCCCCGACGTGGTCGACGGTGCCCTCCACCGCATCTCCTCCACTTCCCGCTCCTCCGCCCTTGAGCCCCGCCCCTCCAACCGCCACCAGGACAGAACCCCACTGGTCCTCACCTACCACCTCACCAATCTCCATGTACAGCGCATCATCCGCCGTCACTTCCGCCACCTCCAAACAGACCCCAGCACCAAGGATATATTTCCCTCCTCTCCCCTATCAGCTTTCCGTAGAGACCACTCCCTCCGCGACTCCCTTGTCAGATCCACACCCCCCACCGACCCAACCTCCACTCCCGGCACCTTCCCTTGCAACCGCAGGAGGTGCAACACTTGCGCCCACACCTCCCCCCTCACTTCTCTCCAAGGCCCCAAAGGAAACTTCCATATCCGCCACAGATTCACCTGCACCTCCACCCACATCATCTACTGCATCCGCTGCAGCCGGTGTGGCCTCCTCTATATTGGGGAGACAGGCCGCCTACTTGCGGAGCGATTCAGAGAGCACCTCTGGGCCACCCGGACGAACCAACCCAACCACCCTGTAGCACAGCATTTCAATTCCCCCTCCCACTCCACCGAGGATATGCAGGTCATTGGACTCATCCACCGCCAAACCACAACAACGCGACGGTCGGAGGAGGAGCGTCTTATCTTCCGACTGGGAACCCTCCAACCGCAGGGGATGAACTTGGACTTCACCAGTTTCTTCATCCCCCCTCCCCCCACCTTGTCTCAGCCGAATCCCTCCAGCCCGGCACCACCTTCCTGACCTGCAGTCTTCTTCTTGACCTCTCCGCCTCCATCCTACTCCGACCTATCACCCTCACCTTGACCTCTTTCCACCTATCACATTTCCAACGCCCCTCCTCCAAGTCCCTCCTCCCTACCTTTTATCTTCTCCTGCTGAACACTCTCTGCTCATTCCTGAAGAAGGGCCTGTGCCCGAAACGTCGAATCTCCTGTTCCCTGGATGCTGCCTGACCTGCTGTGCTGTTCCAGCAATAAAGTTTCAACAATAAAAGTAGACACTTACGAAATCAATAGCTAAGTTATTGGCAGCTTAGACCAAATACTTACACTGTATTTGGTGTTGAAACGTCAAAATGGAATATTAAATTAAAAAAAAAACAAATATTTCAGTACTGTATCTTCAGTTACTCTTAAATCTCTGTTTTAGACAATGTAGATAGATAGTATAACTTTCTTATTAACCTGTTTGGTTATGGTACCAAACTTGGATATTTGTCTAACTTTAAAACTGTTTTGTACTTTGGCTTTTAGTCAAAAGTGCAGTCTCTGGAGGCAGCCACTAATTCTATGGAAATAGAGACACGAAGTATTATGGCTTTAGATTCTGAGATGTCGCAAAGAGGCTGTCAGGATTCTAACAAATTGCAGCAATCAGGAATGCCATCTGAGTGTGACGGTCAGGAAGAACATGAAGATTTGAAGCTGGATTCCATCCAGGACAACATTATTAGCAAACCAACTAGGTATTGTGCAAAGAAAAAGGGTACACTTTTTGACAATTATATATTATTGAAATATGAAAAAGAAGATTTGGAAGACCTCAGTATCTCGAACATTGAATGCCTGTATCTGTTCTATTTTTCTGATGAATGCCTCATTATCAAGAAATAAGCTTATCATGTAATTTGCCATTCTGTCACAGGGATAAGAGTGATATATGATTCTGTTCCTCTTTTGAACTTATTTCTCTCAAATTACAGTAAGAATATTGCCATTAGCCTTTACTGCCCTAAATTTGTGGGAGGAACAAAATTAAGAAATGCTCATTCCACATTGACCACATGGAAGGTGACCCTTTGAGCATGTAATTTCATTTGACAATTATATCTGTATTGACGAATAACAAGTTGACCTGAAGAATTAACATAAGAATATAACCTAAGAAAGAACATAAGAAATAAGAGCAGGAGTAAGCCATCTGGCCCTTCAAGCCTGCTCTGCTGTTAAATAAGATCATGGCTAATCTTTGTATGGCCTCAGCTCCATTTCGCTGCCCTCTCACCATATTCCTTTACTCTTCAAAACTTTATCTATCTTAGTTTTAAAAATATTCAATGAGGAAGTCTCAACTACTTCACTGTGATATCATTCCATAAATTTACAACCCTCTGGGTGAAAAAGTTCCTTCTCAATTTGGTCTGAAACCTGCTCCCCCTAATTTTGAGGCTACGCCCTTTTGTCTTGGTTTCAACCACCAGTGGAAACGTCCTCTCTCCTTCTATCTTATCTATTCCCTTCATATTTTTATATTTTTCTGTAAGGTCCCCTCTCATTCTTCTAATTCCAATGAATATAACCCCAGTCTACTCACTCTCTCCTCATAAGCCAACCCCATCAACTCTGGAATCAACCTAGTGAACCTCCTCTACACCCTCTCTAGTGCCAGTACATCCTTTCTCAAGTAAGGAGACCAAAACTGCACGCAATACTCCAAGTGTGGCCTCACCAGCACTCTGTACAGATGCATAACCTCCCTGCTTTTAAACTCCATCTCTTTAGCAGTGAAGGCAAAATTCTAGTTGCCTTCTTAATTACCTGTTGTACCTGCAGACCAACATGATTCATGCACAAGGGCACCCAAATCCCCTTGAACAGCAGCATGCTGAAATTCATTTACCATTCAAATAATAGTCCTTTTTACTGTTATTCCTACCAAAATGGATGACTTGACATTTATTCCATCTGCCAGACCTTTGCTCACTCACTCAAATTATCTATGTCCCTTTGCAAAGTTTCACAGTCCTGTGCACACTTTGCTCTACCATTCATCTTAGTATCATCTGCAAATTTTGCCACATTATACGGGGTCCCCCAATTCCAAATCTTTTGTGTAAATTATGAATGACTGTGGTCCCAAAACTGTTCCCTGAGGAATATCACTAGTCACTGATTGCCAACTAGAAAAACACTCATTTATTCCCACTCTTTGCTTTCTATTAGTTAACCAAAACTCTCCCTATAATAATACATTGCCCCTAATGCCGTGCATCTTTGTTTTATGCAGCAGTCTTTTGTGCAGCAACTTGTCAAATGCCTTTTGGAAATCTATATACACCACATCTACTGGATTGCTGTTGTCCATTGTGCTCATAATGCCATCGTAGAATTCCAGTAGATTAGTTAAGCTTTACCTGCCCTTCATAAACACATGCTGCATCTGCCCAATGGGACAATTTCAATCTTGATGTCTTGCTATTTCTTCCTTTAATAAAAGATTCAAGCATTTTCCCCACTACAAAAGCTAAGCTAACTGGTCTATAATTTCCCATTTTTTGTCTCCCTCCATTTTTAAACAGTGGAAAATGGCAAATGTGATGTAAATCTGCTGGAACTGCCAGAGTCCAGCGAATTTTGGAAATTACCACAAGTGCATTTGCTATCACTCCCGCCATCTCTTTTAGTACCCTGGGATGCATTCCATCAGGGCCAGGAGACTTGTCTACCTTTTAGGTCGATTAGCTTGCCCAACATTACCTCTTTCATGATAATGATTATTTCCAGGTCTTCACCTAACTTCATTTCCTTGTTATTCGTGTCCTCCACTGTGAAGACTGACACAAAATACCTGTTCAATGCCTTGGCCATTTCCTCATATCCCATTACTAAATGCCCCTTCTCATCCTGTAACAGACCAGTGTTTACCTTAGCCACTCTTTTTCAGTTTATATATTTATAGAAACTTTTGCTATCTATCTTTATATTCTGAGTTAGTTTACTCTCATAATCTATTTTACTCTTCTTTGTAGTTCTTTTTGTAGTTTTCTGTTGACCTTTAAAGTTTTCCCAGTCTTCTTGTTTCCCGCTGGTCTTTGCCACTTCGTATGCCTTCTCTTTTAGTTTGATAGCATCCCTTATTTCCTTAGATACTCATGGCTCATTACCCCTTTTCCTACAGTTCCTCCTTTTCACTGGCCTGTACTTCTGCTGAACACTTGGAAAAATTGCTTTGCAAGTCCTCCACTGTATGTCGACTGTCCCACCATAAAGTCTTTGCTTCCAGTCTAGTTTAGCCAACTCCTCCCTCATCCTGTTGTGGTCTCCTCTGTTTAAGCACAGGAACTTGATATTGGAATTTATCTTCACACTTTCTATCCGTGTTCTAAATTCAACCATACTGTGATTGCTTCTTCCAAGAGGATCCCTGGCAATGAGATCATTACTTATTCCTGTCTCATCTTAAGCTGATTAATCAAAAAACTTCACCGTTGATTACGCAAAGTTCAGCACCATTTGCAACTCCTCAGATACTGAAGCAATCCATGTCCAAATGCAGCAAGATCTGGAAAATATTCAGGCTCGGGCTAAAGTGGCAAGTAACATTCATGCTCCACAAGTGCCAGGCAATGACCATCTCCAACAAGAGAGACTCTAACCATCATTTCTTGTTGGAGGTGGTCATTCAATGGCATTACCATCTGTCAATTTCTTAGGGTTTACTATTGACCAGAAACTGAACTGGATCAACACTATAAATATAACAGCAACAAGAGCATGTGAGAGACTGGAAATCTTGCAGCAGAGAAACGTTTTCCTGAGTCCCCAAAGCCTGACCACCATCTACAAGGCATAAGTCAGGAGTGTGATGGAATTCTTCCCACTTGTCTGGATGGGGACAGCTTAAGCTTGACACCATCCAAAGCAAATCAACCCACTTTAGCAGCAGTGTTTACAATCTACAAGATGCACTGCAAAAATTCAGCAAAGCTCCTTAAACAGCATCTTCTAAACCCATGACAATTTCCATCTAGAAGGCCGTTGATAGCAAATACATGGAATCACCACCACCTGCAAGTTCCCTTCCAAGCTACTCACCATCCATACTTGGAAATGTATCACTGTTCTGTGATCCAATGCCGTTGGATCAAAATCCATGAATTCCCTCCTTTGTGACATTGTGAATCTATCTACAACACAAGGACTGCAGCAGTTCAAGAATGCAGCTCACCATCACCTTCCCGAGGACAACTAGGGATGGGCAATAAATATTCACCCAAGCAATGTCACCATGTCCCGTTACTGAATTTAAAAATACACTCTTGAGATCTAGGAGCATTCCAATCACTTTTGCTGCAGTCCTTCATTAAAGAGAAAAGAATGTTGTCAGTACATCTAATTCGCTTCTGTTCTTAAACTAGTAACTTCCTTCTTGTAAATAAAACTTCAAATTAATTACAGTGCTTCAGTGATGTAAGGGTAACTAATATTTCTGGTGAACATTTGAAACATGAATGTTATCTGAAGTAGTGTTGTTCAAAATACAGCATAAGTGGGTTTATATTGCAGTAAACAAAATTAATTAGTGGATCTAGCAATGAAGACACAATATTATCTTCTGTTTTCGTTGATTTTACCAGGCCATTGATTATATTAAAATATGTTTTAGATACTGTTGCTTAAAACCCAAAAAAGTAAAACTCTTTTTCTTTTGTAGGTCTGGAAGGCAGCCCAGACCAACAGCATTTTATAAATCTTCAGCAGAACATAAACCATCAGCTTCTTCTCCATTATTACCTGAGGCAGAAAGTGAGGATAAAAGCAGGAGTAGACGTGCACGGTCTCAAAAAACTAAACCCAAACTCAGCAAAAGCTTGAGTAAGAAGGAGACTGTAACTAAGAATGTTGGGAAAGGTCAGGGAATTTCAAAAGCGAAACTTGTGACCTTGAGAGCATCCCAGGAAGATGATGATGATGATGATGAACCTGAGCCAGTAGAAGAGGATGATGTCTATCTCATCAATCCTGAGGAGGTCAACAAAGTTCCAGCTTTTGTGCCAATCAGCTTACGATCTCCTGAACCTGTTCATACTGAAGTTGAGGAAACCATGGAAGAGGTATGGTGCTAAATGCTTGGAAATGTGCTGTTTAAATCACTGCATGGCTGTGCTTTCTTAAAGTATCTATGTTTTTTTTGTAGATGCAAAGTCATGACTATTGTGTAGTTAAGAATAGTATTTTAGTGTATCTGGCTGCTCTTACTAACCATCATGTTTGCCATTTCTTTCTATTGTGTAACTAGTAGTGTTTTGGACTGTGGTAGATATTAGTCCAAATGTTTTATTCAGAATTGTTACAAATTCACATAGCTCTTTTCTTTCCTTACACACACTGTTCAGTGGCAGAATACATTTAACAGCATAAGAAAAAGGGGGCAGGACTAAGTCCTTCAGCCATTCAAGCCTCGTTATCCATTTGATGAAATTGTGCCTGAATTTGATGAAATTGAACGTCAAAACTATTTTCTTGCACCATACCTGTATCCCTTGATGTTCTCAATCTGTGCAAGTCTAAAAATCTCAGTCTGTTATGTACTCAGCACTGACCTTGTACAAACCTCTGGGCAGAGGATTCCAAAGATTCATCACCCGAGTGGAAAAGTTCCTCCTCATCTCAGTCCTAATTGTCCAGTCCTTTATTCTGAGACAGTATCCTCTGCTTGAAGTGCCTTCACCCTCCAGAGGAAACATACTTTCTATATCATCTCTGTCGATTTCACATGTTTGAACACAGTCAGTTCTCATTATTCTAAACTGCAGAGAAAGTAGGGCTTGTCTTATTTAATCTTTACTCATAGGACAATTTCCCCTATTTTAGAAATTAGTTTGATGACCCTTCTTGATGAATTCTGTCTATGGTATAATCTTCCTCAGATAAGGAGGCCAAATCTGTGCACACTTCTGTAGGTGTTAGTTAGTAAGTTTGCAGATGACACCAGAATTGGGGGTGCAGTGGACAGCAAAGAAGATTACCTCAGATTACATCGGGATCTTGATCAGATGGGCCAGTGGGCTGAGAAGTGGCAGATGGAGTTTAATTCAGATAAATGTGAGGTGCTGCATTTTGGGAAAGCAACTCTTAGCAGGACTTATACACTTAATGGTAAGGTCATAGGGAGTTTTGCTGAACAAAGATACCTTGGAGTGCAGGTTCATAGCTCCTTGAAAGTAGTGTCGCAAGTGGATATGATAGGGAAGAAGGTGTTTGGTATGCTTTCCTTTATTGGTCAGAGTATTGAGTACAGGAGTTGGGAGGTCATGTTGCGGCTACAGGACATTGGTTAGGCTACTGTTGGAATATTGCGTGCAATTCTGGTCTCCTTCCTGTCAGAAAGATGTTGTGAAAGTTGAAAGGGTTTAGAAAAGATTTACAAGGATGTTGCCAGGCTTGGAGGATTTCAGCTATAGGGAGAGGCTGAATAGACTGCAGCTGGAGGTGACCTTTATAGTGCTTTATAAAATCACGAGGGGCATGGATATGGTAAATAGACAAGGTACTTTCCCAGCGGTGGGAAGTCCAAAACTAGAGGTTTAAGGTGAAAGGGGAAAGATTTAAAAGGGACCTAAGGGGTAACTTTTTCACACAAAGGGTGGTGAGTGTATGGAATGAGCTGCCAGAGGAAGTGGAGGAAGCTGGTACAATTATAACATTTAAAGGGCATCTGGATGGGTATATGAATAGGAAGGGTTTAGAAGGAGATGGGCCACATGCTGGCAAATGGGACTAGATTAATTTAGGACATCTGGTCGGCATGAACAAATTGGAACGAAGGGTCTATTTCTGTGTTGTGCAGCTGTATGACTATATTTAAAAAAGATAAAAGGTAAAGGATGATTTTTCATGGTTTATGCCACATTTGACGCAACTTAATGCCCACTGCACAAAAACACTTTGGTGAGGCCAATGGACCAGAAACATGAAATAAGCTAATAATAGGTACAACAAAATGTTTAAAATGAACCACAGGAATAAAATGTTTGTGTCACATTTACTTCTCTTTCAACTAAATAATTTGTCAGTTCTTTACACAACATGCGGTGTACCGCAGCATCAATATTGTTTACTTAAAGCTAGACAATTTGATGCCCCTATGTTGATCCCTAATCTCAGTCATGCAGTTGTGTGGAAACATCAAGGTCAAGGGGTTTGGAACAGCTTAGCTACGTTGTGTGTCTCACTGCTGGAAAGCTGGGCAAATCTCTGGGACAGCTCAATACGAGGTCTCCCAGCCTCAAGAGTTAAATGAAGCGAACATAGAAACATACAAATTAGCAGGTGTAGGCCATTTGGACCCTTGAGCTTCTTTTTGCCATTCAGTAAGATTATAGTTGATTCGGTCGCAGCCTCAATCCATTTTCCTGACTATCCTTTTGTCTCTTTCATTAGACAAAAATCTACTTAACTCTGTCTTAAAAATATTCAATGGCTCTACCTCCATCATGCTGAGGAAGAGTGTTCCGAAGACCAAAATACTAAATATACTAATTCCCAATATACTAATGAAGAATCATCTAGATTTGAAACGTTAGCTTGCTTTCTCTCCATGGATGCTGCCTGACCTGCTGTGATCTCCACAGTTTTTGTTTTCAGTACAACAAAGTATCACTAAACTTTACGAGCCATTCCACTTGTAATAACGTACAAAATTCTACTTCATCTCTAACCACTTGCTGTACTTGAACATTAATCATTCATGATCCCTCTGTAACTTAGAGATCTGCAAACTATTTCCACTTTAATAATATATTGCTTTTCTATTTTCCCTTCCAAAGCGGACAAGTTACATTTCCACATTATACTCCGGTGGCCATTTCTTTCCCACATTCACTTATATCCTTTTGCAGTCTCCTTATGTTCTCTTCATAATTTACCTTCCTACCTATCTTTGTATCATCGGCATTAGTAAGGCCTGTAAGGCTGAATGGTTTTCAAATGAAATCACTTGCATACTTTGGAACCTACTGTTCGCTGTCAGTAACTCCTTATAATAACCTAAAAAAACTCTTATTAATGAGAATTTGAAGCAAGCAAGGCATGGCAAGAGAATCAGTTTAGCTCAGTTGGCTGGATCTTTGGTTTACAGAGCAGTGTGATGCCAACAGTGTGGGTTGAATTCCCATCACTGGTTTGAGTTACCATGAAGGACCCTCCTTCTCAACCTCTTCCCTGGTGGCCCTCAGGTTAAATCACCACCAATTGCTTCTGTCTCTAATGAGAGAGCAGATGGTCTGGTAATACAATGGCGAATCAACAACAACAGTTATTTTTTAATATAGTAGCGAAATTAATAGAATTTAAAGTAGATTAATGCTCTGGACCTGATGTCCTACAGCTCTGTGTTGAAAGAAGTGGTTGTAAAGATAGTTGATGCATTGGTAGTCAAAATTTCAAATTTGATTAAACCTGGATTCTGGACTGGTTCCAGAAGAATGGAAGGTTACAAAAGCAACCCCACAGTTAAAGAAAGAAGGGAGAAAGAAAACTGGGAAAGACAGACCTGTTAGTCTAACATCACCCATAGGCAACATGCTAGAATCTATGATAAAAGTACACTTAGAAAATGTTTGGTTGGTGGAGTCAACATGGATGTACAAAAGGGAAATATGTTTCACACACCTGCATGTCACTAGTGAAGTAAAGGAGGGTAAATCCAATGGATGCGGTATATTTAGATTTCAGAAAGCTGTTGATAATGTTCCACACAAGAGAGTAGTAAACGTAATTAGAGCACGTGGGATGGGGTGTGAGAATTATGCTCGTATAGACCGTGGACAGAAAACAGACAGCAGAAATATACAGTTATTTTTGGGTTAGTACGCTGTGACTAGTAAGTCAAGCATGGAACAGTGGTTGAACCCCTTATAATTCACAATCTGTATCACTAATTTTGATGTAGGAATTAATTGCAATATTTCCAAGTTTGCAAATGACTTGTAGAAGTACAAGTTGTAAGAACAGACTAAATGGGTGGCAAAAAATTTGAAGATGGAATACAATGCGAAAAAAATGAAAGGTTAGCCACTCTGGTAGGACAATAGAAATTTCAGTGTACTACTTAAATGGTAAGTGACTGGGAAGTGATTAAGTTCAAAGAGACCCAAGTATCCTTGGTCATGAGTTACGGAAAATTGACATGAAGGTACAGCAAGCAATTTAAGGTGGCAAATGGTATACTGGCTTTTATTACAAAAAGAATTGAGTAAAAGTGTAAAGATGTCTTATGAAGAGCTCCACACCTAGACTCACAGAGTCATAGAGGTGTATAGCACGGAAACAGACCCTTTGGTCCAACCCATCCATGCCGACCAGATATCCCAACCCAATTAAGTCCTACCTGCCAGCACCTGGCCCATATCCTTCCAAACACTTCCTACTCATCCAAATACCCCGTTTCTACCTCCTGCCCAAAATCCACAAACCTGACTGCCCCGGACGACCCATCGTCTCAGCCTGCTCCTGCCCAACCGAACTCATCTCGGCATACCTCGACACGGTCCTGTCCCCATTAGTCCAAGAACTCCCCACCTACGTTCGTGACACCACCCACGCCCTCCACCTCCTCCAGGATTTCCGCTTCCCCGGTCCCCAACGCCTCATCTTCACCATGGACATCCAGTCCCTGTACACCTCCATCCCCCATCACGAAGGACTCAAAGCACTCCGCTTCTTCCTTTCCCGCCGTACCACCCAGTACCCTTCCACCGACACCCTCCTTCGACTGACCGAACTGGTCCTCACCCTGAACAACTTTTCTTTCCAATCCTCCCACTTTCTCCAAACAAAAGGAGTAGCCATGGGCATCCGCATGGGCCCCAGCTATGCCTGCCTCTTCGTAGGGTATGTGGAACAATCCATCTTTCGCAACTACACTGGCCCCACCCCCCATCTTTTTCTTCGCTACATTGATGACTGTATCGGCGCTACCTCGTGCTCCCACGAGGAGGTTGAACAGTTCATCCACTACACTAACACCTTCCACCCCGACCTCAAATTCACCTGGACATTCTCGGACTCCTCCCTCCCCTTCCTAGACCTTTCTGTTTCTATCTCAGGCGACCGAATCAACACGGATATCTACTACAAACCAACCGACTCCCACAGCTACCTGGACTACACCTCCTCCCATCCTGCCCCCTGTAAAAACGCCATCCCATTCTCCCAATTCCTTCGTCTCCGCCGCATCTGCTCCCAGGAGGACCAGTTCAAAATACGTATAACACAGATGGCCTCCTTCTTCAAGGACCGCAATTTCCCCCCCGACGTGGTCGACGGTGCCCTCCACCGCATCTCCTCCACTTCCCGCTCCTCCGCCCTTGAGCCCCGCCCCTCCAACCGCCACCAGGACAGAACCCCACTGGTCCTCACCTACCACCCCACCAATCTCCATGTACAGCGCATCTTCCGCCGTCACTTCCGCCACCTCCAAACAGACCCCAGCACCAAGGATATATTTCCCTCCCCTCCCCTATCAGCTTTCCGTAGAGACCACTCCCTCGCGACTCCCTTGTCAGATTCACACCCTCCACCGACCCAACCTCCACTCCCGGCACCTTCCCTTGCAACCGCAGGAGGTGCAACACTTGCGCCCACACCTCCCCCCTCACTTCTCTCCAAGGCCCCAAGGGAAACTTCCATATCCGCCACAGATTCACCTGCACCTCCACCCACATCATCTACTGCATCCGCTGCAGCCGGTGTGGCCTCCTCTATATTGGGGAGACAGGCCGCCTACTTGCGGAGCGATTCAGAGAGCACCTCTGGGCCACCCGGACGAACCAACCCAACCAACCTGTGGCACAGCATTTCAACTCCCCCTCCCACTCCACCGAGGATATGCAGGTCATTGGACTCATCCACCGCCAAACCACAACAACCCGACGGTCGGAGGAGGAGCGTCTTATCTTCCGACTGGGAACCCTCCAACCGCAGGGGATGAACTTGGACTTCACCAGTTTCTTCATCCCCCCTCCCCCCACCTTGTCTCAGCCGGATCCCTCCAGCCCGGCACCGCCTTCCTGACCTGCAGTCTTCTTCTTGACCTCTCCGCCTCCATCCTACTCCGACCTATCACCCTCACCTTGACCTCTTTCCACCTATCACATTTCCAACTCCCCTCCTCCAAGTCCCTCCTCCCTACCTTTTATCTTCTCCTGCTGAACACTCTCTGCTCATTCCTGAAGAAGGGCCTGTGCCTGAAAGGTCGAATCTCCTGTTCCCTGGATGCTGCCTGACCTGCTGTGCTGTTCCAGCAATAAAGTTTCAACCTTTTAAATGTTGCAATTGTATGAGCCTCCACCACTTCCTCTGGCAGCTCATTCCATACACATATTACCCTCTACGTGAAGAAGTTGCCCCTTAGGTTTCTTTTATATCTTTCCCCTCTCACCCTAAACCTATGCCCTCTAGTTTCTGGACTCCCCGACTCCAGGGAAAAGGCTTTGTCTATTTATCCTATCCATGCCCCTCATGATTTTGTAAACCTCTATAAGGTCACCCCTCAGCCTCCGAAGCTCCAGGGAAAATCTTTTTAATTCCTTTTCTGCCCTAATTCTATAATTTACCTTCTTTCCCTTTCTAACCTTGATTTGGCGAAGCACCTTGACCTTCATTTGCAGCTATCCATTTTTGGTGCTGCTGAAAGTAGGAATTTACTAAACTGGGAACCATCGACATGAGTTTACACCCATCTCCTCTGAACAAACTCACTGTAGTGCTTGAATTGTATAAAAATTTCTCCAGCAAGTTAATTTTTATTCTCTTAAATAAAACAATGCGTGAAATTAAGCATTTTTTATCATTGAATTTTACTTTAATTCGATTATCTTAAAATACTTACTAATGTTTTCTTGCTGATTTTCACAAAACACCTTACTGTTTTCATTCTTTCAGATAATAGGCACATCACTAGCTAGGCCAACATTAATTGCCCATTCCTAATTATTCATGAGAGGGTCATGGTGAGTAGCCTTCTTGAGCCACTGTAGTCCGTTTGATAGTAGGTACACCCATAGTGTTTGTGGAAGGGAGTCCCAGAATCTGACTCCACAACAATGAAGGAAGTATAGTATAGTTCCCTCTCCAAATGGTTTGTGGCTTGGAAGGGACCTTGTCAATAGTCTCGTTCCTGTGCATCTGTTTATCTTTCCTCCTGAGTGGTAGAGAGTTTGATTTGGAATGTGCTGTCAAAGATGAACTGTCGCTGTGCATTTTGCAGATTATGTATTGCTGCATGAGTGGAGGGAGTGAATATTTAGTGTGGTAGATGGGGTGCCAATCAAGTACCACTCCTGATGGTATTGAACTTGTGTGTTGTTGGAACTGCACCCATCTAGGCAAGTGGAGAGTATTTCATTCCAGTCTTGATTTGCGCCTTCCAGATAGTGGATAGAATTTGGGGAGTCCGAAATTAAGATTGAGACTGATGAAGAGCATATAGATTGACTTCAGGGTGATATATACAAGTTGAGTAAGTGATCATATGCATGGCAAATTCAGTACAATATAACATGGAAATTCTGAAGTTGTCCTCTTCGGTAGGAAGAACAGGCAAATTATTAATTAAATGGTGATAGATTTTGAAATGTTGGTGTGCAAAGGGATGTGGATGTCCTTGTACACCAGTCACTGAAAGCAAACATGGTCATGTAGCGAGGAGACAAATGGAATGTTAGCCTTCATTGTGAGAGGGTTTGAGTATAGGGCCAGAAGTCTTACTGCAGCTCTACGTGGCCTTTGTGCAAAACTTCAGCTGCAGTTGCACCTTGTTTTGGTCTCTCTCCTTAAGAAGAAATATTTTTGCCTTAGAAGAAATAAAATGAAGGTTCACCAGACTGATTCCTTGGAAAACAGCTGTGTTGTATAAGGAGAAATTGGGTCAACAAGGCCTGTACTGACTGGAGTTGAGAAGATTGAGTTGGGGGTGAAGGGAAGAATCTCATTGAAAATTCTGACAGGACTGACAGACTGAAAGCAGGAATTATTTTCCTCCTATCCAAAAAGAATATATGCAAAGGCAATTTTGATTTGAGATGAGGCCAAATGATTTGGATGTGAGCATAAGAGATATAGTTAGTAAGTTTGCAGATGACACCAAAATTGGAGGTGTAGTGAACAGTGAAGAGGGTTACCTCAGATTACAACAGGATCTGGACCAGATGGGCCAATGGGCTGAGAAGTGGCAGTTTAATTCAGATAAATGCGAGGTGCTGCATTTTGGGAAAGCAAATCGTAGCAGGACTTATACACTTAATGGTAAGGTCCCTAGGGAGTGTTGCTGAACAAAGAGACCTTGGAGTGCAGGTTCATAGCTCCTTGAAAGTGGAGTCGCAGGTAGATAGGATAGTGAAGGCGGCGTTTGTATGCTTTTCTTTATTGGTCAGAGTATTGAGTACAGGAGTTGGGAGGTCATGTTGCGGCTACAGGACATTGGTTAGGCCACTGTTGGAATATTGCATGCAGTTCTGGTCACCTTTCTATCGGAAAGATGTTGCGAAACTTGAAAGGATTCAGAAAAGATTTACAAGGATGTTGCCAGGATTGGAGGATTTGAGCTACAGGGAGAGGCTGAACAGGCTGGGGCTGTTTTCCCTGGATTGTCGGAGGTTGAGGGGTGACCTTATAGAGATTTTAGATAAATAGACAAAGACTTTTCCCTGTGGTGGGGGAGTCCAGAACTAGAGGGCATAGGTTTAGGGTGAGAGGGGAAAGATATAAAAGAGACCGAAGGGGCAACTTTTTCACGCAGAGGGTGGTACGTGTATGGAATGAGCTGCCAGAGGATGTGGTGGAGGCTGGTACAATTGCAACATTTAAGAGGCATTTGGATGGGTATATGAATAGGAAGGGTTTGGAGGGATATGGGCCGGGTGCAGGCAGGTGGGACTAGATTGGGTCTGGTCAGCATGGACGGGTTGTACCGAAGGGTCTGTTTCCATGCTGTACATCTCTATGACTCTAGGACGGTCAAATTCACTATCACAGAAGACCATTATTGATTTAAGAAAGAAATAGATTGATTTGTAAAGGCAATAGGTATCATGGGAATTGAGAGAGAGAGAGTAGAAGTATGGCATTGAGTTCAGAGTCAGCCATGAACATGTTGAATGATGAAGTGGAACTTATGGGCTAAAAGGCCAGCTCATGCTCCTATTTTCTGTATTTTACTCATCACAGAATTCCTAGCCTCTGACCTGTTCTTGTAGCCACAGCATTTATATGGCTATTCAGGTTCAGTTTCTGGTTGATGCTAAGCACCAAAATGTTGATAGTGGGGGATTCAGCAATGGTAATGCCATTGAACATCAAGTGAATATTTTTAGATTCTTCCATTGTGTAACATGATGTGGCACAAATGTTGGTTGAGACTTAGCACTGCAAGCCTTAATGTTGGCCAGTTCTTGCTGGTGGGTGGTATTGTACACTAGACTAGGACCTGACCCTAGAAAAATGCAAATTTTGAAATGTTTTATTTGGAAAGTTTTTGTTTCTGTCTTAATACTCCCATTTATCTCACAGCTTGAAATAGCAGTTAATGTTTCAGACAAGAACTATGAAAGTGAAACTGAACAGGCACTCCATGAGTCACCTGATAAAAGTGAGCCCAGTCAGTCATGCGGCTTAGCTCCAGAAGAAGATTACAATTCAGCAACTACTGATCAGATTGAACTTTTTGTTGTAAGTTAAGTATTTTGTTTCAATAATTGTTTACTGCGGGACTATTTTTGATAATAGAGTTGGGATTTAAGGTATATAATTTATGCTTCCTGTGCTCTTGAGTGAATAATTTGTAGGGAAAGCAAAGTTAAAGTTAGGTTTAAAAATGTAATATTCAACATCAGGCTAATCAATATTTTGATTTCTCTTGTGTTTCATATTTGTAAAAATGGAAGGTGCAAATCCATATTTGTGAATAATACTTGGTATTTTAGAAATCTGTAAAAATGCCTAAATATGGAAGTTGATGAATATTCTTGTGTTGACGATTTTAAATTATATTGTCCGTTCTCGTCCTATGGCATCAATTATATTATTCATTGTGCATGAATATATTCTAACTTGTATTATTACAATATCAAGTATTTTAGAATTCTGAATGTAGTAAACTGAATAATTAATATACATTCAACTGATCTTTTAAAACTAAAGTTTTTTTACCAGAACATTGAACATTAACGTTCATCTTTTCACAGGAGGTTATTGAAATTGCAAATGAAGATACAAGTCAAGGTAAGATACATGCTAATTAATTTAAAATACTTTTATTCCATTAATGTTGGAAATTATTATTGAATAATCAACATGACAAATTTCAATTTGAGATTTAGACTTTGAGGCATTTCTCTGAATCATTACTAATAATAAATAAAGTATTTAAGAGTAATTGAACTCACATCAATACAAATGGCTTGAACTTGCAATTGGTCAGATTAAATATAGAAATTAAAATACCCTCTGGTTTTGCGAACTGATTCCATTACAACCTGCCAGTACTGTCTAATTTTTTGGAAGTGGAATACTAATACTGTGACTGATTTGAAGAGCTATGTCAACCCTGTAGCTGAACAAATGAGCCCCCAACTCACTACCGCTGTCCTTACTGCGTGTGGCTGTCAGATAAACTTCTGTCACAGTTTCAGAATTGAACTTACTCCTTAGGGTATTTTTCTTTAATGTGCGTCAGAGTATGACTAACAAAAGCAGTGTATTTCTGATTCTCGTTTAGTAGAATGCATTCTTCCTATCAATTGATGCTGTTGCAATTTTATTATAGTCTGTTAATGTTATTCTGTTCAGTATCTCCAAATACTGAAGAGTTACATGTCTATCAAGCATTCTGATAAAGAGTTTGAAAATATTGTTTGACAAAACTATATTGTGTGTTTGCAAAGGAGTGTCTGGGAATATTTAAAATCACATTATATGACGATGACATAATCATTGCTAGATTCTAGTGAGAACTGGATATTTTGTGGCCTGGTTTGTTTTCAGGCTAGAGTGCTCAATGCTTATGAAGTGTTGTGAATTCTCCTTTTAACATTGTTTAAACTTGTAATTTAAGACTGGGCACAGATTTTATTAACTGTTTGATTCTAATGAATAGCCAACAGCTATTCTGTATAAACAATTGGTATTAAGCTAAGAATTATTCTGGTTACTGTGTGACAACATTAGAAATGCATTCCAGAAAAATATGTTTGATGTCATCAAATACTTAATAAGCAGAGGAGTTCTCCTGTAGTAATGTTAATTTTAAATCTGTGTTGTTGCCCTTTTAGAAGAGGAATATCCTGATACAGAGCCTGGTGATGATTTACAAGATGCTGTGTGCGCAAATGTAAGCTATGTGGATCAGAAGAACTTGGAGCAGGAAACTATCCTTGGTAGTGATCCTCCTCCTATGCCGATTGTAGAGCATGACACTGCACCTGATGTAACTGATGTATGCACTGAATCTAGGAGACTTGGTGAGCAACATATTCCAACAGAGAAGAATGTGAAGGATGGGTTTGATTTGGAAGAACTTACTCTTCCTAAAGAAGATTCTCACAATGCTACTGTTAGGTGAGGTCACTGATGTTGTGGTTGTGAAGGATAAATTACTTATTCCATGAATTGTGATTTATAATGTTTCTTTCATGCTGCATAAAAGGATGAATGTACTGTCATGTCAATGCTTTAGACTTGATTTAAAATTTAGTAGTGAATTTGAAACAATGGATAATAGACCTAACTCACATAGTTTCATAGCTTGAAATTTACCTTGCTACATATTCTTCCTTCCTCTGTGTCTTGCGCCTGTCCTTTCCCTAGATATCAGTTATGAGCTCCTATCACTTCAATCTTTCCTTCTTTCACCAATCCACAAGTATTTAGAATTCAGTTTTCATTCACAGTCTTAATTTCTTGATCTACCTATGCTTTCTTCTGTTCTTTAAGAACAAAAGAAATAGATGTTCAAGTAGATCATATGGCCACTTGAGCCTCATATTCCATTAGTGCAATCAGCCTTTTATTTAAACTTCAGTTTCCTCCCTGCTCCCTGAGTATTGAATCCCTGAGAGATCTACCCAGACCTAGAACTTACTTAATGATGGAACATCCATCACCTTCTTGGGTAGTGTTATGACACAGGGTAAACCCTCCTGCTTAATTTAAAGCAGCAACACAGAAAAGGTTTATCCCGTGCAGTAATCTGAAAATTCGAGAGGCCAAGAACTATTTAAAGTAAAAAGTAACAACTTTATTTCTTAAAGTATAACAGAGAATAATTAACTAACAACTATTTACAACTCCTTGCTCTAAACCTATCTTTTACTTTCCCTTCTATAATACTTGTCATAGAGTCATAGAGATATACAGCATAGAAACAAACTCTTCGGTCCGACCAGATATCCCAACCCAATCTAATCCCACCTGCCAGCATCCCTCTAAACCCTTCCCATTCATATACCCATCCAAATGCCTCTTAAATGTTGCAATTGTACCAGCCTCCACCATTTCCTCTGGCAGCTCATTCCATACACATACCACCCTCTGTGTGGAAAAGTTGCCCCTGAGGTCTCTTTTATATCTTTCCCCTCTCACCCTAAACCTATGCCCTCTAGTTCTGGATTCCCTGACCCCAGAGAAAAGACTTGCCTATTTACCCTATCCATGCCCCTCATAATTTTGTAAACCTCTATAAGGTCACCCCTCAGCCTTCAGTGCTCCAGGGAAAACTGCCCCAGCCTATTTAGCCTCTCCCTATAGCTCAAATCCTCCAACCCTGGCAACATTCTTGTAAGTCTTCTCTGAACCCTTTTCAAGTTTCACAACATCTTTCCGATAGAAAGGAGTCCAGAATTGCACGCAATATTCCAACAGTGGCCAAAGATTTACCAAAATTCAAATTTTCAAAACCAGCCAGATGTTGAATCTTCTCTTAATAACTTCCTTGGTCGTCGTCGTCTTGGGGATTTCTGTTTCACAGGTTACTAATTGATAAAGGTACCTTTAAGAGAGCTATTCTCTGCACAGTCTGCAGATGCTGGTGGCTTGGCAGTTCTTCTCCCAACTGTTCAATTTTCTCCAGTCGTATGTTCCCAAAGCATCGGATTGTGTCATTGGCTTTTAAGATTGTCAATATGCTAAATTCAAACTTGATTGGAGTTTGGTTATTTTTTAGATATAATTTAAACTGACCTAATTTGAATTTGTTTTGTCGTCTCCAGGCAACCAGCTAATCGAGTTGTTCGACCAAATGTTACATTATATCTTGTCAGGTGTTAGCTTTTAACTCTCTTAAAGGTACAGTACACCTTCATCACAGTGGGTCCACAATACATGAAATGAAGTTTTTCCTTGACTTGTTTCTCATGTATTGATCCCTTATCCTGAGATCATGTCCCAGAGACTGTATATTGACCAACTGGGGAAACAACCTCTGTGTCTACTCTTTAAAACCTTTTCAGAATCTTTTATATTTTTTAGTCAACTTGTGCAGACGTGTGATGACACATTTCGGGAGGCTTTTCTATAATGTTAAGTAGGCCCAGTTTACTCAGCCTCTCATCAGTGGACAGGTCTTTCATAGAACATAGAACATAGAACATAGAACAATACAGCACAGAACAGGCCCTTCGGCCCACGATGTTGTGCCGAACGTCTAACCTAGATTAAGTACCCATCCATGTACCTATCCAAATGCCGCTTAAAGGTCGCCAATGATTCCGACTCCACCACTCCCACGGGCAGCGCATTCCATGCCCCCACCACTCTCTGGGTAAAGAACCCACCCCTGACATCTCCCCTATACCTTCCACCCTTCACCTTAAATTTATGTCCCCTTGTAACACTCTGTTGTACCCGGGGAAAAAGTTTCTGACTGTCTACTCTATCTATTCCTCTGATCATCTTATAAACCTCTATCAAGTCACCCCTCATCCTTCGCCGTTCCAACGAGAAAAGGCCGAGAACTCTCAACCTATCCTCGTACGACTTCCTCTCCATTCCAGGCAACATCCTGGTAAATCTTCTCTGCATCCTCTCCAAAGCTTCCACATCTTTCCTATAGTGAGGCGACCAGAACTGCACACAGTACTCCAACTGTGGCCTAACCAAAGTCCTGTACAGCTGCAACATCACTTCACGACTCTTGAATTCAATCCCTCTGCTAATGAACGATAATACTCCATAGGCCTTCTTACAAACTCTATCCACCTGAGTGGCAACCTTCAAAGATCTATGTACATAGACCCCAAGATCCCTCTGTTCCTCCACCTGACTAAGAACCCTACCATTAACCCTGTATTCCGCATTCTTATTTGTTCTTCCAAAATGGACAACCTCACACTTGGCAGGGTTGAACTCCATCTGCCACTCCTCAGCCCAGCTCTGCATCATATCTAAGTCCCTCTGCAGCCGACAACAGCCCTCCTCACTGTCCACAACTCCACCTATCTTCGTATCATCTGCAAATTTACTGACCCACCCTTCGACTCCCTCATCTAAGTCATTAATAAAAATTACAAACAGCAGAGCACCCAGAACTGATCCCTGCGGAACTCCACTTGTAACTGGGCTCCAGGCTGAATATTTACCATCTACCACCACTCTCTGCCTTCGACCGGTTCATTTCAGGTACCTGTGTAACTAACATTGGCTTTACCACATCCAAGGCAAATATATCCAATCTTAGATATGGAGATAAAACTGTACATTATATTCCAAGTGTGGTCTCACGAAAGCCCTATAGAATTGTAGCAAGGTTTCCTTGTTCATGTATTGTAATCTGCTTGCGATACAAGCCAATGTGCCATTGTGTTGCTAATGGTTGATGTATCTGCATGTTAATTTTGTTTTCCATCTATGGCAATCAATTATCTCCAAGCATTATTATTTAAATGTTTCAAACTTTTCAAAAACATGCAGCAGGATATGGATCCTATGGAAAGTTAGGCAGAGAAATAGCAGATGGAGTTTAATCCAGACAAGTGTGAGGTGGTGCATTTTGGAAGATCAAATGCAAGAGGAACGTATCTAGTAAATGGCCGACTCTTAGGAACATTGATGTGCAGAGGGACCTTGGAGTTCAACACCAAAGCTCCCCGAGAGTGACATAAGTGGATAACGAGAAAGAAGGCATATGGTCTGCCGTATGAATATAAAAGTCATGTTGCAACTATGTAAGACTTTCGTCAGGCCACATTTGAGATCCTGTGCGCAGTTCTGGTCACTGCATTATAGGAGGGACATGTAGGCTCTGGAGAGGGAGCAGAAGAGTTTTACCAGGATGTTGCCTGGATTGGAATGTATTACCTGTAAGTGGAGGTTTGACAAACTTGGATTTTTTTCACTAGAGCGTCAGAGGCTGAGAGGTGATTTGCTAGAAGTATATCAAATTATGAGAGGCATGGATAGAGTGGATAGTCTGAGTCTTTTTCTCAGGGTAGAAATGTTAAGTACTAGGGAGCATAGGTTTAAAGTGAGAGGAGTAAAGTTTAAAGGTGATGTGTGAGGAAAGTTGTTTTTTGACACCGATGATGATAGCTGCCTGGAATGTACTGCCCAAGGACGTGGTAGAAGCATAAAGTTAGCAAAACTTAAGAGGCATTTAGACAAACAAAGAATAAAGGGTTACGGACCATGTGAAAGTGGATAGGATTAGTTTACAATAGCATCATAGTCGGCACAGACATGGTGAGCAGAAGGGCTGCTTTCTGTTTTATGTTCTATCTGCTTTCTTGTTCTAAAGGACCTCACACTTCACTATTTTATAATCTGCAGACAGGATAGATGGGACAGTATAGAACTCGAGGTGCATAATTTAAAAATAATGGGAATGCCACTAAGGTGTCAGATAAGAAATAATTTTTTTTACTCATGGTTTTGAATTTTTCAAATTTTTTGAAAGCTCAGTCTTTGAGTATCTTCAATGTAGAGTTTGATAAATTTCTGATTACCAGGGTAATTTGGATGGGAAAAAATGCATTGAAGTATTCAATTAGCCATGATTCTAATGAATGGTGTGCTAGGCTTGGTTGACTGAATGATCTGCTTATGTCCCTATGCCCTTTAGTTGTTGCCAATTCACTTTACCTGCACATATCTCTTTGCAGCCTCTTTGTACCTTACTCAAAAGTTTACATTTATGGTTTGCTTATCATGTGTAAACTTGAATATGTTACTCTGTCTAAGTCATTAATGATAGATTATAATTGTGGAAACCTCAGTGCTGAGCCTTATGGCACCCCATTAGTTACAGTGTACAAACTGCCATCCATGGTCTGTCTGATGGTACTGCAATTTTCAAAATGTATTGTAAAGACTTCCTCAATATTGGATTCCATCTGTTGTGACTGTTCTAGAATATAAAGAATTTCAGAAAATCATAACCACTATCTCTGCAATTACCTCTTTTGGAATCCTGAACTAGAGGCAAAGAGATACTGGGATGTGTCAATTTTTAGAATATTAATTTTCTCTGAGAGCTTTTCATTGCTGATATTATTTTTGTTACTCACTTTCATTAGTCACTTGGTTATCTTCTCTCTCTGTTATATAATATAAGTCACAAAATATTTGTTCATTATCATGTTTTGAGAAGATTTGTAGCTAAGGTTGAGGTTGTGGATGTAAGTTTGCTCGCTGAGCTGGAAGGTTCATTTCCAGACGTTTCATCACCATACCAGGTAACATCTTCAGTGGGCCTCCAGGTGAAGCACTGCTGCTGATTTATATGTTTGGGTTTCTTTGAGTTGGTGATGTCATTTCCGGTTCTTTTTCTCAGGGGGTGATAGATGAGGTCTAATGCGATGTGTTTGTTGATAGAGTTCTGGTTGGAATGCCATGCTTCTAGGAATTCTTGTGCGTGTCTCTGGCTTGTCCTAGGATGGCTGTGTTGTCCTTCCTTATCTGCATGTAAAGATACTAGTGAGAGAGAGATACTAGTGACCCTCTCTCACTAGTATCCTTACATACAGACAAGGAAGGACACCACTTCGACTGGGACAACACATCCATCCTTGGATAAGCCAAACAGAGACACGCAGGAGAAGGTCATCGAGCAAACCTGCATCCATTTGTTCATTATCTCTGGCATTTCCAAATTCCACATGATAATTTCTCCTATTTCTGCCTTTAAGGATCCATTATTTACTTTAGGTACCTTTTATATACTTATGAAAGGTCTTACAATCCATTTTTATATTCTTTATATTCTTCGTTAACTCTGCTTCTGCCTTTTCGTGTGATAAACTTTGCGGTAGCCCTAATTCCCAGGTTTTCGACTGTTCACGACAACATTATAAACCTTTTTTTTAAAGACGCTAATGTTATCCTTAACTTAAGCCTCAGATAAAACTTTCGCACGGAGGTTTTGTTGTTTCAATAGAACAATTCTTTTGTTTGAAGTTTTGAATAATATCTTTATATGCTATCATTTTTAAACCTATTTACACATAAACCATGCCTCTTATGCTAAGTTAATCAGTTTTTAAAAAAATTTTACGAGTTTTTTAAAAAATTCAAGATACAAACTTGTGTGTTCATATGGAAGTCAATTGTATTTGAATAATTCTCTCCCCAGAGGTCCCTTTACTATAACATTACTGATTACCCTGTCTTATCACACCATACCAGATCTTAAATTGTTGAACCCACAAGATGCTGTTGCAGGAAGCTGTCGAGAAAACATTTTAGAAGTTCATCTTCCAGACCACCTTTGTCAATTGATTTGCCCAGCCTGTGGGGAGAATCAAGTTCTTCACATTTAATTAATTGACTTTGTAATAAGCTTTAGTTATTTCTTACTTAAAACTCTGAGTTTACTACTATTGTCGAACTTGTAAACTACCTCTACTGTCACTAACCTTCACGCATACTGGTTCTGTTTCATGATCATCTTTTCTCTACTATTGGGTCTGCTGCAGTTCCCTTTTCATTCTTCCAATGTTTTTAAAATGTTGTATGCTTAGAATGATTATTTTCCAATTTTGGGCTTTCATCTAGATTTCTCACTGCGTAGAAATTATTCAAAATTATATTTTAAGTGATAATTTAAAAAACGTATTTTCATCTGGGCTGATACTAAAAAGAATCTGTTTCTTTTATTAGTAGCTCTTCAGTCACTGAGCAGATGAGTTCACAGACAAACCAAGTCATAAAAAGATGCAGATTTTTAAAACCAAAACCCAACCTCAGTAAAACCACTTCAAGAAGCCATGCTAAAAAGATGTGTCCTATTACAGAGAGTAGATCTGTACAGAACTCTATAGAACCATCTGAAACAACATTGCAGAAGTCAAATTATGGTAAGCAAAGTATATAAAAAACCTATTTTGGTTAAATATGTATCTTCTTCTAAAAGATGTGTATTGAAGTTAACCAGAAACTTGCTTGTCTGAGACATCACTGGTTCTTTGCAGCAATGTTTTCAGTTGTATGCATATAGAGTCATAGAGATGTACAGCATGGAAACAGACCCTTTGGTCCAACCCGTCCATGCCGACCAGATATCCCAACCCAATCTAGTCCCACCTGCCAGCACCTGGCCCATATTCCTCCAAACCCTTCCTATTCATATACCCATCCAAATGCCTCTTAAATGTTGCAATTGTACCAGCCTCCACCACATCCTCTGGCAGCTCATTCCATACACGTACCACCCTCTGCGTGAAAAAGTTGCCCCTTCGGTCTCTTTTATATCTTTCCCCTCTCACCCTAAACCTATGCCCTCTAGTTCTGGACTCCCCGACCCCAGGGAAAAGACTTTGTCTATTTATCCTATCCATGCCCCTCAAAATTTTGTAAACCTCTGTAAGTTCACTCCTCAGCCTCCAACGCTCCAGGGAAAACAGCCCCAGCCTGTTCAGCCTCTCCCTGTAGCTCAGATCGTCCAACCCTGGCAACATCCTTGTAAATCGTTTCTGAACCCTTTCAAGTTTCACAACATTTTTCCGATAGGAAGGAGACCAGAATTGCATGCAATATTCCAACAGTGGCCTAACCAATGTCCTGTAAAGCCGCAAAATGACCTCCCAACTCCCATACTCAATACTCTGACCAATAAAGGAAAGCATACAAATGCCGCCTTCACTATCCTAACTACCTGTGACTCCACTTTCAAGGAGCTATGAACCTGCACTCCAAGGTCTCTTTGTTCAGCAACACTCCCTAGGACCTTACCATTAAGTGTATAAGTCCTGCTAAGATTTGCTTTCCCAAAATGCAGCACCTCTCATTTATCTGAATTAAACTCCATCTGCCACTTCTTAGCCCATTTGCCCATCTGGTCCAGATTCTGTTGTAATCTGAAGTAACCCTCTTTGCTGTCCACTACACCTCCAATTTTGGTGTCATCTGCAAACTTACTAACTGTACCTCTTATGCTCACATCCAAATCATTTATGTAAATGACAATAAGTAGAGGACTCAGTACCGATCCTTGTGGCACTCCACCGGTCACAGGCCTCCAGTTTGAAAAACAACCCTCCACCACCACCCTCTGTCTTCTACCTTTGAGCCAGTTCTCCCTGTATTCCATGAGATCTAACCTTGCTAATCAGTCTCCCCTGGGGAACCTTGTCAAACGCCTTACTGAAGTCCACATAAATCACATCTACTGCTCTGCCGTCATCAATCTTCTTTGTTACTTCTTCAAAAAACTCAATCAAGTTTATGAGACATGATTTCCCATGCACAAAGCCATGTTGACTATCCCGAATCAGTCCTTGTCTTTCCAAATACATGTACATCCTGTCCCTCAGGATTCCCTCCAACAACTTGCCCACCACCGAGGCCAAGCTCACTGGTCTATAGTTCCCTGGCTTGTCCTTACCACCCTTCTTAAACAGTGGCACCATGTTTGCCAACCTCCAGTCTTCCGGCATCTCACCTGTGACTATCGATGATACAAATATCTCAGCAAGAGGCCCAGCAATCACTTCTCTAGCTTCCCACAGAGTTCTTGGGTACACCTGATCAGGTCCTGGGGATTTATCTACCTTTAACCGTTTCAAGACATCCAGCACTTCCTCCTCTGTAATCTGGACATTTCGCAAGATGTCACCATCTATTTCCCTACAGCCTATATCCTCCATATCCTTTTCCACAATAAATACTGATGCAAAATATTCATTTAGTATCTCCCCCAAAGGCTGAGTAATTTAGAGGCAGATATTATAATTAGAGTTAGTGATTGCATGGATATATGTTTAAGAGCAGAGTGTAGTTCTGATAAAAGTAGATGCTATTTATTTTAATTTGTTTTGTAAAGCAATTTCCTTATGATTTTAGATTAGATTCCCTACAGTGTGGAAACAGGCCCTTCGGTCCAACCAGTCCACACCGACCCTCTGAAGAGTAACCCACTCAGACCCATTTCTGTCTGACTAATGCACCTAACACTATGGGCAATTTAGCATGGCCAATCCACCTGACCTGCTCACTTTGGATTGTGGGAGGAAACCGGAGCAACTGGAGGAAACCCACGCAGCCATGGGGAGAATGTGCAAACTCCACACAGACAGTCGCTCGACTCTGGAATCAAACCTGGGACCCTGGTGCTATGAGGCAGCAGTGCTAACCACTGAGCCACCGTGCTGCCCCTTAAAATACTTAAAGTACTTGAAATAATTGTTTTTAAATTTGGAATTAAATGACATAATGCATTTAAGATCACAAAAAGTGATTAACCTTTTAAGTGCTTTTTTTTTTAACTGCTGAATACACTACTTAGTATTCCTGGCAGTATTTCCAGTACTGAAAATGTTGGTGCAGGGAAATGTTAACTGTTAAAAACAGAAAGAACTGCAGATGATGTAAATAAGAAACAAAAACCGAAACAACTGGAAAAGCTCAGCAGATCTGGCAGCATTTGTGGAGAGAAGTAAGAGTTAACATTTCTGGTCAAGTGACCCTTCCTCAGAGCTCAGTGTTAATAGCTTCTGATTTTACTTCCAGACAATGAAACAAAGGAGAATCATGGTGACTCCTTGCAACTCCACCTGGCTACAGCAGAAGCTGATAAACAGGACCTAACCATGGAGGAAGTTTCAGTTGAGCAACCAAGTGATAAGGTGTCATTCCCTGACGAGCAAGAGAAATGTGTGGGAAATCAAGAGCAAATGAACAAAACTGAACACCAGGGCTATAGGACCAAGCATCCTTGTGAAAAGGTGTCAATACTTGGGGAACAAGACGTGGGGCATGGAAAGAAATCTAGTAGGACTGAGCATTTGAATGATGATACTCGGCATGTGGTTGAACATTTATCAATACCTGAACAACAAGATCAATACACAGAAGATGAAGAGCAACGGAGTAGGACACAGCATCTGAATGATGAGATTCAGCATGTGGTTGAGCAGTTATCAATACCTGAGCAACAAAACCAGTGTGTGGAAGATGAAGAACAGCAACTGGGTAGCACTCAGCATCTGAATGATGAGACTCAGCATGTGGTTGAACAGTTATCAATACCTGAACATCAAGATCAATATATGGAAGATGAAGAGCAACCGAGTAGGACACAGCATCTGAATGATGAGATTCAGCATGTGGTTGAACAGTTATCAATACCTGAACAACAAGATCAATACACGGAAGATGAAGAGCAACTGAGTAGGACACAGCATCTGAATGATGAGACTCCGCATGTGGTTGAACAGTTAACGCTGCCTGAGCAACAAGACCAATACGTGGACGATGAAGAGCCATTGAGTAGGACTCAGCATGTGGTTGAACAGTTAACAATACCTGAACAACAAGATCAATATGTGGAAGGTGAGGAGCAACCGAGTAGGACTCAGCTTCTGAATGATGAGACTCAGCATGTGGTTGAACAGTTATCAATACCTGAACAACGAGATCAATATGTGGAAGGTGAGGAGCAACCGAGTAGGACTCAGCTTCTGAATGATGAGACTCAGCATGTGGTTGAACAGGTATCAATACCTGAACAACAAGATCAATACGTGGAAGGTGAAGAGCAACTAAATAGGACTCATCATGTGGTTGAACAATTATCAATACCTGAACAACAAGATCAATACACGGAAGATGAAGAGCAACTGAGTAGGACACAGCATCTGAATGATGCGACTCCGCATGTGGTTGTACAGTTAACACTGCCTGAGCAACAAGACCAATACGTGGACGATAAAGAGCCATTGAGTAGGACTCAGCATGTGGTTGAACAGTTATCAATACCTGAACAACAAGATCAATATGTGGAAGATGAAGAGCAACCGAGTAGGACACAGCATCTGAATGATGAGACTCAGCATGTGGTTGAACAGTTATCAATATCTGAACAACAAGATCAATACGTGGAAGATGAAGAGCAACTAAGTAGGACTCAGTATCTGAATGATGAGACTCAGCATGTGGTTGAACAATTATCAATATCTGAACAACAGAAGCAGAGTGTGGAAAATGAAGAACAGCAACTGAGTAGGACTGTGAATCTGGGTGATGAGACTCAGCATATGGGTGAACAGTTATCTACATCTGAACAACAGAACCAGTGTGTGGAAGATGAAAAAGAGCAACTGATTAAGACTGCGTATCTGAGTGGTGAAACTCAGCATGTGGTTGAACAGTTACCTGAACAACAAAACTTGTGTGTGGAGGATAAAAAACGGAGTAGGACTCAGCATCTGGGTGAACAGTTATCACTATCTAAGCAACAAGACCAATGGGTGGAAGATGAAGTGCAACTTGAAAGAATTAAGCAACTGGATGCTAGAACTGAGTATCTGAGTGCAAGGTAAAAGAGGATACTCTTACAGCATTTAATGATAATCAGATGTATTATTTGGATAATTGCTTCAGGGTATGTTTGCACATTTTAACAAATAAATATTTAAAATAGAGTAGACATTGTAGACTTGGTTTTCTTGTTTGTACTGATGCCATATCTTTCTTTAGTGTGTCTCCAACACATGATCAACTACATACAACATCTGAAATTCAAGAAGCACAATTGGGCATGTCCTCTGCATACCTCACTCAATCCACGTTGAGTCCGTGTCAGAGAACTGATGCAAAGCTATCCATACAGGCTCCAGAATCAAATGCTGATGTTTCATATTTTGGTTACTCCCAACAGGTTTGTCTGATTTTCAAAAATAATACTGAGTTCACTTATAGATTAGTTTTGCTTGTTTTAAATTAATGAATAAGCTATGTGTGTCCCTGGGAAAGCCAGCCTTTTTTATATACTTGCCCTTGAGAGCGTGATGTTGAGCTGCTTCATGTACTGTAATCTGTGTTTTGAAACTCGCACATTTGGGATGAAATTCCAGAACTTTTTACAGAAGGTACATACTGCTGCTATGCTGCATTGGTTGTGTAGCATGCAAATGCTTAAGCTGGTAGAGAGAATCCTTTCCTGGATGATGTCAACCTTCTTGAATGCTGTTGGAGCTACACTTATCCAGGAGATGGAAAACATTCTATCACACTCTTCACATGTACATTTCAATGGTGGAAAGGCTTGTGGGAGGCTGAGCTTCAGGCTCCTTGTAGAATATCGAGCTGCTGACTTGCTGGAACCACATTGCTGGTCTGGTTAAGATTCTGGTGATAATCTCCAGGATTCAGTGACTTGGCCTTTTTTGCCAAAGTGTTTGAGTATAGGAGCAAGGATATCTTACTGCAGCTGTGTAGGGCTTTGCTGAGACTAAACCTGGAGTACTGTATGCAAGTTTGGTCTCTTTGCTGGAGAAAAAATACTTGCCACAGTGGGAGGTAAGCGAAGATTCAGCAGACTGATATCTGGGTTGACAGGTTTGTTGTATGAGGGCAGAGTACTTTGACTCAGCCTGTATTCATTGAGTTGAGAACATTGAGAGGGGATCCAACTGAACTGGCAATTCGAGATGGGCAATAAATACAGCAAAGCCCACATCTCTGAATGAATTTATGAAAATAAAGCAAGATCTGAAAAAGTAGAGTGGGAAACATCTACTTGAGGGTAAATCTACACAGAACAGTGGAATTTGTTCAAAAAAGCTTTTGGAGAACAAGTACTGGCCCAACATTTTCTCTTCAGAGTGAAACATAGGAGCAACAAGCTCAGAGTACCCTAGGTATATAGGTATATTCAGGACTGGATAAGAAGTAAAAGAGAGAAGTGTAACAGGTACAAAGGAAGAAAATCAATGGAGGCTATAAAGAATTATACAAATTGCAGGGGGATCCCATGAAAGCAATTAGAAGAGCAAAGAGGAGGGAATGAATGGTCCCTTTTTGTTTGCAATACAAATAACTATATAGATGAAAACATGAGGCGTTTGACAAATAAGTTTCCGAGTGACACAAAGATTAGCCGGGTGGTTGACAGTAAGGAAGAATGTCTTAGACTACAGGAGGATATAAACAAATTGGTCGGATGGGCGGCACGGTGGCTCAGTGGTTAGCACTGCTGCCTCACAGCACCAGGGACCCAGGTTTTGTCTTTGTGGAGTTTGCATGTCCTCCCCATGTCTGAGAGGGTTTCTTCTGAGTGCTCCGGTTTCCTCCCGCAGTCCAAAGATGTTCAGACCAGGTGAATTGGTCATGCTAAATTGCCCATAGTGTTAGGTGCATTAGCTAGGGTAAATATAGGGTAGGGGAATGGGTCTGGTTGGGTTACTGTTTGGAGGGTCATTATGGACTTGTTTCCATACTGTAAGGAATCTAATCAGTGGCAGAGGGAATTGAAACAAGGTAAGTGTGAGGTGACAAGTGTGAAGTAACAAGACGAGAGAGAGTACTCAATGAATGGCTGGACATGAAAGCTCTTTGGAATAGAGAGATCTTTGGGTACTTGTCCACAGGTCCGTAAAGGCAACAGGCAGATTAATAGTGTAGTTAATAAGGCATACAGGTTACTTTTATCAGTTGACATATAGATTATAAGACCAGGAAGGTTACATTGGAGCTATACAAGAATTTGTTTCAGCCACAGCCTAGGGTACTATGTCACTACACTATTGAAAGAATATGATTGCACTGGAAGGAATGCAGAAGCGATTCATCAGGATGTTGCCTGGGATGGAATACTTTAGCTATGAATAGAGGCAGGATAAACTCAGGTTGTTTTCTGTGGAGTCGAGAAGATTGAGGGAGGATTTGAGAGAACTGTATACAATTATGAGGGGCGGGCACAGTATGAATAGAAAACAGTAATTACCCTTAGTTTAAGGGTCAGTAACAAGGGGCACACTTTTCAAGTGAAAGGCAGGAGGTTTAGAGGGGATTTGAGGAAAACCTTTTTCACCCAGAGGGTGGTGATGGTCTCGAGTACACTGCTTGGGAGGGTAGTTGAGGTGGGTAACCCTACAACCTTTAAAAGATACTTGGATAAGCACTTAAAATGTCATAACATTCAAGTCAATGTGCCTAGTGCTGGAAGTGAGACAAATGTAGATTTAGTGTAGTTTTGGTGTTACAAACTCATTGAGCCATTCTGTACTGAATGTATTTGAATGTATATCTGCTTGAAGTTGACTAAAAGGAAATAGAAAGAATAACAAATTCTTTGAGGAGTGCAATCTGCAGTCTGACCTTAGCAGCACTTTTATGCAGACTTAATAAGTTCAAACGCAACTGATGAAAAAATAGAACCTTCACTGTAGATGTTTGCTTTTGTCCTGAGGAGTAATGACAAGCTTGGATTATCCTCCTTTCCAGGCAAAATTTTGTTAGGGGTGCAAAAATATGCAAATTTGTTTTGTTTACTGCAATCAACACCTACCATTAAAGAGGGGAAGAATGAATTGCTTTATATCGTTTCAAACTCACTTTTAAATGATGTTTACAGATTAATATCACAGAAGCTCAAACTTCAGAACACCAGGAGACGTTGAACACTTCTGAGGAAAACTTAGGTAAGTTTGCATGCTTTTTAAAAATTAATTTTCCATTTTCACTCTTGTAAGTTTACTGCTTGAAATTAAAAATGGAGGGAAAAAGTTTACTGTCAGTGGGTTACAATTTTTGTTTAAAATAAATCATAATTATGATTAAATGTCACCAGCAAGGCTGGTATTTATTGCTTATCTCTCATAGCTCTACAAAGCTGCTCAACTGTAACATATATACTGTAGCAGTTTGTTACTTACTGAGTGGTTTACTGAGCACTTCAAAGAAAAGTTGAATTTTTTTTCAAACTGCTGCCTGGAGTTTAATTTCTCATTCCCTGGATTACGAGTCTAGTTATATGATAACTGTACTGCAACACCTGTTAGTAAGGAGTTTATATTACATCTTATGTATTCCTTCCTGATATGTAAATGGTATCTAAACTTCCAGCATTGCACCTTTAACTGATAACTAGGAATACATTCTTTGATTGATATAATACGTGTTTTTTGGATGCTTAAATTGGAGATTGAATGGTCAGCTATCATTTGTCTCTGAACTGGTTGATCATTTCAGCTCCACTCATGATTTGAACATAAATAATCTAGGCTGACACTACCTCTGGGTAGCTGAAAATGTGTTGCTGGAAAAGCGCAGCAGGTCAGGCAGCATCCAAGGAGCAGGAGAATCAACGTTTTGGGCATGAGCCCTTCTTCAGGAATGAGGAAAGTGTGTTCTGCAGGCTAAGATAAAAGGTAGGGAGGAGGGACTTGGGGGAGGGGCGTTGGAAAGGCGATAGGTGGAAGGAGGTCAAGGTGAGGGTGATAGGCCGGAGTGGGGGTGGGGGCAGAGAGGTCAGGAAGAAGATTGCAGGTTAGGAAGGCGGTGCTGAGTTCGAGGGATTTGACTGAGACAAGGTGGGGGGAGGGGAAATGAGGAAACTGGAGAAATCCGAGTTCATCCCTTGTGGTTGGAGGGTTCCTAGGCGGAAGATGAGGCGCTCTTCCTCCAACCATCGTGTTGCTATGGTCTGGCGATGGAGGAGTCCAAGGACCTGGTCCTCACCTACCACCCCACCAACCTCAATATACATCTTATCATCCATCGTCATTTCCGCCACCTCCAAACTGACCCCACCACCAGGAATATATTTTCCTCCCTTCCCCTATCAGCGTTCCGAAAAGACCACTCCCTCCGTCACTCCCTCGTCAGGTCCACACCCCCCACCAACCCAACCTCCACTCCCGGCACCTTCCCCTGCAACTGCAAGAAATGCAAAACTTGCACCCATACCTCCCCCCTTACTTCCCTCCAAGGCCCCAAGGGATCCTTCCATATCTGCCACAAATTCACCTGCACCTCCACACACATCATTTACTGCATCCGCTGCACCCAATGTGGCCTCCTCTATATTGGGGAGACAGGCCGCCTACTTGCGGAACGTTTCAGGGAACACCTCTGGGAACACCTCTGGGACACCCAGACCAACCACCCCGGGGCTCAACGTTTCAACTCCCCCTCCCTTCCACTCCACCAAGGACATGCAGTCCCTCCTCCCTACCTTTTATCTTAGCCTGCTGGGGACACTTTCCTCATTCCTGGAGAGGCCACAGGAAGTGTTTGTGCACATGCCACTGACATCATTATGTTCCGAGCACAGTGATGTCAGCAACAGTGAGGGTTCTGGGATATTGGGGACAAGAGAGGCAGAGGTTTTGGCTGAAAAAGCAGAACTGATGGGAGTAGCAACAAAGAACAGTGCTGGAATTGGCAGTAAGCAAGCATACCTCTGCCACTGGGATGGAAATTGGAGAAGTACAGCACTAGGAACCAGGCATCATTTTGTTCAGTGCCAAAAAGGACAACTTGGAATGCTTTGCATTAGTTTTCATTTTAAAAAATTATAAATTTTAAAAATGTTTCTAAATTTCCCACAGCACGTCTTTGTGCTTCTGATTTCTGTTGCTTACCAGTAATGTTGGCTTTCTGTTTATGCACATATGCTCTTTGTGTGGCATTTATACAAATCTCAACCAGCCATCCCTGTTAGAGTTGTGAGCCAGGTGGAAAGAGTGGTTTTTGCTTTGTAAGGAAATATTTGAGAGGTGATTCTGGAGAGTTCAGAGTACACACAGGAAAAGTTTGCAATATTATGAGTGTACAACAGATAAATATTGGTCTATCCTATTTGTTCCATGTAATTATAATACATTTCATCTTATAATCCTTACACTCCAACTCCATTCCCCTGTTGAAGTATTGAAATCTAGGCTGATCACCATAGACAATTAAAATCAGAAAACCGTTGTGGGGCCTGATTAAAATCACTTAAATTAACTCAGAAATCGAGTGTAAGCAATAGTTTCAAAATAGTCAAAGTTAAAAACATAAAATTATGGAGACAAAGCCCTTGAATCATTGAAGAATCAACTTGATTCTACAATAAAGAGACATTAAGCTCATTCTGTATGGATGAACTAAGTGCCATTCCTTGACTATCAGTGTCTAATAATATAGTTTGCTTTTTCTTCCTGCTAAGCTTTTTTCAAGAATAGGATCAATTTTACAAAAATATGCTTCAACTTTGCTGCTTCATTTACCAGCAGCACATTTTGGAAATCTGCATGCCTAATTTTGCCCCTAATGTGTTTTAGACATCCTATGCTTATTACTTCATTAGATGTTGACGTTTGATGCAATTGCTGAAGACTTTGTGAAGATGAATAGTTGAAGAAGATGAATTAATGATTTGTCAATTAGTAAAAGTGTTTAATTACTGGAATTTCAGAAATTTTGTGAATTCTGTCAAATTTGTTCCAGTATTCATTCAAAGCTTAATCCTAGGTGGCTAATATGTGAAGTATTCATTAACAACTGAAACAAGACAAGTATGAAGTATTTTTCATGGAGGAGTTAATTTGTGCTATTAGGTAGACAAATGCATTATCTTAAGTTTTCTCAAAGCAGCCTGTGCTTTTAGCCAAGTACTCATGGTAATTACTAAGTGGATCAGGATAGCAAATAGTGAAGTTTTACTATTTTGCCTGTAGGCAGGCCTGGAGGATTGACAGGTATGTAGCACTGTAACTGTACCAATAATATTTATCTTGTGGCCTTTTTCAAAAACTGTAGATAGGTCAATTTCAAATTAATCCAGGCTTTGTTTTGCACTTTCAATTGTAATTCTGTGACCCTGTTGTTACTTTTGTTTTAGAGCACATGATGGCAATGGGAAATCCAAATGAAGAGACATTTGTATTAACCCTAGTTGAGATACCAGCCTACTCCTTAGTGGATTATGGTGCTTCTTCTGCTTCCTTCACTCCTGTTTCAGAAGGCACCTTGACGATTGCTGAATCAGTCCTTCCCTTGCCAACAGAAAATGCTGAGGTTACTGAAACAGCAAGGTAAGCCCTTTATTTTCAGGATTGAGATGTAACCTGTCTCTGTCATGAATGGAAGACCTCTTTTTTTTTTAAAATCAAAACTGGATCCCTTTGTTCTAGTCTTGTAAATAAATGAAAGCATTGCCCTGGTACACACTATATCGAGTCTCCTCAGGATTTTATACGTAAGATCACTTCTTATTCTTTTTAACTCTGCTGGGTATAGTCAACCTGTACAATTTCTATTTTATAAGGTAACATCTTCATCCTAAGAGTAAATGCAACGTACTTTCTCTGAACTGCCTGTAATGTAATTACATCCTTTTCGAATAAGGAGATAAAAACCTATGCAGTACTCCAAGGCCCTGAACAACATTCATACTAATACTGAAGATGGCTTGAGTTGAATAAATTATTCAGATTCAAACCACTGTCTTTAACAATTGATGTGAAAGTGCTGGTGTTGGACTGGGGTGGACAAAGTCAGAAGTCACATGACACCAGGTTATATTCCAACAGGTTTATTTGAAAATGCAAGCGTTTGTAGGGTTGCTAGTTCATCAGGTAGCTCGTAGGGCAGGATAAATAGGGCACAGAATTTATAAGGAAAACATCAGTGTTATACAACTGATGTGATTATTAGACAAACTTAGATGGCTGTTAAGTCTATAATCACCTAGAATGATGATGCAGTTTTGATTGATTAATCTGTAACTGCCAGAATTTACTGCCCTGAGATAACTTAAGCTTTTATCAGTATATAATAAAAAAGTGACATCTCCGCTCAGACAGTGCGTTAAAGGTGTGAAGTTAGAGTCTGTCTTGTCCCAACCTGAAGTCAGACTGTCGTTATTTCCAAAGTAGATACATCACATCAGTTCTGTCCCCTATGTATCCTGCCCCACTAGCTACCTGATGAAGGAGCAGCGCCCCGAAAGCTTGTTTTTTTCAAATAAACCTGTTGGGCTATAATCTGGTGTTGTGTGACTTCTGACTTAATTAATAGAAAAAGGTGAATAGCTGCTTGAGCTGGTAACAGCTGGAATGTATATATGTAACTATACTTCCTGGCCGTCACATTCACAAAGGCTGGTTTATTTATTTCCAATTTATTTTCCAGTTTGGTGTTTTGCTTGATTTCCTAAGCTTAGAGGAGTGGAAAAGCTATTATTGGCATTAATGTATGTTTGGCTAAATCCCAAATTTTAATATCAAAGTTTGATTGTATTAGCAGCAATATATCAATGTAATTAATGTTTGCATTAATTACTATAATATCTGATCCCCAAAGACAGAAAGCTTGGTGACTTCTCAGGAGGTGCTGCACTTTCAGTTGATGCAATGTTTGGCTGAGACGGATGGGTTAAAGATTTTTTTTCTGCCTCTAGATTGTCAGTATCCTTTGCAAAATAAGTCTGGGCTGTCAAGCAGCTTCCAGTTAAGCATGCAGCCACTGAGGAAAACTACCTATGTAGCACTAAGAGAAAAATAAAAGACAATGAAATGAGTTTTTGAAGAACAAAACAAAGAACTGCAGATAGTGGAAGTCAAAAACAAAAACAAAATTTGCTTTGTAAACTCAGCAGGTCTCAGAAGGGTCACTGGACCCGAAACATTAATTCTACTTTCTCTCCACAGATGCTGCCAGACCTGCCGAGTTTTCCCGGCAACTTCTGTTTTTTGTTTTTGGATTAGGTTTTGATTGGTCCAGTCAAGAGCTCATGTAGATATGGTGAATTTTCAATGGTTTTCATTTGCATTGTGCTTTAAAAGCATAATGCTGTGGATATTAGAAATCTGAAATTAAAAACTACAGAAACATTTTTGGAGAGAGCTGGTAGCATTTTTTGAGACGAAAAGTGAATTAGTCTTTCAGGAAGATAAGCTGAATTTTCATCAACCTGAAATGTTAACTTGTTTTGTCATGCACTTTAAACATCTTTGATCCAAATGTGCAGAATCCTTAAAATGGCCATGTTTATAATACAAATATTGTACCAAAAATATATATTTAAAGTAAGAGATCTTATTTTAACAGTTATGCACCTGCATGCAGCCCTGAACCACCAGTGGAGGCACCCACAGTATCTAGTGTGTCAGAAGCTGTGCGATGTACAGAAAGTACACAACAACAATGGAGCTCAAATGTGCCAAGATCAAATTTAGGACAGATGAAAAGGAAAAGAAAAGCTCCCGCTTTTGATGATGAACAAGATCCTCCTATTAAAAAGAGTCCAGCAACGATATCAATCAATGAGGAAGCAACAGAAAGGGTTCAATTAAATGAAGGGACTGCTCCATCAAAATTAGCCATATTTACTTCACTTGAGGTACACTTTTTTTCTTGCTCACTGTATTTTGACTCTGAAGACTTGAAAGGAAGACTGATTTGTACTGTGGTTCACAGATGGAGTGTGTGAAGTAGAGCTACTGGTGTTCAGTGTACTGTGCTTGGGTAAACGTATTCCAGATGTTTTAATTGGTAGTTATTCTCCTCTTCCTAGACTTGTGCCTTTGCTGCTGTGTGTGTGTGTGTGTGTGTGTGTGTGTGTGTGTGTGTGTGTGTGTGTGTGTGTGTGTGTGTGTGTGTGTGTGTGTGTGTGTGTGTGTGTGTGTGTGTGTGTGTGTGTGTGTGGCTTCATGTAATACAACCACTTCTGTGTGTCACCACCCACATGAATGACCTTTTTTTAATGACTGGATTTGGTGTTGCCATGACTGTGTGTGGGTATAACTCTTGAAACATGCAAATGCAGTGTCTGTGATGCTCCTATCAGTAACATCACAAGTAGTTGCCAAAGTACAATGTTTTGGATGGTTGCTGATTGCTGCATCATTCCCAACCTTTTGCTGCCTTGTCCCGCTCAAGAAAGCGTGGGCTTTCCTTTTTCTTTGTCTCTCTCTGCAAACACTATCAAACCACCTGCCGCCTGCACCCACCCACACCAGTGTGTGGGATGCCATAACCTGCACAACACAATTCCTGATCCAAGTGTGGTGAATTTGAGACTAGAGAATTGAGCTTCAGTGCTTGGCATGATTAATGTGTAAGAGCATAGCAATGTTAACTTGAGTAACTAAACAGCAAGTAGGTAGCTACAAGTTCTTTTTCCATAGTGCTTCCATACCAAGAAGGGACTGTTTACTTACTTTGGTAAAGGAATTTAAAAAATCATGTACAACACTCCAGAATACTGAACTTGTATTGATTAACTTCTTGGCAAATTGGAAAAAAGTTACCATTCTTCAGAATTGATGAGCAAGAAATAAGTTCCTTTCTGCAAGATATCAAGTGCTACAACACATTAGTTACTTCCTATTAATCTTTTGTCCTGTATTTCTTTCATCGAGTTTGATAACTCTTTTATGTCTTTTATATAGGAATGTCCAGCAGCTATAAGAAGTGGTATGATAAATTCTGGTAAGTCAATTTTCTTACTTGAAGTATAATGGCAGTATTTTTACATGTTGGTAATAATTTTCATATTTTCATGTTGCCTTCCTGCTGTTACAAATTGGAAAGGAAGTATGATTGTCATAATTGGTTCTTTGTGATTGAACATCATAACCTTATTTCTCAGAATCGTGTGAAAATATTTGAAAGCATTGACTAGATTTCATTTCTCGAAAAAACTTATTGAATATTTTAGCAAATGTTTGAATCACTTTATAATGTATAACCCTGTTTAGATTAATGAACATGAACTTGGGTAAAAGTCAGTAAGAAGGTGGAACGCTGGCACATGATTTTCTTCCGCCCTGCGCCTAACTTTGTGTCTCGCTGCTAAATCTAGACTCTTCATATTCTGGTTAAATCATGCCCTATGTTTCATCTATCTAAAATGTTTTTCATTTGACCAAACACAATTTGCGTCCCATTATTTGTATTCAAAGCAGAAATTGTACCCAGTTATGTAGATTGGTTAGCTCAGATGATTAGAGCGTGCTGCTAATAATGCTAAGGTTGTGGGTTCAGTCCCCACTCTGCCCAGGAGAGTAGCTACGATTTGAAAGCTGAGGATTCATATTTGCACTGCTGCCTCACAGTTTCAGGGACCTGGGTTCGCTTCCAGCCTCGGGCGACTGTGTTTGCACATTCTTCTCGTGTCTGTGTGGGCCCCCACTGGGTGCTCTGATTTCCTTCTACAGTCCAAAGATGTGCAGGTTAGGTGAATTAGTCAATGGTAAATATAAGATAGGGGGAATGGGTCTGGGTGGGTTACCCTTCGGAGGGTCGGTGTGGACTTATTGGGCCAAAGGGCCTGTTTCCACACTGTAGGGATTCTATGTTTTTTTAAGTGATAACCTCCATATCTTGCTGACACTGTGTTCATGTTTGTTGTTTTTGTTTAACCAGGTATGGCCTATTTTGAAAGTGTTCTGATTTGTTCTTCATAGGTGCTGAAGAAATGAATCTTCAATTGGAATCCACAGAAGGCTTCACATCTACCCCCCTGGAGAGTGTTGGCAATCCTGTTCCTGTTGAAGCAGCGACTGAGACACATTCTGTTTCAGTTAAAGAAATAAAAAAGTCTATTTCACAGATAAGAAGAGGTACTTAGCTAATTTCACAATGAATTATTTTTAAAGTATTTCTGCATGCTGAACACTTGCAGAAGTGGATTTACTCAACTAACTTGTCCAATTGGTGCAACAATGGACTTGAGAACAGGCTTAATCCTGGTTGTTTCCACTATATTTTGTTGAACAGTTGGAGAATCACACTGTTGTATCCAATCATTTTTCTTTGTGCTTCTGTCAACTTAGTCCCACTCACTAATCTTGAGTTTGTGTTAACTCGTCATAACTAACAGTGTTATTGAGATCAGTTTGTTCAGAAATTCAAACTGGATTTTTTTGCACTTTCTGAAATTTATTTGATAATTTAACTGCTTTGGTGTCACACCTTTTATTCATGGGGTTTTATTGATTTCTCTACCAGAGTGCATATGTAATTAATGTAATTATCAGTTTGGTGACATTTTAAGTGTGTAGCTGGTATGCGATGTTCTGCATGGTTTAGGAAGCATAGTTCTTGTGATTTCGATCCATTGTTTAAAATTTGATTATTTCCTATTTACCTTGGGTCTTTATTCTTTGCAGGAAAACTCACAGTGAAACCAAATATTCCTACAAAGAGAGCTACTTGTACTCTTGATACGAGCAAAAATAAAAATGCTCTGAAACTTCCAAAAACTCCAAAAAATTCACCTTCTGGAAATATTTTACATGCTGAAGGAGCATGTAGTTTGTCAGTTGATATGAACTTTTCACAACAAAAGCCAGAATCTGCATTCCACAATCAGGATCAAACTGACGGACAAGAACATGCAGCTACCACTGAAGCAGGACATTCTACACAGACTCAAGCAGCAGACATACATGCGGGTGCAGTGGTGGATACAGATATGGGAATGACAGCAGAACAATCTGAAAGTAGTACGCAAGAAAAAGCTTCAACTTCTAGTACAAGTCTAACAAGGTAAAATTGGGAAAATATTGCTTTGATATCTTCTACCTTTTGGTTTCTGGATGTGGATGTCTATGAGGCTATCCTTGAGACTGATCCCTTTTCACAAAGCTGCCACTCTTAATCTCTAACATCCTGAGTTTCTCTACCATAGAGTAAGGACTGCTCACATCTTAAGGACTGTAACACTCTTTATAGACTTATTTATTTCTAGATTACTGAATATAGTGCTCTCGTATAGTGTCTAACGCATGTTCTTCACTTGCAAGTCTCTTATTAAATTTTCTTTCTACCCCTCTAATATCAGGGTAAAATGGTCAGTTACTACAGCATTTGCATAATTGTTTTTTGTGCCTTCTCCCAAGTGTTTTCTTTCTTGGTTTACATAATTTCAGCATGTTGTTGTTATTATCATTAGCAACTTTATCACCGTCTGTTCACCACCTTGGCTATCACTATGTCCAAATCTCTCAGGCTAAGCTGAATTGAAATTCTGCCACAACTTGGTTCACTTGACCCCCATGTGGGGGGATTGTCCTCTGTCATTCATGGAAGTGCTGTACCATTCTGTGTGATATTTGATATAGTATGGTTCTGTCTGTCCATATCCTGGTCTCCCTCCTTGGCTTGAGTAAGATTAATGTCTTCCTCTTCCTTTTGAACATTCTTTCCAGTGTATGGATAAGCATGATCATGTTGTATCCAATCATTTTTCTTTGTGCTGTTCTCTCTGTTTGTCTGTCTGTGGTTGTCTGACCTAGTTGCAAAGTCAGAGTGTCATGCAGCTTGGAAACAGGCCCTTCAGCCCAACTCGCCCATGCTGACCAGGTCTCTTAAACTGAACTGGTCTGATTTTCCTATGTTTGGCCATGTCCCTGTAAAGCCTTTCTTTCCATGTGTCTGTCCAAATGTCTTTTAAATGCTATAATTGTATGTATCTCTACCACTTCCTCTGCCAGCTCGTTCCACATACACACCAGTCTCTGTAAAATCTTTGCCTGTCAGGTCCCTTTTTAAATCTTTACCCCCACCTTAAATCTATCTCCTCTAATTTTGGACTCTCTTACCTTGGGGAAAAACCTTGGCTATTCACTTATCTATGTCCTTCATGATTTTATAAATCTACACAACACCACCCCTCAGCCTGTGCTCCAGGGAAAGAAGCCCCAGCCTATTCAGCCTCTCCTTATACTCAAACCTTCCAGCCTCAGTAATATCGGGTAAATCTTGTTTGCACCCGTTCCAGTTTATTAACATCCTTCCCGTAGCAGTGTAACCAGAATTGTACACAGTCCTCTGAATGTGGCCATACCAATGTCTTGTACAGTTGCCAGTGCTTTTGCCCTATGTCTTGATTTATACCACATTTTTTGCTTTCTTTTGTGACTGTTTTTGATCTCTTTGACGTTTCCATAGTTATGAGAAGTAATGTTTACCCTGAGATTGGACCTCATTTTATTCTTCTGTGAAGTGGGCAGCATTTGCTGCCTATCCCTAATTATCCTGAAGAATGTAACAGTGGGCAATTTCCTTGAACCACTACAGTCCTTCAGGTGTAGGGACACTCACTAGCTCTGTTAGGAAGAGAGTTCCAGAATTTTGACACAGAAGAAAAAGTGATTATAATTCCCAGTCAAGATGGTGTGTGACTTAGAGATTAGCCTAATGCTGGTGGTGTTGCCAAGTTTTCATAAGCAGTTCTGCTAGTGAAAATCAATTGTTTAATTGTTTTGACTTCTAGCCTAGAGATGCTAATTCCTAGCCTAAGTTCTTGGACATGAGCAACTTCACCGTTCTCTCCTCCCTTCTGTTTAACTGAAGATTAAGTGGAAACTTGTCATTTGGTCAATATCTGCTTCTGCAGTGAACTTATTGAATTTTTTCAAAAATTAAAATTCTTTGACTTAATGTGAACAGTACCGTGAGTTTCGTTAGATGTCATTTAAAATTGGTATGGTTCCCTATGGTACCTGACTTGATCATCCATCTGATTCTCCATTCGCAAATTCTTTCAACTTGTAAGGTTTCCATTTATGAGTACAATGTTTGTTGTTTCAAAGACAATTTTTGCTTTAAACAGAAGCTTTTATTTTTATTCAATGAATCCTGACATGGGTTTATTATTTCTGATTATTTATTTAGATCAAATAATACACACTGCAATCTTTTTTCTATGCTCTGGCCATGCTTAATGGTTCACAGGGTTTTATTTATAGACTAAATTGCTGTTTTGCATCGCATGTATTGTGAAAGATTATGGTTGACACACAGGAAATCCATGCTTTAGATACATTGGAATTGGCATGAAGATGAGAAATGAAGAGAAAAGATTGTTTCAATTTACTGATGAGAGACCATGAACTATAGTCTGTGATTGACCTCCTTCCTTTGACTTGTTGTGTTCATATTAATGAAGGCCTTTTGCTAAATAATTTCCAAGATGTCTCATTGATCAACCAATTATTCACAACTGTTCTCATTTGGAGACTATCTTTTCTCTATCGTGTAATTTAGTAACTTACATCACCACTTTTTTTTAAACTGATCTGAACTTTAGTTGTCGGTAACGTTGGAAATCTGACTCAAATTAGAACTACTGAACTTTTTAGCTTATATATAAAATTAACTGCAAAGTTTTATTTAACTTTAGATATTTTACTTAATATTCATTCAATTTGCATAATTTATAGAATTTTAATGCAGAATATTAATCTTCTGTCTTCCCACAATCCAATGGAAGAAATCAAATTATTTATCTTTAATAATGAACTTCTTGGTTTTCAATAGACCTGCACGTAAACCGCGAGGATTTTTATCGTTTATATCTAAAAAACCCTCTGAGAGTGAAAGCACAACCAAACCTCAAAGGACAACATTTCTGAAACCCTGCGTGAGTCTTCCAAAGTTTGCTAGAAAAAGACCAACCCCATCTGAGGAAAATCCTGAGGAAACAGAAACAAGTACTTTACCTGCTGCAAAAAGGAAATCATTTGAAAAGGCAGGTGGGCACCAACCTGACAGCCAAAGTGCCCCAACTGAAGTAAGTTACCATTCTGTTTTTCTTTTTTTTTTCCCACTCTGAGCTCTTCATATGACTTTGTTAATATTATCAATATAATTAATCTACATAAACTAAATTTGGGGAGGGTGGGGGCTGGCGTTATTGTAATGATAACCCGAGTGTGACAGCAAGGGAGAGACCGTATAAGTGCAACTGTTCACTAACCTAGCAGGTCGCTACAGTGAAAAAATGGTAAAAGGACATATCAAGCTCAATATCTGAATAAAGCAACTTTTATAGAAAATAATTATAGAATGTATAGAAATAAATGAGCATACTATGATCAGTGTTACAGAGATGTGGTGGCAGGATGAGCTGTGCTGGAAAATAAATATCCAAGGATATTTGACATTTCAGAAGGACAGCATTAATGAAGAAGTAAGTAAAGTAGCTCTGTTAATAACTGCTGAGATCAGTATGGTAGTGAGAAATGATCTTGGTTCATAAGAGTCAGTTTGGTTGGAGATAAGTATTTGTGGTTAGCTAAGACAGTTAAGAATGGTATCAAATTGAGAGAAAAAGTATACAGTGAAGATTAACGGTAGGCCAGAAAATCAGATAATTTCAAAAAAGCAGCATAGAATGGCTGAAAGAACAACTAACATGAAATTTGAAACTAGACAAATATATATTGAGAAAAAGAGTAGAGTTGGAAAGATGTTCAGCACAAAAGCAGACAATTCAGTCTAACTCATCTATGCTGATCAGATATCCTAAGTTAATCTAGTCCTGTTTGTCAGCATTTGGCCCATATCCCCCTCAAACCTTCCTATTCATACACCCATCCAGATGCCTTTTAAATTTTCTGAGTGTTTTCTATAGGCCTCCGAATTGTTTCAGGGGAGTAGAGGAAAAGACGACAAAAGTGATTCTCAAAAGGAACGCGAGTAACAGGGTAGTTGTAATGGGGTCTTTAACTTCCCCACTGTTGACAGGGAATACTGTAGTTCAAGTAGTTTAGATGGGTCAGTTTTCAGGTGTGCAGGACACACTTTGTAGACAGGCCAACAAGGGGAGATGCCATGTTGGATTTAATACTGGGGAATGAACCCAGCCAGGTGTTAGATTTGGAGGTAGGTGAGCACTTTGGCGATAGTGACCATAATTCAGTTATATTTACAATAGCAATGGGCAGGGATAGGTATATACTGCAGGGAAAGAGGTATAATTGGGGAAAAGGCAATAATGATGCGATTAGGCAAGATTTAGGATACATAGGATGGGGAAGGAAACTGCAGGGGATGGACAAACTTGAAATGTGGAGCTTATTCACGGAACAGCTACTGCAGGTCCTTGATAAGTATATACCTATCAGGCAAGGAGGTAGCTGTTAAGAGAGGGACCCATCTTTTATGAAAGAAGTTGAAGCTCTTGTCAAGAAGAAGAAGAAGGCTTATGTGAGAGAGAAGTATGAAGGCTCAGTTAGGGCACTTGAGAGTTATAAGTTGACCAGAAAAGATCTAAAGAGAGGGCTAAGAAGAGCCAGGAGGGGCCATGAGAAGTTGTTGGCAGATAGGATCAAGGAAAACCTTCAGGCTTTCTATAGGTGTATCAGGAATAAAAGAATGACTAGAGTAAGATTAGAGCCAATCAAAGATAGTATTGGAAAGTTTTGTGTGGAATCTGAGGACATGGGGGAAGCACTTAATGAACACTTTTCATCAATATTCACATTAGAAAAGGGCAATGTTAGTGAGAATATGGAGATACAGGCTACAAGATTAGATGGGATTGGGGTTGACAAAGAGGAGGTTTTAGCAATTTTGTGAAATCTGAAAATAGATACGACCCTGGGGCTGGATAGGATTTATTGTCAGATTCCCTGGAAAGCCGGGGAAGAGATTGCAGAGTCTTTGGCTTCGATCTTTATGACATCATTGTCGACAGGAGTAGGGCCAGAAGACTGGAGGTTAGCAAATGTTGATCCCTTGTTTACAAAGGGGAGTCAGGACAACCTTGGTAATTATAAGCCAGTAAGCCTTACTTCGGTTGTGGCTAAGGTGTTGGAAAAGCTTATGAGAGATAGGATTTATGATCTGGAAAGGAATATTGTGATTAGGGATAATCAACACGGTTTTGTGAAGGATAAGTTGTACCTCACTAGCCTTATTGAGTTCTTCGAGAAGGTGACAAAACATTTGGATGAAGATAAAGCGGTTAATGTGGTGTGTATGGACTTCACTAAGGTTTGATAAGGTTCCACACGGTAGGCTATTGCACAAAATACGGAGTTTCGGGATTGAAGGTGATTTAATGGTTTGGATCAAAGATTGGCTAGCTGAAAGAAGACAGAGGGTGGTGGTTGATGGGAAATGTTCATCCTGGAGCTCAGTTACCAGTGGTGTGCCGCAAGGATCTGTTTTGAGGCCACTGCTCTTTGTCATTTTTGGGTGTAGAAGGATGGGTTAGGACATTTGCGATGACACTAAGGTAGGCTGAGTAGGTAGTCTGGCGGCACGGTGGCTCGGTGGTTAGCACTGCTGCCTCACAGCACCAAAGTCCCAGATTGGATTCCAGACTCGGGTGACTGTCTGTGTGGAGTTTGCACATTCTCCCCGTGTCTGCGTGAGTTTCCTGCGGGTTCTCCCACAGTCCAAAGACTGTGAATTGGCCATGCTAAATTGCCCGTAGTGTTAGGTGCATTAGTCAGGGGTAAATGGAGGGGAATGGGTCTGGGTGGGTTGTTCTTCGGAGGGTCAGTGTGGACTTGTTGGGCTGAAGGGCCTGTTTCCACACTAGGGAATCTAATCTAATCTAATCTAGTGCCAAAAGATGTTGTGGATTACAGAGGGACATAGTTAAGATGCAGAGCTGGGCTGAGAAGTAGAAAATGGAGTTTAATGAGGAAAAAGTGTGATGTAGTTCGCTTCGGAAGAAGTAACAGGAATGCAGACTACTGGGCTAATGGTAAAATTCTTGGCAGTGCAGGTGAACAGAGAAATTAGATTCCCTACAGTCCATACTAACCCTCTGGTTATCTTATACATCTAGATTAAGTCACTTCTCAACCTCCTTCTCTCCCAACTAGTCCATACCAACCCTGCAAAGAGTAACCCACTCAGACCCATTGCCCTACCCTATATTTACCCCTGACTAATGCACCTAACACTATGGGCAATTTAGCATGGCCAGTTCACCTGACCTGCACATCTTTGGATTGTGGGAAGAAACCAGAGCACCCGGAGGAAACCCACGCAGACACTGGGAGAATGTGCAAACTCCACAGACAGTCGCCCGAGGCTGGAATCAAACCCGAGTCTCTGGCACTGTGAGGCAGTAGTGCTTGCCGCTGATGCACTGTGCCGCCCAGATCTCGATGTCCTGCTGCATAAATCCCTGAAAGTTGCCACCCAGGTTGATAGGATTGTTAAGAAGGCATATGGTGTGTTGGCGTTTATTGGTTGGGCGATTGCGTTTCTTAGCCACGGGGTCATGCTTCAGCTGTACAAGACACTGGTATGGCCGCACCTAGAGTATTGCATGTAGTTCTGGTCACCACATTATAGGAACGATGTGGAAGCTTTGGAAAGGGTTCAGAGGACATTTACTAAGATGTTGCCTGGTAGGAAGGTCTTACAATGAAAGGCTGAGGGAACTGAGGCTGTTTTCGTTGGAGAGAAGGAGGTTGAGAAGTGACTTAATCTAGATGTATAAGATAATCAGAGGGTTAGATAGGGTGGACAGTGAGAGCCTTTTTCCTCGACGGTGAAGGCTAACACGAAGGGACATAGCTTTAAGTTGAGGAGTAATAGATTTAGGACAGATATTAGGGGTAGTTTCTTCACTCAGAGTGGTAGGGGCATGGAATGGCCTGCCTGCAACTGTATTAGACTCACCGACATTAAGGGCATTTAAATGGGCATTGGACATACAAATGGATAATAATGGAATGGTGTAGGTTAGATGGGCATCAGATTGTTTTCACAGATCGGTGCAATATTGAGGGCCGAAAGGCCTGTATTGTGCTGTAACGTTCTATGTTCTAAATGTTGCAACTGTACCAGTCTCCACCATTTTCTCTGGCAGTTCATCCCATTCATGTATCACCATTTGCATGAGAAAATTGCCCTCTGGTCCCTTTTAAATCTTTCCACTCTCACCTTAAACCTATGCCCTCTAGTTTTGGACTCCCTTGCCCTAGGGAAAAGATCTTGACTATTCACTGTATCCATGTCCCTTATGATGTTTTTAAACCTCTATACAGGTCAACTCCTCAGTCTCTGATGCTCCAGAGAAAATAGCCCCAGCCTATTCAGTGTCTCCCTGTAGCTCAAACTCTCTGGGAACATCCTTGTAAATCAGTTCTGAACCCTTTCAAGTTTAACAACACCAAGGATACCAGAATTGCACACAATATTCCAAAAGCGGCCTAACCAAATATCTGTACAGCTGTAACATAACCTCCCAACTCCTATACTCAGTGCATTCACCAAGAAAGGTGAAAGTGAGGACTGCAAATGCTGGAGATTAGAGTTGAGAGTGCGGTGCTGGACAAGCACAGCAGGCCAGGCAGCATCCGAGGAGCAGGAAATTGATGTTTCAAACAAAAGCCCTTCATCAGGAATGAGGAAGCCCACACTCTCAGCACTGACCAATAAGGCAAGAGTATCAAATGCCGCCTTCAGGCTCCACTCTCAAGAAACTATGAATCTGAACTCCAAGGACTCTTTGTTCAGTTACACCTCCCTGGACCTTACCATTACGTGTGTTAGTCCTGGCCTGATTTGCCCTACCAAAATGGAGCATTTCACATATATCTAGGTTAAACTCAATAAGCCATTCCTCATGTGGTTCCTTGCACTGCATCAGTGTATCGCATGTTAAATCAATCCCTTTCAGCCCCCTTTTAACAAGGAATTGTTTACTTACCAGTTGTTTCTGTAGCACTTTTATTTACATGAAATTTGAGAGTTTTCTTTCTAAATCTAAGACATGAGAAATCTGCTCCAAACTTCATCAAGATCATGCTGAACGTTTTAATCAACTCCACCTTCACGCCCAAACCCCATGTGCCTTGATTCTCTTAATCTCCAAAAATCTATTGATCTCTGTCTTCAGTACTTCTCATGAGTGGGTGTCCACAACCCTCTGGGTTAAGATTTTGAAATCTGAGATTATTGATTTGTTTCCTTGCTAGCAATAGTTTCTCAACCTCCATTCTATCACACAGCAAACACGCAACTAATGTTGCAGGATTTTTTTCAAACCAACTTTTATCTTTAAATATGCATGCAGTTTCCTTGAGGTCCACATCATACATTTCCTGAAGATCCTACAGTGTTATTTGAGATGTCGCACAATAGGGAGTGACCTAATGAATGGGGATGGTTGATTCTACTTACTGAATGGACTGGTGCATCCCTTGGCAGAATTAAATCACCAAATATTTAATCGTGTTGAAAGCATGGCTCTCAGAAGTACCCAACCATAGGTTTCAGTGATGCATAATCTGAAATTATCTTGTTTTAGCATTACAAAATATTATTTAGAAACAACTGGCATGCTGAAGGCTTGTATTGAGCAGTAGGACTTGGTTAAAATGTGTGGAGGGAGCAATTAGCACTGTCCTTTTTAACCGTCAGTACATTTCTCCCTCCCCTTTTTCTTGTTCTGCTCCCAGTCTACTTACTATACAAACAGGAAAAAAGCAGTCCTTTCAACACCAAAATAACTAAAGTATTAAGAATTTCATGCCTTGGTTGACTACTTTGAAAGTTGTATTAATCTTCCAGTGACCATTGTCTGCTATGTAAGTGAGCAGATGATTTTTCATCCTCTTGTCAATTTTAAAGAGTTGAATAAAAAAAATTGGGGTGATTGACCCTTTATTTTAAATGCACCCCCTTAATTTCGGAAATGGCATGCTTTTACTTTATTTCCCTGTAAGTCTGATTCTATTCAGAAGCTCTCCATGTGTTAAAAGGCATTTAAGAGAGAACTTTTTTTCACAGAGGGTGGTATGTGTATGGAATGAACTGCCAGAGGAAGTGGGGGAAGCTGGTACAATTACAACATTTAAAAGGCATCTGGATGGGTATATGAATAGGAAGGGTTTAGAGGGACCTGGGCCAAGTGCTGGCAAATGGGATTAGATTAGAACATAGAACATAGAACAATACAGCACAGAACAGGCCCTTCGGCCCACGATGTTGTGCCGAACTTCTAACCTAGATTAAGTACCCATCCATGTACCTATCCAAATGCCGCTTAAAGGTCGCCAATGATTCCGACTCCACCACTCCCACGGGCAGCGCATTCCATGCCCCCACCACTCTCTGGGTAAAGAACCCACCCCTGACATCTCCCCTATACCTTCCACCCTTCACCTTAAATTTATGTCCCCTTGTAACACGCTGTTGTACCTGGGGAAAAAGTTTCTGACTGTCTACTCTATCTATTCCTCTGATCATCTTATAAACCTCTATCAAGTCACCCCTCATCCTTCGCCGTTCCAACGAGAAAAGGCCGAGAACTCTCAACCTATCCTCGTACGACTTCCTCTCCATTCCAGGCAACATCCTGGTAAATCTTCTCTGCACCCTCTCCAAAGCTTCCACATCTTTCCTATAGTGAGGCGACCAGAACTGCACACAGTACTCCAACTGTGGCCTAACCAAAGTCCTGTACAGCTGCAACATCACTTCACGACTCTTGAATTCAATCCCTCTGCTAATGAACGATAATACTCCATAGGCCTTCTTACAAACTCTATCCACCTGAGTGGCAACCTTCAAAGATCTATGTACATAGACCCCAAGATCCCTCTGTTCCTCCACCTGACTAAGAACCCTACCATTAACCCTGTATTCCGCATTCTTATTTGTTCTTCCAAAATGGACAACCTCACACTTGGCAGGGTTGAACTCCATCTGCCACTCCTCAGCCCAGCTCTGCATCATATCTAAGTCCCTCTGCAGCCGACAACAGCCCTCCTCACTGTCCACAACTCCACCTATCTTCGTATCATCTGCAAATTTACTGACCCACCCTTCGACTCCCTCATCTAAGTCATTAATAAAAATTACAAACAGCAGAGGACCCAGAACTGATCCCTGCGGAACTCCACTTGTAACTGGGCTCCAGGCTGAGTATTTACCATCTACCACCACTCTCTGCCTTCGACCGGTTAGCCAGTTTTCTATCCAATTGGCCAAATTTCCCTCTATCCCATGCCTCCTGACTTTCCGCATTAGGTTAGGGTTTGGTCGGTATGGATGAGTTGGACCAAGGGTCTGTTTCCAAGCTGTACGTCTCAATGACTATGTGTGGAAATTGTGTTCCAGTTTTCTTGGAGAGAACATGTTTATACTTCTACATGCTTTGCACTCTATCCATAAGAAGTGTTTTCACAAGATTGTCAGCATTTCTAGTAAAGCTACTAAGTTATAGTGCAACACATGTCATTACTTATGTCCATTCTTTCTTCAGGTAAGGTATAGCTCATCATTGCAAAGTTGGGAGTCGGAGTCTTACACAGAGGAAGCCTGCTGTGCAATGGAACAAGATATAGAACAGATGCAGCCAACAAGAGTTGCTGAATATTTCTTCAGTGATATTTTCACAGAAGTGGAAGAGGACGAACAAGAATGATGAAAGAAAACCTTATAGCTGCATATTTAATTGGTGCTGGTACATTATATAATGTGATATGTTCAATGATATGACACAATCACAGAATTGGAGGAGAAGTGACATTAAATTATACAAACATTGTTTGCTTTTACCAGTTTTCTTTGCACTGAGATCTCCTATAAAATACTATTTTCATGATATGAATATGAAAACAAAAGGCTGGTTAATCACTTTATAATATTAACCTTTATTGGTAGGAAATACCAAAATTTTACAGGCCGATTTGTTGTAACAAAATCTTTCTTAGCAAATACATAGGCATTAAAGAAAGCTGCTGCTTTACTCTTCACAATATATGATAACTCCATTAACTGTACAATAAGTTCATGTTTCATCCAAAAGTTGTTTACAGTATTGATGAATTACCAATAAGTTTCTCCTTGAATCTCAGTGATTCCTTTGTTATATAGGATGCTTTTGCCCTATTGGAGCACACACTACAAAGTAGGAAAGATAATTTGCATTTTCATTTTTCTTGCAGAGAAAGGAGTAGCAGATGTGTGCTTTATTTTAGTAATCCACAATTTGGTATTGATGCTTAGTAAACAGATGACACCCTCAAAGTACTGCACTTTAACATCCAAGTATTTAATCAGGATCACTTTTTAAATATTAAACTTAGAATCCAAAATACTAATGGGTTATGATATATTTTGATAATTGCATTTCCCAGACTGCCTTTTTTTGAAAAGATGTATGATTTGAATGATATATTTTTGCTTAAGATAAATTTTAAATACATCAGAATGAAGCAATAAATAGTGGAAACAAATTTGAAAGCCCAAATGAAACAGAACAAATACAAATATATAGTTAGTCTAATTGAAAAGGATAAACTATAATAATTCATTGACATCTAAACTGTCAGTGAGTTTTAAGTTCTTGGATGTAAATTATATCAGTAATGGGATGAAATGAAGTTCAGGGCTGGATATTTTTGTGTATAAATTGTTACACAAATGGTTGGGTATTAAATCTGATACCAACTGTTTCTTTCAAGAGAAAGTTATTCAGAAAATTGCACTGTGATAAATTTACAACGTTGTTAGACTTCAATCTGTTTAAGTAGGGGTGTAATGATGTAGATTGCATGTTGTTTGGTGAACATTTCTGAAGGTCAGGATCTTTGTCTTTGTTACCTCATTTTATTTTATTTTTAAAGAATGTGCCTTGTCTAGCAAATATATTCATAGTTCAAGTTCAATGTTTCTTGAAGGTGCTGTTCCTTTAAAGTTTCAGAATGATTGCTGCATGTTTGACTGATCAGAAGGAAATGTACAAATTTGGATGTGAAACAGATATCTCCAATGACAGCCCAACTTTAAAACTTTCAATGATTGATTTATATAAAATTGCTGTGGACTGAGATTTATTTGCATGTCATACATGTCAACAATGAGATACACAAGTTTTCTTTTTGTGAAATTACTAGCACTTGTGTTTGTGTTCTTTCAATGCAATTGTAAACAAAATGTAGAGATTTATAGATATCCATTTGTGTTAAATGCGAAGTTATTCAAATTTCTTTTGAAGCTTTCTTTTTTAAAAGTCTGTTATATATGTTTCATTCGTTAACATTATAACCATGTGAAATGTTAATTGGACTGTATTTTAATGTGGGCTCAGAATCACATTTGCAGATAATTATCTCACGTTTTGTATATTAATTATTATTTAAAATCATCCTAATGTGGCTGTAATATTTATATTGACCTAGAGATGGGAGAAAAAATTAGGAACTCAATTATTTTGAACAAATTAAAATGTGAGCCTGTTACAACTGTTAAGTGACCCAACTGTAACCCATGCTGTAGAATATTGATATTTGAGACAGCATATCTTAAAAATGATTAAGATTTATTTGATATATCAAAAAAGACTTAAAGGGTTGAAGAAACGGATTCTAAAACCAGGATCTTGAGTTGTGGTGCAAGGCTCCAACTGTGATTGGAGATAAATCTCATAGTTGTATGTAATTGATTTCATAGCTAGGCGAGAATGAAGAAATAGTCTTTCAACATTGACAATATACGATCATCATTCTCTGGAACATTAGCTTCAGAAGTTTTATGAAAAAGCTGTAGCAAATTCTGACTGATAATTGGGCAAAAAGAGGGAGAAATTCATCTTAAGCAGTGACATAAAAAGATATTGGATAAGCCATCCATTGCATTTAATGGAACTGAACATCAAGCACTGTGTATAATGGGCAGCTGATCCAGTACTGCTGTTTTATGCCACTACTATGAATTCCTAACCAGTATTGTTAAGAGCAGTTTCAAAGTGTTGATGAGGAACTCAAACAGGAAGTAACTAACAAGTTAATTATGTAAAACTTCACAGGTAAAGCTAATACGTGTGGCAATACACAAGAAATTATTTGAATTTATCTTGTCCCTGACAAAGCAACTGGGTCAGTTGCACCACTCATATAGATAGACTATATATATGTGTAAATTACAGTTAAAGCATTGTTCACATGGTTACAAATATGTATTGGTTGTTTACTGAATGACTAATTCCAGAGTCATTACAACATCTTCCTTGTTTGGAAGGCACATTACAGTATTACTGCATAGATGTATTAATCTGTGGACTGCTTGTAAATTCTGTAAATAAAACATTCTTTTATATTTTTTCTTTGCATTTAATATATTGCTGAAATTTGACATAAGGCCCTTTATTGTGGCAGGATTCTGTATTAGGTGAAATTTATGTTTGTTTCCTGACATTCACAACTTTAGAAATGTTCCAAATTCTTGGAGATAGCTTGTTAATGCAGAAGGACAAATGTAGCCTCATCCAGAATCAAAGTGATCTAATTTATTTAGTATTAGTTAAATTTCTCCACAGATTCTCAATTTTTTACAACATAGTGCAAAGGTCATTTGGCCCATTGTGTCTGTGCTGGCCCTCCAAATGAGCATCTCACTTAATAAATTGTCTGCTGCTCGGAACTTTGTGTTAACTAGATGTTCCCGGTAAATAATATACAAATACATTTTGATTTTCTATCATTGTTAGTTGCATCCCATCATCAAACATGTTTTATCTTTCCTATTACAGTACATACTACTTCATTAAAATCCAGCTCCCATTCCCTAGTCCATCTCTCAATTTACTAATTGAGAGGTGGCCATAGCTTTTGAAAATCCATTCAAACTCCAAAATAGTTTGTTCATTTAGCATATTTTTAATGTTTATAGTTTTCAAACGCGTTTGTTAACTTTTCTCTGGGAATTAAGCAGTCTGAAATTTCTCCTGAAATTTGGATGCTTGGACCTACAAATAAGATGTGGAAGATGCAAATATTTGTATTTGTCGTTAAAATTCACTGGTTATATTTTTGGCACTTAAATATTTTCTACAATGCATTCCATTGTTTTTAAGATGCATCATCCTCTCTAAAGAATCCTGGTCAATTTCCTATTTGTCACCAACTTTTATTTTCATCCCTTCCTAATTGTTACCCTGAATCTACTTTGCTTAAGGTTTAGTAGACTTTCATTCCGAAATTTGTTTGAAAAATAAAACCAACTTTTGAAAACTTATCACCTTGTCAAATAAGACTTATGTTTCAGCACCTTGATAACATCATGTCTGTGCTTCAGTGACCTGCAGAATAATCTTAAGAATTAGGATACTATTAAGACTTCAGGTGGCTTTATTCTCTCTCGGATCTTCTTTCTGGATAGATAGCAGATCAGCAGTTGGAACATTAAGCATTTGTACTCAGTTGGATTACTATTGCATTGTTGTTTATAACCTGTAGCTGTGTTTCTGATACCCGTGATGTGGAGGTGCCGGTGTTGGACAAGGGTTGACAAAGTTAAAAATCTCACACCACCAGGTTATAGTCTAAATGGGTTTGTTTGGAAGTACAAGCTTTCAGAGCGCTCTCCTTCGTTAGGTTGCTGATGGGGCAGGATCATAGGACATGGAATTTATAGTTAAAGATCAAAATGTCGTACAACTGATGTATTTAACAAATCTCAATTGCTGCTAAGTCTTTTATCACTTAGAATGGGATTGCAGGTTTCAATTCATTAATATGTAAATCCCAGAAGGTGGAAGACAGAGGGCGCTGGTGGAGGGTTGCTTTTGAGACTGAAAGGCCTGTGACCACAAGGATTAGTGCTGGGTCCACTGCTTTTCATCAGTAAAATAAATAACTTGGATGTGAACGTAGGAGGTATAGTTAGTAAGTTTGCAGATGACACCCAAAATTGGAGATGTAGTGGACAGCGAAAAAGATTACCTCAGATTACAATGGGACCTTGATCAGATGGGCCAATAAGCTGAGGAGTGGCAGCTGGAGTTTAATTTAAATAAAGGTGAGGTGCTGCATTTTGGAAAAGCAAATCAAATCAAGACTTATACATTTAATGGTAAGTCCTAGGGAGTGTTGCTGAACAAAGAGACCTTGGAGTGCAGGTTCATAGTTCCTTGAAAGTGGAGTCGCAGGTAGGTAGGATCGTGAGAAGGCATTTGGTATGCTTTCCTTACTGGTCAGAGCATTGAATATAGGAGTTGGGAGGTCATGTTGTGGCTGTACAGGACTTTGGTTAGGCCACTTTTGGAATATTCCGTGCAATTTTGGTCTCCTTCCTATCAGAAGGATGTTGTGAAACTTGAAAGGGCTCAGAAAAGATTTACAAGGTTGTTGCCAGGATTGGAGGATTTGAGCTACAGGGAGATGCTGAATAGGCTGGGGCTGTTTTCCCTGGAGCATCAGTGGCTGAGGAGGTGATCTTATAGAAGTTTATAAAATCATGAGAGGCATGGATAGGATAAACAGACATGGTCTTTTCCCTGAGATGGGGGAGTCCAGAACTAGAGAGCATAGGTTCAGGGGGGAAAAATCTATAAGGGACCTACAAGGCAACATTTTCACGCAGAGAGTGTTGCGTGTATGGAATGAGCTGCCAGAGGAAGCAGTGGAGGCTGGTACAATTACAGCATTTAAAAGGCATCGGGATGGATATATGAATAGGAACGGTTTAGAGGGATGTGGTCCAAGTGCTCGTAAATGGGAGTAGATTAGGTTAGGATATCTGGTCGGCATAGACGGGTTGGACCGAAGCGTGTTTCTATGCTGTATATCTCTATGACTCTATAAGTCACATTTCCAAAATAACATAACGTTTTATATTTTTAAAAAATGACATCTCGGCTCAAACAATGCATTAAGGGTGTGAGGTGAGAGTCTGTCCATATCCCAACATTGAGTCAGACTGGTTCTATTTCCAAAGTAGGGATTGGTAGGACTAATTGCCCACAGCTTGTGTGTTTTTTGAACAAACTAGAGTGTGTCTGCAAATAAAAGTCTGCAAATGTAAATTCGCCCAATAGACATATATATATGTGTGGGGAGGGGGTGGGGGGAGTGCTGCCCTACTGGCATGCCCATAACCTGCCCTGCCTTATTTCCCAAGAGTAGGTCATGTTTTGCACCTTCTCTAGTAGGTACATCCACCTACTGAATCAAAACATTTTCTTGTACACACTGAACAAATTTCTTTCCATCCGAGCCCTTACTACTAGGGTAGTCCTAGACTATGTTTGGAAAGTTAACTCCCCATCATTCTCAATTTCCTCTTGACTGCTGGGGGTGTATAGTACAATAGCAATAAGGTGATCATCCCTTCCTTATTTCTCAGTTCCACCCAAATAACTTGCCTGGATGTATTCCCAGGAATGTCATCCCTAAGTACAACCATAATGTTATCCCTAATCAAAACCGCCACTTTGCCCCCTTTCCCCACTTTCGATCCTTCATGTAGCATCTATATCCTGGAACAGCATAGAGATGTACAGCATGGGAACAGACCCTTTGGTCCAACTTGTCCATGCTGACTAGATACCCCAACCCAATCTCGTCCCAGCTGTCAGCACCCGGCCCATATCCCTCCAAACGCTTCCTATTCATATACCCATCCAGATGCCTTTTAAATGTTGCAATTGTACCAGCCTCCACCACTTCCTCTGGCAGCTCATTCCATACATGTATCACCCTTGTGTGAAAATGTTGCCTGTTAGGTTTCTTTTATATCTTTCCCCTCTCACCCTAAACCTATGCCCTCTAGTTCTGGACTCAGGGAAAAGACTTTGTCTATTTATCCTATCCATGCCCCTCATGATTTTATAAACCTCTATAAGTCAAGCCTCAACCTCTGACGCTCCGGGGAAAACAGCCGTAGCCTATTCAACCTCTCCCTATAGCTTAAATCCTCCAATCCTGGCAACATCCTTGTAAATCTTTTCTGAACCCTTTCAAGTTTCACAACATCGTTCAGATAGAAAGGAGATCAGAATTGCACGTAATATTCCAACAGTGGCCTAACCAATGTCCCCTACAGCCGCAACATATACTCAAAACTCTGACCAATAAAGGAAAGCATACCAAATACCTCCTTCACTATCCTATCTACCTGTGACTCCACTTTCAAGGAGCTATGAACCTGCACTCCAAGGTCTCTTTGTTCAGAACCCTCCCTGGGATCTTACCATTAAGTGTATAAGTCCTGCTAGGATTTGCTTTCCCAAAATGCAGCACCTCGCATTTATCTGAATTAAACTCCATCTGCCACTTCTTAGCCCATTGGCCCATCTGATCAAGATCCTGTTGTAATCTGAGGTAACCTTCTTCACTGTCCACTACACCTCCAATTTTGGTGTCATCTGCAAACTTATTAATTATACCTCATATGCTCACATCCAAATTATTTATATAAATGAGGAAAAGTCGTAGACCCAGCACAAAACCTTGTACTATACTGGTCACAGGCCTCCAGTCTGAAAAGCAATCCACCACCACCACCCTCTATCTTCTACTTCTGAGCCAGTTCTGTATCCAAATGGCTAGTTCTCACTGTATTGCATGAGATCTAACCTTGCTAACCAGTCTCCCATGGGGAACCTTGTCAAATGCCTTACAGAAGTCCATATAGATCACGTCTACTGCTCTGCCCTCACCAATCCTCTTTGTTACTTCAAAAAACTCAATCAAGTTTGTGATTTCCCACACACAAAGCCAGATTGCCTATCCCTAATCAGTCTTTGCCTTTCCAAATACATATACATCCTGTCCCTCAGGATTCCCTCCAACAACTTGCCCACCACTGACATCAGGCTCACTGCTCTATAGTTCCTTGGCTTGTCCTTACCACCTTTCATAAACAGTGGCACCATATTAGCCAACCTCCAGTCTTCCAGCACCTCACCTGTGACTATCGATCGTACAAATATCTCAGCATGAGGCCTTGCAATCACTTCCCTAGCTTCCCACAGAGTTCTAGGGTACACATGTTCAGGCCCTTGGGGATATATCCACTTTTATGCGTTTCAAGACATCCAGCACTTCCTCCTCTGTAATATGGACGTTTTGCAAGATGTCACTATCTATTTCCTTACATTCTATATCTTCCATGTCCTTTTCCACAGAAAATACTGTGCAAAATACTCATTTAATATCTCCCCCATCTCCTGCAGCTGCACACAAAGGCTACCTTGCTGATCTTTGAGGGGCCCTATTCTCTCCCTAGTTACCCTTTTGTCCTTAATGTATTTGTAAAAACCTTTTGGATTCTCCTTAACCCTATTTGCCATGTCCCCTTTTTGCCCTCCTGATTTCTCTCTCAAGTATACTCCTATTGCCTTCTAAGGAGTCACTCGATCTCTCCTATCTATACCTGATATACACTTCCTTCTCTTTCTTAATGAAACCCTCATTTTCTTTAGTCATCCAGCATTCCCTATACATACCACCCTTTCCTTTCATCCTAACAGGAATATATTTTCTCTGGATTCTCGTTATCTCATTTCTGAAGGCTTCCCATTTTTCAGCCGTCCTTTACCTGCGAACATCTGCTCCCAATCAGCTTTTGAAAATTCTTGCCTAATGCCATCAAAATTGGCCTTTCTCCAATTTAGAACTTCAATTTTTCGATCTGGTCTATCCTTTCTATCACTATTTTAAAACTAATGGAATTATGGTCGCTGGACCCAAAGTGCTCCCCCACTGACACCTAGTCACCTGCCCTGCCTTATTTCCCAAGAGTAGGTCAGGTTTTGCACCTTCTCTAGTAGGTACATCCACATACTGAATTAGAAAATTTTCTTGTACAAACTTAACAAATTCCTACTCATCTAAATCCTTAACGCTATGACAGTCCCAGTCTAAGGTTTGGAAAGTTAAAATCCTCTATTATTCTTACAGATAAGTGAGATCTCCTTCCAAATTTGTTTCTCAATTTCCCTCTGATTATTAGGGGATCTATAATACAATCCCAATAAGGTAATCAGCCCTTTCCTATTTCTCAGTTCCATCCAAATAACTTCTCTGGATGAATTTCTGGGAATATCCTCCCTCAGTACAGTTGTAATGCTATCCCTTTTCAAAAACGCCCCCCCACCCCCCACCCCCTCCTCTCTTGCCTCCCTTTCTGTCCTTCCTGTAGCATTTGTATCCTGGAACATTAAGTTGCCAATCCTGTCCATCCCTGAGCCATGTTCCTAACCATACCCTGAGTTCATCTGCCTCCCCTGTTAGGCCTCTTGCATTGAAATAAATGCTGTTTAATTTATCAGTCCTACCTAGTTCTGTGCTTTGACCCTGCCTGCCCTGACTGTTTGACTTGCTTGTATTCTCAACTGTACCAGTCTCAGATTGATCTCTTTCCTCACTATGTCCTTGGGTCCCACCCCCCCCCAAGCTTACTAGTTTAAATCCTCCCGAGCAGCTCTAGCAAATCTCCTTGTCAGTATTATAGTCCCCTTCCAATTTAGGTGCAATCCGTCCTTCTTGTACAGGTCACTCCTACCCCAAAAGAGATTCTAATGATCCAAAAATGTGAATTATTTTCCCATACACCAGCTCCTCAGCCACACATTCAAGTTGCCAGTCCTGTCTAGCCCTGAGCCATGTCTCCATAATTGCTACAATATCCCAGTTCCATGTTCCTAACCATGCCCTGAGTTAATCTGCCTAACCTGTTAGGTCTCTTGCATTGAAATAAATGCATTTTAATTTATCAGTCCTACCTTGTTCTTTATTTTGTTCCTGTCTGCCCTGTGTGTTTGACTTACTCCTTTTCCCAACTGTACCAGTCTTAGACCAATCTCTTTCCTTATTATCTTGCTGGGGACCAACCCCCGCTAGTTTAAATCCTCCCAAGTAGCTCTTGCAAATCTCCCCACTGGAATGTTAGTTGGTACCTTTCCAATTCAGGTGCAATCTGTCATAGAACATAGAACATAGAACATAGAAGAATACAGCGCAGTACAGGCCCTTGGGCCCTCGATGTTGCGCCGATCCAAGCCCACCTAAACTACACTAACCCACTATCCTCCATATACCTATCCAATGCCCTCTTAAATGCCCATAAAGAGGGAGAGTCCACCACTGTTACTGGCAGGGCATTCCATGAACTAACGACTCGCTGAGTGAAGAACCTACCCCTAACATCAGTCCTATATCTACCCCCCCTTAATTTAAAGCTATGCCCCCTTGTAATACCCGACTCAATACGCGGGAAAAGGTTCATACTGTCGACCCTATCTAACCCCCTAATCATCTTGTACACCTCAATCAAGTCACCCCTAAACCTTCTTTTCTCTAGTGAAAACTGTCCTCCTCGTACAGGTTATGTTTACCCCAGAAGACATTCAATGATCCAAAAATGTGAATCCTTCTCTTCCGCACCAGCTCCTCAGCCATACATTCATCTGCTCTATCCACCTATTCCTACCTTCATTAGCCTATGGCACAGGGGATAATCTAGATATTACTACCCTCAAGGACCTACTTTTAAAATTTCTGCCTAACTTCCTACATTGCTCAAATCTTGTGCTTTTCTCTTCCTATGCCATTAGTTCCAATGTGTACTAGTCCCTCTCCCCTTTGAGAATATTCTCCCTCTCCTACCTTTCCTGGTGGTTACCCATCTACCTGACTGTATCTTCAGTTTATCTCCCTGCCTGTAACTGCTATCCATTATACCCTCAAGCTCCTGTAAATTCCTCAATGTCTCTAACTGCCACTCCAACCGATTCATGAATCTGGTGGGATTTGCAACCAAACATACTGTTGACATCATCTCAGTAACATGAAAACTCTCCCTCATCTCCTACTTCCAAGAAGAACAATATGTCACTCCACTAAAGGCTATCTTTGCACCCTAACAATCCACAGACCCAGAAAATAGCACAGTCTTACTGTTCTAAAAACACTACTCCAGTACATATTTTTTGTTGTTTTTAAAGTTTAATCAAGAGACAGATCTCAATAAAAACATAATTAAAAAAACCCACTCTACTCACTATTATGGATTTACAAAAGAAAAACAGTAAAGTTATATAAAGGTGCGATAATTTGGAGAGCCCACGCAAATACATTTGGCAGAACTGCTCTCTGTCATATAAAAACTATGAAGAAATTATTTCTGCAAATCCCTTAAAGTTAGGGTGTAGGTTTGCTTGCTGAGCTGTAGGTTTGATATCCAGACGTTTCGTTACCTGGCTAGGTAACATCATCAGTGGCAACTTCCAAGTGAAGCGAAGCTGTTGTCTCCTGCTTTCTATTTATATCTTTCTCCTGGATGGGGTTCCTGGGGTTTGTGCTGATGTCATTTCCTGTTCGTTTTCTGAGGGGTTGATAGATGGCATCTAGATCTATGTGCTTGTTCATGGTGTTGTGGTTGGAGTGCCAGGCCTCTAGGAATTCTCTGGCATGCCTTTGCTTAGCCTGTGCCAGGATAGATGTGTTGTCCCAGTCGAAATGGTGGTTTTTTTTCATCCGTGTGTAGGGCTACGAGGGAGGGAGGGAGGGTCGTGTCTTTTTGTAGCTAGCTGGTGTTGGTGTATCCTGGTGGCTAACTTTCTTCCTGTTTGTCCTACGTAGTGTTTGTGGCAGTCCTTGCATGGAATTTTGTAGATGACGTTGGTTTTGTCCATGGGTTGTACTGGGTCTTTTAAGTTTGTTAGTTTTTGTTTGAGAGTGTTGGTGGGTTTGTGTGCTACTAGGGTTCCGAGGGGTCTTAGTAGTCTGGCTGTCATTTCTGAAACTTCTTTGATGTATGGTAAGTTAGTTGAGGTGCTAGAAATTAAATAAATCTAATCTCCAAATTCATAGGAGATCATTCCAGAAGTCTGTGTAATTTCCCTATTTGTGCACAAAGAACTCCTAACTTTTTCACGAAACCTTTTTCTATGTCTCTCTCTCTCTCCAGAAGCTGTTACTGTCTGATGAACGGACACCCTGTTCTGAATAGAGTTGCTGTAATCGAAACGCTAACCAAGTATCGCCCCGCAGTTTATGTTTCTTTATTTGACTAGTCTGGAAGGATGAGAGGTTCCGGTGTTGGACTGGGGTGTACAAAGTTAAAAATTACACAACACCAGGTTATGGTCCAACAGGGTTTATTTGGAAGCACTCGCTTTCGGAGCGCTGCTCTGGACAACCACCTGATGAAGGAGCAGCACTCAAAAGCCAGTGCTTCCAATTAAACCTGTTGGACCATAACCTGGTGTTGTGTGATTTTTTTAAACTTTGTAGGTCCCGGTATATGTGGGTGGGCTCTGTGGAACAAACTGCAAGTCAATTCGCTGCGAGCAGGAGTGTTTGAGGTGGAGTCCCAAAGGCTGTGTCCCAGTGCAGGCGGGCCCGGGGTTTGCAGACTCACTCGCGCCGCCGCTCGCTCTGGAGCCGTTGGGCCTCTGACCGCAGGATGCTGCTGCACGCGCGGAACCTGCGGCTCTGCTTCCTTGGAGCGCGAGCCTGGCTTGCCCCACGACCTCGCCGTTACCACGGAGACAAAGTGGCGACGGTCGGATCGGAGCCCGACACCAACTCGGTCCTCTTCCAGGTAGGCCGCGCTTGCAGCCCCGGACTCACCTGGAAACGTCCATTGGAGGGAGGGAAGTCACTGTGGACAGCACCGAGTAGCACGGGGGCAGTGGGTACAGTGCAGCTTCTCCTGGTACTGAATCGCACAGGGAAGGATGTATGTGCACCAGTCATCATAAATACGACATTGCGAACATTTAAGTTCGTGACATTTCTTTTTAGTTTGGTTCATGTTTCTGTGACCCCTTCTGAAGTCCTTGAACTTGCCGCTGCTATCTGGCACCATGTTTACTCGTGCTGCTGCTAGTTTGAATCATTCCTGCCACAACACCAAGACAGGTAACAATCTTAGATGGCCATTCACCCATTGTGCCTGTGCCAGCAGACTGGCAGAGGGACCTGAATAGTCCAATTGTCCAGCTCCTTCTGGTATCTCTGGCACTTTGCTGTCCTTTGTCCAATTCTGTTTTAAATGTTAGTATTGAATCTTTATTTTTATCACTTTTCTGCCTGCTGTTTATCCCTTGATTTTCTACCACTGAGTATGGCAGCATTTAAGTTGATCTTGACAGCTCATGTTGTGCAATGGTGGCTGAATCGTAGAATCCCTACAGTATGGAAAGAGGCTACTCAGTCACTTGTGTCTTCACTAACCCATCAAAGAGCACCCCAACCAGATACATCCTTGGACACTATGGACAATTTGGTATGGTTGGTCCACCTAACCTGCACACCTTTGGACTGTGGGAAGAAACTATAGTACCCAGTGGAAACCCATGCAGACATGAGCTAAATGTGCAAACACCACATAGTTGCACAAGGCTGGAATCAAACCAGGTGCTGTGAGGCAGCAGTGCTAACTACTTAGCCATCATACTGCCCACTATAGTGTCCTCCTCCTGGACCAAGTGGCCCCGTTGGAAAAACAGCTTCTAATTTTCCTCTTGGAAATGCTACAGGAGTCAGTATCGAGTTGAATAACCGTAAGGCCTGCGCACCTTTTCCCATGTCCTTACTCCAATTTCCATACAACAAGCCTTATCATCACATGGGCTAGTACCAGAAACAACCCATTGTCAGCCACTAATGGTCCCAGTGAACAACTTTTGATTTTGTCCAGACTGACCATTACCCATTCTTTTGTTTGTCCAGCTGTTCTCTCTCTTGGCTTTATCAGTATCTATTGTTAATTCCTCCCCATACATCCCTCTCATCCTCAACATATATGCCACCCTTTCCCTAGCTACAGTAGGTTCTGAAGAAGGATCACTGGACCCGGAAAGTTAAATTTTTTTTGTCTAACAATACTGCCAGACCTGCTGAATTTTCTGTAATTTCTGTTTTTGTTTCATTTGAGTCACTTTAGCTGTGGCATCATTTGTAAGGGTCCTCCTCTGGATCAAATGTGACACTTTTGGTTTCTGAATTTTCATCTACAGTTAATCATCTTCCTTGCAATTCATTAATGATCTGGTGGTGGTGTGTACACTAACAGCATACTACAATTTGATAACAAAATTGTACAAAACATTCAACGAGACATTATTTCTCCTTTAACCATCTACTTGTTCCATTCGGTGTAAATGGCACACATTCAAAGGTCAAATGATGTATGCGAGACACCGGCATATAATTGCAATTTGGGTGTAATTTCTTCAAAGGGTCTGTTTGATCACATGGGTTATATGGGCTGTAAGTCTTTCCCACACTAATAAACTTTAATCTTTTACGTAGACTTCTGGAATTTTGATAACACACTTTGATTTGCAATTTCACTCCATTTTCATTCATCCAAACAATGTTTGTGAATATGCACAAAATCTCTTACAGTAGAAATGAGCCTAAGCTTAAACGTCATCCTGTTAGACATGGAAGCTAGTCCCAATCTGAATCTTGTCTTCTCATATCCAGTGGTTTTCATTAAAATTGTTCTTGAATCTTTTCACTTCACACTTTGATTGCTGTGTGTGTTGAAGTTAATGAGTGTTGCATCCATATTCCAACATACCATAATGGGTACTCATGTTTTCTGGAGGTGACTTATGAGGAATTGCTGTACACTGATAAAATTTAATATCAAGTTTCTTTGGTAGTCTTTGAGCAGTCTTGATCTTTTGCTGCAGCACTAAACATTTTTGTTCCATAGATCAGCTATACCAACAAGCTTTTGCTCTGAAATCTTTACAGAAGTGTGGGTTTGATTGGCCCAATTAAATGTGTATACGTGTATCACATTTCTGACAAATTAAAAAATGGTTTGATTTGTAGCTTGAAGCCATTTTCATACTTCATTTGTTTCTCTCACTTAACTTCACAACATAGCCTCTACTTCTTATCAGTAAAACGTCTCGAGAGGGTGGTGGGGAAATACTTGTGGTTGAATACTAATGTGAATGTTGCACATTGTGTTTGAAATGAGGAGTCATACACATTCAATGCAAAAGCATGACTTTTGGGAAAGTAGCGAGATACAACATGTCCACTTGTGATGTGTAATTCATGTTCTTCTTGGTATGATTTCTGTTATTATGAGGCTGCTTCTGCTGTCAATAAAGGATTTTGAAAACTGGTTCATTTGGAAGATTGAGGAGGAATGGACTTTTTAATAAAGCTCATTAAACAGACACTTCGGATGCTTTTTTTTTAAAAAGATACTTGCTTGAAGTCACGTCTCAAACTAACTATTTAGGCTGGTTTTACTAGATCATTTTATCAACCTGTGGTAAAGTAGCTAAGACATATAGTTACTTACCTTTATTACTCAAAGACTTTCCTTAGAGCAGAGAAGCTGAGGGGAAATTTAGTTGAGGTGTACAAAGTCCTAAGGGAATTCCTTTTTTTCCTTACTTAGGAGTTGTTAACTGTTTTAAGGTAAGGAGTAGGAGGTTTAGACAGGTTTGGAAGAAAACTTTTCACCCAGTAGATTGTGGGTGTCCGGAGCTTACTGCTAAAGGTGATAGAAGTAGGAACCCCCGAGACATGTAAGAACTATTTAGGTGAACACTTGAAGCACCATTGCATTAAAGTCTATGGGCGAAGTATTAGAAAGTAGGATTTGAATATATCACTGTTTGATGACTGGCATGGATGTGATGGGCTGAAGGGCCTTGTTCTGTGCTGTAAGTACTCAAGTTACATGCCTGACTTTCTTTGTAAATCAGCTTCTTCAGAGATGATACCTCTGGCATAGGTAGGAAGTGAGCCCAGGTTCCCTGGTCCAGAGGTAGGGCACTACCACTGCACCTCAAGACCCATCTAGTCTGAGTTTATGACTATTAGGAATTGTGGCTTTTTGATATTGTTTGAAGTTCAGTTGATGTGCTGAAAGAAGTCACTCAACCTAGATTCTTCCATCTACTTGAAAGATATTTTGAGAATCCATAGATGTACAGCATGGAAACAGATCCTTCTGTCCAACCCGTCCATGCCGACCAGATATTCCCAACCCAATCTAGTCCCATCTGGCAGCATACAGCCCATATCCCTCAACCCTTCCTATTCATATACCCATTCAAATGCCTTTTAAATGTTGCAATTGTACCAGCCTCCACCACTTCCTGTGGCAGCTCATTCCATACACGTACCACCCTCTGTGTGAAAAAGTTGCCCCTTAGGTCTCTTTTATATCTTTCCCCTTTAACGTTAAACCTATGCCCTCTAGTTCTGGACTCCCCCACCACAGGGAAAAGTCTTTGTCTATTTACCTAAAATCTCTATAAGGTCACCCCTCAACCTCTGACACTCCAGGGAAAATAGCCCCAGCCTATTCAGCCTCTCCCTATAGCTCAAATCCTCCAATCCTGGCAACATCCTTGTAAATCTTTTCTGAACCCTTTCAAGTTTCGCAACATCTTTCCGATAGGAAGGAGACCAGAATTTCACGCAATATTCCAACAGTGGCCTAACCAATGTCCTGTAGCCGCAACATGACCTCCCAACTCCTGTACTCAATACTCTGACCAATAAAGGAAAGCATACAAACGTTTTCTTCACTATCCTATCTTCCTGTGACTCCACTTTCAAGGAGCTCTGAACCTGCACTCCAAGGTCTCTTTGTTCAGCAATACTCCCGAGGACCTTACCATTAAGTGTATAAGTCCTGCTAAGATTTGCTTTCCCAAAATGCAGCACCTCGCATTTATCTGAATTAAACTCCATCTGCCACTTCTCAGCCCATTAGCCCATCTGATCAAGATCCTGTTGTAATCTGAGATAACCTTCTTCGCTGTCCACTACACCTCCAATTTTGGTGTCATCTGCAGACTTACTAACTGTACCTCTTATGCTCACATCCAAATCATTTATGTAAATGACTAAAAGTAGAGGACCCAGCACCGATCCTTGTGGCACTCCACCGGTCACAGGCCTCCAGTCTGTAAAACAACCCTCCACCACCAACCTCTGTCTTCTACCTTTGAGCCAGTTCTGTATCCAAATGGCTAGTTCTCCCTGTATTCCATGAGATCTAACCTTGCTAACCAGTCTCCCATGGGGAACCTTGTCAAATGCCTTACAGAAGTCCATATAGATTACGTCTACTGCTCTGCCCTCATCAATCCTCTTTGTTACTACTTCAAAAAACTCAATCAAGTTTGTGAGACATGATTTTCCACACACAAAGCCATGTTCACTATCCGTAATCAGTCCTTGCCTTTCCAAATACATGTACATCCTATCCCTCAGGATTCCCTCCAACAACTTGCCCATCACCGACGTCAGGCTCACTGGCTTAGAGCTCCCTGGCTTGTCCTTACCACCTTTCTTAAACAGTGGCACCACGTTAGCCAACCTCCAGTACTCTGACACCTCACCTGTGGTTATTGATGATACAAATATCTCAGTAAGAGGCCCAGCAATCACTTTCCTAGCTTCCCACAGAGTTCTAGGGTACACCTGATCAGGTCCTGGGGATTTATCCACCTTTATGCGTTTCAAGATATCCAGCACGTCCTCCTCTGTAGTATGGATATTTTGCAAGATGTCACCATCTATTTAGCTACTTTCTATATCTTCCATATCCTTTTTCACAGCAAATACTGATGCAAAATACTCGTTTAGTATCTCCCCCATTTTTTGCGGCTCCACACAAAGGCTGATCTTTGAGGGGCCCTATTCTCTCCCTTTTGTCCTTAATATATTTGTAAAAACCCTTAGAATTAAGGAGAATCCAATGTGCCAAAGCTATCTCATGTCCCCTTTTTGCCCTCCTGATTTCCTTCTTAAGTATACTCCTACTTTTATACTGTTCTAAGGATTCGATCTATCCTGTCTATACCTGACAAAGGCTTCCTTCTTTTTCTTAACCAAACCCTCAATTTCTTTAGTCATCCAGCATCCCCTATACCTACCAGCCTTTCCTTACACCCAAACAGGAATATACTGTCTCTGGATTCTTGTTATCTCATTTCTGGAGGCTTTCCATTTTCCAGCCGTCCCTTTACCTGCGAACACCTGCCCCCAATCAGCTTTTGAAAGTTCTTGCCTAATACCGTCAAAATTGGCCTTTCTCCAATTTAGAACTTCAACTTTTAGATCTGGTCTTTCCTTTTCCATCACTATTTTAAAACAAATAGAATTATGGTCGCTGGCCCCAAAGTGCTCCCCCACTGACACCTCAGTCACCTGCCCTGCCTTATTTCCCAAGAGTAGGTCAGGTTTTGCACCTTCTCGAGTAGGTACATCCACATACTGAATCAGAAAATTTTCTTGTACAAACTTAACAAATTCCTACTCATCTAAACCCTTAACGCTATGGCAGTCCCAGCTTAAGGTTTGGAAAGTTAAAATCCTCTATTATTCTTACAGATAAGTGAGATCTCCTTCTCTGAATCCCTCACTATCCACATCCTGGGGGTTATTATTGACCAGAAACTTAACTGGACTCATCATATAAACACAGTGGCTACAAGAGCAGTCAGGCACTTGGAATATTGTGGCGAGTAACTCACGTCCTGACTCTCCAAAGCTTCCACCATCTGCAAGGCACAGGTCAGCAGTGTGATGGAATATTCTCCACTTGCCTTGATGAGTGCAGCTTCAACAACTCAATGAGCTTAATACCATTCAGGACACTACATACACTCCCTCCACCATTGACGTTTAGTAGCAATAGTGTGGACTATCTATAAAATACACTGCAGAAATTCACGAAAGATTATCAGACAGCACCATCCAAACCTACGATCACTTCCATCTAGAAGGACAAGGGCAGCAGATATATGGGAACCCCACCACCTTCAAGTAATCCTGGAATACCCTCCTTAATGGCATTATGGGTCAACCCACAGCATGTGCACTGCAGCAGTTCAACAAGCAGCTCGCCACCCTCTCAAGGACACCTAGGGAGGGGCAATAAATGGTGGCCAGCCAGCGACACCCACATCGCACAAATGAATAAAAAGAGTTTGGTTCTGAACTCAGCTCAAGCCCTATAACCTGCTTATTCTCACAGTTGCTTATTTCTAGCAAAATAGCCTGCTTCCATTGAGACTTCACTCCTGCTGTTATTAAGCTTTTGTTGTTTCCACACCTGACATTTTTGATTCCCTGCTTATCCATTGCTATTCTTCTGCATTCCAACTTGTATGAATTTCAAAACTCAGCAGCCCATCCTCTATTTCGCACAAAATATAACTGCCATCTCTCTAATCTCAGTTATTTCAATTTCTCCCAGTTTATAAAATTTGAAAGCTGTTTTTGCAAACCTTTTGACCTTCTCCTGTATCACTGCAACCCCCCTCAGCCTTCTGTCTTAACCCATGCTCTAATCTATCCAACCATCTCTGAGCTTCTCACACAGTTCTAGTTACTTTAATTGACCTGGTCAGCACATTGTAACAGACATCTGAAGAATAGAAAGCGGTTGAGGCTAAAGCATTGAATGTTTTCAAGAAATAGAAAGTTCTTAGGGATAAAGTTCTTGGGACTGCCATCATGTTAAGGGTTTAGATGGAGAGGAATTTGTTAAATGTGTACAAGAAAATGTTCTGATTCAGTATGTGGATATACCTAGAGAAAGTGCAAAACTTGACCTACTCTTTGGAAATAAGTTAGGACAGGTGACTGAGGTTTCAGTGGGGAAGCACTTTGGTGCCAGCAACCATAAATCTATTAGATTTAAAATTGTGATGGAAAAGGATAGACCATATCTAAAAGTTGAAGTTCTAAACTGGAGGAAGGCTAATTTTGATGGTATTAGGCAAGAACTTTCAAAAGCTGATTGGGTGTAAATGTTCGCAGGTAAAGGAACGGCTGGAAAATGGGAAGCCTTCAGAAATGAGTCAACTAGAGTCCAGAGACAGTATATTCCTGTTCGGGTGAAAGGAAAGGTTGGTAGTTGTAGGGAATGCTGGATGACTAAAGAAATTGAATGTTTGATTAAGAAAAAAAAGGAAGCATATGTAAGGTAGGAGATATCGAGTGACTTCATAGAAGAGTATCAAGGCAGTAGGAGTATACTTAAGAGGGAAATCAGGAGGGCAAAAAGGGGACATGAGATAACTCTATTTGCCAAAGCTAAGGAGAATCCAAAGGATTCTTACAAATACATTAAGGACAACTTGGGAGAGAACAGGGCCCCTCAAAGATCAGTAAAGCAGACTTTGTGTGGCAGACTCATGTGGAACCGCAGGAGATGGGGGAGCTACTAAGCGAGTATTTTACATCAGTGTTTACTGTGGAGAAGAACATGGAAAATATAGAATGTAGGGAAATAGATGGTGACATCTTGAAAAAATGTGTATATTACAGAGGATGAACTGCTGGGTGTCTTGAAATACATCAAAGTGGATAAATCCCCAGGACTTGATCAGGTGTACCCTAGAACTCTGGGAAGCTAGGGATGTGATTGCCGGGCCTATTGCTGAGATATTTGTATCATCAATAGTCACAGATGAGGTGCCAGAAGACTGGAGGTTGGCTAATTATACCATTATTTATGAAAGGTGGTAAGGACAAGCCAGGGAACGACAGACCGGTGAACCTGATGTCGGTAGTGGGCAAGATGTTGGAGGGAATCTGGAGGGACGGGATTTGCATGTATTTGGAAAGGCAAGGACTGATTAGGGATAAAATCGACTAGACGAAAGTGAGGATTGTAGATGCTGGAGATTAGAGTTGAGAGTGTGGTGTTGATTAGGGATAATCAACATGGCTTTGTGCATGGGAAATCATGTCTCGCAAACTTGATTGAGTTTTTTTGAAGAAGTAATAAAGAGGATTGATAAGGGCAGAGCAGTGGAGGTGATTTATATGAACTTCAGTAAGGCGTTCGACAAGGTTCCCCATGGGAGGTGTTTAGCAAGGTTTGATCTTATGGAATATAGAGAGAACGAGCCATTGGATACAGAACTGGCGCGAAGGTAGAAGACAGAGGGTGATGGTGGGTTGCTTTTCAGACTGGAGGCCTGTGACCAGTGGAGTGCCACAAGGATCAGTGCTGGGTCCACTACGTTTTGTCATTTTATGTAAATGATTTGGATATGAACATAGGAGTTAGTACATTTGCAGATGACACTAAAATTGGAGGCACAGTGGACAGTGAAGAAGATTACCTCAGCTTACAACAGGATATTGATCAGATGGGCCAATGGGCTGAGGATTGGCAGATGAAGTTTAATTCAGATAAATGTGAGGTGCTGCATTTTGGGATATCAAATCTTAGCAGGACTTTTACACTTAATGTTAAAGTCCTAGGGAGTGTTGGTGAACAAAGAGACCTTGGAGTGCAGGTTCATAGCTCCTTGAAAGTGGAGTCGCAGGTAGATACGATAGTGAAGAAGGCGTTTTGTATGCTTTCCTTTATTGGACAGAGCATTGAGTATAGGAGTTTGGAGGTCATGTTGTGGCTGTACAGCTAATTGGTTTAGCCACTTTTGGAATATTGCATGCAATTCTGGTCTCATTCCTTTTGGAAGAATGTTGTGAAACTTGAAAGGGTTCAGAAAAGATTTACAAGGATGTTACCAGGGTTGGAGGATTTGAGCTATAGGGAGAGGCTGAATAGGCTGGTGCTGTTTTCCCTAGAGTTTCGGAGGCTGAGCGGTGACCTCATTGAAGTTTATAAAATCATGAGGGGCATGGATAGGATAAATAGACAAAGTCTTTCCCTTGGGATAGGGGAGTTCAGAACTAGAGGGCATACGTTTAGGGTGAGAGGGGAAAGATATAAAAGGGACCTCAGGGGCAGCTTTTTCACATAGAGGGTGGTGTGTGTATAGAGTGAGCTGCCAGCGAAGTTGTGGAAGCTGGTACAACTGCAACATTTAAAAGGCATCTGGATGGAGATATGAATAGGAAGTGTTTAGAGGGATTTGGACCAAGTGCTGGCATATGGGACTAGATTAGGTTGGAATATCTGGTCGGCATGGACAAGTTCGACTGAAAGGTCAGTTTCCGTGCTGTACATCTCTGTGACACTGTGAATGTACAAAGGGATCAAAGAATATGGGGAGAAAGTGAGGACAGGTACTGAGTTGTATGGCGAGGACTGCAGATGCTGGAGATCAGAGTCGAGATTGTGGTGCTGGAAAAGCACAGCTGGTCAGCCAGCATCCGAGGAGCAGGAAAATTGACATTTCGGGCAAAAGTTCCTGATGAAGGGCTTTTGCCCGATTTTCCTGCTCCTCGGATGCTGCCTGACCTGCTGTGCTTTTCCAGCACCACTCTCTCAACTGAGTTGGATGATCAGCCATGATCATTATTGAATGGTGGAATAGCTTTGAAATCCCAAATGGCCTACACCTGCTCCTATTATCTATATTTCTAAGCAGGTAGGATGTGACCATGACCTCCTGGTGCAGAAGTAGGAACATTACGAGGCAGCTTTTGTGGTGCAGTGGTAGATATATTTAATCAATATGTCCGGATGTGTTGTGACACACCTGGAGCAGATGTGACACAAACCTGGTCCATCTGGCTTCAAGGGAGGGATGACACCACTGTGCCACAAGCTGGAATTTGCAGTGGTCTCTTTTCTCTTCTCTGAAACTCCTTTTGCAATCCCTTTAGTTTACTCCTACTTTTTCTGTCCTGGAAAGTCATCTTGAACCTAATTTCAACACCATGGTTTTGGTCGTCTTCTCTAATACTTTCAGTGCTGCTTAGAGTCTCATTCTTCTTCACGAAACACTTTCCATGTTAAGAGCATCACATAAATGCATGTTTGTACTGCAGAGAATAAGTGTGAAACTGATCTGCAGATCACTTTAGTTATTAAAGGGTAACCAATTTCATATTTGCTACAAAGTTGAGGAAAGTTTTCCTGGTTTTTCCAAAGATCTTTAAATATGAGTTATGTATTTTACTCCTAACTGTTGTATTCTGATGGAAATACTGATATAAAAATAAGCCATTTTTATACGAAGTAATGTTGAGCTATATGGAAGTGCTTTGAAGACGCTTCACGAGAATTGAGAACAAAAGTTCGATAGTAGTGTTCTTAATCAGCGTTATAGTGAAACTTCTGAATTTTTCAGCCAAAAGTCAAAATCAAAGATGTATGAAACCGTTTTACTGAGGAATTTATAGTCTTAATTTGTAGAAAATACTTCTTTGAACCTAGCCTCTTATTCATCTGCAATTTTATCTATTAACAGTTTGACCAGTTCACTGTGGTCAATATCTTGCCAACCTTACCTGAATTTAAAACCTCAATTTGTGACTCATTCTTTTTCCTCTTAAAGATAAAATGAAATAATATGAAATTACAGTCACTTAGCTCGGTGTTCCTTTGTATTTAGTTGTTTGATTAATTCTGTCACATTACTCACAATTAAACTTATTTTTTCTTGTCCTTATTTGGATCAACAAAATACTCCTGAAATTTGTCTTTCAAAATCTCCTGCCTATGGGACTCCGTTTTCTGCTTCTCCCAGTCAAAGTGAAATTAAAGTCTCTATTCTTTCACTCTGGCTTTGCACAAACATGCTGCTATTATTCATTACAATCAAGAGATCTGTAGACAACTCCCACCAAAATATTTTGTGTGTTTTTGTTCAGTTCTACCCAGAGAGCCTTATTCTGCCTTCTCGCTATGCTAACATATCTTCTTCTTAATGATGTTTTTTTTAACCAACATTGTTATGAATCCTTTGCTAATTTTCATGTCTTTTCCAAGGATATTATAACTCTGACCACTTCTACGAGAAAAACCAGCCAGTGTTAAGTGTGAAATTATTTTCCTGAACCGAACCTTGCTGGCAGCTTTGGTCAAGTCTTCAAGCTTTGGAACTTGTTTTCGAGCAATACATGCTCCATTCATTGGCCACTCAGTTAAGATAGCTCTGTGGCAGCAAAACCATTTTCTAGAATACTTAATAGTTCAATATCCTGTTGGGTTTCTAGTGGTTGGACATTTTGACCATTAAATCTACTATGATTGTGAGATAACATAACTTCATCCTTTCATAGAATCATTTCATAGAATGTGGGTGTCACTGGCTCAGCCATGGATTACTCATCCCTAATTGTCCTGAAAAAAACCCTGTGGTGAGCCACCTTCTTGAACTGTTCTTGGTGTATAGGTGCATAGCCACTGCTGTTAGAAAGCAAGTTGTAGAATTTTAATCCAGCAATCATGAAGAAACAGTTATATAATTCCAAGTGAAGATGATGAGGTGGTGTTCCTATAAATCTGTTACCCTCGCTCTTCTGAGTAGTAGAGTTTGTGGGTTAGAAGATGCTTTTGGAGAAGAATTGGTGAATTGCTGCAGTTCGTCTTGTAGATAGCATACACTGTTGCCACTGTGCTCAGGTGGGATGAAGAGAGTAAATCTTGGAGACAGTGGATGGGGTGCTAATCAAGTGGGTTGCTTTGTCCTAAATGATGTTGACCTTATTGTGTTTTTGGAGCTGCGCATATCCCGGCAAGATTAGATTATTCCATCACATTCTTGCCTTGTGTAGATGGTGGACAGGCTTTAGGGAGGAAGGTGGTCATACATGACTGAGAACTCCTCGCCTCTGACTTGCTGTTGTAGCCATATTGTTTATTTGTCTGTGCAGTTCAGTTTTTGGTCAGTGGTAACCCTCAGGGTGTTGTCAGTAGGGACTCATTGATGAAAATGCCACTGAATATTAACAGAAGATGGTTGGATTCTCTCTTGGAGTTGAAAATGACACTGAGCATTGCGAGATTAACAACAAACATCCCCATTTCTGATGTGATAATGGAGGGAAGGTCATTCATGTGGCAGCTGAAGATGACTGACCCCAGCTCACTGTCCTGAGGAATTCATGCAACTATGTCCTTTGACTAAGATAATTGAACTCCAAATATCATAGCCACCTTTCTTTCTGCTAGGTAGATTCCAACAAATGGAGAGTTTTTGCGGATTCCCACTGACTTGTTTTTCTCCGACTTCTTGATGATACTTGGTCAGATGCTACCTTATTGTCAACGGCAGTCACTTTTGCGTTATCCTTGGAGTTCAGCTTTTTTGTCCAAGGCGATAATGAGGTTAGGGACAGATGATTCGTCCTGAATACCTGCAGCTGGATGGTATTGTTGATGAACTCTTCCATCGGTTTTCTGATGATCGAGAGGATGATAGTTTTGGATTGGCTTTGTCCTGCTTATACACAATATACGTGGGCAGTTTTCCACAGTACTGGGCAAATGTTGATGTTATACTTGGCTTGTTGTCTGGTTACTTCTGGAGCACATGCCTTCAGTTCTAAAGAAGAGTGATATTGGACTCAAAACATTAACTTTTTCTCTCCACAGATGTTGCCAAACGTGGTAGGTATCTCCAGCATTTCCTGTTTTTATTTCAGATTTCCAGCACTGCAGCAGTTTGATTTTATCACAGTACTACTGGTGACACAATACATGTGCACTATGCACTTTTTAAAATTGCGCATATGCTGATTTCAGGGCCAGGTGGGGATGGGGGGGTGTGGACCAGATCAGGACCAGGAAGTGTTGGGTGAGAGAGATCCAGACCCAGCAGTGGTGTGCGTGTTGAAGTGTGAGATGACTCGGGCAGGTTGACACGAGGGCACACAGACTCACAAGATGGCTGCTGAGCCATCAGTTGGCCATTTGACACATAAGATGGCCACGGACCACAATCTGCACCACAATACAGACACTGCCTGGGGCCACCAAAATGCCAGCACAAAGCAACTAATTTCCTAACGTGGCCAATACTAAAGCCTGATGGGAGCTACAGTTCACTATTGATTATACAGGATTAAGTAAGGTCACCCCCAAATTGCACCCCATTGTAGCAGACCCTCCACCATCTTTAGTGGCTTTGCCCCTGAGCACAAGATTTTTACTGTTTTAGACATAGCTTATAGTTTCTGGTCTCACCCATTACACCCTGAGTCCCAGAATAAATTTGCTTTTACAGTAAGGAAATGACGACAGTACACGTGGACTTGCCTGCCACAAGGGTTCCACAACAACCCAGCATTTTTCACAGAGTGATGAGAAACATTCTGAAGAGAGTAGATTTACCAGAGGGTAGCACTGCCCTCCAATATGTAGGTGATAGCCTAATTGCCTCAAAGTCCGGGCCAGGACACCAGGACGTTTTATTTCTAGTCTTGCCTGAATTGGCAACCGCAGGGTTAAAGGTTGGCCTCAAAAGGCACAGATTGGCAAAACGCAAGTCTTATACTTGGGACACCTTATATCCAGGGTCTCAAAGAAATGTCCAATGACCGCAAGAAGGCAATCCAATAGATGCCACGACCTGTCATTGTCAGGGGAGTCAGGAAGGTCATGGGGCTATTCAACTACAGTCGGAGCTTTATACCCAAGTTGGCAAAATTGGCTGAACCGATCCAGAGATTAACGAAAGGAGGCAAGCCTGCCTTGGAAACTGTAACCTGGGACCCAGAACAGGAGGAGGCATACAGTCAGCTTAAAACTTGACTCATATCAGCTAAGGCTGCCAGATCCCAACAATGATTTTTACATAATAATGAGGGAGGGTTTTACTCCGCAGTGGTCACCCAAAACCACAGTAGCAGGAGAAGACCCATAGGGTACTACTCAACTACAGAAGGGCCAGTAGTCATCAGGTTGCCCAGGTGCATAGCAGCCTTCGACAGCGCTGCTTGGTCCGTTAGCGTTAGCAAGCCCATAGTAATAACTGGGAATGTCATCCTCCACACTAAACACACCCTAATAGAGATGCTAAACACAGGAAAACTGAGGGCCGTCTCCAATATGTGAAGGGCAAAGTGGGAGGCAGTTCTTTTACCTCCAAGTCGGTCCATGGTAATAGTTAGGGCTACGAGAGAAAACCCAGCTGACGGAATTCTGGATGCAGGGGAACTGCACAACTCTGGGGATATAGATGGGGATGAGGATAATGGACGAGTAAAAGATATTCCCCTAGACACAGCGGAGGAGACCCTCTTCGTGGTTGAGTCATGAAAATACGTAGTATGGTCGCCCCGAACAGCATGGGCTGTGGTAAATGATAAATTAGAAACAGTCCAGAAGGATTGATGGAAGTCAGTCCGCACAGGTAGCAGCACTGGTAGCACTCACCAAAGCACTGGAACTAGCAAAAGGAAAAACCGTGAACGTATATACCGACAGTCAATATGCCTTCGGTGTAGTCTACGACTACATGGTGGCATGGGGTAGAAGAGGGTTCACCACTGCAGGGGGAACCCCTATCAGACACCAGTTAAGAATTCAGGCACTATTTCGTGCCAGTGAACAGCCAACAGAGGCTGCAGTAATAAAAATAAAAGTCCTTCAAAAGGAGCCAGCAAAGGAGAGGCCAAATTGGCTAAACTTCAAAGGACACCAGGCAGCAGACCAAGCAGCTCAGAAAGCCCGAGAGCAAGAAACTATTACGAGACTTCAATAGCCACTATTGAATTAGCAAAAGGTGCTATCCAAATTCAGCAGCTACAGGAGAACACCCCACAGGGAGACTGAGTGCAATGGAAACTCAGGGGGCATTCAAACGGGAGGATGATGTCTGGAGGCGAGCAGACAAGGTGGTAGCACCAGCGCGTATACAGAACACATTGCTCAAACTGCATCACGGGATCTCCCATACAAGTAGAGAGGCCATGATAGCAAGCCTATAGAGAGAGTGGTGGTGGAAGGGAATGGGAAGAGAAGTGGCCAAGTACTGCCGCAGATGCATGGTTTGTACACAACATAACCCAGGGAGACCCATAAAAGTAAAGATGGGACACCAGCCCAGACCACGGGGACCCTGGGACCACCTTCAGATAGATTTTACAGTACCACTACCACCTTCCCGTGGGGAAACGTACTGCCTGTTCATCATAGACCAATTCACCCAGTGGGTAGAAGCATTCCTGACCAAAAGCTGCACTGCGACCACTGTAGCTAGAATATTAGCCGAGGAGGTAATCCCGGTGGGGGATACATCTCCAGATCAACTCCGACCAAGGGACATGTTTTACAGGCAAGGTCATGAAGATTGTCTGCCAACTACTCAGCATTCGACAAAACTTTAACATTCTCTATCACCCCCAGAGCTCAGGGATGGTAGAGAGAATGAATAAAATGCTCAAAAATACTTTAGCTAAGGTTATACAAACCTCAGGCAGAACATGGGCTGAAGTGCTGTCAGCCATACTAATGAAATTAAGAGCCACTACAAATCAGGCAACTAGGCTATCACCATATGAATTAATGATCGGGTGAGCAATGCAATTGCCAGAGATAATAATCAAGTGGCAGCGATGTGAGTCCACTAAAAGACAAAATTCGGTGATATGTGATAGAATTGAGACCCCAATTGAAAGGGATGCGGAAATCTATAATTGATAAACAGGACAAAAAGGACAAAGCAGGGGAACTCAAAATCTTCCC